>NC_090024.1:57956360-58608360 GCF_037176765.1 Anolis sagrei | reverse complement strand
GCTGTGATTTTTCCGGGCTGTATGGCCATGTTCCAGAAGCATTCTCTCCTGACGCTTCTCCCACATTCATGGCAGGCATCCTCAGAGGTTGAGGAGGGTCTGTTGTAAACTAGGCAAGTGGGGTTTATATATCTGTGGAATGTCCCCGGTGGGAGAAAGAACTTTTGTCTATTTAAGGAAAGTATGAATATTGCAAGTGGTCATTCATCGAATAGCCTTGCAGCTTCAAGGTCTGGCTGCTTCCTGCCTGGGGGAATCCTTTGTTGGGAGGTGATTAGCCGGCCCTGATTGTTTCTTGTCTGGAATTCCCCTGTTTTTGAGTGTTCTTCTTTATCTACTTTCCTGATTTTAGAGTTTTTTTAAAAAAAATATTGGTAGCCAGATTTTGTTCATTTTCATGGTCTCCTCCTTTCTGTCGAAATTATCCACATGCTTGTGGATTTCAATGGCTTCTCGGTAGCCTGCCATGGTGGTTGTGAGAGTGGTCCAGCATTTCTGTGTTCTCAAATAATATGCTGTGTCCAGGTTGGTCCATCAAGGGCTCTGCTATGGCTGACTTCTCTGACTGAAGGACCTTTTTAAATCACCTTCTTGATGACTTCCTCTTCTCAAATCCAAGTGTCCCATGTCTTTTCGCATTTGCAACTTGAAGGAAGGCAAGGGGGCTCTTAGACTTAGAGAAATAAGGAGGTGGGACAGATTTGTAAATAAAGGGCTAGTTGCCTTATCGTTGACCCCTCATCCCCCTCCATTCTCTCTCTCTCTCTCTCTCTCACCTCTCTGTATATAATGTGTGTGTGTGTATTCATTCATTCTTGGGGGGGGGGGGGAGAGCAGCTTTCCTCTACAAATCACCATCAGGAAAGGATTGCTCTGTGTGTGGTTCTGTCTCTCTCTCACTCACTCTCTCCATCTTAAGATCTTTGCATTTGTTTCTTTTTTGCCTGCCCCGTGGCCATCCACTGGTGTAACTTTGTGGGGTGGGTGTTAAGAAAGGTCCTGGTAGGAAACTGGGAGTTCTCTCCACACCAACTCATTACTTGCCAAATTGATTATTATCTGACTTGCCTCCCCTTTGCTTTTCTCTCCCTCCCTGGTTTAGATGGTTTAGCTGAGGGGACAGCCACCTCCCTGGTTTGTCCTTTGGAACAAGGGTGTTTATTTATTTACTGACAGATTCAGGGGAGCGCAGATGACACTCAATACATCAGAAGTTATGAGCAGAGCACAGGAAAACTGCTGGGACCTGCATTTTGCTTGATAAAACTTTATTGAATTTAAATTAAGCAGCATGATTAAGTATGGGAAATGTCGAGGAAAACGTGTCTTTCAGGGTCCTGAAATCTAGGCAACTTCTGCCACTTACTGATGAGAATCTGCATGATCATCAGGCCAACCCCTCAAATAATTTTTACGCCAAATAGTTTTCATTGAACGTTTTTACAGTATTCAAAGAAGCACGGTAAAAATAAACAGCATATAATGTCATTTGTTAAAGTGCATGTGTATTTGTTGTATGCTCACGTTGATCAGATTCATTCATTTCAGGATCTGAATAAGTCCCACTAACTCCTGCTCTGTGCTGTTACAATCATGCTGTCAATGCCTTTCAAAACACTGACTTTGGGAGGAAGAAGCTTTCTCATTTCAGGATTCCACTTGTGTTGAGTTCAGCTTGTTATCCACTGCACAAGTCGCCATTTATTCAGATGCAACAGTGGGACAATGACTCTGTCAATCATAGAGGATAACTTTCTCAAAGTCCTGTTTGTGCCATCAAAATAGGGTCTAAGAAAAAAGATTTTGGTCTGGGGGCAATGGCTGTTCAGGTAGCAGTGAGGGAATTCCACGCTCTCGCATAATGTCCCTGTTCATGTATGACGGGAAGCATCTGGTCAGGGCACTTACTCCAAAGCAAAATGTTGATTGAAATCTACAACTAGTTTTCTGCATCAGGAAAAACAAACTTCTGGGATGAAGTAAACTTTTTCCAGGGGAAGAAAGTCCAACCAATTACCTTTATTGTGAGTGCCTTTAATATATTGGCATTGGCAACTAAAATATATTTCCATGTGCCTATTTTATAAACTATTTATGTCTTCAGTGTATAATCACTGCTATGCAACAGCTAAAATTGGAATTATATGCAATGACTATTGGAATGGCCCAGACTATGACTTTGGATAATGTGGTTAACAATCAAGGCATTGTTTAATATGTGTAAATGATTTAATGTATTTTATAATTCTATTTAAATGTTTATTTTAACTGTACATTTTTTGGAAGTCATCGAATAGCCGCCTTGAGTCCCCTCCGGGGTGGAGAAAGGCAGGGTAGAAATGTTGTAAATAAATAAATAAAGTGATTTTTTTTCTTCCTTCTAAAAAGACATTTTATATTATTTTCCTCTTTTTTAAAAATTAGCATGTTAAATTAATCTTTGGAACATATTTCTTCAAGCCAGTAAAACTGTATCTCTACCAGAAATGGGAGAGCTGTCACTGAAGGTAAACAATCACATTTAACAAAATAAATACTTTGATATCTTTTGTATATGCATGTTACCAGCCAATGTTTTGTTTTAACTATATATATACATGTATTAATGTTTATTTGATGGCACCAAATGTTTGCCAATTTTATGTTTTATGTTTGGAAACCACCCTGAATCCCACTGGGGAGGGAGAGTGGGTTAAAATAATCTATTTATTACGGGTTGCTATGAGTTTTCCAGGCCATGTTCCAGAAGCATTCTCTCCTGATGTTTCACCCACATCTATGGCAGCCATCCTCAGAGGTTGAGGGGTCTGTTGGAAACTAGGCAAGTGAGATTTATATATCTGGAATGACCAGGATGGAAGAAAGAACTTGTCTATTTGAGGCCAGTGTGAATGTAGCAATTGTCCACCTTGATTATCGTTTAATGGCTTTGCAGCTTCAGAAGAGAATGCTTCTGGAATATGGCCATACAGCCTGGAAAACTCACAGCAACCCAATGATTCCAGCCATGAAAGCATTCAACAATAATAACAACAACAACATATGATGATGATGATGATGATGATGATGATGATGATGATGATTAGATACATAACAAGATTAGTACACAACAAACAAGATCACTGTGCTGGCTTTTGTATTTGATCACCCGTCGGACACTTCCCGAGTGTCTAGGACTGTGTGATGTATCGATGAGTGATGCATGCAGATCCAAGTAATATGTTGTTATTGTTGTTATGCTTGTGTATTAAAGTTTCTCAATCTGTAAACTAGCAGGTCTGTTTGATCGAGTACATAAAACTCAAACACACTCTGACATTCTCCCAGAAATAAAAATGATTTTACAATCAGTTTCAGCATGAACAGTGATAGGGAGGATCCCATGTTGGGACTGTTTGCAGACTAGCAAAATATTGTTCCCAAACATGAAGAATGCTCGAAGGGTCAGAAGTATTCACACAAGGTATGCATGGGGACAGGGGGTATGTGAAACATTAAGAGAAAAGTGTCCTGGCTTATTACATATGTTCTTACACATGGTCTAATGTTCTTTGCTGAAATTGCATTAAAAAGTTGGAAGTTTTGCATTACAGTTATACGCAAATTTAAGGGAATCTGTATCGGCACTATTTCTGACTAGCTTGGTTAGGAAATGTAATAACAAGAGACAAATGCGTTAAGTGACTATCTTCTCCATTTTTTTAAATGCTCTTCCCTACCTCCAGGAATAAATCTGACTTCAGGAATTGAGGCATTCATCAAAATTTAATATGTTTCTTTAAATGTGCAACAAAAACTGGAAAAGAAGAACAAAACATAAAGCTTTTTATAAGCTTCAGGCAATATCTGTACATGACCTGGATAATCTTACGCACACACACCAACTCCCCTCCAGTCCTACAAACATGTAAGAAGTAAAAACTCTTGAAATAATATATTTCACTTGTGATTGATGCATGATTTATACACTGTTGTAAGTCACTTCTCTATTTTCTACCTCTATCAGAGGAAAACGAGTTGCAAAAGAAGATGCCAGATGATGGCACCTCAGATTGAGAGTTGGGCTTCTCCTTCGTGATGTTTGAAAGTATTCACGTATTTATATTTATATTTCGGCACTAAAATTACGAGTTCAGCCAGATTAAGGGAGGGGGATGCTCATGATATACAACCTCCAAAGAACTAAGAAATATTGAATACCAGCCCAAGTAAATCCTCAATTTAAAATGTCAGCTGCAAAACATAAATCCCTTTGAGAGGTTTCAAATCATTATGACAAAGTTGCAATCCTGAGCTCCAAACCACTTGGGGAGAAGTACGCAACCCACTGCTCTTACTATAGGTTAGTAAGTCTCAAGCTATTTTTCTCCTTCTTTTAATCTCCTCCTATCTTTTATGAATCTTGCCTGTGTCTATTGTGCCACCACAATTCATTAGAATCATGTTGCTATGTCTCCATGGACGGCAGGAGTGCAAAGTTTACTTATCACAAAATTCGCTGAGATTTTCTTCAACACAGTGTGGTTTTAAAACCCCTGAAGTCATGTGAAATAAGAGACCTGACCTCGAGACACTATAAACTTGGCTGGTCTGGTTGTAGGTTGAAAGGTCAGGCTTGCTGGGGCAACTCCTGAGGCTGTTTCAAACTAATAGTTACATTTGATTTGAACAAGGTTTTGTTAAAATGCCCAAGTTTCATGATTTAAACTGTATTATTGGCATGTCTGGAACACTACAGAGAAGCCGACAGTCTAAATCAGGCAGAAAGCACAGTAAATTAAGACAGCACAAGGAGAAGGTGAACCGGCTGTATAGACAAATGGACACACAAGGGAAACAGGCAATCAATTATTATACTTTGCCATCCTGCTTCATTTTCATACCCCCTGTTTGTTTGTTCTTCCTTAAGCTCCTCTTGCTCTGTAGTTTATGTCACAAATTTCCCCTTTTCTGTCTTTAATTTCTGACAATATGAGCTTTTTCACTTAGGTAGCAATTGCATACAAAAGTAAAAAAAAAAATGCCTATGTTCTTGTTGTGTGAGGACAATTGTTAATTTTGCAAGCCATAGCTTTAGTTACTGTTACTAGGAAATCCCTAATATATATCAAAATTATACTACTTAATAAAACTACCTCAGAACTAGATTTCACAGCCACTCCCTATCAATTAAAACATCAATACAGTAGAGTCTCTTTATCCACCATAAATGGGCCGGCAGAATGTTGGATAAGCAAAAATGTTGGACAATAAGAAGGGATTAAGGAAAAGCCTATTAAATGTCAAATTATGTTTTGATTTTACAAATTAAGCACCAAAACATCATGTTTTACAACAAATTGAGAGAAATAGCAGTTCAGTACATAGTAACATTATGTAGTAATTGCTGTATTTATGAATTTAGCACCAAAACATCGCCATGTATTGAAACAGCTGTGGATCCAGGCAGGAGGCAGACTGCATTGGATAATACAGAATGTTGGATGAGCAAAAGTCGGATAAGCAAGACTCTACTGTAGTTCAAAACTTGTTAAAACCAAGAAGAATGCAAAGGCTTTGATTTCCGTATTCCTAAATTCCCGTTTTTTTCTCTGTCAGTTAAATGAAAAAGCTTAAAAGGAAACGGTTTTCTTACTTTGTGTTATTCTTCAACAAAGAAATGAGCTATCGTTCAGGTTTTATTCTTCCTAGGTGTTGAAAGTTAGACATTCACAAAAACACAAATATTTTTAAAAGATAAGCAGCTAAAGAAATTAAACTGCAATCAATCAGCAAGGACCAGATGGTATTCATCCGAGAGTTCTAAAGGAACTAAAAACCAATGTAACTGAGCTGCTAACAAAAATATGTAATTTATCATTGAAAGCAGCTACTCTACTAGCAGGCTGGAGACTGGCCAAAGTTGTACCCATCCTTTTAAAAAAGGTGTTAATGATGATCCTGGGAATTAAACTCTGGAGATTCACATGACAAAGTTTTTCTTTGAAAGAGGTAATAAAATAGAATTAAAAATCTCAGAAAATATGAATGCTCCATATATGTAGAAGATGTAATACCTGCTTATGCTTTTAAGTTAAAAAAGTCAAAATGGAAGAAATTCTACTTTGCATTTATAAAAAGTGTGTGATGAAGTTTGATAACTCATGTGCTTACAAAGGGGAGGGGGGAAATCAAAAAGTTAAATACCAAAATAATACTGTGCATTTAAACCCTTTGTGTGTTTATTTCTGTAGTGTGTTTAGTGGGTTATTCCCAAGATCTAGCTTAGAATAGTATACCTGGCTTCTGCCCCACTGAACATGGCAGACCTATTTGAAGTAATTCTGTGTGTGATAGAGATGCATGGCCTCAAATACAGAAAGCACACTTACCAGTAAATTCAACTAAATTTGACTTCATACACACACATGGGTGGTCAAAAAGTTTTGCCTCTTGTGTCATCAAAAAGGTTGTGAATGAACCTATAACAGCAGAAGTTGCTACAGATCATAGCCTGAATTGTCCTCTACTCAAAACCACAATTCAACATAGTCACCATCAATTTGTACACATTTGTGCCATCGTTTAACCTAGGCATCAAAACCATTTTGGAAAAATTCAGGGTTTTGCTTCGTGGTCCATAATTTTAAAGCTGTTTTAATGTCATTCAAGTCATTGACTCTGAAACTATGTAGGTTGTCCAAACAGGTAAAAATCAGAAGGGACAAAATTATAAACATTCGTCAAGCAATGATGGATTTCCTTAGGTGCACAACCTTCTTTTGCCAGAAATTCAATGATGACTCTTTCTTTTAGCTTCAGATGCATGGTTCTAATCAGTCAATCAGTCAAAAGAAAAGACGGTATCAGTAGAGTAAGGTTACCTCTATCATATTTTGTTTAAATACTAGTCCAGTATCTGTGAAAGAAAAAAAAGTTAGAGCAATGGACGCATTACTTTTTGACCCATCCATGTATATTTTAAGATCAGAGTGTAAACCTGTCATGGACTCAAACTGATGATTGAGATCAATTTATGCATGCATTGCTTTTTCATAGCTTCAGTGCAAGTTTTAAACAATCAATTAAAAGTTTTATTATGATCCTGGTTAAAATATTGCAATTAGAAAATTGAGGCATAACTAAAGTGCCTTACCAGAGGCTAATGAACTGTGCCAGAGCTATTGATGATGCTGTGTGTGAATTATTGAAATAGTGTGCTAGGCTTACTTAGATAATTCTCCAATAATAACAACAACAACAACAACAATAATAATAATAATAATAATACCACCATATTTGTATTCCGTTCTATCTCCCCGAGGGGGTTCTGCAAAGAATAGCCAATTCATTGGAAAGAGAGAGAGTAGGGGGGATAAAATGCCCAAGAGATCAATATCAAAATAGTGGTGGTGTTGCATAACATATTTAATGACAACTTAGAAAAAAATAGTACATGGTGTAAGTTAAATCTATTCTTTCTGAGAAAGTGTGTTGTAACAGGTTTCTCCAAAGTTAAAATGAATGAAAAGCAGTCACTGTGTGGTAAAAGCACAATGTTTTTAACTGTTCATGTTGCAATAATCCTAATGTATTCTACCCATTTTACACAAAAACCTCAAGGTATTTTCCCCGCAGTAGTACAATGAGTTAAACCCTTGTGCTGGCAGGACTACTGACCGAAAGTTCAGCGGCTTGAATCTGGGGAGCAGGGTGAGCTTCTGTCTGTCAGCTCCAGCTTTTCATGTGGGGACACGAGAGAAGCCCCCCACAGAATGGTAAAACATCCTGGCATCCCCTGGGCAATGTCCTTGCAGATGGCTAATTGTCTCACACCAGAAGTGACTTGCAGTTTCTCAAGTCATTCCTGACATGAAAAAAACACCCCTCAAGATTGAACTTCTACAATATGCTACCTCTGTACCAAGTTTGGAAACTCCAGTTAGTTCAAAATATGGCAGCCAGATTGGTTACAGGTAAATTTAAGAGTAAGCAGGTTGCCAGTTAGTTTCCAGTCAATACACAAAGTGTTAGTTATTACCTTTAAAGCCATACAGGGTTTGGGTCCAGGTAAAGATTGCTTTCTCACATACAATCTGCCCTGTACACTCAGGATCTCTGGGGGATATTTACTTCAAGCAGCCAAATATATACATTTTATTGGTATGAGTATAAATGGTTTTTAATATATTTTAATCATATGCATATATCTTTTAGTATATGTGTTGTAATGATTTTATGTTTTTATCCATGTATTTTAACTATGTTGTGCTATGTTTTGCACCTTGAGGAGAGTTGGGTAAGAAATAACATGATTTGTTTGTTTATTCTATACCATATAATGTATGGTATAGAATAAATACACTGAGCCCCTGGTGGCGCAGTGGGTTAAACCCCTGTGCTGGCAGGACTGAAGACCGACAGGTCGCAGGTTCAAATCCGGGGAGAGGCGGATGAGCTCCCTCTATCAGCTCCAGCTCCTCATGCAGGGACATGAGAGAAGCCTCCCAGAAGGATGATAAAAACATCAAATCATTTGGGCATCCCCTGGGCAACGTCCTTGCAGACTGCCAATTCTCTCACACCAGAAGCGACTTGCAGTCTCTCAAGTCGCTCCTGACATGACAAAAAATAAATAAATTAGTAGACAATTATTGCTGAAATTTCATTCATTCATTGAATCGCTTCAACTGGAATAGGCAGAGTTCAGAGGCATATTTTCCTCATATCTTGGTTTCTACATAAGCCGAATATTTTCTTTATTTAAAAAAACTGGGAATTTGGGGATTATGTTTCATAACACATACTCTCTTTGAGTGCCTGTGGCTATGTGCTTTAGGGTGGATACGCAGTCAGGATTTTGAATGTATGGAGGTTCAGTCTTGGTACAATCAGCAACCATGATTTTGACATTCCATGTATACATTCATGTATATATTATTGTACAGACATATTGCAAAGAGTTTTTGCGTTTTTCAGTCTGCAGGGCTGTTTTTGGATGAGTTGGATCATCCTAAGAATATACTAGATGCAAACAGGGAAGCCTGGATTAAGCCATCTGGGTCTTTTTGTATTCAATGTAATGCCTTTTCAATTCTATAGAATTTCCCAGCACCTTCCAAAGACTGATGAAATTAGTCCTTGCTGACTTCAAATGGACTATGTAGCTAGTTTACCAGTATGAAGAAATCCTTCAGATTGCTGGTTGCCAGAACACCTAATTCAAGTGGGAGATCAAGATGTTTTAAATTGATTATAGAGTACTGAGTTGATAGCACCATCAAAATAATTGTTTATATCCCAGTATTTAAACAGTTTTTTTTAGTACGTAGTGAATAGTTCAGTAGTTTATGATTTCTCACATGCCAGGGAAGTGGCAAAGGTGTTCAGACAGTTTGTCTCGTATTGCTAATTAAAACAAATAACCAGCAGTTGGAGCTATAAAATATACCTGTTTTTCTTCAGCTACAGTGAAAAATGAGAAGCTTGCAATGCAGCCAGAATTTAGTGAAGATGAATTTAGAGCAGGGTTTCTCAACCTGAATTCCCAGGAACCCTAGTGTTCCATGAGAAGCCACTAGAGGTTCTACAAAAGATTGTGATTAAACCACAAAAATGAGCATTATATATAATACTTGTATGTAGGGGTTCACTAAAATTGTTTCAAGGGTTCATCCAACTAAAAGGTTTGAAAGAGGTTGGTTTAGTGTACTGATTAGTCCTGTGGTCTCTTGAAGTCAACATTATGAAGAATTTGGAAAGAACTATTAAATTTTAGTGTTTATGATTGTGGTTCACAATAATTTATCTGAAATCTTGGGAATAAATAAAGTTTGTAAGAGAACTATTGGTGATGTCTTGGTCATTTCCAAAGTAGATTTCTATATATCAGAGAAGACAGCAAAATAAATAAATTCACTCAGATTGCAGCTACCAAACTTTTGACGCACTGGTAGATTAGACAAATTTGTTTCATGCTTAGTTGGCTTTCACTTTTAAAATCCTTAATGGTATGAACCCAGAATATTTCTAAATGACCCTTCACAGAAGTATTGAAGGGAGGCACTTGGAATGGTGCTTCCCAAAATTTCAAAGGATTATAAGCCAAACATTTTTAGAGAAGTAACAAATGTAGTTTAGTCCAGTAGGCTTTTCCCATTATAAGACTTTGATAGTTGATGAAGATAGTAATAGCAGCAGTAGTAGTAATAGTAATAGCAACATAGATTTGATGTAATTGGCTTTTAGATTGTTATTTAAGTGTTGTTCTTATGATTAGTGAGTTTTATAAAAAGTAAGGCAGGATATTAAAATCAACCTTGAATGAATACTATCATAGATAAAGTGGTAGGAGTTGTAATACCTTAAAACTATTCACTTTCCACATATTTCATATCCTTCCTTCCTTTAACTATCGAAGTCTAGGTTCAAATAGGGCTTCTGATGTGATTTCAAATCCCTCTGTGTCTAATGAGGTCTGTTAGTACATCTAAACACATACTCCTTCTTCTGGAGGAACAATGAAAAATGTGCAGTCCCATCACACCATTGCTTCACGCTTATAGGACATCTAGAATGCTTTAATCAGGAGCTGCAAGTGCCACTCTTCTTCAAATCCAGAAAATGGCTTATACTGGAAAATGTTGCACCTCAGTCTACCTGTTATACACGTTCTGTGCTTTGTGTTGCATTGATGCAATTATCAGTCACTTTCTCTACAGATTATGTCAATCTTATTTAAGCCCAATAGCTCACCTAGACAGTCTAGCTAGAATCTTCTACTGAGGCTGTGCAGTGGTCATGAAGGAAGGCAAGCAAATCTGCTAGCTCTGAGAAGCCTATATCTCCCAAGCAGTCTTAGTTCATTCACGGTTGCCCTCTTCTTCCCGCTGCCACTGCCTGTGCCGGAGTACTTACAACTGCATACAGCGCCAACAGGAATCCAGCCACTTTTCCCAGAAATGACAGGAACCAGATTTGTGGAAACAGCAGACACTTTATTTGTCAACTGGGATAAAGAGTTATGAGGCTACTTCGCAAATAAAACTTGTCATTGACCTTCTCTCCAGAGCGATACTAGCTTCCAAGCAAACACATAGACTCCATAATTCAATCAATTATTGTACTTTCATTCCTGTCTCCCTCTAGCGGCTATCCCTGTAGGGCCAACACTAGTTTCCATTTTTATATGCAATATGAAAATTGTAATACTAAAAAAAATTACTAGAGAATAAGCTGCATGGAGAACAGTTTAATTTACTTCTCAGCAAATGTGTTCAAAACAATCTTGTAAAATGGCAATCCTATTATGTACCTTGTAGTAAGTTTCTCTTCTCCAAAATTTTTATGACAAAGTTTTGTAGAACAGACTGGAATATAAATTGCATGCACATCACCACATATTAATTATAGGTCAGTTTCCATACAGTGGCTGGCATCCTGTTAGTGACATACAAATGCAAGGACAATCATTC
Organism: Anolis sagrei; assembly: GCF_037176765.1. Classification (NCBI taxonomy): domain Eukaryota; kingdom Metazoa; phylum Chordata; class Lepidosauria; order Squamata; family Anolidae; genus Anolis; species Anolis sagrei. The sequence goes on along the minus strand of NC_090024.1, from coordinate 58,596,907 downwards.
ACCTTTAAGAAATAGAAATTATTGCAGACATCATGGGAAGAGGAGTTGAGCAAACAGCAATGTTGCCCATGTAAATGAACACATTGCAACTGGGCCCTTTCAGTGTGTTGTGTCTCTCTGCTTTTCAGAAGTGGGGTTCTAAATTAGTGGCATAGCACATCTTCTCAAGCAGATATTTAGGCTATGCAGAAGAAATATTGGATTGCAAGAAATTAGTGTAAATCTTCTATATAGATGAATTTTTGGTATTTATGGCTCCTACCTTCCCTACCTATTTGACAGGTTAGGGAACACTATCAAAACCCAAAAATGGTTGAAAAACAGAATCCAACCCTTTTTTAGCTTGCAAATACAAGTCTGGATTGTGAGAAGTAAAAAGAGGCAGTGCATGGTCAAACCATCAGAACAGGGGTGCACTGTACATAGTTATCAGATCTGACAAAAAAGTATTGGAAAGCAAGATGTCAAAAGGTGTACGCAGTTTTAGCAGTTGGATTGTACTTTAGCTATCATAATTTCTTTTTATGTAGTCCCTTGATTTCTAGTTTGGTGACTGTAAGAAATGGAAGAGACCCAGCAGAGTAGGAAAAGTGGGGAGATAAGGACACTTTCTATACCAGTCAGAGGGAGCCAATAGAGACAACAGTGTTGAAAAAAGGCAACTTATCTGTTTGCCTCAGAAGGCTAATCTACAACAGCTGAGAAAGGGTACAGTTGTACTACTAGGCTATCTTGGAAGAAGTGACCAGGAGAATGAATGGAAAGGGAATGAAAAACAAGTAGAGAGGGAAGAAAAAGCCAGCTTGCCTTTGACAGCAAATTGGCCAGACTGGGAGACCTTGGGCCCAGCAATTTTTCTTGTCACTATGCCAGAAGCAGCTGCAGGAAGCTTAACAAGATAGCCCAGCCAACAAAGGAGACCCAGGAGTCATCACTGTACCTAAAGAAACCAGAAATAACAGGGTTGATCAGGCACTGTGGGGAGCTGTAGCCAAGAGACTGAGAACATTAGAGTCCCAAGGGAAAGTTTACTTCGGCTCATTGCCTGAAATAGTGATTACCAAACTTTGGTCCTCCAGGTGTTTTGGACTTCAACTGCCAAAGGCCCAAGCAGACTTGGCCAACAGTCAGGAATTCTGAGAGCTGAAGTCTAAAACAGCTGGAGGACCAACTATTGGAAACCAAGTCCAGAGCTTTCAAATGGTCTTGATGTAACCCTGCCTTTGAAGAGGCACTGCTTGGAGAGAATCCACTATTGTAAACTGTGTGGGGGGAAACCCTGACTGAAATAACCAATAAAACCTTTTGAACCACAGAATCTAGTGTAGGCTCATGTACTTCCAAAAGCAGGGGAGATTTAATATTTCCTATTGGGAGAGAATACTATAGGAGATACATAAATTTCTTTGCTAGAGGACATTAGTGCTGTAGTCCAGATTATTATGCAATGGTCGATATTCTCTCAATCTTCTGTATATTCGGGGACTTCAAATCCCAGAGGTCCCTGTCAGAATGCCAATGCTTAGGGATTCTGGGGGTTGAAATTCCAACATCTGGAGGACTAGCATTTGAGAGCAACTGCAGCAGAGATCTCTAGGACACCATTCTAGCTACCTCACCAAATGACATATTCCAAAATTCAATATGATAGCCGTTAGAGTGGTATCAAACTGCTGTGCTTTAGAGAAAACAAATTCTTATCTTAATGGTGAAGCTTTGCTTTCTCCTGAGGTGATGAATCTTGTTCTACTCTCTAAATTTCTCTAGTGAACACAACAGGTTTTGAAACTGCAATAGATGTATAACTTCAGAGTAAATGCTTTGTGAAGATGAGTTTTGAAGCTGAAAGGGAAAAGGAGATATACACATGGAGTATCTGAAAGTTGTAGCAATACTTCTTCTCCATCAGTGGAGATGCACACTGATCTCCTGATTGGAAAGAAAATGAAAATTCCAAGATGCTCTCCTTCTGAGCTTTACTAGCAATTACCCTTCATCCTTCCACTGAGATTTTCAGGGGGATGGGAATACGCAGTGTTTTCTTTAGATATCTTTAAACATCTGCAACTAGTAGCTGGTTTATAAACACAAAATAAGGACAACCTATTCTCATACTTCAGGGCATAAGCTGATTACCAACTGAGGTCAGAGAGAAGTTTGCCTCAGTGGCAGAGTATCACAATTAGGTATATTATGTGACATTTACACCAGTCCCAAAAGCCTCAGGCACCAAGCACAATCTGAAACAGAAAGATAGAAAACAAGATGGGCTACTGGCTTGTTCCACTACATCTGATTTTTATTGTTTTTTTTTCCTCCTGCTTTATTCCTTCTGTGGCGTTGCACTAATTTGTCTAGGTTGGGAGACCTAGCTTTAATTATTTCATGTATGGAGAATCAATTGACTTGTTACAGTGATGAAGTAAGGGGAAGGACATGTTGAAAAAGGAAGCTGACAAATCAGAGCAAAAGCCAATGTCTGTTTCCACTTACCCCCAAGAATTCTTTGCACCAAGAGAACTAATCCCAGGGAATAATAACTAACTACTATTTTAAAAACTCTACTCATACAATAAATTTGATCTTTGTCTACAAAGAATTCACACTTTAATTGGGTAATTTTCCAAGAGCTTAGATTTATGATTTGAAAAGCTTGATAGTCATTGGTTAACTGTTTACATTGTTATTGTGCCTACTTCAGATTTTAACAAAAGAACAAAAGTAATACTTTTTTTAAACCTTTCTTCCTCCTCCCCACTTCCCAAAACTAAAACCCAAATTTCTGGGACAGCCTTGCAAAGCTACACTGAAGAATATGTTTGGAAGTTATTGCTATTTTGAAGGCTGATATTCATGTTATTTTACATCCATGATCTCAAAGTTGGTATATGTCATGATTCTGTGTGTTGGGCAATATACAAGCTTAGCAACAAACCCTGTTCAAGAGTGAAAGGAAAGCAAAAGCAACCACCTTTTTCTGTGTGTTTTTGTAGAAAATAAAACAGTGTGATGTAAGCTAAATAAATGTGACTTGAAAGGAATGGACAGACAGAAAAAAAGGGTCAGAAGATTAAATTTTCCCTAAGGGAAAAGTCATTCTTTGGAATCATTAACCTCCTTCTAGGTCACTACTGAAAGAAAAAAAAACAGCAGGAAATCCTCTTGCTCCAAGAAGGATGGGTGCATCTGACACTGCCCCACTCATTTGGCAAGGATATGGCAGGCATAATTATGTTCACAAATTCCCCTTCAGGCAGACTCAATTTTAGACACACACCCCCCTTAAAAAGCAGAATTATTGAGTTATATTGAAAACTGCCATTTATGCTGGTTGCATTCTGGAAGGTATGATATAAATAAAATAATCTTTGAAAATCTAGAGTTTACCTCCTCATCTTAGAGAAATGTATACTGGGCACATGCTGTATTTCTTTCAATGCAAATAAATAACAGCAATTTAGGTTTTTGGTAGCTGTGCTGGTTTGCTGATGTGTCAATGTCAAAAATACGCTCTAACTAGTTTTGATTTTACTGCAGCACTTTGGATTTAAGATTCAATGTCACATAAGGCAATCCAGTGCAACCTTTTCTTTGGAAGCTATGTAGTGATTTAACAAAAATGTCCCAGTCCTGGTGCTTGTAAATGACTATCTGAAGGTACAACTTAAGTTACCTTCATGTGGGCTTGCTATTTTATTCAAGTGCCAAGTGTATTTAGGATTTGCTGTTATAGTCTCATAGTGAAATATGTAACATTAACATAGCCATCGGCCTGCCTAAGAAGCACACTTACTATATTGTATTTAGATTCCAACTTCTACAATAAGTTGGTGTAGACAAGTGTGGTCCACAAATTTCATGTGACCTCTAAAATTCTCCCCAAATTCTTAAGCTTCCCACTTATTTTTCAAGGCAAAGGATTGCTCCAAATGATTAAAAAACCTACCCGATGTGTCATTTTCAGTTCTGGCTGTGCATGCTCATCCCAGCCCTAATTACCAGTAGGAGGACAGTGAAAAACAGAAGCAAATATCAGAATAAGACTTCTGATAACTTCCAGGTGTTATTTAACACCACACAAGAAAGTGGAGCTGTCAAGAAAGGGAGACTGAAGAGGTACTTTGGCTGTTGTCAATGAAGTCTTCCTACAGTTATACATACCTTCTCCAAACCTCAAAAGCAGTTTTGCTCAAGATGTAAAAGACTCCATGAAGCTCTGCAGATATTTCTGATCTCTGTTTTTTTCTAATTTTAAGTCAACTAAGAGGCCTAATTTGGGCTGAGTGGAATTTCATATGGTTATACATTAATAGGAATAATTGTATGCTTGTTGAACAATTCAGTAAATTACACTATACATTTATAAAGCAATCCTGCTGTTGCTTGGAATACACCTAAAGAAAGATTTTGTTCAGTCTTGCAATCAGAAATAGGAAATATTTGTTGATGTTTGCTTCCATGTATGGCCATCCTATGAACCTGAGACCTCTGTGAGTCTTGTCTTCAACTCAAATCTTGCAAACTTGTCCTTTAAGTAGATAATCTGTAATGTGGTCTTCTTCTTTTCCTACTTCAGTCCATTTTAGTAAGCACTATTATTCTCCCCCCCCCCCCCCCAATAAATCATATAATTTCAAAGTACAGTATCCTCAGTTTGGTCATTTTGGATATAAGTGGAAAAGAAATTAAGGGCTTGTCTATATGAATTACAAATGGATCCTTGGCTGTCTCTTCAACACATATAGGATTCCAGAGAATATCACAAGTTTTTTGGGGTGGGGGTGGGGGAGTTTATATAAACATAGCCATACAAAGTTAGTGGATACTCCAGAGTTTGCTGAAACACTGGAATATCCTGGCATGGCAAAAGAAAGAAAGCTTGACATGATGATGATGATGATGATGATGATGATGATGATGATGATGATGATGACGATGATGACGACAACAACAACAACAACAACTTCCCCAGCTGTTGCAAGAAGATAGCGCAGACAGACTACAAGCAGAGGCATAACACCGTTGCTCAGATGATTCATTGGAACCTGTGCCACAAATACCATCTACCTGCGACAAAGAACTGGTGGGATCACAAGTTGGAAAAAGTTACAAAAAATGAACATGTCAAGCTACTCTGGGACTTCTGGATTCAGACAGACAGAGTTTTGGAGCACAACACTCCTGACCTCACAATCATGTTAAAAAACAAAGTGTGGATTATCGGTGTTCCAATCCCAGGTGACAGCAGGAGTGAGGAGAAACAACTGGAAAAGATGACATGATATGAGGATTTAAAGATCGAACTGCAAAGATTGTGGCACAAGCCAGTCAAGGTGGTCCCAGTGGTGATTGGCACACTGGGTGCAGTGCCTCAAGACATTGGCCGGCACTTAAACACAATCGGCGCTTACAAAATTACCATCTGCCAGCTGCAAAAGGCCACCTTACTGGGATCTGGACGCATTATTCACCAATACATCACACAGTCCTAGACACTTGGGAAGTTTCCGACATGTGATCCAATACAACAGCCAGCAGAGTGTCTGCTGTGGACTCATCTTATGGTGCTTCAAATACTACTAATAATAATAATCAACATCATCATCATCTTCATCATCATCTTTATTTATACCCCACCACCAGGGGCAGCTCAATCATTATGCAAAGTAAGCATTTGCAGTATAGTTGATTTTGCCCAGGGGCGCTCTTGAGGCGCTCTTGGGGGAAAATAGACCTTGATATATGCGAGTTGTAGTTACTGGGATGTATAGTTCACCTAAAATCAAAGAGCATTCTGAACTCCACCAATGATGGAATTGAACCAAATATGGCTCACAGAACTTCCATGATGAACAGAAAATATATATCAGTGATTGGTTTGGGGGGGGGGGGGGATACTGTTTGCTTACCTAGGGCCGCCTCTGCCCACCACCATCTTCCCAAAGGGGAATCGGGGCGGCTAACAAGAGGCCAAGCCCAAAAATACAATAAAACAAAATAATATACAAAGAAGCAAAAATAACATCACAATAAGATACATGAAGTAACAAAATAAAATAAACAGTTACAAAATAACATGATGAAGAGATAGAACACAGTGGGCTTGTTAGAGAAAATGTCATTGTAGGAACTTTTTTCTTTTACTTAAAAATATGCATAATGAAACTCCTTCCACCTCCATGTCTTTGATGATAAAATAGACTCGTGTAGAACCATTTAACTAACATAGCTCTGTAACTTACATACGACATTCTGTGATGTTTTCCCATTCTTCCCTTATTTTCCCCTTTTTGAAGTATTTGAGTTTTTCTCTCTCTTTTTTTGAAAACAAAATAGAATTTTTTTTCAAAAAAAAAAAAGCCAACATGTAGCAACACTTTTGATGTCCAAGCTGGTATCAGTTCTGATAATGCTGAGTGGTATATACGTATTTGAAGTATTCAAAAACTGAAAGATATACTGAATGCACAAGAAAATTAGAATATTGGACCCTCTCTCTCTCTCGTTATTAGTATACAAATGGTACAAAATTTATAAATGTTAAATTTCAATTATACTAAATGAAAACATAAAACAACAGAATTACAAAAGGTGAGATGCAAATTTAACAGTGCATAGATTTACTTGTGTTTCTAATTATGCACTCTTAAATCAAGTTAAAAGCAAAAAAACCTTTTATTTCAGAAGACAATAGAACAATTGCATGAACCCCAGAGACAAACTGAAGAAAGCAAAGTTAGAAGGAAACGTAAATGCAGCTTCTGAGGTGAGGAGTCCACTTGCAAACCGTGATGAAGGCTAGATTGTTATCTCTCAGTAATTACATTTTTACCTGTGTTCACAAACCAGGTGACTAACCGACAAACAAAGCTTTGAAATATCCAAATATATAACTCAAATTCTGGGAGTCAAGGAATAATTTTGTAATTTGTGCACAGCACAAAAAGAAATTGTATGCTTCACTTCTTTTTGAGCTAACTTGCATTTCTGAAGCAGAAAATTGAAGCACACACACACACAAACCCACAATTAGACTAAATAAATTAAATCTGCTGATAGCTACTGTCAAGAGGCTGCTCAAAGTCAGGGAGCTGATGACAGCTATTCTCCATGGTCCCAATATGTGCATTTCATATAACTTTGCTTAAAACTAGTGAACAAATATTTTGGAGTTGCAACTGTTTCTTATCTATTATGCAGGACTGCATGCATGTAAGGGCTAGTTCCATGCACGCAACACAAAAAGTAAAGCTATCCCTAAAATGAAATGCAAGGTGTACCATAAAATAATACAACAGCCATGTTTGTGACATCGCAGATATTTTCTTATTCTTATGCAATACTTCTGTGTAGCATGAAATAGAACAATACCACAATTTCCATACAGGAAATTTTAAATAGTGAATGGCTAGAATTTAGGTTTGCAGTAATGAATGCACAAGTTTAAAAGTGACTGTTTTGTATTCCATGTCTATGTGTGTATGTGCCTTCAAGACGACCTGTGGCTTATGGCTACTTTATAAATTTCATAGAGCAAGGAAAACTCAGAGGCAGTTTCATCATTTTCCTTCCTCTAAAATATAGCCTACAGCAATAGGTATTCTTTGGTGATCTCCCATCCAAGCACCAAGTAGGACTGGCCCTGCTTATCTTCCAAGATCTGGCACCTTTGGGGTATTTCACCAGACTGCAGTATGACAGCATTATTCCTACCTGGTTTCATTCTATGAGTGCTGTTGTGGCAAGGTCAGTTGATATATTAAAGAGTAGTCAAAATGAGGGTATAAACAATCCTAAATATCTAAACATCTCTCTTTACTGTTTTTTCTTCTTCGCTTTTTTTTCCTTTTAAGACTGTCCAAGCTGAGTTATGCAGAAATTGTGGGGTTTGTAGGACAGAGTTCTGCATGCCTTTTCCTGTGCCATTCTTTTTTTCATATACTTCTGCAGTTTAAATTAAGTTTCTTAGCAATATCATTTTGCCAGCCAAGTCCAGCTGCAATTATGATTTTAAAAAAATATTTTTGAGGAGGCAAACATAAGATGACATACTTAAAAAGCTCTTTCCAGGACTTGTGAGGTTTATATCTTGCTGGGAGAATGCAGAACTCTACAATGGTCCCCTCGATGTCCATATTCTTTTCTCCCTCTTTCTTTCTTGTGCCAAATGGTTTTACTTCACTTTTTATGTCTGTGCTTATGAAAATACACCATAAACCTAGAGCAAATGTTAAAGTATTTCTATGCATTCCCTCATGTTTATTATTGCTGTTGTAATCTGCATTTCTAAAAATATATCCAGTGACCTTTCGGTGCATGTACACCCATAAAGGGGTATGATCACTAACCAAAATCTGAAGGACACAACAGTTAATGCTACAAAAAGCTGAACTCGGTCCATGGTTCCCCAGTAATGGTGTGGTATTTACAAATCTATATAGTTTCATGTGTTTCTTTTCTGTCAACACCTATTATTCCTTTATGAACATACATAACTATTCAAGGAAATTATGGGGAATACAAATCTTTTGATTTGTCTTCTTTAGCTGGTCTTTTTCTTTCAAATCACATTAATTACCAATCCCAAGGTTCTCATTCTTGTAAAACAATAAAATAGCCTTCTTTACTTAAAGTGCTTTGTAAATGGAATGCAAAGATATTACAGGGTCACAATTTACTTTACCAGAACACAAGGAATATTATCCGACTAAATGTTTGTGCTTTGGGTCCCATGTACACTGGAAGTTAAGTCCCAGTGAACTCCCATGAAATATGCTTTGGAGCAGATACACAAAATTGCACTGCACAATCTCATACGTTGATTTTAAGGAGAGCTTTACTTATATGTAAGAATCTAAAGACAATTCACAAGTAGAAATGGATTTGAGTATACTTTAGACATAATGACATGACTCATAGAAAAGGACCATATTGTTTGGTAAGATTTGAGGTATTAGGAAAGGAGGAAGACTGCATCTAAGTGGATAGACTCAATCAAGAAAACCATAGCCCTGAGTTTGCAAGACCCGAGCAGTTGAGTTGAGACAGATTAAGTTAGAGCTCTCTTATTCTTATGCATGCTCTTGCATGCTTTCAAACTGTTTCCAATTCATGGCAATCCTAAGGCAATGGTAACATGGGGTTTCTGAAGCTGAGAGGTTATAACTTGCCTAAGCTCACCCAATGGGTTTTCATGGTAAAGGGGGGATTTGAAACCTTATCTCCTGAGTTGTAACCCAATGCTCAAACTACTATACCACTTTAGGTTTTCTCTTACTCACAGTACAACATATATTGAAGCTGACTTGATAATTATCACAATGAGGGGTATAGTATTTTATTTTATTATGTTTTATGCATTTTTAAATGTGGTGTTAACATGTTTTAGTGCTGTTATTAACCTATTTTAAACTTGTGTTTTGAAAATAGGCTTTAGTTTAATTGCATTTTAGCTTTCATATATTAAGATATTCCAAAAATTTATTGTGATTCCAAAACATCTTATGCCACTTTGGATCTTGTGCTGGGAAAGGGGTGGGACATAAATATAAAACAAACAACAACCCTTCCTAACTTGTCCCTTTTCATGTTTTGTACCTGATCTGTCCAATTATCATCACTCATGTTCTAAAATTGATCAGATCAGTTTGTATTAATTATAAAAATAAGAGATTCTTCCAAGTCACCCTTTCTGCTGTGGGAACCTTGACTTTAAACTTCAGGTATTGGAGAGCTCTTTAGAATTGCCAAGGAAATTCCCCTTCACACATTTCACTGCATGTATCATTTCAAACTGCAACACACAGAGTGTCCCCATGCCATTTTCTAACCACACACCCTTTATATAGCTGTTCTTCTCTTTTTAAAAATGGAAACTTGAGCATTTGGCATTGAATATTACAATTTTTAAAAATTCAGCACTACAGAATGCAGAGAATAAGACAAAAGCAAAAAAGAAGAAAATCCCATTTGCTTGCACAGAGTTCCCCCTCCCATTTATTTCCAGTACTTTGCAGATGTGTGGGGCAAGTAGGAGGCTAATATATCTCACTTTAGCAGTACTAATTGTTTGCATTATCACAATAATCAAATGCAACCATATTAATCTCTGTGGTTATTAACTTGATTTTTACACATTAAGATTTAGATTGAATCCCCCAGGACCATCTATTAATGCTTTTAAAGTTGACGGGTTTCAACAGTTTTAAGAGGTTTTTTTCTCCCTCCTTTTTTAGCTGCAGGCAGTAAAATCTGAACGTGTGTGGAGTTTTGTATTTTGCATTCCTCTGGGATTCTCGGAGACACTGCTGTCAAGGACCATGAATCATGTTAATACATAGCAACCTCTACAGCTATTAAAATGTCTGCAATAATGTGATTATTTTAAAACGGAAAACTAATATCACATGCATTTCTTAAAGATCAACCCTCTTTTTGAAATCATGGAGAAGGACTGGGGTGGGGGGTGGGGAACCATGGAAACTCTGAGAGCAGCTGAAGAGTGAACTGTCTAATCTTTAAAGAGAGAGAAGCTTCGGGAGGAAAGAAACATAGTTGTGAACCTTTATGTTTCTCGCATTTAGGAAGGTTGTATGGAGTTTGCTGAACTGCTGGGACAAGTATCTACTTTAAGACTTTTAATGCAATGAAATGATGACATCCAATTCAGGGTACTGGAATGGTTTTTAGTAAAGCAAAACTAAGAACTAGAATCTATGTATGTTGAGTCAGAATTTGACCAGTACTTTGGCTACAAGATAGAAGTATTAAATACATTGCCCATTGTTGTTGTTTGTTGTTCATTCGTTCAGTCATTTCCGACTCTGTGTGACCTCATGGACCAGCCCACACCAGAACTCCCTGTCGGCCATCACTACCCCCAGCTCCTTCAAGGTCAATCCAGTCACTTCGAGGATACCATCCATCCATCTTGACCTTGGTTGGCCTCTCTTCCTTTTTCCTTCCTTTTTCCCCAGCATAATTGTCTTCTCGAAGCTTTCCTTTCTTCTCATGATGTGGCCAAAGTACTTCATCTTTGCTTCTATTATCCTTCCCTCCAATGAGCAGTCGGGCTTTATTTCCTGAAATATGGACTAGTTGGATCTTCTCGCAGTCCAAGGCACTCTCAGAACTTTCCTCCAGCACCCCAGTTCAAAAGCATCTATCTTCCTTCGCTCAGCCTTCCCTATGGTCGAGCTCTCACATCCGTAGGTGACTATGGGGAATACCCTTGCTTTAACTATGCAGATCTTTGTTGCCAGTGTGATGTCTCTACTCTTCACTATTTTATCGAGATTGGACATTGCTCTCCTCCCAAGAAGTAAATGTCTCCTGATTTCCTGCCTGCAGTCTGAGTCTGTGGTAATCTTTGCACCTAGAAATATAAAGTCTGTCACTGCCTCCACATTTCCCCCCTCTATTTCCCAGTTGTCAATCATTCTTGTTGCCATAATCTTGGTTTTTTTTTTAATGTTTAACATTGCCCATTGCACAACATGTAAAACAGTAAAGTTATCTGTCCCAGCTTAGGAAAACAAGAAATATCAAGTGGAAAATAAGAATAATCTCCATCTTCTCCTTCTCATTACAACTTTCCTGATGGCTGTTGGAAGAGGTGCCACATTGGCCTCTGGCATCTAAACCACTCTCTCATGGCTGCCTTTCTGCTACTCAGCTGGATGCTTGAGAAACTCAGCGAGCTGTGGATGCGTGTAACACTTGACAACCCTTTATGCTGGCTATTGGTGTTCTGGGAATATGGCACTTCCTCTATTGTAAATATGTAGCAGAGAGGGCCTAGGATGACTGACAAGGGGTTATTTATGCAGTAAGTGACTGAGGAAAGAGGAAGAACCCAAGGAATTCAAATGTTGGACTTCTCCCTCACTCTGCTGTGGTCAGAGAATGATAACAGAATGTACTTGAGAAAAGCATCCTTTCAGTTTCTTTACTTAAGCCTGTTCACATTAATTGTATATTAAACTTCTTTTGTATACTGCAAACATTTAATCCTTGCCAGCAATCGTTTTGTATTTTATTTTGCTTTTGTTCTGAAATACCTTCTTTGATAGCTCATAGCAGCTTCCCCCTCTCCAAATATCAGAGTTTATTTCTAAATGCTTCTCCTACATCCTCAAATAGTGTGGAATTTACATAATTACACTAACACATTATAAAAAATAAATTAATAACGATGCCAAAATTACGTCACCCAATGAAGCCATTGCCATGGAATCAAGTAGGTGGATTTTGACTGTGAGGTCTTAAAGCATAAGATTTCTGTTGAAAATGAATTTTGCATCAAGAATTGAGGAATAATCTCTGGTGAGTGAGTGTCCACATCAGATGATAACACACACAGCAATGCCTATTATCAAGGAAGAAGAAAAGGACAAATGGGAAGATGAGCTACATGACATTTCTGATTAGCTTCTAAGCTATCAAATGAATGGATGGGTGGAAGAAAAGATTCTGCCACCCATCCATTCAGTTGACAGCTTAAAAGTTAAACAGAAATGTCATGTGGCTCATCTTCCCATTTGTCCATTTCTTCCTCCTTGATTATAGGCATTGCTGTTAAAATGGTACAGATTACCTCAAAGAGTGAAGAATCTAATAGACTGGATAAAAATTCTGGATGGCAGCTAACATACTTCTGTAAGTCCCAAATAAATCCTGAGAATCTTAGTAAATCACAATTTGGAATTTAGAAAAGTTACCTGCTAACCACACTCCCTCCAATCCCAACCCCAGTTTAGGATGGTTATTGGCTAACTGCCATAAATTGGCTTAGCATTTTGGCAGTTTTCTTTCTAAATTGAAAGGAAAGTTTGAAGATGAAGAATGTACAAAGTAGTAACATGGAATGTGAGAAGCATTAATGGGAAAGCAAGAACTTGTAAAACAAGAAATGGGACATCCAGACATGACAGTACTTGGTTGAAACAATATAAAGTACACAGGAATGGAACATTTTAATGAGATAAATAAACAGGGTTTTACACTGGAAATTACAGTCTAAGATAAACGGGGCACCATTAATAGTGAAGCAAAGCAGTCAAGGTATCCAATGGAAAGTATGACTGAATACTTTCGTTAAGACTTCATGAAAAAAACCTATCAAAATAGCCATAATTCAAGTTTGTTCTCTAATTACAGAGGCGACAGGACAAAACTGAAAGATTCTGTGCTGATGTCCAGGAGGAAATTGATCACAGACCAAAACAGGACATGTTGGTAACCTTAGGCAATTGGAATGCAAAGGTAGGAAACAGACCAAACTCAAACATTGTTGGGAAATGTGGCTTAGAATCAAGAAATGGAGCAGGACAGTGAATTTTTTAAGAAGACAGTAGTGTTTTTTAAAAAAATTACAAATACCGTTTTTCTGGTAACCAACCAGACAACTGGATATGTGCAGGTCACCAGATGGGTGATGCAGGAATCAAATATACTATATAATTGGAAGCAGGAGACCGAGAAGCTCCATTCTCTCTGCAAACTGGTGTTCCATAACATTTGATTATCCAGATGATTAACCTATACTCTTGACAAGAAACCACTGTCAGGACAAAGTATAGAGAAACAAAATAGTTTTTAACTGGCAAGAAGAACTAGCTAAAACTGTATTTTATCATCCTGTATGATTAATTTATATGTAGAACATATCATACATAAAGCAGAAGTAGACTTGCAGGATAGTTGTGTGAAACCTGGTGGGAGAAACTTCAACAAATTAAGGTACACAAATGCAACAATATTACTAGAAAAAAATACCAAAGAAACAACTACTGTTGAAAATGATGGAACTAAGCACAGCCACAGTGTTACTGCTGGATTCAAAAATCAAAAACAAAGTAATGAATAAGCATATATTATTTACGTGCCTTAAAATACACCAACATTGTTAAAGATTTTCTATACCTTGACTCAGTCATCAATCAAAATGGAGACTGTAGCCAAGAAATCAGAAGAAGACTTGGACTTGAAAGGTGAGCTATGAGGAAACTCGGAGTTTAAGATCTTCTGGGGAGGCCCTGCTCTCGGCCCCACCTGTATCACAAGTGAGATTGCTGGGGACAAGGAGCAGGGCCTTCTCAGTGGTAGCCCCTCGCCTGTGGAATTCACTCCCCGGGGAAATTAGGTCATCGACATCCCTCCTTTCTTTTAGAAGGAAACTAAAAACATGAATATGGGACCAGGCCTTTGGGTAATCTGGCAGACAGACAAAGGACAATGATGACTAGAATTGATAGGATTTGACAATGTGGAATGAACTTATGGATTCTGAGCTGGCAAACGTCGAGCATTAGATTGGTTTTATTGATTGTATGTATAATTGATTGTTTAATTGTTTTATAATTGCTGTTTGTATATGTTTGTGTTTGTGTTGGCATTGATTTGTGCCTTTTGAAAGCCGCCCCGAGTCCCCCCTCGGGGGTTGAGAAGGGCGGGGTAGAAATGCGCAAAATAAATAAATAAATAAATAAACTGGTAAGATCTACACATGTAAAGATCTGGCATATGAGGAGGCAGCAGGAAAACATGTCGGCCATATTACAGATGGATAGGCTCAATCAATATAGCCATGGCCTTTTTGCAAAATGAGACCTGAGTTGCTGCATTCATAAGGTCACCATAAGTTGAAGTCAACTTAATGTCAAACAGCAAAACAATTTGCAAGTAACTCTGCCTGACTACATTCATAAACTATTTTTGTAGCCTGTATGATTGTTGCAGTTTTCTCCCCCACAGTGCACTATTACACTAATATGCATGAAATTTGGACATCAATATATTATTCATACTTAATATCAAACTGTTGTTTGAAATGCACTATGAATTGGTAATCTGAATAATTTCCTGACCATCTTGATTGATTGATTTCTTGATTAAGTCTACCCACTTGGAATGTGGCCTTCATTTTTTTCTAGGTGCCTTCTATCTGACCAAGCATTATGGTCTTTTCTATTAAGGCATGTCTTCTCTTGATATAGCTGTCTTGATATAGCTATATGACAGACTCTGTAGTCACTGTAGGGAGAGTTACAGGTTTGATTTGCTGAAGGACTAATTTATTTGAGATGTGGTACTACAGAACTCTTCTCCAGTACCATATCTAAAATGGTTTATTCTCTTCCTGTCTGCTTTTTTCACTGTCCAGCTTTCACAACCAGATTTTCTATTTTTCAGCTCAAATTTTAATCACAGTGGAAACTGCCATCAAGAAATCAGAAGCAACCTAGAGACTCAATTGCACTGACCAGCTAGATAATGCATGCCACCAAAGGAGTGTAAAGTACATTAAGCAAAGTTGTGGGAAAGTCTGAAATAAGACTCTTAACAGACTGCAGTGAGCCCCAAATCTAAACTAGATCATATGTCAAAATCAGTTCTGCAGAATGCGAAGCACACTGTAGACACATCCACCATGATGGGAGGCTGCTGAAAAACACCCAAGGGCATAACTGGACAACAGGGAGCCAACTGAATCCCTGCGACAGGTAACTGATTACCTCCAGTGCTGTCACTTTCCCTTTTGTTTCCAGCTTGTATGCTTCAGGAGCATTCATAATATCTTGCCCATAAATGGAAGGAAATGCATTCTTCAGCAGCTGTCAAGTAACAGATACTACAGATTCTGGAAGTAGTTTGAGGCCACCTTCAGTGATTAATGTAATTACTTTCCTGGTCTCAAATCTTTTCCAGTAATGGCAATGCAATCATCTGCACAGTCAAACCTGTTCAGAACCAATTTAAGATTCATAGCATGGAAGCAAACTAGAAGAGTCTCAGGACTTGGAAGGCGCTAGACATCCTGAAGTGTACAGATATATAACTGAACATCAAAATTAGGACTGTTCATGTCACTATCTTTCCCATTCCTATGTATAATTATGAAAGCTGGAATGCCTATTCTGTATAGGTTTATTTGCAGGTGGTCTGTTCTGCCGTCCAACTTTGTGTCTTTTGTTTTCTCTTGAGTTCTTTTTCTTTACTGACCTTTGTGTATTTGGGAATATTGGAAATCTATAAAGGATAGTAGTGAAGTGATGAGATACGGTGAAAGCTGGCGGGAACAAATAAAATTGAAATAAAAATACATGAAATGCAACCCAGGAACTGTAATGCCAGCTTACCTGCTTTAGTCACACAGTGTAAAACTGTGAAGGAGGTTGAACAAGAATCTATAATACATATTTGCTAGCAAATGCCACTTGTCACACTAGAAGGAAGGTCATTCTCTGAACTCTCCATTCAGGCATATTTATAGTCATCAAGAAGTTAAGTTAAAACACAGATGTAGCAAGGTCTGCAACATTTTATTGCCTGCAGCATGTCAATGAAGCGAAAGCCATGTCTCAGATAACAATGATATGTCATATCTTCAAAAGTGTCTTATGTGACATATCTTTAAATTCACTACAAGTAAATGCACAGGGTGTGCAGTGCACAAAAACCCTTCCACAATCGTATTCATTCCACATGAGCAAGTATTTTTTATTTTGTAGCCATTTACACAGGAATGATTTTTTAAAAACAGAAAAAATATTGCTCTTTATTCCTACTGTGTGAAGAGTATTTTAGCATGGAAGCAAACTGAGAAAAGTAGATGAGGCATAGATATTTCCTGATCCATAATGAAAAGATCAAAATCTATTGTTCATCAATATCAAATGAAGTTTCCAACCAAATGAAGTTTCTAGACACAATTCAAAGTTTTGCTTTTGACATATATTATTGGTTCCTGAGCCCTTCCTCACAGCCCTACATCACAGAATATCAAGATAGGAAATCCCACAATATCTGCTTTGAACTGGGAGCCCACCCAGACAATGTTATGAAGCATCATGTTGTGGACCACTATAGGAAACAAGGAACAAAGAATCAAAATGTGTACAAACTTTCAAATTGTCCAAAACTTTTTATCAGAGTAGGCGGTGTAAAAAGCAGGAGACAGAGACAGGTTCAAGAAGCGGGGGGATGAATGACTGGGCCAAATGTTGTGACCATATGGTCTACAGTTTAGATTCAGGCTCTGTACTTCTGCTTAGTTTAGCCTCAGGATTAGTACTTTTGTTTTATGGCAACTCAAGAACCTGCACATTTCATCCAAAAGGCAGATCTGAGTTTCAGCCAGTCTTTAGTATGCCAAGAAGAAAGAATGGAAAGAGAAGCACTTCTGTCATTTGCCTGCAGATGAGTTGCTTACTCCTGAGGGGAAATGAAATTGAAAGATACTAAAATAGTCTTGTTGTGAATCGGGTATGAGCTGAATGCCTGCATGTGTATCCCTTCTCAGCATTTATGATGCTTTCTCACATTAGACCATACTCTCCAATATTTAAGAGATGAAAACCAGGATACGTGTGGCCAAGTGACAAAGTGTGTTAAGAAAGCAAAAGTAATTACTGTCTTAACTCAGTCTGTCACTTGGCCGCACGTATCCAGGTTTTCATCTCTCAACACACAAAATAGAAGATACTACTTTTACTTGAGTCTACAGGGAAGTACCAGATTCTGCCTCTTCCTCTCCATCTGAATCAAGTAAGTGCAAACCACTTTGGTCTTTGAATTCAGTTTGCAACAATTGAAACTAAATGAGGGCAAAGGGAAAAGGAGGAGAGAGAAACTGGTACATTTTAAAGCAGTTGAAAAAATGACACAACAGAGAATGAATCAGGAGTGTCCCTGCCATGTTGGGATATGCCAAGTTTTCATACAGCCTTAGAATGCATCTAGATTACAGAACTGTAATGCTTTGACAACTTTTTACATATATCACCTCTAGCTGATGGATTCTTTGGATTTATAGTTTGGTAAGATGGTAGGAAGTGAAATGTTTTGCTAAATTTTGTTTAACAATGACAACAACAATCCCTTTCCTCTTTCCTCCTCCTCCAAATCCTTCTGGGATCAAAGCAAATTTGCCAGAAGTTTTAGACTATAATTTATTGTTATAGTGTATGTATATATTGTACAATGGAATAAATTTAAATTCAACATTATAATCATACAAAGAGAGAGGGAGAGATACATGTGAGTGTAGAGAAGGGAGAAATGCTAGCAGCGAGGCCAGAGTAGAATAAATTGGGGGCATAAAGAAACCAATAGTTCTTTTAAAACAGGTTGGGAAACTTGTGTGCTTTTCATTGCTGTTCGTCTGTAGTTTCCAGCAATCTTTGCCATTGACTATGCTGGACAGAATTCCATCCCATTGTTAAAATTCAAAAGTTTGTAAAATAATTACTGTGACTCTTCATAAAGTAGAATTGATAGACATCCTGACACAGTTAAATGAATTAATTGATACATTAATTAATGGTTGATATTCCATTAAGCATTAATTAGTGCAACTAAACTATGTCGAATTATTTCCCCGTGAGGCTTGCAGTAAAAAGTTATGCTTGTTACAAAAGCTCTTGTTTTCTGTTTGTAAGGATAAGTCATTGTTATCCCCAGTGAGATACAAAATATTTCAGAAAATGTTAAAAAGCACATTGTTTATGCATATCAAAATGAATTAGGCATTGCTTTTGTCTCCATCCAGCTGCAGGACTGTTTAATTTTTTAATGTCATGAAATTCAACTTGACTCAGTTAATTAAAACTGCTTTGGTACAATATATTATTATTTGGATATTTTTGTTTTTGATCCTTTGAATTCCTTGAGCCACAGATGAGAGTATTTTCATCTACAACTGCCTTCTTTGGGATTCTGCACAACTGCCTGAGGTCACACTTCAACTTGCTGGACAGACAAGGATTCCCTAGCACCCAACATTACCTGGTCTAATATGCTTCAACTAAACTAAAATGAAGTGGATTGGTGAGATCAGCCAGTTTGCAAGCTGTTTATCGCCTCAATTTCCTAAGGTAAATAGAAGTGAGAGCATATTACTGTGATACTGAAAAATCTGCATTCTTGCTAGTAGCTTCTAGGCCCCATTCATGGTGTTGGTTTTGACTTTAAAAACCAGTTAAAAGAACTAGTGAGGTGTAGTGGTTTGGATGTTGGACTAGGACTCTGGAGACCAGGGATCAAATCCCCTGACCCCCCCCCCCCCCATATCCATTTTTATGCGCCTCCCGAAAACAGGTTGATAGCTGGATAGCCATTTTTGGTCAGTAGCCAGAAAAATGGATCGATCAATTCCACTGAAAACAATGAGGAACTTATGAGGTCCCACTTTCTATTCCTGGGACTTTTTTCCTTTTTTCCCTTCAAGGGAACCTGGGTTTCAGCAACAGGGTTAAGGAAGCACCCTTCCTGGGAGCCCTTCATTTTTCTCTTCAAGGGAGACTAGGTGTCAGCAAGGGGGTTAGGAAAGCACACTTCCAGGGAGCCTTTCCTTTCTTTCCTTCAAGAGAGACTGGGTGTCAGCAACAGGGATACTAAAGCACCCTATCCAGCCCATTATTGGGGAGGGGGGGGTGCTTCCCACAGGCTCCCCTTTCGTATCCTTCATTAAGACCTGGATTTAAAGAATCAGAGTTAAGACATCACTCTTTCTGCAATCCTTTCCCTTCCATCTGTAGAGGAGTATGGGTTTAATGCTTCATTAAAGCTGTTTCTATTTATTTATGTATAATTTATTTAGAGCATTTATACTCCATCCTTCTCAACCTCTAAAAAGGGGCTCAGGATGGTTTACTCTACTCTAGGGGAGAGGCATTGCAGGCAGGCACACACACTTTCTCTCCTTGCAGCACACCATGCAGTTTTCCAAGGCATTTTAAGGAGGCCCAGAGTTAGAGTGATGATCTGGACCTATCCTCCCTGGGCTTCCTTTAAAAAACTCTCTTTTCTTGACTGTAAGCCCTGCCTGGAGCAGCACACTTCAATCTCCTTTCTGCTTCGGGTTTAATGCTTTTTTAAAGCTGTTTCTACTTTCTACTCTAGAGGAGAAGTAACTAGGTGGTTGTAATTTTCTGTGAATGAGGCTTCTCTTTTTGTTTGCTGGGATTACTAGTATTAATAATATTATTATCTTTTAGAAGTATTTTCTGGAGGAGAGGAGGGGAGGAGGCAAAGAAGCTGAAAGGGTGTCTCCCCCAAACCCCCAAACGCACGCATGCACGCCAACCACCGGTTCCTCATGTTCCCAACTCCCAGGCAGTCCCACTAAATAAAAATAATCTAGAAAATAAAGGAAAATCAAAAAGATACAACTGTGATGCCAAATAGGGGAGGAGGAGCCATGAGTGAGTGCCACGTGGTCCCGTTACAGATGGGAACCTGTGATGGCTGGGCCCATGCCATTACAGACATCCAATCAAGCAGAAGAAGCCGGATTGGCTGAAGGGAAATGACTAAAACGGATCCGCACACAAGCCTAATAGAAACCCATCTTAGGCAAGTCACAAAAGCTATAAAATAGCAGTTTCCATTCTCGCTATTATTTAAGAACGGCCTGAAGACACATTTCCTCAAATGTTTTAATATTTATTTATTTATTATGATTTTAGTGTTTTCTCTCTCACAAACAATTGTTTGAGTGGGGGAGAGAGCCACTTAAGTTAATTCTAAATTTACAGTTTACAATGACAGATAAAATAAGTGCAAATAAAGAAAGTACCTTGTGTGCAAATTTTGGTGTGTCTTCAATGGTGTGGCATAGGATTCTGATCAAGCACTGAACTCTATGTGCTGATTTTATTTTTCACATCCTCATTTATTTTACTTTCACAAAGAGGGTATTTCAAAATCTTCCCAAAATCCTTCTACTTTTAAGCATTTGCTGGACCATAAGAAAGGCCAAGCCAAGGAAGATAGATGCTTTTGAACTGTGGTGTTGGAGGAAAATTCTGAGAGTGCCTTGGACCACAAGAAGATCCAACCAGTCCATACTTCAGGAACTAAAGCCCTTCTCCTCACTAGAGGGAAGGATATTATAGGCAAAGATGAAGTACTTTGGCCACATAATGAGAAGACAGGAAAGCTTAGAGAATACAATGATTCTGGGGAAAATGGAAGGAAAAAGGAAGAACGGCCATCCAAGGGCAAGATGGATGGATGTTATCCTTGAAGTGACTGGCTTGACTGTGAAAGAGCTGGGGGTGGTGTCGGCCGACAGGGAGCTCTGGCATGGGCTGGTCCATGAGGTCACGAATAGTCAGAGGCGACTGAATGAATAAACAACAACTCAAGCATTTAGTGCAAGAGACACTCAGACTATATAACTGAGTACAAGTTACAGTGAGAGAAAATGAGGTATGGGGGGAATAAAATATTTTTACTGTTTTTTATGCAAAAAGAAGTATTTCCCCATTATTAAAGAGATAACAATAGGTATGAGTAATCAATGCTAGATTACAGTAATGGCAGTTTTATGCCACTGTCAAATGGTATGGATAGATAAGAGCATTCAGGATAAATGAAACACTGCATTTTGTAAGTTATCTCAGAAATCCAGTCCTTGTCCCCCAAGTCAGAAGTTATATTACCATCTTCATTTTTACTTCTGTAACCCCATGAAGGTTTAATTGGCAGTTAGCTTACACTGTGATCTCCTAGCTTTTCATGATTTCTTTTCTTTTCTGAGAACGGAATTTTAAAGGGAGGGGGAGTGAGCATTTCCTCAAGGGAATTAATTATTACCTTGACTTGTCTAGTCATATATTTCATAAGACGTTTTTATAAATTACTAAACTCATGACAGACATACTGTGCAACTTTCAAAATCACACAGTGCGGTTGCATTTCCCAGCAATTCCTAACCTCATTCAGTCAGGTTGCCGTGTGAATGTGTGTGCTACTTATGTGCACTCCATATTGCTGCCTCTCTCATTGTTTAATGGCAACATACAAACTTGAGTGCAGTGTGCTTTGTGGTGCATGTGCCATTTGCATGTACATGATGGGATGCCATTGTGGATCCATGGCAATTATCCAGTGAGAAAGGGGTGCATGTCATAGGGTGAGATACATATATCAAATGAACAGAGGGGCTCCTCACTGCATGAACATCACTTCTGCAGAGAAAATGCTCATTACAATCCTGCCTGTTCAACCTTGTTTACAGTTTACGAAGAGCTTTTAGAAATTCCACTGACTGATCTGCTCCGCTTTGTTTGGAACAACGGCAACATAATATGTCACCATATTATCAGGGGGTCAAAATGAGATAGTTCTGGTTGGCAGAAATTCTGAGGGTTGTCTAAGCCTGCTTGCCACAATAGGTTTTTTCCCCCTCTGCTTAGGGAAGTGGCCCTGGAAAACCACTCCTCTGTATAAAATTGTTATGTCAGAAAGATTTATATACATTCCACTTATGAGTCATATGCAGGCAGGCTGACCATTTCAAGGATTTCTGCCACATGTGAATTTCAAAGGGGAAGAGGAAACCTAGAGCAGCAAAACCAATTCTGAATTCATAGCAGGATGCACAACATCCAAATCCACTCTCTTATTATCGTGTATTTCATTACGTATTTTAAGACCTTAGATGATATGGAATTAGGGCAATGCTTAAAGGGGAGTGCCTGGTGATGCAGCGGGTTAAAGTGCTGAGCTTCTGAACTTACTGACCAAAAGATTGGTGGTTAAAGTCCAGGGAACGAGGTAAGCTCCTGCTGTTAGCCCCAGCTTCTGCCAACCTAGCAGTTTGAAAACATACAAATGGGAGCAGATCAATAGGTACTACTTCAGTGGGAAGATAACAGTGAAAGGAATAAGAGAGAATGATTTTTAGGAGGAGACAAAGGGAACTGATTCTATATAGTAGAGTTTCTAGTATGTATTTGCACCTGTGGTGCATCTTTTATTCAGGGTTTCATGACTGCATCCAGATATTAAATGACAATTGTGTTGAGATGAGTTCATACTTTCTGAACTCACCTAAGAAGAACAGCCCCCTTCTTTAGGGTTTCCTCATCCAATAATTCACAGGTGTTACATATATGCATATACACAATCCACATGTTGAAGATGGTCAGACTAGAACAGGCATGGGCAAACTCTGGCCCTCCAGGTGTTTTGGACTTCAACTCCCACAATTCCTAACAGCCTAACAGCCTCAGGCCTGAGGCTGTTAGGCTGTTAGGGATTGTGGGCAGTGAAGTCCAAAATGTCTGGAGGGACAGAGTTTGCCTATGCCTGGACTAGAAGCTGTTGAGCAAACAGTCTCCTCCATTGTACCTGAGGGCAACAGGCCAACCAGGTGGTCCAGGACAGGTTGTGTGGCACTCTCACCTCTGTCCTCTGCCTCACACATCTGCTATCTCCTGTGGGGAACTCACTCTGCCTAATATACAGTCAGCTCTCCACATTTGCTGGGATTTAGGGCCATAGGATTTCTGCAAAAATGAAAAATTGCAAATGAAAAAATTGCCATTGTTTTCACCGGGGAGAATGACCCACTAGGAATTTCTGATTCCAGCATGACTCTATGGCCAACTTCTGTTTCTCTGAGGAAGCTGATCATAGAAAGACCTAAAGATTCCAACAGATAACAATGTTTAATTAATGTATCTTTTAATTAATTTTTCAGATATATAAATATTTTTATGCAATGGATACAGTCAGTAATTTTCTACATCATTTATATCCCTAATTTGCCCATTAAAACCTACTCACTCCTTTCTTCTACCTAAAAACAATCCTCATAATATAAAAATAAAGAATTGAAATTGATTGTCAAAGGCTTTCATGGCCAGAATCACTGGATTGTTGTGAGTTTTTCAGACTGTATGGCCATGTTCCAGAAGCATTCTCTCCTGATGTTTTGCCTGCATCTATGGCAGGCATCCTCAGAGGTTGTGAGGTCTGTTGGAAACTAGGAAAATGGGGTTTATATATATATATTTGTGGAATGTCCAGGGTGGGAGAAAGAACTCTTGTCTGTTTGAGGTAGGTGTGCATCTTGCAGTTGGCCTCCCTGATTAGCATTTAATGTCCTAGCAGTTTCAAGATCTGGCTTCTTATTCTCTGGAGGGAATCCTTTGTAGGGAGGTGATTAGCTGGCCCTGATTGTTTCTTGTCTGGAATTCCCCTGGTTTCAAGCATTTTATTTACTGTTATGATTTTAAAATACTGATAGCCAGATTATGTTCAGATTACACAGAGAAGCCAAAATCCAAAAACATGTGGACAATTTCAACAGAAAGGATGAAACCATGAAAATGAATAAAATCAGACAGTAAGAAGCCTGAACTTGAAAGTGCTAGGCCATTAAATGCTAATCAAAGTGGCCAATTGCAACATTCACACCTACCTCAGACAATAATTCTTTCTCCCACCTCTGCGGATGCCTGCCAAAAATTTCAGGAGGGAATGCTTCTGGAACATGGCCATACAGCCTGGAAAACTCACAACAACCAAATTAAAATTGACTCTCCACCCCCCCCCCCCCCACACACACACACTTTAAAGGCATACGATGAAAATACTATCATTATCCCGCTTATTTCTTATCTTAAGTGACTTATACATTGTACCTTACTATCCCAATATTTTACTTAACCTTCAAAACCCAAAAGCATTTTCACATTTTCTTTTTTCATTATGAATTATACAAACGGTTTTCATTTCTTTTTTTTAAAATGTCAATTGACTTATACTTTATCAGACAAGACAATTTGTCCATTTCTGCAAGTTCAAGAACTGTTATCGGATAGTTTTCATTGGAGGGTAATTTTTTTCATTTTTTCCAGTTTAATCAAATCTGTGAAGAATCAAATCTGCAAAAGCCAAACCTGCAAATATGGAGGTCTGATTGCCCACTGAAGCACAAGGTATGCTATTTAAGCGAGCTGAAAACTTTGTTTTAAAGGCAGTCTAATTCATGAGGTGAAGTATAAATGCTGCTATCACAAGGGCTCCTCTATCCTACAAAGGATATGTTCCTGGACTTGTTGTGGCTATGTGAAACTATGCGCAATAGGGAACCCTGTTATTTTCAATGGGATGAGTGAGGAAGATACTGAAAAAAGGGTGTAGCTTGTGCAGGAGGCACAAGAATGGATCAATGAAACGAGTATATTGATTCTGCAGAGATGAGGATCATACTGTACTAAAGTAAACAGACATAAAGGAATAGTCCAGAGCCTTGTTCCTCTCTCTTTTCAACTGAACAACATATACATTTTAGGGAGCATCTGTTTCTTAAGTAAAGGCATCAGGGCGGGAGGGGGTTTGTCTATAAAAAGGGAGAATTGTCGTGGGAGTGTTGCTATGATAAAAGCCGCAAAACCCAATTCAGCTGCCAATGTATCCTGCGCTTACCCTATTCAGCCTAATTGCTGCATACAATATATAAGATCACGCTGTGCAGGGAGATATAGGCAATAACAGAACACAATGGTATGATTTAAAGACAGGTTAGCTTTTCAATTTACTTGTGTGAGCATTTGGCTTTCCCACTCTGACACAAATGAACTCTGTTCATATTGTATAATGTCAAACTTAGTTATCACTTTCCTGGGGATTATTAATCCAAATAATGACACAATAAACTTCAGTCTAAGCTTTCGACCTAAGATGGATGGTGCCTTCGGTCTTCTGAAATACCCTGCTCTGCCCTTTGTTCTTTGTGGCCAGATCCCACCCAATTTTACTGTACACGGCATTTGCCAACATGAACAGCTGTCTCTTTTTGGCTCCAGATTTCACAGCGTAGTTTGTTTCTTTCTTTTTTTAATGCTGGATTTTGAAATTTGAAAAATATTTGGAGTTTGGATCCACTTCTTGGTGCAAATATATCCAGGTGGCAAAAGAAAATGGATATTCCTAATAATAAGGAACTGAATGTCTGCAAGATAACGCTTCATTGGGAGGGTGGGGGTAAGGTGGCAGATGCTGCCAAACCATCCTGGCGGAAGCTGGTATCTTTCACTTCTCTGCTGAACTAGGAACTCCCTTGAGGACTATGCCGGTTAGCCCCATGCCAGTAGTTCAAATAAGGTTTAAAGTTGCCAATTTTTTTTAAAGGGCTTTACTCTAGCTGTATGTTCTACAAGCCAAGTACTTCAAGATCAAAGAACAGACAAGCTCCTTTAGTTACACTGCGGTTTTAAAAATGTAGTCCCACGATCTGTTTTCTCCCATTTTCTATATTACATTAAAAGCAGTGAAACTGGGGGGATATATGTTTTTCTGCCTGTCTCTCTTAGACATACATACCTGCATAAAGAGTAGTGCATGTAGAGACAATCTCCAAAACCACAAATTCTGAAGATTGCCTTCTTAATCATTATAATGTACAATGTTCTGTAGGCTTGTATATATGCACATACCTACTTTGCCATTTTCTCTTTATGTTAATGTGAGCACAATTCATTTCCTGACAGCAGTGAGTTTTTTAAATGATAGTTGAATATTAGAGTCAATTTTTAAGGGATTAGATTTGTGTGTGTGTGTGTGAGTGTCAGAAGTGACTTGAGAAACTGCAAGTCACTTCTGGTGTGAAAGAATTGGCTGATTGCAAGGACATTGCCCAAGGGATGCCTGGATGACTGGTGTTTTACCATCCTATGGGAGGCTTCTCTCATGTCCCCACATGAGAAGCTAGAGCTCGACAGATGGTTGCTTACCCTGTTCCCCGGATTCAAACCCTCAATCTGTTGGTCGACTAGTCCTGCTGACACAAGGGTTTAACCCATTGCGCCACTGGGGGCTCCAGGGGATTCGATTTAAATTTGGTTATTTTGTAAGTAATTTCCAATCTATGGTTACCCTGGGATGGTTTCTTTGCAATTTGTCAAGAAGGGAGGTTCCCTTGCTTTCTACTGAAACTGAGGATGTGTGACTTGGATGAACAAGCATTCAAACCCTGTTCCTCACAGTCATAGTCCCAATGCTTAAACCACAACACTATGCTGGCTTTCAGCTTTTAGTTTAAGGTCTAAACTGGTGATTATTGTTAGATATTCATTTTTGGCAGTTTGAATCTGGGGAGCTGGGTGAGTTCCCACTGTTAGGCCCAGCTTCTGCCAACCTAGCAGTTTGAAAACATGTGAGTGTGAGTAGATCAATAGGTACTGCTTCTGCAGGAAGTAACAGCACTCCATGCAGTCATGCTGGCCACATGACCTTGGAGGTATCTATGGACAACTCTGGCTCTTCGGTTTAGAAATTGAGATGAGCACCCCCCCCCCCCCCCCAGAGCTGGACATGACTAGACTTAATGTCAGGGAAACCTTTATCTATTTATTTTTTTTATTTAAAACCTTCTATGACTGCCTTTCCCAAATCTAGTTATACAGAGCTTTCTCACTGACCCTTACATCAGAGAATGATGGGAGTTGTTTTCTAATACCTCTGAAGGGTGCCAGGTTTGGGGAAGCCTGGATAAGGGGAAATACCAGTGGGATTCTTCCGAATGTGTGTCACCCATCTTTGTTCCTACTATGAATGACAACTTCTGTTTATCCTTGTGTGTTTGCAATGAACAGCATATCTCTGCTTGCAGTGAGGGATAGCGGCAGAAAGCTTTGAAAAGGAAATTCAAGGTCTCCTCCCTTGCGTGCCTCTTCCTGTATGACTTTGGCTTACTAAGTCCAGAGGTGCACTGTAGGGGAAGGGTTTGAAGTTCCCCAAATTTGCATGCCTTTGGTAGTCAAAGATAAAATTCTCTGTTTTCTCCATATTATGGATGCTCATAAGGAAAAGGGAGGGAAGAAAACCCACACACACGCATATACAAAAAGTAAGCCTAGGGCTCTTAATATTTTATTCTCATACACCAGCTATAAAAATGATTCTGTGATGTGAACCCATTACTTTGCCAGTTTGAGTTGAAGCACTTGTGCAAGTAAGGCAAATTGGTTTCTAGCACTTCCGAAACAAACCTCAGGAGATGACTAGCTCTACACAAGCAAGCTAAGCTGTGCTTTAAAGTTATGGCATTAAAGTCCAAACCTCACATCAATAAATGAGCATCTGAGAAAAAAAACTAATCGGAACGCCAGGTAAAGAACCTTAATTCTCTGCATTGCCGACTCTGGTCTGTCCTGTCCCCTGAAGATTTATTAAACTTTGAATGTCCACATGTACCACAGACTAAGAACTTATTATACAGTGGTGGAAGTAATCAGCTGAGTGTCTTGGTGAATTCTTCCAGGCAAAAGGGTAGAGGTAGCACACAGCAAGGCACATTTGGGCTTATTTTTTTCTTGTTGCAAACTGGAAAATATTTTAACTCTTGCTTGGTTCTAAAACAAAAAAAGGCTTTCTCAAGCTGCTAAGATAGGAGCTTCCAATATTGCACTTCTCAAATATCATGGCCTGGCTCTCATTCCTATTCCTGAGGGCAAAGGGGAGGAATCCTTGGATGACAGAACTATCTTGAAAAGTGTGTTTGTATATATACAGTATTTTAATCATTTGATAGAACTGTTGTTTTTTTTTTAAAAAATTCAAATGACATACTCTGCAACTGTGGCTGATGCTGAGTGTATCGTGCTTTATTATATGATCAGGGACCCCTATAGCATCATCAAATTCCATTCCATGACACCAAAGGGGTAATATGTAAGGCAGGCAAACCATCATTGCAGGTGGATTTTCACCTTTGATGACAAATAGCTATCACACAATGCCTGCTAAATGGCTTGCCCCTTCCTGTGATTCTCTCATCCCTAGATATTAATAGGTGGAACCTGTCAGTAGCACCCCATCACGTTATATCCCAACTACCAACCTTGGTGAGATGAGTCCCTTCCACTTCTGTTCCACAATGCCAACAGTTGCGTGATGTCAGTAGGTAGGATTCTCATCCTCTCCATCTCTCTCTTCTCCCATTGATATTCCCAAGGTGGTTGCTTTGCTCTTATTTTAGATATATCTTTACTGACTTTTAAATTGCCCTGAGTCGCCCTCATATTATTTTTAGCACCCACCTTTTACTTGATTGCAGTGCTGCTTATAAGTCAAGGCACAGTCCAGAGTAACTCCCAGGTATTTTGCTGTGCTGCAATGCTCCAGTGAGATTCCTTCCCAGGTAATCCTCAGAGCTTGAGATGCTTACCTGTTCTTAAGATGGAAAGCACCCATCTTCATTTTAGATGGATTAGGAATCAGCTGGTTTTCCTTGTAATAGGCAGAAAGAGCACATAAAGCTTCAGAGAGTTTCTGTTCACTCATTTCAAAGCTCCCTGACTGAGCCGTGATGACACGATCATCAGTATAGATTAAACTCGCTGTGCCTTCTGGCAGCAGCTGATCATGTGTGTAAATGTTGAACATTGATGGGGCAAGCATGGTTCCCTGGGGCAGACCATTCTTCTGTCTTCACCATCGCTTCTCTGGCCCTGGAACTCAACAAAAAGCTCCTGTTTTGTAGCAGATTTCCTTGCAGCATGCTACATGGGTGGCTGAGATAGTGTTACCTTTGTTTTCCTCTGGTTTTGTGTACACAAGCTTTATTTCATGCACAAAATATATTAAAATATTGAATAAAATTACATTCAAGCTATGTATACAAATGAATTTTATGTCTCCTATCCCCAACCTATCTTATTATGTATATATAATGCAAATACAGGTATTCCAAATTCCAAAATCTCAAACATTTCTGGTCCCAACATTTTAGGTAAGGGATACTCAACCTGTAATTGAGTATCCCTTATGCTTTTTCTTTCACAATGTGTTTCCTGAAAATTCAGTAAAGAAAATAAAAAACACAACAGGAATCCTTATTGATACAAAAATAAAGACACCTAAACAACAATGAAAAACCCTCTTAAAACACTTAAAACACTTTTATAAGTAATATGCTTAATCTGCAGACTACAAATCATTTTACATCTAGCAAGGAAAGGGCAACTTCAGGCTTGCCCCCAAGAGATAACTGCTTCACAGTTTCTTCTAGTTTCTTCCTAAAGCAATGCCCAGACTGCATTTTATTTGAAACTTTGTTCCTCATATATTCAGGTCGTCTTATAAGTAGAGAACCCTTACCTCCTTAGCCTAGGGTTGAATCTCATAGCACTTATACTTGATCTGAAAATAAATATTATTTGCTTTCACATTTGTGCATCTCCTGAAGCAGAATAGGATATCGGGATCCCGGGGATTTGAGTTATACACATGTGTATGTGTGTGTGTGTCCCAAATGTTAACTTACAAATATAAAGACGTGCCAACATTGGTGGAAACCCTTTGAAAATAACAAAAATCGAGAAGGTACACATTCCTTAACCTGCAGTCCTATATACAGTGCTTTCTCAGCTGGGAGTAAGCCTGAATGAATTTAATGCGACTTTCTTTAAAGTAAATGTGTATAAGATTGTGTTTTGAGTGCATATTGGGCATCCATGGAATCAAGAGCATTTTCCAGAAAACATTAATTTTATTAAACATATTAAATAAATTGAACAATGTATACATTTAGCTTGCAGCAATCCATTCACTTTGGTATTCTCAGTGCTTTAACTGTAATTGTCCTACCGTTTTTCTGAACATAATAATTGTAGAGTACTTTGCTACTCTTGGGTTCTCTTATTTTGTTCAGAATGTCATTTTGTGTGTGCGTAAAATGCAGGTATATAGAATGAAGTTCATGCTTATACACTGTCAGTGCTGCTTGCTTGGAAAAGAAGAAATGGAAAGACTCACAGGAATTCTCCAATTTTCTTAGTAGTTATAGGATGGGGGAATGATGAATTGTTCAGCATTGTACACTAATGCATTGTGGAAATGGTAGCATTAATTAGGTGTAAGTAATCCCATTAGAGGGGCCCAAGTACTCTAGGCACCAGTTCCTATCTAATTTAGAAAGCTAAGCATGACCATCCATGGCTAGTACGTAGATGGAAACCTTCACCAAATAACACTGGGTGTAAACTATGTTCTAGAATCGAGAACTTGCATATTCCTTGCCAAAAAAAACCTCTATGAAATTATGGGGTCATCATAAGTTGACAAGTGACTTGAAGGCACATACACAGTCTCATCAGATCACTGCAGGTATTTATTCATTTTATTCAGTGAATTTATACTGTACCCTTCAGTCAAAAGGTCTCCTAGAGACAAAAGGTCTCCCAGACATTGGAGTTAATTTGATGATTCCTCACCCTTTATTTGACCTAAAATCGTTGAATAAAAAGAACATAGTTTTATCTGCTTTCTTCATATCACCTGTATGTATAAATTGGTCAGATGCAAAAGAGAACTAGGATCCTAGCAAGACCACAACCCCCCCCCCCCCCCCCAGTTGTCCTGGTTTGAAAATCTTAATCCATCCTCTGTTTTCCTGTTTTTAAAATGTCAGAAGAGGACAGATACAAAAAAGGCCCTGTGTTCCATCTATTTTGCTTGTCTTGGTGATAGACTTAGCAGGACCTCCAAAGAAAAGGGAGAAATTCTGAGAAAGTGCTCCTGCCGCCAGTAATAAGACTCTGGTTTCCATGGTCTCCTCCATTTCTTCTAACATGGCAATTTAAGGGAAGTTAACATTTCCTAGAATCATAGACTCGGAAGAGACCAAATTGTGGGCTATCCAGTCCAATCCCCCACCAAAAAGCAGGAAAATCACATTTAAAGCACCCCAATAGATGGCCATCCAGCCTCTGATTAAAAGCCTCCAAAGAAGGAGCCTTCACCACATTCCAGGGCAGAGAGTTCCACTACTGAACAGCTCTCACAGTTAGGAAGTTCTTCCTCATGTTCAGGTGCATCCTAGTCTTCAGGGAAGCAGAAAACAAGCTTGCTTCCTCCTCTCTATGACTACCCCTCACATATTTTATACATGGCCATAATATCTCCTCTCATCCTTCTCTTCTGCAGGCTAAACATGCTCAGCTCTTTAAGCTGCTTCTCCTAGGGCTTGTTCTTCAGACCCTTGATCATTTTAGTCACCCTTCTCTGGACACATTCCAGCTTGTCAGCATCTCCCTTCAATTGTGGTGCCCAGAATTCAACTCAGTATTCCAGGTGTGACCTGATCAAGGCAGAATAAAGGGGTAGCCTGACTTCCTGGGATCTAGACACTATACTCCTATTTATGCCGGGCAAAATCCCATTGGCATTTTTTCCTGCCACATGACATTGTTGGCTCATGTTTAACTTGTTGTCCATGAGGACTCCAATATTTTAAATCAGTGTTTCTCAACCTGTGGATCCCCAGATGATACTATGCTTATATTTGAAATATCTGGTACTTTTACTGAAGTCTTGATAATTCCACCATTTTTTTGTTATCATCTTCATTTAAAACAGTGGTTCTCAACCTGTGGGTCCCCAGATGTTTTGGCCTTCAACTCCCAGAAATCCTAACAGCTGGTAAACTGGCTGGGATTTCAAATATAAGCATAGTATCATTTCCCAGTTTCCTTTTAAACTGGACAGAGGACTGTTTCCACATTTGGTAACACACTTATTGTCACACACAAGAATGAATACTTTTGTCCTATGAAATACGTTGAGAGGTGGCTATCCATGCAGCTACACTGGATGAACAATAGAAGATAAACATTTTCCAAAGCTCAGTGCTCATTTTAAACAAATGTAAGCTTTATGTTTCCAATTCAAATACTGCACGAGAAAAGTGCAGTATTTGGGTTGTTGTTTTTTTTCTTCAGTTTTCTTCCTGGTAATGCCCATAGCATTAGGCATACTGGTTTTTTTGCAACAAGAGGATTTCCCATCACTGGGGAAATCAAGGTCTGCCTTTCAGTGCACCTTTGAGATTTTTTTTTCTGGCTGAGCAAACAACTCAAGTAAAAGGGTTATAGAGAAACGCCTAGACTTGTGGTCTAAAATAGTTATCATTCTAATAGTATAATTGACATTATATAGAGTTGGCTTGAAGAATTAATTGCTAATGAAATCAGCCTGCTAACCTGCAATTTTTACGCACTGCCTTACATTCATTTTATATGACTGCCAGAAAAATTGACAAATCATGAATGGAGTAATTTGTTGCATTTTTAAAGGCCATTCGTCCTGAGAGATTATGAATGTATATTGCCTAAGGTTCTATTCCATCATTACAAAAGTGCCAGAATCCTTCTTAAAGTTTGTTTTACCTGTAGAAGCATTGGGAATTTCGTCTCCTACATGAAATTCAACAACACTGGCATTTTGACATTTGAGAGGGGTCTTTTGGTTTTGTCAGCCGCAGGAAAAAAAAGAGGAACAACTTCTTTTAATAATGCAACTAGTGGTTCTACTTATTCAGTTGCCCTGAATGCATGATGCCTTTTCAAATGTTGAGTATAACCCCCTTTCAGGTCAACTTTTGTAAAAGGATTCATGTGGTTGATCAAAATATACTTTAAAATTCCACCCAAAACCCCCAGCACAAAAGTGAGATCTTCTTGCACAGGAGAAGAGTACAAACCACTTTAAAATGAAAGCTGTTGAGAAGAAGGATGGAGTAGTCTGCTCGGAGAATGCTCGGGTGCACAAGGCTAGTTTTTGCACTGTAGGGCATGGCCTGGATTGGAAATTGGCACTGGGCCATAATTAGTTAGACTTAGCCTAAGCAAACTTCTTTCCAACTGTTCAGTTTTATTTTGTTATTTGGGATAAGCCTTTAAATCTCAACTTCAATTTATTTATATTTACAAAGGGGAATATTTCTCCTGTGAGATTACAGAGGCAGATGATGGAAATGTAGCACTGCAGAGGAAAGTCTGTTTTTGAAATCCTGTACCACAGTAGGGAATTAGTGGACTGCAATTCCCATGGTCAATAGGGGAATATGGAACAAATGTTAGAGAACTTCATGATTACTACTGCTGCTATACCATTTAGGCAATGACCACACAGTGACCATGTTTAGAATTTTCTTGCATATGAAGACGAAGATGATAAAATGGCAATGAGAAAGCCATATGGCTGCAGGCCATCTCTAGCTGTGTATCCCCAGTGATATGATTAAAAAATATTGTATAGGCTATTGTCCTTATTAAAGTAAAGGTAAAGGTTTTTTTTTCCTGAGTCCAGTCTTGTCCAACTCTGAGGTGTGGTGCTCATCTCCATTTCTGAGCCGAAGAGCTGGTGTTGTCCATAGACACCTCCAAGGTCATGTGTCCATAGACACCTCCAACGCCATGTGGCATGACTGCAAGGAGTGCCGTTACCTTCCCGCCGGAGCGGTACCTATTGAGTTACTCACATTTGCATGTTTTTGAACTGCTACGTTGGCAGAAGCTGGGGCTGACAGCGGACCTGCAACCTTTTGGTGAAGAAGTTCAGCAGCTCAGTGATTTAACTCACTGCGCCACCAGGGGCTCCTTATTATCCTCATTACATTTATGAAAAATTAAATGATCTAATTCTTTTTCTGATCTCCCTGTAGTTGATCAAAAGGTGTGGACATCATTTACTAGTTAACACTATATTTCAGAAGAAGGAACTGGCAAAAACACCACTGAGTATTCCTTGTCTAGGAAAATTCTTTAAAATTCATGAGGTTACCATAAACAGACAACCAACTAGAGGACATGTATGCACACATGCACACATGCTAACATTAACTGAGTATTATCATACCATTGGTCTTTCACATACAAGGCAAGGCAAATCAATAAATAAATACATGAACACAAGATTACTAATTACAATATAAAATACACAATAAAATCCTATAAATCATTAAAAAACACAAAGTTTACTAAAATGATATGTATCCCTTACACAAAGTGACAAATTCAAGGTCAGCTTTTTAGAATTTTTAAAAATATTTTCAAGCCATGGCTGGTTGAATCTATAGATACAGAATCTGTGGATACAGAGAGAAAACTGTAATTGTGAGAACCCACTGTTTCTGTTTAGAAAAAAGATCTCAGCAACTGCTGCATGGCACTGCTTTTCCATAGTGGTGGGATGGCACGCTTCAGTGAGTCAAGATGCCATGCTGGAAGGATCTCCCATGTCAAATACGTTGTTGCTGAAGAGCAACTTTAAATGTGCCAACAGCTATAGGACACCACAGAAGTGGTGGGTAATCACTGATACTGTTGAATGGTTTTTCAGAGAAAATGGTGGTAGCGCCATAGCTAGCACTCATTGGTATCATACAGAAGGGGTCAATGTCCTTTAGAAGATATTTTATTGTGAAATTTATGATGAGACAATTATAAATGAAACAAAAGAGAATGCTAGAAAATGAGACTCTTAGTTCAGAAGGCACTCAACAAGCTACTTGTAGGAGCAGAGGACAACTACAGAGGCACTATGGCTAATGGCACAAATATAATTGTACTAAAACAGGGACCCAAAAATACTGGGGTACAGGAACGATCACAAGTAATCTTGGTCAGTTGAAAAGACCAAGAGGAACGACCACAACCAACCTTACAATCAACTCTGTATTCCTTTCCCAATGACTTATAAATAACAAGAATTCACCTTCAGCCTTTGGCAATATAGGCTATGAGACTGTCACCTTTCCATTCTTCTAAACAAACAATTGCCCAGTTAAATGCGCAATTCCAGAGGTTAGCCAGAAGAGATAAGGAACTATTTTTAAATAAGCAATGCATGGAGGTGGAAGAAGACAACAGAATAGGAAGGACAAGAGACCTCTTCCAGAAAATTAGAAACATTGGAGGTAAATTTCAGGCAAAAATTGGTATGATAAGAAACAAAGATGGCAGGGACCTAACAGAAGCTGAAGAGATCAAGAGAAGATGGCGAGACTATACAGAAGATCTGTATAGGAAGGATAATAATATCGAGGATAGCTTTGACGGTGTGGTGAATGAATTAGAACCAGACATCCTGAGGAGTGAGGTTGAATGGGCCTTAAGAAGCATTGCTAAAAACAAGGCAGCAGGAGACGACGGGATCCCAGTTGAACTGTTTAAAATCTTAAAAGATGATGCTGTCAAGGTGATGCATGCCATATGCCAGCAAATATGGAAAACACAAGAATAGCCATCAGACTGGAAAAAATCAACTTATATCCCCATACCAAAAAAGGGAAATGCGAAAGACTGCTCCAACTTCCGTACAGTGGCACTTATTTCTCATGCCAGTAAGGTAATGCTCAAGATCCTGCAAGGAAGACTCCAGCAATACATGGAGCGAGAGTTGCCAGATGTTCAAGCTGGGTTTAGAAAAGGCAGAGGAACGAGAGACCAGATTGCCAATATCCACTGGATAATGGAGAAAGGCAGGGAGTTTCAGAAAAACATCTGCTTCATTGACTATTCTAAAGCCTTTGACTGTGTGGATCATAATAAATTGTGGCAAGTTCTTGGTGGGATGGGCATCCCAAGCCACCTTGTCTCTCTCCTGAGGAATCTGTACAAGGACCAAGTAGCAACAGTCAGAACTGACCACGGAACAACAGACTGGTTCGAGATTGGGAAAGGCGTACGGCAAGGCTGCATACTCTCACCCAACCTTTTTAACTTGTATGCAGACCACATCATGCGATGTGCGGGGCTTGATGAATGCAAGGCTGGGGTTAAGATTGCTGGAAGAAACATTAACAACCTCAGATATGCAGATGACACCACTCTGATGGCCGAAAGCAAGGAGGAGCTGAGGAGCCTTCTAATCAAGGTGAAAGAAGAAAGCGCAAAAGCTGGGTTGCAGCTAAACATCAAAAAAACCAAGATTATGGCAACAAGAATGATTGACAACTGGAAAATAGAGGGAGAAAATGTGGAGGCCGTGACAGACTTTGTATTTCTAAGCGCAAAGATTACTGCAGATGCAGACTGTAGCCAGGAAATCAGAAGACGCTTACTTCTTGGGAGGAGAGCAATGTCCAGTCTTGATAAAATAGTAAAGAGTAGAGACATCAGACTGGCAACAAAGATCCGCCTAGTCAAAGCCATGGTATTCCCTGTAGTAACCTACGGATGTGAGGGCTGGACCTTAGGGAAGGCTGAGCGAAGGAAGATTGATGCTTTTGAGCTGTGGTGCTGGAGGAAACTGCTGAGAGTGCCTTGGACTGCGAGAAGAACCAACCAGTCCATCCTCCAGGAAATAAAGCCCGACTGCTCATTGGAGGGAAGGATACTAGAGACAAAGTTGAAGTACTTTGGCCACATCATGAGGAGTCAGCAAAGCCTGGAGAAGACAATTATGCTGGGGAAGGTGGAAGGTAAAAGGAAGAGGGGCCGACCAAGGGCAAGATGGATGGATGGCATCCTTGAAGTGACTGGACTGACCTTGAAGGAGCTGGGGGTGGTGACGGCCGACAGGGAGCTCTGGCGTGGGCTGGTCCATGAGGTCACAAAGAGTCGGAGACGACTGAACGAATGAACAACAACAAACAACAGATATCTCCTTGGAAATCCTAAACCCATCAAGTCAGAAATATCACCTATTGCCTTATCACAAAAATCTTCCCTTTTGCGAGATATGCTAATAAACAAGCCATCAGCTGATGACAACGTCATCTGTGCGCATTCAGAAGAAGATCTACAAGCCACTCTAAACACCTTTGCAGAAGCATACGAGAAGCTCGACCTGTCATTGAACACTGAAAAAACCAAAGTGCTGTTCCAGTAGACACCAGCCAACCCCTCTCCAATGCCAGTGATACAGCTTAATGGTGTAACATTATTTATTTATTTACTTACTTTACTTTACTTGTATACCGCCGTTTCTCAGCCTAACTGGCGACTCAACGCGGTTTACAACAGGATAATCAAACAACAATATACAATTTAAAACCGTAAAAGCACAATACAAAATTAACACAACAATAACAACACTATGCATCTCATCAATGGAGTCGTAATCCAAATTCGTCGTCCATTTTCCATTCCTATAACGTCACATTCATTGCACTGATTAACCAAATGCTTGTTCAAACATCCAGGTTTTTAATCTTTTCCGGAACACCATTAGCGAGGGGGCTGATCTTACCTCCATGGGAAGGGCGTTCCATAGCCGAGGGGCTACCACATTGATCATTTCCGCTACCTTGGCAGCCACCTCTCCACCAAAGTCAACATCGACCCCGAAATACAACACTGCCTTAGCTCTGCGAGTGCAGCATTTTTCTGAATGAAGCAAAGAGTATTTGAGGACCGGGACATCCGTAGGGATACCAAGGTGCTTGTTTATAGAGCCATTGTCCTCCCAACCCTGCTATATGCCTGTGAGACGTGGACTGTCTACAGACGTCACATGCAACTCCTGGAACGATTCCATCAGCGCTGCCTCCGGAAAATCCTGCAAAACTCTTGGGAAGACAAGCGGACAAATGTCATCGTGCTGGAAGAAGCAAAGACCACCAGCATTGAAGCGATGGTCCTTCGCCACCAACTCCGCTGGACCGGCCACGTTGTCCGGATGCCTGATCACCGTCTCCCAAAGCAGTTGCTCTACTCCGAACTCAAGAACTGAAAGCGGAATGTTGGTGGACAGGAAAAGAGATTTAAAGATGGGCTCAAAGCCAACCTTTAAAACTCTGGCATAGACACTGAGAACTGGGAAGCCCTGGCCCTTGACCGCTCCAGCTGAAGGTCAGCTGTGACCAGCAGTGCTGCAGAATTTGAGGAGGCACGAATGGAGGGCAAAAGGGAGAAGTGTGCCAAGAGGAAGGCGCGTCAAGCCAACCCCGACTGAGACTGCCTTCCACCTGGAAACCAATGCCCTCACTGCGGAAGAAGATGCAGAGCAAGAATATGGCTCCACAGCCACATATGGACCCACAAGAATATTGGAAGACAATCATCCTTGGAAAACGAGGGATCACCTAAGTCCAAAGTAAACAAGCATTGTTTATCAAATTGATCCCATTTTGCGGCTGATGTGCTCCCTGGGGGCAAAAAGGGGTGGCATAGATGCAGAAGACAGACTCGATAATTCCCCAATCATCCCCCAATCAAATCTTTATTAAGTTTCCTACCACACCATGCACCAATAATAAACTTTAAATTAATGCACTTTTGAACATTGCTAGACTACAAGCTAAACCCTTGTAGCTTGCTGTCTTATCTATTTTTTCTCCTCTTCTGCTCTGAATGCTATAGACAATAGTTCCTTTGGCTAGCTAGGGATAAACTCAACATTTGTTCATTTACAGAAACAAGCATATGGTGGCCCTAAACAAATATAAAGGAGGAGACTATTGACCTCATCATATGGCAGAGGTCCTCAAACTAAGGCACGAGACATGAGGTTGCGGATCACAGCAAATATCCACTCTTTCAAATGTCTGTAAAATGTCTACAAAATGCCCATGCCAGTAAATGGGAAGGATGCCAAATTTGAGAAATTCTTCCAACATCTTGCCTTGGCCAATGATGCAATAATTCAGCTTCTCATTCTGACCTCAGTCTCTGCCTGTCTTCATTGGAGCAGATTTGGAGCCAGCATGCCTGGAAAGCAGACCCCAAGATTTCGGACATCAGACTTAGGACATTCAGCTGCCAGTGCTCAGAAGTGAAAGGGACATCTAAAACTGCATAACACTTGTTGCAGATAAAAGGTTGTGAGAAGCTTGAATCATGAGAAGCATGACATAGTAAAACAAGATATGGAAGATATAAACATGAGCAAATTAAACAAGCTTGAGAAAGCATGGACCCAAATGTAGGCATCATTTGATATACCTTGCTGGAAGATGGAAAAGGATGCACTAAATTACTTCATAAGTCTATCTAAGTCCCCTTCTACACTGCCATTTAAAATCCAGATTATCTGCTTTGAATGGAATTATATGACAGTGTAGACTCAGGGTCCTTCCACACAGCTACATAATCCAGAATATCAAGGCAGATAATCCACAATATCTTCTTTTATCTGGATTATCTGAGTCCACACTGCCATATAATCTATTTCAATGTAGATTTTATAAAGCTGTGTGGAAGGGGACTCAGATAATCCAGTTCAAAGCAGAAAATGTGGATTATCTGATTTAATAATCCGAATTATATGGCAGCGTAGAAGGGGCCTAGAACTACAGGTACATAATTCTTCATGGGGAGAAGCCATTATTTGGTGACCCTACTCCTTGCAAGTAAGGAAGAGCCACCTGCCCCTGAGCTGTGCATCACCCAGGCATATTCCAAAATGACCAAAGTTTTGATGTATTGTTGTTCTTCATGGCTGGAATAACTGGGTTGCTGTAGGTTTTTTGGACTATATGGCCATGTTCTAGAAGCATTCTCTCCTGACGTTTGCCTGCATCTATGGCAAGCATCCTCAGAGGCTGTGATCAGCTCTAGTCATGAGGTCCTCACAACCTCTGAGGATGCTTGCCATAGATGCAGGCAAACGTCAGGAGAGAATGCTTCTAGAACATGGCCATATAGCCCAAAAAACCTACAACAACCCAAAGTTTTGATGAATTAAATTACCAGAGTGACTAAAAACATTAATTCAAAGTCTATACTTACTCCCAACATCCAGAGTAAGGATGAGTTGAGAAGAAGTGTCAATGAGTTGAGAGGAAGTGTCAAATACTCTTGTTGGTATGCTCAATGATAATGAAGCTACAGCCTCAACCAGACTTCTTCCAATTGGCTGGCTTCCTTGTCCATTGTAAGAGCCTGTAAAAGGTGGATGTGCTTCTGGGAAGAGGAATTGGAGGTTCTTAATGAAGCCCTATCACTAATATTGTATTACCCACAGGCATTTAGAGACACATCGCAACTGAAACTTAGATTACTGTATTGTGAGGCTCCTTGACAGATGTCAGCTATAGGCATGGTCTACTTGGAAGTGTGTGTGTGTGGGGGGGGGGGGGGGGTTCACTCAAGGAAATCATCTCCTCCCAAGAAAGCCTTGTATTTGGGACATCCTGCTTGTAGGTGAGCACTTCACTTAGTAGCCTCAAGTGATGCCCATGCCTTCAGGTGGACTTGGACATCCAGAAATCCTAGCCATCTTACCAGCTGTTAGGAATTGTGGTAGCTGAAGCCTAAACACCTGAACACCTGGAGGATCAAGGTTGGAAACCACTGGTCTATAGAACAGCCTCATTCCAAGGGCCTTAGATCTTTCTTAGCCAACCCCTCAGATTCTAGGAACTGAAACTCATCCTTGCTAGAAGAGTCCCTGCAGGGCACACAAAGGTCATTGATGCAAACACTGAGCTCTTTTCAGATGATCTGTGATTATATATAAGCGAGTGAACACTTCAAGTTAAATGTGTATAGTGATCAGTTGGAAGCAAAGCCTTGAAGCATCATGCAAGTATTACTGAGACCATCTTTTGGGAGAATAAATTAATTATAGCATCAGATTTTTACTTGAAGTAGTTTATGATTCCTGGGGTGGGGGTGGGGGGTGGGAATCAAGCCTAATTCACAGAAGAAATAATTTTAGCTATCACTTGATATTACAAAAGACAATACTGCACAAAGGTACAAGTGTGCATCATTATTTTCAGAAATATGTTAAATAAATATATATCAAATGGATGGAAGTGGGTCCCTTAGGGAGGATGGAAAAGAGAATAGCACTTTTGGTGCTTACTTGACCTACTTGTGGCTCCACTTTGCTTAGCCACCTGAGAGATACGCTGTCATCTCTCACTCATGGGAATATACCATTAAGTATTCTTTCACTTTCCTCCGTTATCTTGCCTGCTGTAGAACAGAGCTACTGCCCTACAAGATGTGCCATCTATCATTTATAAAAGGGTGAGAGTAAGGGGGGGGGGGGGGAGGCAGAGCAGCAGGAAGCATAGCAGTTGCACATAGAAGAGTACTATTTGCACAAATGCACTGATGGAAGGAAAATATGTTAAACAAAGACATTTTTCATTGCCCTTTTGCATTACCGAGAACCAGATATTAATCTGTTTATCATTCTACCAAATCTAGAGTAGCAATGTACAGGGTTAGTCAAAATGAATAGGCCAATAAGAAAATTAATTTTAGACGAATGTATGTTTATTGTAACCAAACTACAGCTACGTATCGACAGATAAATTATCAAAGTTTTGTCTCACCTTCAGAGATGTTCGATATGGGTGCCCCGTGTGACACGGCAGACGTCCAAGCGATAGTCCAGTTCATTCCACATCCGTTGCAGCACATCCGACGTAATGGCATCAAATGCAGCACATATGCGCTGTTTTAAGTCGTCCAAGGTCAGCGGTAATGGAGGTCGGAACACAGTGTCTTTCACATACCCCCAGAGAGAAAAGTCGCATGGTGTGAGGTCGGGGGACCTGGGGGGCCACAGGAGGAATGGAAGATCAGTCACTCCAGCACGGCCAATCCAACGTCTGGGAAGGTGTTCATTGAGGTACTCGCGTACACTGTTGTGCCAATGCGGAGGGGCACCGTCCTGTTGGAATACGAAATCGGGCACTTTCTCTTCTAACTGTGGCATCAACCATTCAGACAACATGTCAGCGTACACTATGCCTGTTACGGTTTTCTCCGCGAAAAAGAATGGGCCAAACACGTGACGGTTGGTTATTGCACAGAAAACGTTTACCTTCGGCGAATCCCTTACATGTTCCAATACGGCATGAGGATTTTCAGATCCCCAAAAGCGGAGATTATGCCTATTGACCTTCCCGCACAGGTGAAACGTTGCCTCGTCACTGAAGACCAGTCTGTTGGCAAAGCCTTCCTCCTCTAGTCTTCGCTGCATTGATTCGCAAAAATCGTGTCGTTTCGAATAGTCACCTTTTTTCAAAGCCTGCACCATTTGCAATTTATACGGCTTGAACTGCAAACGTTTGCGTAACACGCGCCACACAGTTTTTTGCGGAACGTTCAATTCCATGGAAACACGATTTGTCGACTTCTGGGGACTTCGTTGAAAGGATGCACGAATGGATTCCACTGTGTCTTCGGAGACACGCGGTCGTCCTGTGGTTTTACCCTTGCATAAGCAGCCCGTCTCCTCAAATTGCTTTACCCACCTCGCAATGGAATGTCGATGAGGTGGTTCCTTGCCATACTTGGCTCGAAATTCTCGCTGGACCGTAATTACTGACATTGTTTTAGCACACAAAACGCCTTCTCTTTGCCTGATTCCGCCATTTTGAAAACAGCGACTCCTAGCGACGCCTAGCGGCATTAACGTACATGTGTGTTGCTCAAAAAAAACTTTGATAGTTTATCTGTCGCTACGTAGCTGTGGTTTGGTTACAGTAAACATACATTCGGGTACAATTAATTTTCTTATTGGCCTATTCATTTTGACTAACCCTGTATTTTGATTCTGGCTGACAAGAGTATCCAAGGAAAAGAATATGAAAATGGAATCTGACCTGGTAAATAAAGAGCAACAACAATGAATTCTTAAAAAAGAAAAAAAGAGGGGGAAAGAGACGACAAGAGGGAGAGACCTAAGCTAGTGTAAACCACAAGGTAGAAAAACAAAAACAAGACAAGACATTCCTTCTCCCAAGTCATCAAAGAAAACTTACTCATGTCAGAGTTGTCATTTTGGTAGCAAACACAGCATGTATACATTAGTAGTATAGTTATAAAATTAGCTTATGGCTACAGTGGCAGAATGTTTTACATTCATTATTACTAATGCAAGAAAGTTGTTGAAGGCTTTCATGGCCTAGATCACTGGGTTATGGTGAGTTTTTCAGGCCGTATGGCCGAAAAATGCACTAGATTAGAGAGATGGGCCAAAATTAACAAAATGAAGTTCAACAGTGACAAATGCAAGATACTCCACTTTGACAGGAAAAACGAAATGCAAAGATACAGAATGGGGGATGCCTGGCTCGAGAGCAGTACGTGTGAAAAACATCTTGGAGTCCTCGTGGACAACAAGTTAAACATGAGCCAACAATGTGATGTGGCGGCAAAAAAAGCCAATGGGATTTTGGCCTGCATCAATAGGAGCATAGTGTCTAGATCTAGGGAAGTCATGCTACCCCTCTATTCTGCTTTGGTTAGACCACATCTGGAATATTGTGTCCAGTTCTGGGCACCACAATTCAA
This sequence comes from Anolis sagrei, assembly GCF_037176765.1. NCBI lineage: Eukaryota > Metazoa > Chordata > Lepidosauria > Squamata > Anolidae > Anolis > Anolis sagrei. Next base: position 58,553,126 of record NC_090024.1, on the reverse strand, counting down.
GAGAGATATTGACAAGCTGGAATGTGAATTCAAGAGAGATATTGACAAGCTGGAATGTGTCCAGAGGAGAGTGACTAAAATGATAAAAGGTCTGGAGAACAAGCCCTATGAGGAGCGGCTTAAGGAGCTGGGCATGTTTAGCCTGAAGAAGAGAAGGCTAAGAGGGAATATGATAGCCATGTATAAATATGTGAGAGGAAGTCACAGGGAGGAGGGAGCAAGCTTGTTTTCTGCTTCTTTGGAGACTAGGACGCGGAACAATGGCTTCAAACTACAAGAGAGGAGATTCCATCTGAACACGAGGAAGAACTTCCTGACTGTGAGAGCTGTTCAGCAGTGGAACTCTCTGCCCCGGAGTGTGGTGGAGGCTCCTTCTTTGGAAGCTTTTAAACAGAGGCTGGATGGCCATCTGTCAGGGGTGATTTGAATGCAATATTCCTGCTTCTTGGCAGGGGGTTGGACTGGATGGCCCATGAGGTCTCTTCCAACTCTTTGATTCTATGATTCTATGATTCTACTACTGCTACCAGAACATGGCCATGTTCCAGTAGCAATAGTAGGACAGTTTTGGCTATACAGCCTGAAAAACGTACAGCAATCCAATGTAAGAAAGCTCTGTGAAATTCAATAAGTTACCATAAGTCATAAGTTGACTTGAAGGCACACACACACAATCAGAACAGGATGGTTATAGTCCACTTTCTCTATCTTATCATACCTTCAGCACCGGCTCCCTGTGGCTCTCCTCTTTGCCACCGGGCGTCGGGAAGCTGCTGCCACATGCCCCACTTTGCTGGGCTTCTCTGACAGCTCTTCACACAGGGGAAAGCATGGTGTGCACGTGGAGCACATGTGGAGAACACAGCTTCCCCCATTGAAAGAATGGCAATATGGGAAGCCTCCCATGCTGCCAGGGTAGTAGTGGCATGCTGGTTCCACCCTACTTCACCCACAGAGCCACCATGACTTTGTGTGATCGGAGCCAGCTGGCTCTGTGGGTGACCAGGGCTAGATCGGCATTTGCTGCTGTATCTAGCTCCGTATGGCCCTCTTTTTAAACAGAGGGCCAGGTCACAGTCCCTCAAACTATTGGAGGGCTGGATTATAATTTGAAAAAAGCATTAATTCCTATGCACACTGCACAAATCTTATTTGTAGTGCAAAAAAACACACTTAAAAACCAACTGAGCATGCGCAAAGGCACACTTCCCATTGAAATACTAATACAATAATTAAAATGTATTAGTATTTCAATGGGAAGTGTGCCTTTGCGCATGCTCAGTTGGTTTTTGTAATTGTGAGTTTGTTTAAATGTTGTTTGGAATTTTGATATGCGTTGTGCATACCTTGTGGGTTGAGGTATGTGCACGGCAAATTTGGTGAGTTTTCGTCGGGAGGTTTTCGCGTTTTGCTGTCCCGTTGAATGCCCTTTCCATTTTTATATATATAGATATCTATCTATATAATAAAAGAGAATGTTTGTATGTAGAGGAGGAAGGGCGGACGTAGGGAGGGAGGACGGAGGGAGGTGTATGTGGCAGCTTTCTGATTGGCTGCCACTTTAACAGGCCACTGTGGCCAGCACGGGTAACAGACCTGGACCAAACGTGGCACACATAACCCCCATGACCCCCTTAACGTCCTGGTGAAGTTTGGGGGGAGTACGGAAATGGGTGATGGTATTTGTAGTACTTTCAATCATTCAATTCCCACAGACCACTGTGGCTCCCAACAAACACCGATAAAACCAAATTTGGCACATGATGGGATTTGAAGTTCCTCCACTCACTTCCCGAGACTGCTGCAACCCCAATCCAATGACCAATCAAGATCAAACTTGGCACACAGAGCCCTCATAACCCACTCTACATCCTGGTGCTTTTTGGAGGAGGGCAGACCATGGATGATGGGACTTGAAATACCTTCACTCACATTCTGAGACCACAGTGACACTCATCCAATCACCAATAAAGATCAAACTTGGCACAGAGAGACCCCATGGCCAACTCAACATTCTGGTGTAGTTTGGGGGAGAACAGACTACAGATGATGGTCCTTGCAGTACCTTCACTCACTTTCTAAAACCACTACAACCCTCATTCAATGATCAATTAAGACCAAACTTGACACACAGAATCCCCATGACCCACTCTACATCCTGGTCCAGTGTCAAGGAGGGCAGACCACAGATGATGGGACTTGAAGTTCCTCCACTCACTTCCCAAGATCGCTGCGACCCTCATCCAGTGACCAATCAAGACCAAACTTGGCACACAGAGACCCCCATAACCCACTCTACATCCTATTGTGGATTGGAGGAGGATTGACCACGGATGATGACACTTGCATATGGGAACTATAGCTCACCCGTACACACTAAACCCAGCTGACATTTTATCTAGACTAAACTTGGAGGAGAGACAAACAATGCCTTTCTCAAATAACCCGGGCAGCGCCAGGTCCCCAAGCTAGTAATAAATATAACAAGGCAGACATTATCTGCCACATTGTGTAATGAACCACTCTATCGGCTCAGTTTTGTGAGGGATTTTTCTCTACAGATGGTATAATTCCAGAATTAATCTAACAATAGTCTTCCACAGCTCATATTAGTTCGGCTTTTTGTTTCCTTTTGTTTTCTTAATCTTAAATAAACCATCCCCCTTCAAGTATATGCTTTTTTCCTCAGGATTAGGCAAACCCTAACAATCAAAGAGTCTTCCTATAAATAAGGATTACTTGCATAAGTAAAGGGTTGTGAATAAAGCTCAGCCTCCCCTAGGAGAGGCTACTTGTCAAAATTAATGTTAATTATGTCTTTCAAACAAAGCTAACAAACAACTGGAATCTTCTGGTCTACTGCTGTTTCCCATATAAGTGCTTTTGTTTGAAGAAGTACCTTTAACTCCTGTCTGTTCATCTTTCACCCTCCAGAACTGGGGATAGGAACAGATGAGAGGGCAGGTTTTCTCATGCTATTTCTAACCTCTGAATATATCGAACTAGGACTGGGAAATCTCAATGCTGAATAGCACTGCATCATCTCATTTCATTTTTTTCCCTGACGCAGCTTATAAAATGTTCAGTCTTTCTTAACAAATTGAATTTTTTTTTACTTACAGGATTTGCATTGTTGGGTATAATTATGCTGTGCCTGCTAAAGCTATTCAAAATCAATAAAGTCAGTTGAAATAAAAGGAACCGTAAACAGGATACCTGAAATCCTGAATGAATGATAATGGCAAGATTAGAATTGCTTTAATGTGTTCCAGTTTTTTTTCTTGTCATTTGCAACAATATTATCTTGACTGTGCATTTTCTTCTGTTTGGGAGCATGAGCCAAAGTATGTACTAAGAGTGTGGACCTTTATAAGAGAAGTTTTAAAATAAAGTTGGGATTTTTTAATTGATTCCTTTATTAATTTATTAATAAATGAATCCTTTCTCCCCACTTAGTCTGCAAAATAGTTACAATGCAGTATGTATCCTCAGCATTAAAACAGTCTGGATGCCTTTAGCCCAGATGAGAAATCCTTTTTGATATTTTCATAAGTGCAATTTTCACAGGTTTGTAATGAATGAAAAGGTAGACTTAACATGCAAACATGTTAGTTTACCTGATCATCTTTTTAAAAAGTTATCAATGTTCAGAAAACATCCTCCTCCTTCCTGTTTTTTGCACTTCCATATAAACCTAAGCACCGTAAAGCAATCTGCTTAGTTTCTAGCTCCTCAGACCTTAGCTGAATCTACACTACTAAATAATGTAGTTTGAACTTTATTATATGGTCAGTGAAGACCCATATAAGGTGATTCAGTGCAGTTCAAACTGCCTTATATGATTATATATTGACCATATAATGCAGTCAAACTGCTTTACTTGGCAGTGTAGATCCAGCCTCAGAAAGAGCCACTATTATCGGGAGCTAAACTCCTGGCAATCTCCTCTGTCACTTCTTCATATTTCAGAGGATGAGTTGTGATAGGTGACAGGAAAGACTCTCAGGACAACAAAGCTCCCTTTACAAAGTATTTTTGTATATACATTTTTCCTAATTAGACTTTGCAGGGTTTTGTGTTTTTTGTTTTGTTTTTTTTTTTACTGAAATTCTCTATACAACTGTAGTTGATCATTAATGGTATTATTTGGGGCTGTCCCTTGTACAACCACCAGGGTCTGCTACACATGACATCAAATGGGGCTGTTCCTACATCTCAGGCTTTGTCACTGAAATCTCAGGTCTGGTTAATGGAAACTGTGACAACAGAATACTGATAAGATATACTTTTGGTCTGATCCAATGCAATACAATTTCTAAAATGCAATTAAGCGCTATACAAATAACCCTCTGCCTAGATCCAACAATACAGTTGGATAAATTTAAACTTTGTTGTCTTATGTTCTCTCCACCTCTGGACAGTGTAGTATATTATGTCTTTCACTTGTGGCTAAGCAACTCCATAGCATCTGGAGGCCTTCCTGCTCATTTTGCTAAGTAGAATTCTGCCCCAAATCATCTCCTCTGATGGTACCATTACATGGCTCAGATCAAACATGTGCTCAAACTTGAACTATGCCTGTGTTTTGTAGCTAATATCCCTAACTGCAATGCGTGCAAGAATGCAGCTTTCTGGTCCCTGCTTTGAAGTACAGTTCTTTCCCCTTGAGCTTTAAAAGCATGAAATGTTTTAGTGTATAAGGAGATTCTTATTTGAAGTAGTCAGTAAAATACAAACATACACCCACAAAGATCTTGTATAACACATTCATATGCTGAGACCAATATTTCAAAAGTTCTTAGACAAGTCAAGTTGTCAGAGCCTGAGAAACTGGTTTACTGATTTGTCTGATGTAAAAACCATGTTTATTTCATTTTCTTTTCAATTGATCTATGTTGTTCTAGAAAATATGTTTGGCTGGGTGTGTGTATTTTCCAAAGTTTCTAACCAGCACATGATCTGTTTCCTCCCATCTGTCTACCTGTGTCCCGACATCCTCAATAATGCCTAAACCAAGGGATTGGTCCACAGTCCACCAGACTGTTGGGTGTGTGTGTGTGTGTGCAAACTATAGTTTGAGAAAAACACAAACAATTTCCAGTGCACACTGAACATATCTTATTTGCAGTGCAAAAAGAAAAAAACACAAAAAACAATATAATATTTAAAATGAAGAAGAATTTTAACCAACATACAGTGTTCCCTCGCTACTTTGCAGTTCGCTTTATGTGGACTCTCTGTTTTGTGATTTTTTAAAAATAATGTATTTTTAATACATATGAATTTATTGGTGCTGGTGGGCCATTGATTGGTGCTGGCAGAGTGAGGGTGCTGAGGTGTTGCTGTCAGGGAAAGAGGAGTAGGAGAGGAGGCTGCCACCGAGAGCAAGGGAAGCACCACTACCTTCAATGAGCCGTCTTCTCTTCTCCCATACACGCCTCCTTCATACTCTGGCAAGCTCTCCCTCCCTCTGCCTCCTGACCTTCCTGCCTGCCATGGTGCCTAGCAAGGAGAACCAGCTGGTCCCCAAAGAGGTAAGCAGGCAAACCCGAGGCCCAAAGGTGCTGGAGACGGAGGGGACAGGTTCAGGGATAGGGTTGGGAGGGCAAGGCCCACCTTTGCAGAGAAGGCCTCAGCCAGGCAGGTGCTCTTTCCCTTCCTCCCTGCCTGAGGGCCCGGCCTTTCCCAACAGCCTCTGCGGCCTTGCGTCAAAGTGCCGGTGATTTAGGAAGGAGGGGGGAGGAGGAAGGGAGGAGGAGCCAGATGTCCCTATTTTGCAGATTTTCACTTTGGTGGGGAATCCTGGAATGGACTCCCCCCCCCCCCCAATAAGTGAGGGAACACTGTAAACTTGCCAGTATTTCAATGGGGGTTTTGGCTGATGAGATAGTCGAGTTGATTAGGATTGTTGTTGTTGTTGTGTACCTTCAAGTTGTTCAGACTTAGGGCCACCCTAAGTTTAAAGTTTAGGGTGTGTCAAATGGTTCACGGGCCTTAGTTTGGATGCGGCCCTCCAAGGTCCTCCAGCCTCTGCCCTAACTGTTAGACTTAGGGTTGCTACAAGTCTGAAATTACTTGAAGACACACAACAACAATGCCCTAAAACATTTCACTACACTCAACTGGTAAAGCATGGAATAAGTGTGGAAGCAACAGAACAGCTCAGTGGCTCCCCATGCTCTGTAGAGTCCAAGAATATCTCTGGAGTCTTCAAGAGGTCTATGGCCAAAATAAAGTGAACTCACCATTCAGCTGCTGCAGGGAGTTCCGATGAAATATGGCTGCATTTGCAGCAGATGTATAGTATCCAGCCATTATGCCCAATCAAGAGGACACATGAATCTCTGGAGTGATTACATGGATAGCTGAATCAGGCCCAGTCCACATCTTCAATGGACCCATCTGTTGCACTCCAGGTCAGGAAACACCTCTGTACTTAACCACCACACTCCAGTCCAAGTTAAATCAGCAAAGCAGTTTATTAAAAATTATATAGAAAGCATAGCAAAAATAGTAAAAACTTCAAAGTCTATACATATAAAATAGTCCACAGGGTTCAAGGTACAAGAGTAATCCAGATTCCTAAAGCAACAGGACATTCAGCACAGGAATACAAGAAAACCAGGAAGTACAAGGCAGCATAGAATCCAATACAAAAATCCAGGAACAATCCTTCAAACTTGGAAGCATGAAACAGGAGCAAAGACATGGAACTATAATTCCCTCAGAAAGCTTGACTAGGACTTGGCAAGAACTGGTGCCTCAATTACTAACGTTGATCAGACTGGCTGAAAAATCCCCCCAAACTCTCTAATATACACATGGAATTATGCCTTCTTCCATGACTTCCTGATATGGGTCTCTTCTCTAACAAACACTGTGAGCTTCATAGATTCTGTTGAGCAGCACAAAGTTTATGAAAACTGAGTCTCCTATCAACCAGCTCATTATCTTGCAACTCATTATTTTCTCCACCTGGGATTTCAGCCTTTGAACTCATTTCCCTGGTATAAATCCATCATACAGTGTTTATTTATTTATTATTTATTTGCTTTATTTCTATACCGCGTTTCTCAACCTAATTAGGCGACTCAATGCGGTTTACACAATGTAAATTAACACAACAATAACAATTAAAACACATCATACACAATAACAAAATACACAATTAATCATTCATACATAATGCCTCGATCACAAAGCAAAATCCAATCTCATAATCCTTGTGCCATTCCTATGTTCAATTTACTGTCATCCTATGTTTGATTGCGCTGATTAGCCAAACGCTTGCTCAAAGAGCCAGGTTTTAACCTTCTTTTGAAACGCCATCAGCGAAGGGGCCTGTCTGATGTCAATGGGTAGGGCATTCCATAGCCGAGGGGCCACCACCGAGAAGGCCCTGTCTCTCGTCCCCGCCAGCCGTGCCTGTGATGCAGGCGGGACCGAGAGCAGGGCCTCCCCGGAAGATCTTAGTGTCCGCGTCGGTTCATAGGTGGAGATGCGTTCGGAGAGGTAAGTGGGGCCGGAACCGTTTAGGGCTTTGTAGGCTAGCACCAGCACCTTGAATTGTGCCCGGTAGCAGATTGGCAGCCAGTGGAGCTGGCTCAACAGAGGAGTGGTATGCTCCCTGAGTGCCGCTCCCGTTAGCAACCTGGCTGCCGAGCGCTGGACCATCTGAAGCTTCCGGGCAGTCTTCAAGGGCAGCCCCACATAAAGCGCGTTGCAGTAATCTATACGGGATGTGACCAGAGCGTGGACTACCGTGGCCAAGTCAGACTTCCCGAGGTACGGGCGCAGCTGGCGCACGAGCCGGAGCTGTGCAAATGCTCCCCTGGCCACCGCCGAGACCTGGGGCTCCAGGCTCAGCGATGAATCCAGGATCACACCCAAGCTGCGAACCTGTGTCTTCAGGGGGAGTGTAACCCCGTCCAACACAGGCTGTAACCCTATACCCCGTTCGACCTTTCGACTGACCAGGAGTGCCTCTGTCTTGTCTGGATTCAATTTCAATTTGTTCGCCCTCATCCAGTCCGACACAGCAGCCAAGCACCGGTTCAGGACCTGAACAGCCTCCTTAGTAGTGGGTGGAAAGGAGTGACAGAGTTGGACATCATCTGCGTACAGATAACACCGCACCCCGAAACTCCGGATGATCTCTCCCAACAGCTTCATGTAGATGTTAAACAACATGGGGGACAGTATTGAACCCTGCGGGACCCCACAAGACAATGGTTGTGAGGACGAGCAGTTGTCCCCCATCAACACCTTCTGGGTACGACCCTCTAGGAAGGACCCGAGCCACTGTAGAACAGTGCCACCAAGGCCCATTCCCGCGAGGCGTCCCAGAAGGATACCGTGGTCAACGGTATCGAAGGCCGCTAAGAGATCCAGCAGGACCAACAGGGACACACTCCCCCTGTCAAGCTCCCGGCGGAGATCATCCACTAAGGCGACCAAGGCTGTCTCGGTACCATGTCCCGGCCTAAAGCCAGACTGTGCCGGATCCAGATAATCCGTGTCTACCAAGAATACCTGGAGTTGTGAGGCCACCACACGTTCCAGGACTTTGCTCAAAAAGGGAAGATTGGAAACAGGCCGATAGTTGACGAATTGAGTGGGGTCTAGTGATGGTTTTTTCAAGAGCGGTTTTATTACAGCTTGTTTCAAGCTGGCTGGAATTTTGCCTTCCCGAAGGGAGGCATTAACCACCACTTCCACCCACTCGGCCAATCCCCCTCTGGCCTCCTTTAGAAGCCAGGATGGGCAGGGGTCTAGGATGCATGTGGTTGCTCTCATTCCTCCAAGTATCTTGTCCACATCCTCGGGTTTCACCAATTGAAATGAATCCATCAAAATCGGACAAGCAGATGCTCGTGTTATATCCTCAGAGACTGCCGTTAGCATGGTATCCAGACAAGAGCGGATCAAAGCGACTTTGTCCGCAAAGAACCGAGCAAATGCTTCGCAGCGGGCCGTTGAGTTGTCAGGGTTCCCATCCGGAATGGTGAGGTTCAATAGCCCTCTGACAACTCGAAACAGCTCCGCCGGACGGTTCTTTGCGGATGCAATATTGGCCGCAAAGAAGGCTTTCTTTGCCGCCTTTATTGCCTCGGCATATGCCCTTAGTAGGGCAACAAACCGTGTTCGATTTAACTCGCTAGGGTCCAAACGCCACACGCGCTCTAGTCTCCTCTTCCTTCGCTTCATCGCTGCCAGCTCCTCGTTGAACCAAGGTGCTGGTTTAGCTCGGCTACTTGAGAGGGGACGTTCCGGAGCAATTGTGTTTATTGCCCTAGTCATCTCCCCTTTCCAGAGAGGCACCAGGGCTTCAACAGGATCACCAACCGAGGTGGCAGGAAAATCCCCAAGAGCCGTCAGGTATCCATTCGGATCCATAAGCCTCCTGGGGCGGACCATCTTAATGGGTCCCCCACCTCTGCAGAGGTTGGGAGGTGTGGTGAGTCTAAATCTGACCAGATAGTGGTCGGTCCATGGCAACGGTGAGGTGGATAACTCCTCGACACCGCCACCTTGCTCCCATCCCTGACAGAAAACCAAATCCAATGTGTGTCCAGCACAGTGGGTGGGGCCAGATACTCATTGGGACAGCCCCATGGTTGCCATGGAAGACATGAAGTCCTGAGCCGCTCCTCCTAGGGTAGTCTCGGCATGTACATTGAAGTCCCCCAGCACAAGGAGCCGTTGAGACTCCAATGCCAGGCTCGAGACCACCCCTGCTAGCTCAGGTAGGGAGACCATAGTGCAGCGAGGTGGGCGGTACACTAACAGAATCCCTATTCTGTCCCGGTCACCCACCCTCAGGTGGACACACTCAAAATTGGTTGACTGTGGGATGGGGCCTCTGGTCAGGGGGATTGAATTTTTATAGACCACCGCAACTCCGCCTCCCCGCCCTCCAGGTCTCAATTGGTGCTGTACGGAGAATCCTGGTGGACAAAGCTGGGTCAAATTTACTCCTCCAGCTTCATCCAGCCAGGTCTCCGTAATGCACGCCAGATCTGCCCGTTCTTCCAGAATTAGATCTTGGATGAAAGATGTTTTGCCATTGACAGATCTGGCGTTCAGCAGCACCATCTTCAACCCAGAGGGACTGCCATCCTGGGTACACCAACTTACCATGTCAGGAGACCGATTACAAGTGATTAAATTTTTTCTCCTTCTCTCCCTAGGCCGAATTTGAGTTGTTGAGTTTTTACTATTTCTGGGCTGAATTAGTGGTCTCCCTTTCCCGCATCTCCCCCTCCCCGTTATAATTTCTATGGGGACCCCCCGGCCAATGGAATACCCCTCTTCTACCATATTGCACTTGACTTTCGTGACTTCAACCCATGATTTGTTCCAGATGATTTGCTTTTGCTTTTGTTCCCTTTTCTGCACCATCTCAGGACCTCTCTGGAATGCGACCTTCACTAACTGCTGGAGACACAGACTGATCATTTTCGGGACTTAAAATCTCATGTTGGCTTGCAGGCCCAGAGTTCCAATGATCCACTTCCCCATTTACATCAATATAAGCCACAATCATGGTTTGAACTACAACACCATCACTGTGACACCACTGGCAACATCGTTTTTGGTGATATCACACCAGGGTACTCGGTCATGTGACTAGAAATTCCAGCAAGTTTCTGCTTGTTGCTGCTGCTGCAGTGGCAGCCACCCCAATGTGCCCTTGACCAGGATTTTGATTTGGGGGGAGCTGAGTTTGATTTGGGGGGAGGGGTAGGGCTGAGACTGAGTGAAAGAGGATCTACCCTAGCAAACCTTTTGTATCATTACCCCAATACCCCCATGCATATGGGATATATTGAGCATGGTGATCAGATCATGATATGAATAAACATAACAGTTTAAATAATGTACCAGTAAGGCCTTCTCGTGGACCACCATGAGAATTTCGGGGGGGGGGGCTGAAGCCCCTCAAGGCCCCTCCCCCCCCCCCCCCGGCTACATGCCTGGCCTGGATGGCTGTGTGAATGGTCAAAAGATACTCTCAGGCTATATTTGGGGAGTGCCAGAGCACTAACTCAGATTTATGAAATAAGTGTTTGAGAACACATTTGATAACCAACAGAAGCAAATGCACTATTGACCACGTGAAATATATGCAATGGGTTTTGAAAATGCTTCAGAAGAGGGACTATTTCCTAGCACAAAGCTATGGGTGTGTGCACATGTATATGTGCATGTAGCTCCTCTTCTCTCTGCTTTTTCTGCCAGCAGTCTCATCAATTAACAGTACCAGTTGTGTTAGTGGGTTTTGTGCTTTTTTGTGTGTGATGTGAACACCTGCCTACTAGAAAACTGGGCTATGGCCACAAAACAGTTGTCAGATGGTAACTATAACATTAATAGATCCCATCCATAGATCTGTCTTTATGTTCAGTTTAGTGCCAGGGAGCTGCACAGCCAGACATCTGGCAACTCGATGACCATGGAGCTCTTCATCAGTTTGACTTTGGCAGGCAGAAGAGTTGCTTTGAGTTTGGTGTGTGTATGCTGTGTTGCATACAATTGCAAACTAGTTAAAATAATTTAATCCTTTTGTTCTTATAAAAGTTAGAGTGCTAAAGTAGCCACTTTTGCTCATAGTTAGACCATCTACAATGTGAAACTTCCTATATTTAGTTCATTTGGTTTTACTATATTGCTGAAAGTGCCACAAAATTAGAAAAAGACAATAAACATATAAGCAAGTCTTCTCCAACCCGATTACAACTTCAACCTTGCCTCAGCCAGTAGGTCAAATGACCAACCATAGTGTCTGGGAGTGATGGGTATTATAGTTCCCAGTCAGGGAAAGCTCATACATTCCACTGAAAGTTCTTACATTCTCTAGCTTTGCCTTGAAATTATGATCCATATGGCCATGAAAACGCTAGATGTAGCATCTTATAACAACTAAGTCTTATGTCATGTAGAAAATCTGTTGTTGAACTGAGGGAATTTGGAAAGCAGTTTTTGATAGGGGACTGTTGGGTACAGACAGTGTCATTTGTCCCAGCAGACTTTCTGAAATTCTCTCTGTGTCTATCTGGAATTTGAAACAAATGGGGCAGTTTGTTTCTGTTTGCAAAGCTAGCAACTTCAGTAGCTTTCATACTTAAATGTTGCCCTTTATATGTCATAATATATGTCTTTGTAGAGAAGTTCCTCAACGTGGTCTCGAGGGTTGTGCACATGAAGTGAGGTGAAACTCAAATGGCATCAATGTCTGTTGTTACATTTGAATTAAACATATTATATTGTTATTTTCTAATGCTTGGATCTGTTTATTAAAATAAAAGTGGAAGATCTGGTACTCAGTATAAATCATAATCAGCTTCTGTCTCTTGCCCTCCTATCTCCATATTTCTTTCGCATATTGAGAGACAATCCACACTGCAGAATTATAGCAGTTTGACATCACTTTAACAGCCATGGGATCCATCCTATGGAATTCTGGGATTTGTAGTTTTGTCAAATATTTGCCTTTTTGTACCAGAGAACCCGGGTGCCACAACAAACTGTAAATCCCAATCTTCCATAGCATTGAGCTATGGCAGTTAATGTATGTCAAACTATTAGAATTCTGTAATGTGGATACAGATTCACAGCAATTTTAACATACTAACCCAAATCGTGTTCTGGTACTTTGCTGTAAAATTGTGGGGTAATGTTTCCAATCTATCAGACAAATGCAGTACAAATATTATTCTGAGGGCACTTCCACACATTTGTTAAACCAACTCAGAAATGGGTTTAAGTTCTCTCTTTTTGCAATTAGTTTAAAAAGTGAATTGTTGCTCTTAGAGGATTCAAATAAATAATTCCTTCTTCTTAATTTTTGAAAGAAAAGAGGCAGTTCAAGCAATCAGAAGACACTGAGGTAGAGGGCTAATGAGGGAACTAACCTCTTAATAATTGTGCCCCCCAAATGAAATTTTCCTTCAGTTCCCAAACCCCTAGCATTGCAATAACTCAAAATTTCAGTTGGATATTTAGACAGACAGTTTTGGCATCTACAGAAAAGAGACAGTCAAAATTAACAAAGCAATGTGAACATAGGAAATAGACAAGTTCTGAATGAGTTTCAGTAATTCATTCACTGGCATGGTAGAAATTTGGAGATTGAAGCATAATTTCATGTTTTGTAGAAATGGGTTCAAATTACAGGTAAGGAGATTCCACCTGAACATTAGGAACAACTTCCTGACTGTAAGAGCTGTTCAACAGTGGAACTCTGCCTCCGAGTGTGGTGGAATCTCCTTCCTTAGAGGGTTTTAAACAGACGATGGATGGCCATCTCTCGGGGGTACTTTGATTGTGATTTTCCTGCATGGCAGAGGGTTGGTCTCTTCCAACTCTATTGTTCTATGATTCTATGTGAATGCAGGATTTTTATTTGGAAGGGCAAAAACTTTCATGCTGGCCCTAGCAACACTCCAAGAAGGGCCACAAAACAACCTTCAGGTCACTAGGTGGTTACACTTTCACCATCCCTGGTATAAATCCATCATACAGTGTTCCCTCACCACTTTGCAGTTTGCTTACTGTGGACTCACTGTTTCATGGTTTTCTCTGAGTCTGCACGGCCCGCGAGGCAAACCCGGCACCCCCACATCCACCCTCCTCCTCCTCCTCGCTTTCCCTCCTTGCCTTCCTTCTGCCACCATGGTGCCAGAGGGGGTTTCTTCTTCCGAGCAGCCCCCTCAGTGGTGGGAGAAGTTCCAGTGGGGTGGCCAGCCAATGGGAAGTGGACCCTGCTCTCCCTCAATTGGCTGGGCTGGCCACCCTCAAGAGCTCCAGGCAGCCTTCAAAAGGGCAGCAGAAGGCCATGCCAGGCAGCATGCCTTCCCTGTGTTCAGCACTAGTTTCTCCTACAGTGGCTGGAAGCAGGTTTGTTGGGGCCTTTGGCCCAATTTTTGGCTGGTTACATTTTTTTGCTGTATAAATATTACAATTAATATAGCATCCCTACTTTGCAGATTTTCACTTATCGTGGGGGCCTGGAATGGAACCCCTATGATAAGTGAGGGAACACTGTATATATTGGACTGGGAGCAAGTTAAGAAGAATCAGTTCTTAAATGTATCATTTAGTCAGGAGGCAGAGGCACCTCTGGGATGAACACTGTACCTCTAAGGAAGCAAAATGTGGCTGCAGGTAATTTGTGAAAGGGGTTTCAGTTGCTCTGTTCCCACTTCCCCTAGACATGGCCCATACATCCATTTATTTATTTAGAAGGAGCCTGTCTCGGATGAAGAAAGATATCAGGCAAAAAGAGTGTGTTAATAAAACTACTTGTTTTCACAGACAGATTTGCTTTGGTGAAAGAGGGAAGAATAGAAACGGATCCAAGGGAATCTTTTTTTTAATGACCCCAATACAGAAGCAGATATGAAGACCCGAAATCCAACTATATATCTGCATATGGTACTATTGCATAGTGCACTAATATTGGAAGGATTGCTTCCCTCGCAATGTTTCCATTTGGTAAAACATTTGCAGTGGAGAAAACAAAAATGCCTGTAGATATTTGATACAGAAAGACACATAATCCAGATGTTACAACAGCTATGGAAAACAGAAATATACATTTTCTTAATCAGCAGTGTCGGATTGCAAATGAAGATAATGAAGACTAAATTGGAAGAAAGACATATAAAGCAGGATAGCAATAGTTCCTCTTTTTCATTTTTTGCTATTTGATAGCTTAGTTTAATATCAACCATAAACAGACCACCACAAGGGCACAGCTGATAGGCAAGTGTGAAAAAGGCCATCCGGGGTGCCAGCTATTCACACCACTACCTCTGAAATTATTCTTGTATGAGAGAACTGATGTCCATTTTATTAGTACAAATAAAGGGAGTTCTCTCCCACTTAGTTATATCCAGAAGGGCAATAGGCCATAAATCAACTCATGGCATGATTTTTCTTTGCCAGTCCATCAGCATAATTCTTTTGGCTGTCAGTGCGGCTCTCAGGAGCCATCTCGGGTCCCATTTATTCAAATTATGTAGAGAATTGGTGCATCCTCCTACCACACTGCTGCAGATTTGTCTAAATTGATTTTCGAAGACTAACTCAATTTGTCTAAAAATCGCAGTCCAGAAACAGGCTTCCCTCTCGTCTATGGTCTGAGAACGGAGGAGCATCCTCACAATATTTAAAGGGCTTTGATACATTATTAATCAAGGGAAAAATGAAATTTAAAATATGATCTCCAAGTTTTGTTTTCTCCTGATTTTATTTCTTTGTGTAGAATTTCAAATTCTTTAAACTATCGTTTTGTAATGATGAGAGCAAAGAAAAGCAGTAAGAAATGCCTTTGCTATTATTTGGAATTTTAGATGGAGGAGAAAAGCTTTTTCTTAAGAGTAAGTACTTCCTGGCTGTTGTAGCTCCTTTTCACTGAAGTTTATCCCCAGTTTGCATGATGTATAAACTTTGTATAAGTAGCATAAATATAAATAAAGTCAGGGTAGTGCTTGGAGCCCTGTCTTGGCTCTCCTTCCATGAAAGATTTTAGTTCTCAAGTGGGCTTTTCTTGGGTTATTGCTTGCAGGGAGATTTCTAATGGAAGGGAAAGATGCTTTGTTTTTTGATCACTTTAAAAATATGTTATCCTGTTTTTTTAATGTTATTTTAATGTGATGATTTTAATTGTGATTTAAAATTGTATTGTTTTTAGCTGACCTGAAGGCACATAACAACAAAAATAACAAATGTATATCAAGGTTAGAAATTGCTGAAGTGGATACTGCATTTAAAAATATCAAAATATATTACTGTTCAAAATATGATACTATATATATAATAAAAACATATACTTTAAAACCACAGAATTAAAACATACCAATTTTAAAACAATTAAAATCACACAATCCAAAGGCATATTCCTGGAGCCATTCCGGTTGTCAAATGAATTATTCATTATTGCACTGGGAGATCATTGTCCAAAGGCTTGGTCCCACGTCCTTGTCTTCACTTTCTTCCTGAAGGTCAGGAGGGAGGGGGTTGATCTAATTTCCCTGGGGAGGGAGTTCCATAGCTGAGGGGCCACCATGGAGAAGGCCCTGTCTCTCATAACCACAAGTCATGCCTGCAAGGGGGGTGGGTGGGATTGAGAGCAGGGCCTCCTCGAATGATCTTCACCTCCAAGATGGTTCATAGTGGGAGATACATTTGGATAGGTAAGCTGGGCTCAAACCATTTAGGGCTTTATAGGCTAAAACCAGCACTTTGATTTGTGCTCAGTAGCAGACTGGCAGTCAGTGGAGTTGGCGCAACAGGGAGGATTGTGTGCTCTATATACCCCACACCAGTAAGGATACAATTGAAACAATAGATATATAAATTTCTAGACACAACTCTTCCTTCCCAGTCCAATCTACCTGCCAAATACTTCCAAGATATTTTTAAGGTCAGACTTTTTAAAGAGCAAAAGTATTGTTTCTCTTGTAGTTTCATAATTATGCTGATACTACTCATGTTCTTCTGTATAAAGGACAAGAAGTTAAAACTGTGGAACAATCCTCTAAAAGATTATTCTTGACAAGACAATAATAATAATAATAATAATAATAATAATAATAATAACAATAGTTTTATTTCTAGACCACCCTCTCTCCCAAAAGGACTTAGGGCGGTTTACAGACATAGATAGGCAAACATTCAATGCCTTAAACAGTGCAAACAACATCAGGAATAATACAAAATAATGCCCAATAATAATAGTAAACTTATAATAAAAAACTTATAATAAAAAAATAAACATTGAAATTGGGACTAGGTGGCAGGAATGATCGGAGATAAATTAGGTATCTTTTGAGTCCAAAATTGCAACTTTTCACACTGTATGTAAAGAGTGGAAGTAGACAAAGAATGAGACCTGAATATGGAAAAGTAGCATCTAATTTTATGTGCTATATTTTAATTTTTGATCAAAATTTAAAATTATATGCAGTAACATGCAGATTGTCACACATGGCTCGTATTTATACATTTTACTACAAATGCATTGAATCATGAACCACTTGCTAATTACTGGTGGGCTGAATGTTATTTCTTATCCAGAAGTGTTTCCCAGGTAGGAAAAACAGGTAACAGATGAAGTGATTGCTGGCTAAATGCCCCATAGGGTCAAGGAATGCAGTTCAGCACATTGTTATATTAATTCTTAAATCACATTAAAATATTTTTCCTAGCCTCTTAACTGTGCAGAATTGAAATCAATTGATGCTAGATAGCCCTTTGCTAATTAGATGTAGTATATTTAAAATAAATTACGTTCAGCACATAGGAGCATCAACTCCAGCATTGAAAATAGAACCAAACAATAAATATAGATATGCACTTGCTATCTATACAATAAACTAAAGAGCCTTTCTAGCAATTGTCAGACTGCTGCGATCAGTTCAGAATAACTATTTGATACATGCTCAGGGTTACTAACATTTAAATAGAGAGGACTCTGCATCTTCTAATCCTATTTAGGTCCGCCGCATAGTAGCACTTTGTTATGCATTGGCCACTGCCATTATTCTTTCATCTGTGCTTTGTACATATCTTGTGGAGAAGAGAAGATTCTCTGTTTAATATTGTTGCTCCCAAATGATCTCAGTCTTATAAAATAACTTTCTGGGCTACACCCTCTGGGATTGAGGAGCCATTTAAAGTCTCTGAAACTCAGTGTTTTAACAAGGATTTAATTACAAAGGTAAGTGTGTGCACCTGCTAAGGCTTTCCTAATTATTTGATAATGGTGCAATCTTTCTCAATACAGCCAGCCTTTGTGGTGGTAAGCTCCACTAATGAAGCACACTGAGAGAACGAATTCCCCCAATGTTGGAGAGGCTTATTTAATTTTTTTAAAAGGTCCAAACTAAACAAACCTGTGGAAGACTTCATTTAAAAAAAAATCAAATGCCATGCCGTGATTTTTAAACCATTACAAATGGCCTTTGCGATTCATGCTGCTGCTAAATCCAGGTCAGTTTCAAATTCCTTGGAATAATATCATCCTTCCACATCACAAATTCACACATTTCAAGGCATCCAGTGCCTTTTAAGAAGTGGCATCTCGAACTGTTGACTTGGAAACAACTGACTGTGGCACTCCTTTTGATAGAAAGCAAAAGTTCCCCTTGTCTTCAGCTGCTCTGCCTACCATTACATGAACCTGGCTAGTAATGCATTTTCTCTTTCACAAACTCACACCCTGAGCTGCATTGTCAGAATGCTCACTGACAATTCGCTATTGCAGAAAGCCAGCAGCTAAACTGTAGCATTACAATTTCATCATCTTAGGTACAAAAAAAGGGGGGCAGGGGAGGTGGGGAGAGGACTCCATAAACCAGATGGATGCCAATACCCTTGTCAAAAGCTATGCTGATTATACATTGCTTGTTTTCCCCCCAGTAACCCAAAACATGGTCACATTCAAAAAGCAAAGACATTTGACAACATCGGTTCCATTACAGCTTCCAGTCATCTGCTTTATTGGATTTTGAAGGAATTTAGCCAGAAAGCTCCATTTCCACTGGAATGTTATTAAAACAACTTTGCCATTCAGTCAGAAACTCAACGGAAGGCAATTTTGTTCTGTAAAGAACAAAATTTTGATTCTATTCCTTGTTATACTCATTTACCTTGCACATGATTAAAAACCCAAAATGCAGTTCTGCAAGAGAGGAAAAGCAAAATATTGTAAAGTGTAATAATGTGAAAAGGACAGCTACAATTTCTCATCTTAGCAAGGAATAAATGCATTAAAATCAATGAAACCCATCTGTACATAACTGGTGTGAAAACTATACTTGAATGTGCAAAGCAGTAAAAATGTAGTGTATATAACAGTTAAATGAATAGAGTCCCAGGTCAGTCGTTAGGTACTGAATTCAGTGGGGCTTACTCCCAGGTATTAGAGTAAAACCTTATATTTAAGATAAAATCTGATTCCTAAGTACCTAGCAGCAGACCCCATAGAAATTACTCAGATTTACTTCTGGGTAGGCATGTATACAATCATATAGTTATAGTCACTTTTTTGCATATTTTTCTTGAAGTAATTCAGTATAGTGAAGCCAACATCTAAGTATATATAGCTGGCAATGTGTAGCCCACCCAATGGTTTTGGAAATTCCCATGAACCCTAGCCACTGATGAAGAATGATGGAAACTATGGCACAACAATACTAGAAAGGCCACAATTTGCACACCCCAATATGTAGGAATGAGCTCCATGTTATATATCAAAGAACCTTTAATTTCATTGTACCTTCACAACCAGATTCTATTTGCTGTTGATGGATGAAAACACATTGATTGTAGTGAGATTTGGCATACTTAATATTATATGTTATCTGATCAGCATTGTATTTGATATCTTTGAATTATGCAAAGACCAACGTTTACAATTAGAACAGTGTTTGAAGAACAAAACTGAACCTACTTGAATTAAAACATATGATTCAGAAACATTTAGCAATTTCTTGGAGTGAGCACTAGAGGCAATGGGACAGCGCCTAGATCTAAGGAAGTCATTGTGCCTTTGTATTCTGCTTTGGTTAGACCTGACCTGTGATACTTTGTCCAATTCTGGGCACCACCATTCAAAAGCTGAATGGTGTCCAGAGGAAGTTCAAGATAGGGGAAGACTTGTGTCTAACATGATAGTAACAGTAATGTTCTTCTTTACAGGTATGTTATAAAAAGCTGAAATAATTTATTTGGAATATGCCTATCAAGACCTTTCTCTACATTTTGAGACCTGTAAATCTGATTTCAGAAAAAGTGTGTTGGCTGGATTATAACGTAAGTGTGGCTATACTCATAAAATGGTGATAGTTTTATATTTAAGATTATTTGGTGTGTCACTTTATAACTGATTTAAGAGTGGCATCTTTATGATTGTGTAAATGTATTTATGAAAAGTGAAATGGGGGAGCAAAACCAAATCATTTCCTTTGTGAGGCTAAGAAATCCAAATGGTGAAGTCAATCTTTCCGTACAATTCCTCAGTGTCCTAGAGATCTCTGTTATTAATGTGACTGGGGGTGCGTACTGCTGATAATTACTGTTAGCCGGAATAATTAATAAGAGTAATTGCTTAGTACAAAAAAAAGGAGGGGAAGCTCTGGGAGGGGATAAAATAGGCTGGAGAACAGAGAGGCTCCCTGAGTACATTTTATATAGACAGGATGTTCAGCAGAAAGCATCCTGAGAATAGAAATGTTGTCTGGATGCCAAGGACAAACGTTCAGAGTTAGAAGTCAAAATTAGATAGTCTTATCTTGGAATGCAACAGGGAGGAACCAAACATAGGTGGCTTTGAGAGTGAAACTCTAGAAAGAGAAATAATAAAGGGGATGAACTGGTTGGGGACAGGGACTTAGAAGTCGGTTGAAATAAGAACGGAAGCTTTTTTGTTTTGCACATGGCCTACCAGTCAAGTAGACAACACCAAGATGAGACTGGTCCCAAAGGAATGAAACTAAAGAGAGAGTGTTTGTGTGTTTTCTTTCTGTGTTTCTTTCTTTCTTTTTTTTAATAAGGAGTTGTTTTGTGTTGGTAGAGGGCAGGCTTTGCTTATCACAGAGGGCAAAAATATTTGTCAGAACTGGATGCTCTCATTTCATAGAAAATTACATGTAAATAGACAGCTGTGTGGATTGGGACAGCAAATCACACAACACAATCCCCGGACCCAATCCACACAGCACCCACAGCTGGAAAGACCCATGTCTTTCCAGGTGTCAAATTAATTCAGGACAAAGCAGGATTTTCCTGCTTTGTCCCAAATCAATTTGCTTTTATCTGAGGCATTGTTTGGACACCTCAGCTAAAAGTTCAAGCGCTTGTGTGTTTTAGGCATTGTGCGGATGCGGCCTCACACAGTGGTTCCCAACCTTTGGTCTTCCAAGTGTTTTGGATTTCAGCATCCACAATTTCTAACAACTGGTAAGCTGGCTGGGATTTCTGGGAGCTGGAGTTCAAAACACCCGGAGGATCAAAAGTTGAGAACCACTGGTCTAACAGGTCTTGTCACTGTTTGTAATGATGTTGTTTGGGAAGTGATCATTACTACAGAGTGTGTGAAGTATCCAAACTACAATGAGGTGCAACAACCAAGAGAGTTAAGAAACCACATATAAAAACTCAAAATGCAGCAATGTGGGATGTAACCCAACAATGTAACTGAGGAAATTTAAAGATTCTAGTGCTAGGTCAGATCAAAAAGCTATCTAGTTTGATATGAAATTAAGAGTCAATGCATGGATCCTGAACATTTTTAATCAGCAATGATATCAAAGATCTCATGGGACCTGAAATGGGAGAGGATCTCAATTTCCTCTTAATACTATGGAACACAGGGGCTATACATCTTCTGATATGATTGGTAAAATTGGACTTCCTCAGGAATGATCTAATACACTAAGAAATATTAAAACAACTATTGTTGGGCTATGCTATAAAAAATAAAGACAGTGTGTTTGTAGGAGTCTCCAGATGTAATGATGTTTGGATAATAATAGATTGAAATAGTAATATGTCCTCTATCTACAAGTAGGTAAATTTATCATAGATTGAAATGGAAAATTGATACTGTTGTCCAGAGATCAGAGAAAGTCTATGACTTGGAAGGGAATCTAGAAGGAAACTTGGAATTTGGAAGAGAAATAGAAAAGATCCCTCAGTATAAAGATACATAATTGTATATCAAAGTCAGGATTGTCTGTGCTGATATCTCTAGTTACATATCAATGCCATTCAGTTCTCAGTCTCTGTGTTTGACTGTGAAAACCGAAGATAGGAAATGTCTTGTTGGAGAGGAGTTCTACAGATACCATGGATTGCCGAACCACCACAAATGAATGTGTTTTCGAGCAAATCAAGTCTGAACTTTCTCTTGATGGCAAAATGACTAAGGACTTCATCACACACTGCAGAAAGTGGGGGGGGGGGGTTGTCTTTTTAGCAAACTGTATCATCCCCTCCATTATACCAGTGTTGTTAAGCCACTTTACCACAATCCATTCCTCCCATGCTTTCCTTCCTTCCATTATATCAGCATTATTATAAGCCACTTTGCCACAACCCCTTCCTCCTATGTTTTCCTTACCTCCACTATACCAGTGTTATGTTAAAAAGCTAACAACAGCACAATTGAAAGCCTAGATTACGATGAAGCAGAAAATGAAGTGAAAACAAAGTGGTGATATCTTACATTGATGTTATTCTTTAGGATTACATTAACGATTCAACATGAGTGAATCTGACAGATCCCATCCCACGTGTTTTTAATCACTTTCTCTCATTTCCAGGTGCATTGGGATATCAGAAGACGTTTCTCCCCTTCTCCTGTCCCACCTTTTTCTCTACATTTCTACTATATTTCAAGGACAGAGTGCAATGGTTGACAACCAAAAGTAGTTTTACATTGCATGAAGTCCCTGAAATGTCTTAGAAGTGTGTGGAAATGGGGGAGGATTTGCATCTGATGAGATCCTAATTCGAGATGTCCTACGTTGATCACATCATAAAAAGATGAATAATTAGAAAAGACAATAGGGTAGAAATCCTACTACTGCCACTAGGCAATACTCCCCCTTTGTATTTTCACATTGTTTTCAATTCAGTTATTGTTTCAGATAATATTTGTTTAATCATGTTTTAGTGGTTCGTTTTATTTGCATTGATTTTAGTTATAGAGTAAAATCCCTGTATCCATGATGGAGAAGTTCCTGACTGATCTGCGGTTACATGAAGTTGTGGATAAGATTGAACAATATTGAATTATTTCACTTCCAGTCACAGAATACCATAACATTGTGCTGGATCACCTAGAGATTGCTAGAGAGGTATCCTCTCTAAGAATCTGCTATGTCTGTGCAACGTCTGGGGGAAGTATACCATAGAATCACCTGGAGGCCCTAGAAAATTCCCAGAGAGATCATTTTCCCCAACTGAATAAGTGAAACTGCAAATATGGGTTTCATGGTTATGGAAACTTACTTACTTGCATTTTCTATTATGTTCTTAGTTGCCTTGCATTCTAACACTGGGAGAAAAATAGGATAGAAAATGCAAACCTACTTACATAAGGCTGTCTTTCAACATGTTTCCATTTCTACTTTACCTAGATGCATATTTTTACGGATCTGTCTAATGCTGTGTATCCCACTGGCTATTGAAACACTTTGCAAATACATAATCTGTTTTTGGAAGCTAATCAGGGTCATGACTTTCTAGACCAGGCTTGGGCAAACTTTGGCCCTTCAGGTGTTTTTGAATTTCAACTCCCACAATTTCCAACAGCCTACTGGAAGTTTAAAACACTTGGAGGGTCAAAGTTTGCCCATGCCTGGTCTAGAACTTGGCTGAAAGAACACCAGCAAATAATGAGGGTCATAAAATAGGGTTTGTAAATCATCCTATCCGCAACGGTAGAAATAAGTGTTTGAGAAGGGGCATGTGTGTGTGACAGCATAGCTGAGAAATGGAAGAAGCACATTTTTCAAAGCAAAATCAAAAGTAAAGTTTAAGAGATAATTTCAAAAAAACACTGTAAGCTAATATTTTAAAGATTTCATCTGCCCAAGAAATAATCAAGTCTTGTTACAAGAAATACAAAATGAAAAGTCCAATGGGAACATTTCCCCTTTCGGGGTAGTTCACTCAGAGCTTAACAAAAGATAGTAAAACAGTGCCAAAGAAGGAAACTATTTTCTTTAGGAAGCTGAAATGTAGGCTGCCTGTGTGACCTGGAGGCAATAAAACTGGGTGTTACAAAGATACCTGAAAGAAAAACTGCAATTTGTTTTGGCCACAATAATACAACCCAAGTTCTTTGAAAATGAGGCATATTTTATTCAGGAGAGGGTGTGCAAAATAAAGCAAAGCAAACTACTTGCATCTTGGTCCCATTCAAGGTTGATCAATAGTGCGAAAATACACAGATAAAGGACACTGGCACTTAACCTGAGCAGTCATGGTGTTAAGAGATAACAGACGCTTCCTGGCTAACCTGCTTCAGCTTTTTGAACAGGTTGCAGTGTATGGCAAAAACCCATATTTACTGTGGAGTTTTGGACAGCTCGTGATAAAGTGCCACATGGCAGTCTGCTACTGAAGCTGAAATCAGCAGGAGCTCCAAACAGGAGTGGGGATAACATTTTCTAAAAACAAAACAAAACATCAGAGCTGAAAAAGAGAGCCCCACTAGAGAGAAGTGTTGAGTGCCACCCCCACAGGGACCATCGCAAGGACATTTAAGGATTTCTTGTGCGCATGATTAACTGAGATGAAGAGGCCAGCTGCAAAGTTTAATTTCCTGATAACACAAAGGCTTGTGAACAATTCGCATATGCATATAGGACATAGGTCTGGAACAGTTTGGGGCTAATACACAGACAACTGGCTATTTTGCATGGACAATAATACTGCTCAGGATTTATTGAAGCTTTGTAGTTATTGGATACAGTCTCTTTCTGCAATAATTTTCCTCAGTGGGAATAACTGGCAAGAAAGGGAGGCTCTCTGTTTGTCTGTGAGCAGAATTGCCAACAGATCTATAAAATGTTGGGACAACAGATCTTGCAGAACAACTCATAACCAGCTTCAGCTCTAAAACTGAATGCAGAAGCATGGTGATACATGGTTTAGGACAAGGATGGAAGCCCATTGGCTTTCCACATGCTGTTGTACTCTAACGCCCACTAGTCCCAACCATAGTGGTCACTGGGTAGTGACTTTTTGCTCAGCACCATCTTGATGGCCTCCATTCCCCCACCTCAGTGTCGACACAAATTGCTCAACCATATATAAAGTGAATGGCAAACCTCCTTTGAATAACTCTTGTCAGGAAAACCCTATGATGATTGACCATAAGTTGGAATGGGCTTGAAAACACAGAACAACAACAAAGGAAGCTATAGCTTCAGGCACAGGCAATGTGGAAGGGGTGGGATGCAGAACCCACCATCATATGCTAACCAAATGTAGCATCAACATCAACAATGAGGAAACCCCCTTATTTACAATACAAAAACACACACATACCTTCAGGTGAAGCCTGAAGGTATATATCAGGCATTAATTACTCTGGGAAAAAGTACAGCTTAAATCCTATTCACATGTACCTCCTTTAATGAGTAAATGAACTTGGTATTTATCTGCAGCCAGAGCTACTTCACTTTCATTACATTTATATGTTAATATACTTGTTTCTCAAATTCAGTCGGAGCTGAGCTGGGTGAAAGCTCCATACTGAATTATGGGGGGGGGGGGGGGGGGGCTGAAAGTGAAGTGGTAAGTCAGTCCTAACACCGCCCACCTCAGTTCCAATGGCAATAATTACAATAAACATAAATAAAATTAATAAAAACACATAAATAAAAATTAGCTAGGTTTCACAGTCCCAAAATCATGCTTCCACCCAAAATTAATGAGAGCCAACCTAGAGTAGCAGTTTGACTCTGGAGACCCGGGTTCAAATATGCTTTGGATGACACTCTCTCAGCTTCAGAGGAAGGCAAACACAAACCTCTTTGAACAAATCTTCTCACAAAACCCCATAAGTCCCCACATTCAGTCATCGTATGTCATAAATCATTTGAAAGTCCACAACAAACAAAATGATAAAGCCTTCATAATTAGTCTAACTATTGCTCTATCTCAGTCATCATCTTGGCAAAACCAGGGATATATGAAAGGGAAGTGGAAATATTTTTTCATATAATTGTCTGAACCAAATATTTTTAAACATTAACATTCTGCTTAACTTTCATATTTGCCAAGAAGCCAATTTTGCAAGCTGATATATGAGAATACTATTCCAATTGCACCATGTATAATGTCATTTTATATATGATGTGTAGTATCACAAGACTGAAAAGAGAAAGGCTCCAGTACAGGTGGATTGATTCAGTTCATGAACTTACAGCCCTGAATTTGCCAGACCTGAGCAGGACAGTTGATAACCACTGCTACTGGAGGTGTATCATTCATAAGGTTGCCATAGGCTAAAGTCAACCTACTGACACATATCAACACCATCAAGTGAAAAGAGTGGCATGCATTCCTTCTGTCTTTTGTCACAATGTATAAATAACAAATAAAACATATGAATAAAAATGCTGTCTATATCGAAAAGAGCATGAAACCATTTTCCTCTGGAATGCAGTACAATCTGTGCCTTTTTATCTGTCCTTCAGATACTTCATCTCATTGACACAAGTCTGCTGCTCTAGAAAGCCTGTAGTGAGCATCACAAAAGCAACAAATAAAATGCAGGCACGCTTCAAGTGTGTTCATGAAAGATCCAAGAGGATTTACTGTTATGTGAACTGTGAGTTTAACGCACTAGAAGCCTTTTTTTCAGCACATATATAGGTGCATCTCTTTTGAAACCATCCTCTTTTCAGTGCTGTCCCTTACCAGCTATCACAATAATGGCATAAGCTGGGTTGTAGAACAGTCTGCTGGGAGATTTCCTGCAGAGGCCCATAGGAAACAAATGTGAGTTAAGCAGCAGAATATTTCTTGACAAAACATCCATTGTAAGTACACAAGCTACTCAGAATTCATTGAAACATACAGCTATAATATTTTGTATTTATGTTCTGACCCCATATATAGATGTGTTTTGTCAAATCTTAGGAACAATGCATCAGAAATATACAACACAGTGTGCCTGTATGTAGCTAGAAAGAAGATACTATAGCCATTGATGGTTTGTAAGTATAAATGCTATAAAACAGATGGGTGTTCTGGTTTTGAAGCCTATCTACAAAATGCACAACAGATGTATATGTTCTCTGGAAACATTAGATTTCTTCACATTTCCAGTGCAACTCTTTGTATTCAGCATTGCAGGTCTATCCTCGCATGAGGTTCATTTAATACAGTTGCCCTTCTACATTTGTGTGTGTGTGTTGTTGTTGTTGTCGTAGGGCTGTTGGTTTTTTCCTGCAAATTTGATTATTCATGGATTGGATTAAAATGCTCTCTCAAGGAATCTCAGTGGAACCTTCTCTAGAGGTTGACCATAGGATCACTCCAGGAGAACTAGAGTGAACATCTCTCCAGGCATCTCTAGGTCCCCCAGTGGGATTCTGTGGTCTGCTTCCAGCAGATGTTAACCATAGAATCATGCTAAAGGACCTAGAAATTCTTAGAGATGTGTTCTCTCTCATTAAAAAAAATCACAATTTTAATTGATTTTTTTCACTTTCATGGAGGTTTGGTGTCCTTAACCCAAGTGAATATGGAGAATTGTCTGTACTTTATCAGAATATAGTGCAAGGGATGACATAGAACCTCATCACATCGAGGTCGACATGGCTAGCAATAGCAGGGGGATTTGCCATGCATTGTGGCAAATCCAGTGGGCAGCAAAGGGAACCCATCATCCCGTGCCCCGCATCTCTCACATCACCCTTTACCTATCCCATGGGGTGAAGAGTTGCCACCCGGCTTCCCCCCATTCTTCTCAATGAGAACACGGGAAGCCTCCCATGTTCTTGTTGCTCCCTCTTATGACACTTTCACCTCAATTTAGACATGGAGCTCAGCTGAAAGTAGATGTGCATTGTATGGTGGGACCTAGCAGGCTCTGTCCCTGAACTGAGATGAAAGTGTCATAGGACAGGTAAATTTGCCCATGAGATGAGGTTGATAGTGAGGTCTGCAGTGTACATGTGACCTTTGAGCATGCATGCATGCACGCACACACACACACATATGAGCACAGTTTGCAGTCAGTTTGTGCCTCGAAGTCTTAGAAAAAGTCCTCCAAACATATGAGAAACCCTCAACCTTCCCATCAAAATATCCCAAAACTATCCCGAAACCTCTGCTTTTTCCTGTATTTCTTCTCAAAATGGAAAGAAGAATGGTGCAACACTTCCTGGCAGTATCTTGAGAGGGACTATCGAGGAAGTATTTAGACTTGTTATGAAAGTGCACCTTATGGGTGAAATGGCTTTCAAGCACCATCTTCACATAGAGGCCAATTAGTTGCCTCTGGAGAGATGAGATGAACCTGAGTCCAACATCACCTTTCCTCTCATGCTCCCCAGCAACTGAAATAGAGATGTATTACCTCTCATACTGAATATGATCCATAGCTGTCCTGATCAGTATACTCTGATAGCTCTAAACTCTGTGGATTTATTCCTTTTGAAGCTGTCCAAGTTGGCAGCCATTGCTACATCTTGTAGCAATGAATTCCTCTTTTATCTCTTCTGAATCTTCTGCCATTCAGTTTAAGCAGATGCAGCCTAGATTCTAGCATTATGAGAGAATGAGAAAGAATTTTTCTACATCCGATTACTCAATAGCATGCATAATTTTATACCCCTCTGTCATGTATCTCCTTATTCATATTGAGCTATCCAGACTTCTTTCTCCTCGAATTTTGAAATCTTCCCCAGCCATAACTCTGCTGTTTTCTTTAGGTCAAAAATGTGACTTTATGGTGCCCACTCTCTTGACAAGTGCTTGGCACCCAATTGCACCATCTGTTATTTTCTTACAAAAAAATGGGTGCTATAACTCTCAGTCATGTTCAGATGGTTCACTCCCCAGGACAAACTCAAAAACCTCTTTAATTTTAATTTTGCATTAATTCATTAGCCAAAACTGCAAGAAATGCCATAATTTAAAAGGGACTGATTGTATTCAAGGTTTATATTGCAATAACACATTATGGAAATATTTTAAACTTAGCTTTATATGAGTGTGAAAATCAAAATAGTGCTTACAATGAAGGGAAAAAAAACAAATGTATGTCAATGGCCAAATTTAAAAGATTAAAATTTCAGTGGATGCAGGAGTTTTAAAGGGTGCCCATGGAAATGTAAAAAGAAAAGAACAATAAAGAGCTGATAACTTTATAAGAAAATAAGTTCTCTATAACATGTAATTGTGTATTATGGTGTGTGTGAGAGAGCATTTATGGGCACACACGCACCTTCAAGTTGTCTTAGCCAAGAAATGCTCAGAGGTGGTTTTACCAATTCATTCTTCATAAATATAGCCTTCAGGACCTAGTATTTGTTGGTAGTCTGTTTATCAAAGTACTAACTAAGGCTGACCTTGCTTAGCTTTCAAGATCAGACAGGATTTGGTGCCTTTAGGGCAGTGGTTCTTAACCTGTGGCCCATGGACCACCTGTGGGCCACGCGGACAAAAATCTGGCCCATGAGCCTCCTTCCTCTTTATTTTATTTTATTTTATTTTATTTTATTTTATTTCTGCTCCTTTCATGCTGCCTACCACTCCTTCCCTGTCACTGACCATGGCATATGTCCTGTATCAGAAACTAGAGTTGATGTGGTCTATTCAATACAATTTTCTGAATCAGCACTTCAGCAAAAACTGGTTTGTAACTCTTTTAGTACCAATGTTGGAGAGTAGTCCCTGGTCAAAGTGGCCCCTGGCCAAGTAGTCCCTGGTCAAGTGGTCCCTGGTCAAAAGTGATCCCTGATCAAAAAAAGTTTGGGATCCTCTGCTTTAGGGTATTTAGGCCACTATTATGTTGTACATCTACTATAATATGCATTTTCCCCCAATAATGATTTTTTGGAACAGTTTGGAACATGGTTTTACCTACAATCTTTACAATGCTTCCTTTAAAATGATTCAAATGAAGTTGTTTTTAAAAAAGATGTTAAAAGAAGCACATGAAAACAACATTATGGTTTTTTTCCCCAATCATCTGGATGATGCCTTATTGAAACCAGTGTTAGTAATGTCAATAACACAGTTCACTGTTTGTATAAAAGGCAGATATTCAGACATGTGTACTACATAGTAGTATGAGTAAATGTGCATATAATTGCAAGGTTGACATGTTAACAGGATTCCAGAGCCAGCCCCATTACTACCTAGAGTGAGGCAACTGTCTCAGAAATTATTTAAAAGGGGGTAGCAAAATTGTTAGTTATTTGACTATTATGTTTTTTTCCCTCTCAAGTTGTTGTGGAAAATCCAGTGTTAGGTTCCAAAAGAATGTGCTTGACTCTGAGTTCTATGCACTTTTATTTCGATCACAGAGAGTGGGAAAGACAGCATTACTTGCTCCTTTGTCTCAAGAGCAAAATTCTCTGTTGATGCTTTGGTCAAAAGAAGCACATGAACCACTCTGTCTCTCGAACACCTCCAAACACTGACTGTGCATGGCCCTGTTCTTAGGAGCTCTCAGGACAGTCATAACTGATTTTGGAAGAGTTGTTCAAGATAATTAAATAAAAGGATTTTATTGCCATTGTTATCTTTTGTGTTTCCAGTTGTGCTTTCACTCCTGTTGTATGCAGATGTGCTGCTGATTGGTGCACATGCTGAGATCTGTGTCTATGGTCTGTGGAATGACCCTCATGACAAGTATGTTAAGGGGCAGTGACAAAATATTTGAGATATTAAGGACCATATACCTAAGAAGTTTAAAGTATAGATCCAGAATTGGGCAAGAGATTCATTTGACAAGAACATTGTATTACCTTTAGAGGCTAAAGTCCTCAGAGAGGTGTCTGAAACAGCAATAGACACAAGGATTTATGACAAGGAACAGCAATTGCAATATCTAGTGCTAAACATTTAATCTAAGGTTACAGTTTTTACTTTGGATCAGAGCTGAAGTCAGCAGAATTAAATCTTCAAGTGCATTTCAGCAACCCTAAATCCTTCGGATACTGTTAATAGTGGCAGACTTCCAAAATGCATTTCTTTAATAGGACAGTAAAATATAAAGTTATCTTCTTCAAGGAGACAGCGGGGTGGGGAGGGGAGGTCTGGATGGGAAGGATAAAAAGAAAATGTCACAAAACTGTGTTCAGCAGATCTGGGCTATTCTAACTTCAATCCCTCCCCTCCTTCTTTGTTCTCAACATTTCTTTTCCTTCTTGGATAAATCAGAGGGAAATATTTTAGAAGGTAAAACCAATTCTTTGTCTCTTTGTTCCCCCCTTGTAGGCTGGAAGAGGATAAAAATTTGCCAATCAGTTGGTAGCCAATTGTCCCTAAGCTATCAAAAGGGATTCAGCAGCTGTTATCTTCTCTTTCTTGCTTAACATAACTTTTTGTTCACCTGCAGTTAAAGGAAATTTATGCGAAGCATACTGGGATGTTGTTCAAGTCCCCAAGGCAACTCCATTAGCTTTCCCAAGAGCACCATTAAACGCTTATTAAAGCAAACAAAAATACTTTCAGATAATGCTAAGGTTCAACATTAAATCTGCAGAAACCATGGAAAGGCAGGTGAATGGCCAAAAACACACCATCTGTAAGTGTCTTTTGTGGTCCCAAATGACAGCACATCTGGCAAAGGCAATCACCCACTGTTTGGAGAGTCCTGCAGTGCCAAAACTGGCTGCATATAAAGTATTTAATTTTTTTTTAAAAAAATTGATTGCTCCGATTTTACAGCCCTGCCAGTTCTGACTTGGTCCATCAATAAGAAAAGCCAACAACACAGAATAATTTCAAGGTAATACTGATGGAATTTGAGTACTATGTGAGTAGCAGGATCCTATTTACTGTAATATTTATTTTACTATCTAAGATCCTTTTTATTTTGCCAGGAAAAGAGAAAATTACTTTTAAATCTAGACTGAGTGAGTGAGGTAAATTTTGCTTTGCACTTAAACTGTATACAGTTCTCCAGCTTTTATTCTTCTGAAAGACTTTAGAGAGATCCATTTTGTTATAATTATAGCTATGAAACAATAAGAATTGAAACAAAAGTATAAAGTATTTTTGTTGTTGCAAAACAAGCTCAGTTCTAATTGCAAAGTTAACAGTTTTGATATTTTAAAACATTCATAATTCTGTTGCATCCATAAGAAAAAGTTTGAGAATTTATATTATTAAAAGTTTGGTTCTGTGTACAGAACATATTCTTTCCTTTCTTCTTTTATCCAGTGAGTGACGCAGGACTTTATCGCCCAAGGGAGGAAACATATCACACGATGCCATACAGATTCCATGTTGATCTGCTACCTTCTTGCAATCAATGGGGAAAACTTATCAATAGCTAATAATATCATAATGTTCCCATCACTTATCTGATCCAATGTGGACATTTTTCTTCTGTGCTGACATACAGCACTGAAGTGACATTAGGGAACAGGATTCTCCTCCTTTTTCACACACACACACCCACCCCCTGTTATTCCCTGGATTGATTTTTTTTATCACCAGACCTAAGATTACAAAATAACTTTTAAAAGATTTATTTAAAATATTATAACTAATGGAATGCTGGAGAACTGAGTTAGGGGGTTATGTAAAAATACAAGTGTGGGACCACGGATTGGTGAATTGTTACAGTTGTATGAAGATATGTGCAACAATGAGAGGGCTCATGTCTATATATAGTCACTATTGGTGATTGTGTGACTGCCATGGAACAGCGGCTTCATGTGATAAATTCCATAGATTTTAGAAATCAGACTTTGTGAAGAAACCTGTTTCTAGTGATGGAAAGCTAAACACTGAACAGAATGTGAACCTTGTCAGATCTATCACTTAAGAAAAAAAAATTGCCTGGTATATTTGTACTGAGGAAGTACAAAGGGTCATTAACAGCTAATTGTTGTTTCTGCAAATTTCATCCTATTGTACATCTGTGTTTCTACTCCTATTCAGCCCCTGAAACTTTGGTCATTGGATGGCAATGTTGAGAGCCCCTTAACTACAGCTTAGGCAGATGTACAATAAATTTTTTCTTTGCAGCATTCTTGTAAAATACACTTTGTTGCTTCCCTGCTGCGACTCCACAGATTTCTGAATGATAACAAGGCAGAAATTTACAATTGACTCGAGGTGCTTCTTTCTTATGGAAACCCCTTCTGCCTTGTCAAATCTTGTTGAAAAACAAGTCCCTTTCTCCAGAGGTGTCATGCCCAACTTGGAGAGGCATAAAATATCTGGGTACAACCTTTTCCTTCAGTAACTTATACTACAATATATTTCTGTTCAACTTTTATCTAGTCATGACATGTACGAGTCATGCAGCTTTCCTTCTTGTCCCTGTATCCCGAGCTCTTGCCTTTCACAGGTAGCCAGATCTGTGGCAAAGTAGCTGGTAGAAAAGAATGGGTTACTTGCAGTTAGTTGCTTTTCTCCACAACCAAAATATAGCTATATCCTATTATGATTGTCAGTTAATCAGGTGTTATTTCCATCTGACTGTATTCATATTTTCAGTAACTAAAACTAACTGGTTGCTTTTGAGAAACAGATTAGTAAAGAAATGTTTTTTTTAAATTATGATAATAACTAATAGCACTAGAACTATACACAATTATATTTAAAAAATAACTTGTCATAACTTAGCCTTAGTAGCTCTTTCAGAAGTAAACCTCTGGTGTTTAGCAAATGACTCCAGGGCCCATTTCAGTCATCATATGTTTATTCTAATAGATTTATAAAACAACTTATCTGTCTACTAGAAATCCCACTTAGCCATGAAGACTGGGGCAAGTCACTCTCGCAGCATAAGAAGGAAGCAACAGCAAACCTCTTCTGAGGAAATCTTGCCAAATAAACTATAGGAGAGGATTGCCATAAGTTAGAGTTTACCTGAATGCACATAACAACACAACACCAAAATACTTCTCCAGCAAAAAGTAGCAGTATTATATGTCACCATATTCATACTTATGATGTTTATTCATCCACATTCCACACATTGCTAACATTTGCAATTGAAGCAGTAGTAGAACAACAGGACCTACATATCTTGAAAGCACCAGATCTCATCTGATTTGGGAGATTAATTAGTCAGGTCTGGTTAGTACTTGAGAGGCGGGGAGCTATTAAGGAATGCAAAAGGGGACTGTAGGCTATATTTCAGAGGAAGGACATTGGAGAGTACCTCTGAGTATTCATTGTCTAGCTCCCCCTCCAGAAAATAATGCCCTACTGCTCACTGGAGGGAAGGATATTAGAGGCAAAGATGAAGTACTTTGGCCACATCATGAGAAGACAGGAAAGCTTGGAGTAGATAATGATGCTGGGGAAAATGGAAGGGAAAAAGGAAGAGGGGCCGATCAAGGACAAGATGGATGGATGTTTTCCTTGAAGTGACTGGCTTGACCTTGAAGGATCTTGGGGGTGGCGATGGCCAACAGGGAGCTCTGGCATGGGTTGATCCGTGAGGTCATGAAGAGTCAGAAATTACCGAATGAATAAACAATGAAAGCTCCCCCTTTCCATCTGGGGCTTGGCAGAGAAACCAAAACTTTGTACCCTGCTCTACATCTCATTTTCCATCCCCATTCCAGAGTCTTCCTCTTTCCATTTTTTCATTCCTTCTAACACACACACACCTGAAAAAAGAGTCTTATAATTTAAAAACATTTATTTCATTAATCCTTGGCCTCATTTTTGCTTTATTCAAAATGTCTTCAGACTTAACACATCACTGGCAGAGCATTGGGATAGACTGAACAGATGAATCAGTAAATGCTGATGTTCACTTGTCAGCAATCTGTTAACTCTGATTTATCCTGAAACTGCTTTCATTTTTATTTCAGGGTAGTGAGATCTGTGCATGCATAGGTGCCAAATGGTGTAAGATAATGACTTGGAGGAAGTAGGTGGATGGTACTGGGTGTACACTCCAAAATGCTGTGTGTGGTCATCTTTTAGCACAAATAAATACTGTAATCCCAGAATGGTTCATTTCTGGAATAAGGAATGAAAGTAAAGGGAGCCAATCCTTATTGAATAGCACTTTTAGAAACAGTGCTATTGAAGCAGGAGAAGAGCCTGGTAAAATAAAGCCCTGAACTGATGTGTGTAATTGACGTTAATATCAATGTATTGGTTTTGATCTCTGGCAGTCATGTTATTCCTTCAATTGTATGTGCTAAAGACAAACTGGGAAAGTTTCAATCAGTCATATATTTTGTTTAATTCAAATTGGGATGCTATGGTTAACAGCTTGTCTAGGACTCTTTCTCATAGAATCAGCAGAATCCTCACCCTAACAAAATATGAGTTGCCAGTTCCTTGGTCAGAACTAAGCAGTCAGTTCCTTCCATGTGATTGGGGAATTTCATTGTCATAACAGGCAAATGGGAGATTGTCATTGAAAGACGTGTAGAGCTGTAAGCAGAAGATAACCTTATTATTATTATTATTATTATTATTATTATTATTATGTTTATTTTTATCCCACTTTCTCTCTCCATAAGGAGACTCAAAGTGGCTAACACCGAAAGCACTACAATAAAATTTAATATATACAAATACTCAAATATTAAAACAGTATTAAACATCATTAGCATTAAAAACAATTCAGATTAAATCCTTAAAAACATATAAAACCACAGCAGCCCCTGACTAGATCTTAAACACCTTTGAATAAAAAGATTTTAGCCTGCCGCCGAAAGGACAGTAGTAAGGGGGCCATTCTGGCTTTCCTGGGAGGAGAGTTCCAGAGTCAAAGGACAGGTACTGAGAAGGTCTGCTCTCTCGTCTTCACCAACCGAGCTTGAAATGGAGGTGGGACTGTGATGGCGCGAGTGGTGCCACCTATGTGTAGAACTGTTAGTTGCAAGATTTAAACTGTTGTATCATGCTTAATCCTGCCTTTTTACCCTGCTTATGTACAGTTGGATTGATTGGTTATTTATAGCTGTCAATCAGTTGAATTGCTTTCTCAAGCTCAATTGTTTGGCTCCACCTCTTCCTGGAGGAGGGGAGTGCTTCCCTTTTTTCATTCTGCCATCAGAGTTTCTATCAGACGGACATGAGTAAGAGACTTGGCTCTAAAAGCCCTTGCTTAAATTACCTCTCAGCACCATTTCTAAGTTTTTTTTTACCCTTGGCACTCATGCTTTATGTCCAGATCAACCAGAGGAAGGTCTTGTCCCTTCAACATAGGCCATTGGACTGGGGTTGTGTTTATTCCGATATTCACAGCCATTGAGGAAAGAGGAAACAAGAAAAGCTTCTCAGCTGCAATCTCCTTGGACTTCAGAGATTGTAAAGTATATTTCCTTTATCCCTGTTGAAACATCAAGCTTATGCCTAAGAAAGATAACTCATTGTGAACAATAAATACCATTTCAAGTTATCTGTTGTGTTTTGGTCTTTGGGAGTTCGTGTTTCCTATAGGAGGGCAAGAAGCAATCCCCTGGGGAAAGATGCCACGTCCATGTCTCTTTCACTAAGAGTTATAGCCCTCAGGCGCGACAGCACAGGGACTAAGAGAAGGTTCTCTCCTGAAGATCTCAGGGCCCAGCCAGGTTCATACAAGGGGATATGGTCAACCAAATAGCCTGGACCTGAGCTTTATCATAAATAAAATCACAAGAGTCTCAAGAAAGTATGTCCACCTGTAATAACTCATGACTTTCTAGCTGCATATGTAATCCTATGTGGAAATAAGTAAATTACTTTATCTTAGATACATTTTTGTATTTAACAAGCATGCTTTTGAAAATGAAGAGAACAGCAGTTGTGAAGGCACCAATCATAATTTGATTGGAATGGCACAGAAAGCCATGTCCTCTCTGATGGAGGAAGAAGTCCTTCATCATTCTAAAGCAAGTATTTACCTTGGGAGAAAACTCATTTATTGTAAACAGTAAGATGTTCCATCCCCAAAGCATTACCTGCATTGCTTTGAAGATAATTTTGTCTACCACAGGACCACAAGAGGTTAAATTATCTTTCAATGACTGCCTCAAAACCGAGTATTATAGCCCCTTCCATGGTTTTCATCTCCACACCCCACACATGCATACAGATTCCATGTGTATTTTTAAAAACTGCATATTAAATATATAGATATTTAATATCACACCTAGTTTGGCTGTAAGTTTATTGAAACCAACAGAGATTGCTTCCTAATAAATATTGAACACAGTTATAGACTCAGCTGATTGGTAAGACAAGAGTATCAGCAAAAGCTGCAAAGTTGTCATTCCTTCTTCCCTTCTCTGTTATATTACCAAGCTGATTACTTTTATTTTAGTTTTGTGGTTTAAAGATAGTGCTATACAGTAATTTTATAAATAGTCATATATAAAATCGAACGGGTTGTTTTATAGACAAAGAGAGGATGGAATTAAGATGCTAGTTTATCTCATTCCAGGGAAAACTCTCCATGTCAAACAAGTTTGGCACTTGTGAATGATCAACTCCTACTTTCCTTGTGGGGAAAATATATCTTAGTTCTGTATGTTCTCTTCATTTCTCTATAGTATCTGTATATTTTTCTATGTCAATTTTTATTTATATGCATATACCTGCTGCATTCACAGCAGAGACTATTAACTTTGCAATAACATGAGGCAAATCAATTTAATCCAGAGGTGCAATTTATTTACTTGCTGCAGCACACTGCAGTTCTGTCCCCATGACATGTCCCTGTAGCCTTCTGCCATAGAGTCATATACATGACCAAAGACATTAGACTAGGGTATTTGGGGTTTTGAAAATTCTTGTTGGGCATATAAACACTTGAAGCGTATGGCAGTATCTGTACTCTAGATTTACAGATATTCAACCATATCCCTTTTTAAAATGTGAAAGATCTTGGTTCTGACTTTGTGCATGTCCAAATGCAAAAATATAACACTTTGGTGCAACTATAACTGTATTGGCTCCATCCTATGGAATTATGGACTTTGTAAGTTGGAATGTTTATAATTATCTGCTAAAAAACTGTACTTCTCTGAAGTACAGCTCTAGTGTTCTATACCTAGGAATTCTAAGGACATCAACAAACTAATAATCCCACAATTCTATAACATGGAGCAATGGGCATGAAAACTATGGTCAAGTTGTCATACCTGCAATATGGTTACATCCTAAAACATTTCTATGAAATTTATATCAGCTGGAGAGTTGTAATCCACACAAAATCATCTAGTAAAGAAACCATGGTGGATTTAAAATCGTCGTATTTTGTTGTCAAAATCTATATTGGTATATTGCTTTGATGAAAATTGCCATCAGGTTCTAGAGTTTGCGTTTGTTCCTTTGGTGTGCAATGCTATTCCCTCAACCCCTTAAATAAGTAAGGTCATAAAAATGCTCTCATGTACTTTCAGGCCCTTTGACCACTTTTGACTATAATTTTAAGACTGATTATACACCACAGGTGCCATGGTGGTTATTAATTATTAATTAATCAAAGTGAATATATAACAAAATATCAGCGGTTATCATGTTAAAACTACTGATGAAGTTTTCTGCTATTACACATCTGCACAAGTTGTATGTTTGATAATGATAACATTCAGACAAGTTGTATTACTGTATTGCATTACTAGTTGTAATCTTGTATGTATATTGGTCTGTGTGTGCCTTCAAGTTTTCTTTTGGCTTTTGGCAGCATCATGAATTTCATAGGCAAGGATGAGTTGCATCTGTAATATACTATATATACTCGAATATTATCAGTGCTTTTAATCCTTTTTTAGGCTGAAAAAGCCCCCCTCGACTTATACTCGGGTCAAAGTTATTTATTATTTTACATTATTATTATTATTATTATTATTATTATTATTACATTTATTATTTTACTTTATTATTATTATTATTACCTTTACATTATTTTACTCTATTATTATTATTATTATTATTACCTTTATATTATTTTACTTTATTATTATTACATTTATAATTTTCCTCTATTGTTATTATTTTTATCATATTTATTATTTTCTTCTATTATTATTGGAAGGATATGTATAAGCACATTAACATTGAAGAAGGTTAGAATAATAGTTTAATCAGAGTTGGACAGTCTTATCTTAAATTACAGTTTAATGTAAATATTCAAAAACATTTAACCTACTAATATCTCAATTAATGTTATTTTATTGGCATCTATTTTTTATTTTGAAATTTACCAGTAGCTGTTGCATTTCCCATCCTTGGCTTCTACTCGAGTCAATACGTTTCCCAGTTTTTTGTGGTAAAATTAGGTGCCTCGGCTTATATTTGGGTTGGCTTATCCTTGAGTATATGCGGTAACTCTGAAAGGTAATACTTTCAGCCCATAAGTTGAAGAAAACATCAGCTAAACAGTGACATTTGGTCAAGTTACTAGTAGTTACTCCAGGTGCTAATTACTGCAATGGTGTTTTGCCATGTAAGCAATCCTGACAGGAAGTAATGACACCAGTGACCTACCAATGGTATTATAGTAACTGTCAAGAAGTGATTGTTTATACTGAGCTGTACATGCTGTTCAAAGGAGTGGCACATGGTGAAGCTGTGAGGAGACTTGTATTTGATCAAGATGACAAGCAGTGGCAGATTCCCATTGCTTCCTGAAACAGAGGTGGGATGACATGTATTTGGTGTCATTTCAATGTAGATTCCGACACAAGCCAATTTATGGTCCAATTTATGTCTTGACTCTTGTAGTAAGGCCAAGCAAGCTATAAAATGTAATAAGAATTTCTTCAATCAATGTCCGGAGGAAAAACAAATCATTCAGTTACTGACACAATATTGCATCAACTCTCAGTAAAGTTCTCACAAGTGTGTGACATGCCCCAGGGCTACTAGGAGTGTGTCGAATAAAAAGCTTGGCAGGGCAGCATCACTTCCCTAATATGGTGCCTCCTAAACTTTACAACCATTATCAGGTCACCCTTTATCCTTGTAGCTTTCCTGTTCATTAAAATGACACCTTCCTCTACACCTTTTCTGGTCTCTAGTTTTCTTCCAGTTTCAGACTTCCCTTGTTATATCTTTGTTCTCCCCTTGTGTCTCTCTTTCCTTAACAGTATAATACATACAGTAGACTGTTGCCCAACTAGTCTCTAAAGATATTTCTTAAACAAACCCATGGTGACATAGTATTCATTATCTCTGATTGCTCTTTCCAGATGGTCAGCAATTCAGTAAGAGGTTAATTTTTCTGCACTTTTCATTTCTAGATAGGGTGAAACTCAGCTTTACACTATAATTGGTACACCATCTCTGGTGCTCGCTGAATTGAGACTTCTATTATGTCAAGGCTGTGTTATCTTGCTGTACTAGTTTGGGTCTTTGAGTTCTGGTTTACATGTTTCTAATCCTATTGTTCCTCATCATGGATAACTAGCTGTCTTCAGTCTGTTTCCACTGCTTGTAATTTGCTCCCTGTAATGAGTAAGTACTAGCCTGGCTTTAGACCTTGTGGTTCTGGGATCTGGGAAAGCAGGTTTGAGAAGTATAGAGTTCAACCCAGATGCCATTCAAACCTGGAAGGGATTGATTTCCAGAGCAACAATCAAACATGGCAAGTGTTGAAGGCAATGTCTAGAGAAAATCCATTACAACCTCATCAGATGGACTACTTGGCCTGTTCCATGCTACTTGTTCTCCCCTTTCAGGATGAACCACATTATATGACACACATGTACTTCCAGTTGGGCATTGTCCAGAAAAGGTAGAGCAAGCGGTGTATGCTGCCACTGCAGTAACATGGGAGCCTTCCCATGTTACCTTACAAGCAGTGAGGAGAAGCGGGGCAGTGACGTGCAATGTGAGGCATGAAGCAACAGCTTCTCCATGCCCACTGCCGGGAGCCCATGGATTCACCATGATGCATGGCAAATTCATGGGCCTTTGTGATGAGATCCTTAGAGAAAGTGACCAGAAGCTTCTTAAGTTAGAGATGGAAGGGTTTTAAAAGTGGATGCAGGATATCCATTACTTTTCTCTTTCTCTTCTGGACACCTTTCAGTTTCTTAAACTGCTGCACCAAGTGAGGTATAATAAAAGCAGCATGGTGCCGTCATTTCTCATCATATGGACAGTACACTTCTGTTAACAAAAGCCTGGAATTGCATTTGTCTTTTTAGTTATTCATTTGGACCTCTTCGCATGGCAATCACTGGAGAAAGGGAAGATGCATGGGGTGGCTCATGGTGCCCTGCGCACATGGAGGGGATGGGACAACCCGCCACCCTTTCCTTCATCACATGGGGAAATGGCAAGGAAAGTGTGGGTAACTCTTTTCGATGTTTCCCCCCAACCTTGGGAGAAAGTGGGTGGGGTCTACAGTGCATTGTGTGATGTTGGACATCAGACCCCATCCTTGCCGTGAAGCAAAGAGGCAAAATAGGGCAAAAATGCCCTCTGTGAAGAAGTGGGAAGTTTCCTGGTCCCTTTTTCTCTCCTCTCAAAATAAAGACAGCATTTCCCCACCTCCAGTTTCATAGTACTTTAGCTGTTCTCCAGGATTTCCCAAGTATTATAGACTAAAACTTCCTTCAGCACCCCAGAAAGTAAGTAATCTAGTTCATCTATTCATTTCATGTGTGAGATTTAAAACTTTCTTATGGGGGGATTGTCTGTGGCTCTACAGACAAACCCTTCATCTAAACAAGCTAGAAAACTAGAAAGTGCTTGTTACTGGAATAGCATCCTTTGCCTTCTCTATGGGCCTAGATTTTTCCTTGGCAATATAATCACACTAGTGGGTTTTGGCTGCTGGGAGATTCAAAACCAGCTTGTGATCCACAGGATTCATTGTTCTGCACTGTGCCATTGTGACTACAGGCATCCATTGTTTCCCACTGTGGGTGAACACACTGTGACTTCTCCTTGGCTTACTGGTTGCCAACATGTGTGTTGTGTACAGGGCATTGACTGGGTTGAGTAATATAGCATGGAGTTGCATGTCACATTAGCGCTGCACTGCTTGATGCCTCCCACATATGCCTAGTGTAATCATAATTGGCACATGGTAGCAGTTATGCCACTTTTGCTACATTTTGTTACATTCTGGTTTTGTTTTTGCTTTCACTCTATTATTGGAATGATATAGGATTATGGTAATATTATTTCAGCTCTTTCTTTTATCTATAATCTGCTACTAAATTATATATAATCTCCAGCTGCAAGATATTGATCAGATCTATAGTTGTTTAGCTTCGGCTAAGATATATAACCATTCCTCCTGACCATTTATAGCAATGGTAGGTTACCTGGTGTAGTCCAAATGTTTTGGACTACAACTCTGGACTACCACTCTCCAAATCCTCATAACTGGTGATCCTAGGCTAATGGGAATTGTAGTCAAAAACATCTACCACATGTTGGATTGTTTGTAAAACATCTACAGCATATTGGCTTGTCACCAAATATTGACAATCTTGTGCTAGTCTAAGATTGATACATGCTCACCTCATCACACGAGCATGAATCCACTTTAAATCCAGTTTCTGCCTCCTGCAGAATTCTGGAGCTTGGAGTTTAGGGAGGGGTGTTTAAGCTGTTCAGCCAGACAGGTCCTGGGCCTCACTAAACTACAAACCCCAGAATTCTGCAGGAGACAGAAACCAGAT
Organism: Anolis sagrei; assembly: GCF_037176765.1. Lineage (NCBI taxonomy): Eukaryota > Metazoa > Chordata > Lepidosauria > Squamata > Anolidae > Anolis > Anolis sagrei. The sequence continues at coordinate 58,510,809 of NC_090024.1, read as the reverse complement.
TTAAAGTATATCCATGCTCATAGGGTTTGGCCTGATTTCCACATACATCCCATCTATTCTAATGAGTGTTGTGATATTGTCAAATAAATGCATGAAGTAAGGAATAGTGTTTAAAGAAGGATGTGTTACCCTCAGAAACTCAGTTGCTAGATTCATGGTCTTGCCCCCTGGATGAAATAAAAATAATAACAGGAAGTGCATGTACAACCTTTACTAAGGGAACCTAATTCCAACTTTAGTTCTGCATACATGGATTTGGGAGTGAAAGCCTATTTTAGCTAGGGGTTGCTGTTTTTTTTATTATTACTGAACCCAAACAGCTAACAAGGGATTTGGTTAATTTTAGCTCCCATAATGTCAAGGAGTTACAACACAGGTGGGGCTAACTGAGGAAATGCTAGTGGAGGTGACTGGAGAAGAAGCCAATTTACAGAGGTAGGAGTAAAAGAAAGGCATCCTCGCTGGGTGGTCTATTCACACCTCCACTCTGAAAAAAAACAACATTATTGATGGTGTATGCAGACCCAAAACAGGTAAAATCTGAATTCTAACTGGTTGTTTTTAACATACAGTGCAGAAATGCACACAGATAGTCTTTTAATTGTTAAGTCAGAAATAAAATGCAAGGGCCAGCAGTGACAGCATAAAGCAGTGTAAAGTAGTTGCATGAAACCATTGTTGTTGTTCATTCGTTCAGTTGTCTCCGACTCTTCGTGACCTCATGGACCAGCCCACGCCAGAGCTCCCTGTCAGCCCTCACCACCCCCAGCTCCTTCAAGGTCAGTCCAGTCACTTCAAGAATGCCATCCATCCATCTTGCCCTTAGTCGGCCCCTCTTCCTTTTACCTTCCACTTTCCCCAGCATAATTGTCTTCTCTAGGCTTTGCTGTCTCCTCATGATGTGGCCAAAGTACTTCAACTTTGTCTCTAGTATCCTTCCCTCCAGTGAGCAGTCGGGCTTTATTTCCTGGAGGATGGACTGGTTGGATCTTCTCGCAGTCCAAGGCACTCTCAGAACTTTCCTCCAGCACCACAGCTCAAAAGCATCGATCTTCCTTCGCTCAGCCTTCCCTAAGGTCCAGCTCTCACATCCGTAGGTTACTACAGGGAATACCATGGCTTTGACTAGGCGGATCTTTGTTGCCAGTGTGATGTCTCTACTCTTTATGATTTTATCAAGAATGGACATTGCTCACCTCCCAAGAAGTAAGCGTCTTCTGATTTCCTGGCCACAGTCTGCATCTGCAGTAATCTTTGCACCTAGAAATACAAAGGCTGTCACGTCCTCCACATTTTCTCCCTCTATTTTCCAGTTGTCAATCATTCTTGTTGCCATAATCTTGGTTTTTTTGACATTTAGCTGCAACCCAGCTTTTGCGCTTTCTTCTTTCACCTTGATTAGAAGGCTCCTCAGCTCCTCCGCACTTTCGGCCATCAGAGTGGTGACACCATTAACAAAGGTTTATCCGCAACTTTCTGAGTTGTCTGTCCCAGGCACTTTAGCTCTTACTTACCCTCAGGAAGCTTGTCCTAATATTTAGTCAAATTCTTCACTTGAAAAAAAATCCACTGAATCTACTCTCTGGACCAGCAAAGAAAAAAAGGGGGCTTGCCTCATCTTCCATTTGACATTTCTTAAGATATTTGAAGATAGCTATTCTATTATCTTTTTTTTTCAGACTAAGCATATCCAGATCCCCCAACTATCCTTCATAAGGCCTGAGAATTTACCCTTTTAATTTCTCTTTTTTAGACACATTTTAGCTCTACAGCAGTGGTTCTTAACCTTTGGGTCGTGGACCACCAGTGGGCTGTGAGGACAAAAATCTGGTCCGCGAGCCTCCTTCCTCTTCATTTATTTTAGTTTATTTTATTTCTGCTCCTTTTATGCTGCCTGCCACTCCTTCCCTATCGCTGACCATGGCATATGCCCTGTATCAGAAACTAGGGCTGATATGGTCTATCCAATGCAATTTTCTGAATTAGCACCCCAAACCGAATCTAAAGTTGACCAAAAACTGATTTGTAACCCTTTAGGTACTAATGTTGGAGAGTGGTCCCTGTTCAAAGTGGCACATGGTCAAGTAGTTCCTGGTCAAGTGGTCCCTGGTCAAAAAAGGTTGGGAACCACGGCTCTACAGTAACCTTCTTAAACTGTGGGATCCAGAACTAGAGATAATTTTACACTGACCGAAAAAAGGCATCCTATGTAGAGTTATGATATATTAGCATCTCCATAACTTTTTTTAAAAAAAGAAAGCACTTGTGGTCAGGAAGAACAAAGGAATGGGAAGCTGCATGCTGTAATTTTGAGTTCGTCTGATAAAAGTTAATGCTTCATATGTTTTAGGGTTTCTCGGCAATTCTTCCAAGCAACAGTATCGGTGTCACTTCTCTGATATGTAAAGGAGCCGGCACATCAAACAAATGTTAAATAGAAGGATTAGTAGTAACAGTAATACGTTACTGGGTAAACAGATCTTAACTGAACAAACAAATATAGCAAGTGATTCAGACCAACTTTTATTTAGTAGAAATGTAGTTAACTAGGACAAACAAAGTGTCACCTGAAGGTAAAGGTTGCTGTGCTTCATGCCCCTTTTCCTCTGTTCTCGCTACAACTAGTTAATAAAAATGTATTTTACTGCTTTTTTGATGCTTGTTTTTACAGACCGTGACATAAAAGTGACTACCTACCCATAGCATCTATTCCTTGGAGATGGTGATAATTGGGACAATTGCGTAATTGGCCCATTTCCTCTCTCCACGAGGGAGTTCAAGTTTAAAGGGCTTCAGAGTGTGGATGTTAAGGGTGGGGGAAAAGGTGTAGTCATATTAAGCAACCTACAGTAAATTTCAGGTAAATTCTGAATGTGTCCATGGTGAGAAATTTCACCTTACTTACTCATTTGCCAATCCCAAGGGTATGTTTGCTATTTCTTTTATGAAGTTATATTTAATGTGAAGAAATATTGAATTCTTAACCTCATTTTTCCAAGTTTCAGAGAACAAAACTTAAATGTATATTGGCCTTTTTTCTTTATGGAGATACAAGAGATGAATTTTAATTTTAATCCTGCTTCATACTACACTTGACGATGCCTCTAGACAAACTGAAACAAGAACTGACCATGTATATTTACAAATTATCTTTACATAGGCTTGCCCAAAGGATTTTTTTTCCAGGTAAGCAAATATAATTAAAAGTGATCTTATCTCAAAATATAAACTGATACCTTTCCTCTCTCGTGAACTGACACTTTCAGTGCTTCCATTGGAGAGCAGTAAAACAGAGGGTTGCTGCGTTTGCACAAAATAACTGCAGCTTTGCGCTGAAAAATATGCAGCCCAAACTGGTGCTTGTAGCATACAGCATGATCAATTTGCTTATGGATAATCAGGAAATTTGATCACCCCAGTGAACAACAAGAAATAAAACTCATCCAACTGGTCTCGTGGGGAAAGAGGAAAACATTGAAAGACTTCAGTGCTTCTTGATGAGCTACAAAAGAATCCCAGTGTAGTACTGTAACAACAGTGGCAAAACTTGTCAGGGAGGAAAGGTTACCCTCATATCCCTACTGTAGGAAAAAAGACCTCCAGCTCTCTATATAACTCAGATCTGCTCTGAAAGACTGAGGTATTTGAGTTGATGGGAAAGGATGCAGCAGGATTGAGCAAGAAGGAAGAGAAGAGAAATATCAAGGTGTGAGCCTAAAGAAAATAAAAATCCACTGGTGGCTAGATAAAACACAGGTTGGATAATAATGGGACCATTTTAGTTCTCATATGATTTCACAAAGATTAATTCAGAAATTCCTTGCTTGCCAGATATTTTATCACTTCTGGACAAAGAGGTAGAACATGAAGTGCAGGATGTACAAAAGGAACATGACACATCCCATAGGATTCTGTGGTGAGACTTTAGGGATTAGGGCTTCCACATTTGGCACAGGAGAAGTTAACACATTCTGTGGGAGAGAAGCTAATGAATGCTCTTTCTGACAGGAACCATGGGGCAGTGGTCTACAGTGGGACTTTGCCCAGCACTGGAGACATAAATTGAGAAATGGGGAAAAAAAACCAGAAAAGAAAAAGTATTCTCAAAGCATTATTTTTTAAAAACATTGAAGGCTTTTGAACTGCTCGGAAGAGTTATAATGAGTATAATAAGTAGTCCTTGCCAAAAAAAGATTAATTAGTAGGGTGCAAGGGAATCAGATAAAGGTGCACAATAAATGTAATTGAAGGCATGCTTAATCCCATGTGTACAGTAAGGGTGTATGTTGATACATGCATATTCAAATCAGGGAAGTATCATAGAAAGAGAGAGAGAAGTGTGTGCCAGTATATCCATATATAGAAACACATTTCCATTATGAGATATATTTTTATGTTCCCATCATGTTTGCCATCACATTAATGCTTTGTGTTTTAGGTTATAAACTGGAAATGGTATTTGTGAGGAGCACCTAATAAGACCCATAGAACTACCACTGGTTGGAGCTAATAAACTAAAGCTTTTGTCTGGTGTTACCATTGCCTGATCAAATGTACTCAGAAGAGCAAACCAACTGTGAAATATACAGATTGAAAATAGGTTGTTGTGGGGCTCAGGATAACCTCCTGTAGTTTTCCACAATTTCCCTTAATTTATAGGATCTTATAGTCAACTGGCTAAAATAATGGAAATGACTAGCAAGAAATATATTCATGTGTTTTCCAACTTCTTGAACTCTACTCTAAACTGCCCTAGAAAAATGTTTTGGATGCTTTACTAATGCTCCCATGTCCTTATTTCTTTTCTTCGTGACGGTGCTTTGACATACTGTCTCTGGTTTTTCCCAACCGTTCCTCACTCTAGGTGGCTGAATCCAACTTTGGAATAGCTTCCACCTATTTGCTTTGTCCCCCCCCCCCCCCCCCACTGGCCATATATATATATATTTTGGCATGTTTGTTTCCATCATAGTTTGTTGTAGTTTTGGGGTTGTTCAGTGACATTAAACTTTTAATCAATAAAAACTTCACTAAATGGTCACAGTCAATTGATTTGTATTTTTTTTAAAAAAAAAATTAAAACAACCTAAATAAATGCAAATTTCCAGATTTCTCATTATAAAGCTTAACAAGGGAAGATAGAAAAACCTGATCTTTAATTTTGGGAGTCCCATTCATAGAAAACACAACAATAAGTATGAAAAATGAGCAGATGGAGGCATAATTTGTTTATGGGCTCCACAGGATTTTCTGAAGTTTGCCTCAGAAATGTATTGATAGAATATATAGAGTGCTTCACATAATACACAACAGTAAATTTCAGTTTGCCATGTCATACCTTTTAGGACTTTATCACACAGGGATAAACTGCAATCAAACTGCAATCACAGCATCTGTAGCCAATACAGTAGATTCTCACTTATTGAACCTTCGCTCATCCAGCGTTTTGTATTATCCAGTGCAGTCTAACTCCTACCCGGATCCACAGATGTTTCATTACATTGTGATGTTTTGGTACTAAATTCGCAAATACAGCAATCAATTTGTTGTAAAACATGTTTTGGTGCTTAATTTGTAAAATCGTAACGTGATTTGACATTTAATAGGCTTTTCCTTAATCTTCTCTTTATTATCCAATATTTTTGCTCATCCAACATTCTGTCGGCCCGTTTATGTTGGTTAAGTGAGACTCTGTACTTAGCACATGATATTGTGTCTTTCCCATTGCTTCTTTGCATTTAAATTGTTGGTGGAGCACATGTTTCAAAAGATGGGGGGAAATCATTAAGGGATCCCAATACAGCTGCATGAGTGAGTGGGTATGATATCTGCTCTCACCTGCTTCCCCCTCACTATTGCCAAGCAGGCCAAAGTTGGTTTTATGTGTGGAAGAGTGAGCCCCAGAAAATTGAGGGGGAATCTTAGCATGGTTAGTTCCTTGGACAGTGTTTTGTGTTTATAAACTCTCCCCTTTTGGCACTATATACACACACACACACACACACACACACACGTCAGGAAAGCCACATAAAATCTATAAGAAGTCTTCATAGAATCATAGAATCACTGAGTTGGAAGAGACCTCATAGATCATCCAGCCCAACCCGCTTCCAAGAAGCAGAAAAATCACATCCAAAGCACCCCTGAATGTGTTTTTCCAGCTTCTTTTCCAGTGTTCCTTTGGGGACTTGAAGAAACAGTATAAAGGATGCAAAAGATGGGTCACCATTTTTGCTGAAGGTGGATAACTCGCCCTCAGCAATGTGTACATACCAAACCTCTCTATCAGCAGGAGAGTAGTTTCAGTTTGGCATTAGACTGCTGAAGAAGGACAATTATTTATAATATGCAGGGTAGAAAATTAGGCCATTGTAGTTCTGCACAGGGGAAAGATTCATAAAAAGTCATACAGAATTATTCTTATATAACTGACAATGACATCGTTGTAAGGCGGAAACACAACTTTATTTGTCTTACTTAAGATGATATATGGAGCACTTGTCTGTTTATTCCGCTGCAAACAGCTTCTGCCAGATACAGCGGTAATTCCCTTGAGGTAATCCACTGATAGTTATATGTTACTTGAGCAAAATCTCTCAAGTGAGTTCCTACTTACAGGTATCCATTATTTTAAATTCAAGGGATTTTGCTGCTGCTGCTGCTACTGTTGTTGTTGTTGTCTGGATCTTTTTGTTTAAAAAATGTTTCACATAATATTGCTTTTTATAATATAAATTGTGTCATAATGCTAGAGTGCTTCCAGTGTCTGTGCTTGTGCTTCTGAAGCAAGGGATATATTGCTAAAAGGAGGAAACATGTCAATAAATTGGTGTAATAATCCAATCTGGCTCAGGTTAAAGGGACATTTCTTTGTGGGATGCAGTTCAGACCTTAGCAAATAGCAGGCTACATAATTAAGCCAATGCACCTTGGCGTTCCTGGAAGCTTATGGGCAGCTCAGAGGCACTGGAGTGACAATCAGGAGCTAAGCAGAGGAAATGAACAGGCGGCATTGCCCACTCACACTTCATTCTTTGTCTCCCTCGCCGTTTCTTCACCCTCTCCAGGGGATTAGGAAAACATGACTTCTATTCTTCTCAGTGTAACATTTGTATAATTGAGAGCTTTATTCTGAGCTTGGGAAATAAACTATGAATGCACACTCTTTCTCACACACATACTCATTAGGTAATGAGCAAAACAACAACACTGAACTCTCTCTCCAAAACCCAGTTTTTCTTATTTATGGGTACCATACTTGTAAGGTAGTGCCTTAGTGCAGAACACTTATAGGGAGGGAAGAGCAGGACAAGGGAGAGGACAAAGGGTATAAAAATGAAACAAAGGATTGTTTTCTTTGCCACTTAATAATGTAGTTCTGTGCTGCTTGATGGACAATATATAATTAATGACAGGAACAACCCCATCTCGGGCACTGAGATGATGTTACTTTCTCATCTTCTTCTACCATTTGCCTTTAACTAAAGTCATAAGCCATTGTGTTGGCTGCCTTCTCTTTGCTTGGAGCTTTACCACACCATTCTGTATTTCATTTGAAATTCGCTCCAGCCAGTCATGTGAGATTGCTGATGCTCTCTGTCACACTGTTGCCACATATGCACTCTTGAATGTCATTTGCATATATTTTGGCCATATTAAGGGTGTCATTACAGACTCCTGTACTATGCCCATTGCATCATGATAGGTTCATCTGATTTTTTTTTTTAATGTAGCTGCAGTAGTGCTACAATGCTAAAATGGTGTGAGAGTAGGATGTGCTATAGTGTTATAATGATATAACAACAAACCAATAAAATAACAGAGATTTAAATATGCTATTTATTTATTTACCATAATGGGGCCCCTGGTAGCACAGTGGGTTAAACTGCTGAGCTGCTGAACTTGCTGACCGAAAGGTTGGTGGTTCCAATCTAGGAAGTGTGGTGAGCTCCCACTGTTAGCCCCAGCTTCTGCCAACCTAGCAGTTCAAAAACATGCAAATGTGAGTAGATCAATACATACCGCTTCTGTGGGAAGGTAATGGCGCTCCATGCAGTCATGCTGGCTACATGACTTTGGGGGTGGCTATGGACAACACCGACTCTTTGGCTTAGAAATGGAGATGAGGACCACCCCCCAGAGTTGGATATAACCAGACTTAATGTCAGGGGGGAAATGCCTTAAAACATACAATTGGTAAAGACACCTAAATTAAAACACATAAAAACATTTGCATCACTATAACAGCATGGTGTGGTAATGCCCTTGGAATAGGTAAAATAGACACAACTGGATACATGAGGATTAATGCTAACCAGCTCAATCATTCATGACAATTACAATCCAAATCAGAAATATCTCTGTGTTGGGGGTGAGAAACCAGGTAGACAGCGAAGTATTTTGGGCTAGCTTCAGTATGAGAGCATTATCTGCTTTTGACTGTAGGTAGTCATATCAGCTGCACAGTTGTAAGATTCTAGACCAGCTAAACTGAAGATTATGACATTAACTGCCTGCTTTCGGCAAGTTATGACAAGATCCAATTAACACATGGTCTTTAAAAAGGTGCTTTGAGATCCTTGAATAAAGGATGCTGTGGATATGCAAAGCATTATTATTATTCAGAGTTAACAACCAAATTTCAACCACTCGCACTTATCCATCTGAGCAGCCTGCTCTCGAGGGAAGAAAACACATATCTTGTCAGCAGACAGTCATCTTAAAGTGGGTTATAAAACTACCTTCTTGATCACCATCTGGAGTAACATTCACAACCAAGGGATACCAGATGTGTATGCATGGAGTTCTACAACCCACTTTTTCAACCCATTAGACATAAAAGAGTTACAGCACTGGATACAAGTTAGTCCAGTAGTTTCTCTTGTACAGAATACATAACTGGCGTTTCAAGGGTTTTAACAAAATGACTCAAGAGAGCTTGATCTGAAAAATGAGGAAGGAGGAAATCAAAACAAGGAATAGTTGTTAGTTGTATGTTATGGAGGATTGAAACATCTTCCTAGCACCTTCACCAGCATGTATTCCCCTGCAGGGAATGGCTGACAATGAAATCCTATTCATATATATTGAGAAGAGAGTCTTCATGAATTCAATATGACTTGTTGATGACTAGTTTCAGTGGCCTACTACCTTTGTTGTTCCTACAATTAATCCAGTACAGGAAACTGATTGCTGATTGCTGTGTAGAAAAGGTATACTTTGCAACAGCAATTAATTCTAACTCTCATAAAAATAATTGCAATGTGTTGACACTTTTATTTTGATGATATATTGGTCAATTTCCATATCTATGAGTTCATCTCACAGATGTTCTATGAGTATAATGCCATACTGACCTGAATCCTGTTGGATACTGTAGCTCCAAATCAAGTAGACTGTTTGAATCAATAGTGGAATAGTGACTTAACACATGACAACATCTCACTGATTTGGTGAGCCCACTCTAGTTTGGACTAAAAAAATGGGATCTAGGCCTCTGCCAAAAGTTCCCTGAATTGAAGCAGTTGTTTACTTTACTAACTAGAAAGGCACAGGAAGTGATTTTCCTCTTCGTGGTCTCGAAGGAACACGATTACCGGAAAGCAACATTTGCACCTCCCTTGGACAGGGTTCTAGTGGGTTGTCTCCCACCACAACATTCCACATGAGGCTAAAAGGGAAAACAAATCAAGAGGGGATATAATATACTTTTTGTGTTCCAAAAAACAGAAAAAGTAATGGGAGATTACCCTTGTGGGCTAGGAGATAATAAATAAATAAAACATGGAAAGTGTCTGGATCCTCTTCCTGCTTTTCATGAAGAATGCAAGATGTTTGTGGGATTTGTTTTAAAGTATCTGTAAGCATCTGTAAATAGGTCACTATCACACAAGGGTGGCTTCAACAGAGAGGTACTGGTTTTCAGTTTGGAGTCTGGGTTTGCTGCTAATTACTAGGCCTGGGTAACAACGGAAAAATTTGTTTCTAAAATCGATTTGTATTTGGGGTTTTTTTTTGTTTCGATATTTAAAATAATTACAAAATTTTCCTTTTAAAAAGTTCGATATTTACGAAATTTCATAAATGGTAAAAAATTAACGAATCGATTTCCGAAACAATAACGAATCGATTCGTTAATGGCGAACGCGACCACGAAATACGCTAAAAAACCTCCAAAACCTTCTGAAGCTTCCCTCTCCCTCTGTTGTTGACTGTTGGTGTGATATTATAATTTTTTTTCACTAATTAAACCATAAAACTGGCCCAGACATGCGGAAATAATAACGAAACGACCTCAAAATAATAATGAAACGAATACAATATCGAAATACGAAGCATTTACAAAACGTTTTTGAAAATTCGTTTTTTTTAATAATTGCTCCAGAATGGTTTGTTATCGTTTTGTAATTGAAAAAATTAACGAATTAATAACGAATTACGAATTAACGAAACGAAACCGCCCAGGCCTACTAATTACATATATAGGATAAGGTACAAGTGAGTATATCCTAGCATGAAAAAGAGGGTCCCCATGCAAAACTCAAACAAACAATAAGACATCCACATAAGAAAAGTGTTTGTTTGGGCTATTGCTGGAATTTAGTTGTACTATGCAGTCGCAATCACTTTTGTAACATATCACCTGCTGTGGCTCGGCCTTATAGAATTTTGGGAATTGTGGTTTTCTGTACAGAGAAATCCCTGCAGATGGGCAATATGCTCAGAATTACAGTATATGTACTTCATCAAATTACTCTTCCTAGGATTCTGTAAGATGGAGCCATAACACTCAAACTTGCTAAACTTGTGTAGTACAGAGATAGCCTGAGTGTACTGGATTTCCTTCTAGGAGGTTTTCTTGTCTGCTATTTATCCTTTTGAAGGAAGTGAAGAAATTATGCTCTAAAGCTTGTGTTATTGTTCTATGTTGCTAGGCAGATCTAGAAAAGTTTCAAGGACTGGTGTACTTGGGCGGTCATCAGGAGATGCTATACCACTCTGACTGAATTCTGAAACCTGGAGGGAAATTCAATGTGTATCTCTCTTCCAGTTCTCCCATCAGTTTTCTAGTGACTGGCAAGCCTTTTCTCTAACCTGGTGGCAAACAGCAGTAGGGATTCCAAAACTGCATTTCACACAGCAGAGAGGGGTACTGCAGGGTACAGTGGGCAATAACAGCAGAAAACACAGAGAAGTCCACAGTGCTTATAGATCTGGTGTATCTAGACACCAAAACACAAATAGCAGCACCCTTGTGAACAATATGACATGGTGTACACAAGCTGAAAGTTCTGCTCCAAAGCTTTTCTTTCCTTCTCCCTGTGTGTACATTTCCTCATTATTTTTCTCTGCGGCTGTGATTTCTCCTGGCTGGTCACTGACAGTATATAAAATGCATGAAGTCCCTCCAACAAACACTACATTGAAACAATTTTTAAACTTGGGGAAAAAATAACAGGAAATTCACACTTAGGCCCTCGAGGATGAAACATGACATATGTCGACCAACACTTAGGCACACTGGGGGGCATTATAAAAAGTAAATAAAGGTCACACCATGGTGCCTAGCTGTTTGAAGACATGGCTTTTGCCATTAAGTTGTCATTTCCTTGCTTTCTTACTCCTTAACTGTTCTTTGAGTTTCTGATTTTGGTTGGATAAATTTACCTCCTTGTGTTTTATAATGCAATCCATGAAGTGGCCACATTTACAGACTAAAATTTTACATGCTGCTTGACATTTTATAGACTACCTGAAACAAAGCTGTACCACACCAACTGAGATACAATCAGGCACCAGACAAAATTGTATATGGATACATTCTGCTAATTGTGAAATCCTGGCTATAGGATCGGGCCTTTGTGGACTAGACTGACTTCCTGACAAAGTTACTGTTTTAATGGACTGTGATGGATTGCTTTTAGGATGACGACTGAATTTGGCATTGTGTTTAATGTTTTATACTGTTTTTATTATATTATGTATATTTATGCTTTTTTTATTGTGGGCACTGTGCTGTGCCAGTTGTTAGCTGCCCTGAATCCCTCTGCGGAGGTGTGATAGGATGGGATATAAATGCCCTAAATAAATAAATACACTACAATGAACGCAGCTAGATCCGCCATTCAGATGTGCTGACAGATGATGCTGACAAACTTATATTGTTATCCTATCCTGATGATATCCTATGCAGCCTGGCACTCAGAGCAAAGTTGAATAGTTGTTTTCTACCTGGCTGTCAGATTGGCTTCCTATGAAGCTGAGGCACAGGAATATCTTCCAATTGTCCCAACTGGGCAGGGTCATTCCCAGTCCTCTAATATCTTACTTCTTCAGTAGCTTTTAAAATGTCCTAATTACATTCTCTTCCATCAAATTACAAAAGTTGTTTGCATTCAATTAATGGATAGGGTAATCTTTCCTTTCACAGTAGGCTCAGGCACAAACAGTCTGCCATAGCCTTTCCAAATGTATGTGATCTTCCTTATTAATAACTTTTGCCATTTGACCACACTCGGATGTTACTTGGCCACACGTGTTCCAGTTTTCATCTGTGAAATGAGGTGGGAACTCGGCAAAGGGAAGCAACTGCCACAGGCATCTTTTGTGGTGGCATGGAAGATCAGCACATTATTAATTATTAACTTTATTTTTGTGGTAGTTTTACTCTCAGGGCCTGTCTACAATGGTCACGACCCCAAAGTTGACAAGAAGTCACTCCTGGGTATCCACATGATGCACTGGGCCTTCTTTCCACTAATACAGGGTAAAACCAGCTAACACAGGGTTGAATCAATACTCTGCTCCTATTGCTGTTCAAGCATGGAATAGTATAAACACCATGGCCGAATCTGGGGCTGGTTCGAAGCAGCAATTCTTCAGACTAGCTTTGGTTTTTGTGGCCATGTGGATGGGCCCTCAAACAGTCAGCAAAATGTTTTGGACTGGTGCTGCAAATGCCACCACCAGACATACATTTTAAGCAATTTGAAGTCCTTTTTAGCATCACAGGTATGCTCAAGAATTTAGCTAACTGGAACAGTAGCATTTCCCTTAACTGCTCAGACCAAGTTGTCCAACATTTTTAGAAACGTCTATTGTCATTTCCTTCGGAGTTTTTTCTCTTTCTCTTTAATTTCTTTGAAGAATTAAAATCACAGATTACAAGTACTTTTTAAAAAAGTATTAGGATTGAATCTGGAAAAATAATGTGGTCAAAACAGACATAGGTTATAAACGCCTACTCAATGACTCGACCAAAGTAGATGGAGTCTTTGTGCAGTGATACCACCAAAGTCCAAATCCAAGGAGGCCCCATTTCATGACATTTCAATGTCTATAACCTGTTGCTACTTTCTTATCTCCCATGAACAGCAGGAGGACAGAACAATTCAGGGCAAGGTTTGTTTGAAAACAACAGTGGATGAGCAGGGAAACCCTGTAATTGTGCTAGGCATCAGGGGAGTAGATAAGTTGGCTATCAACAGCTGAACATACTTGATAACAAAAGGTTGATGATTTATCTCAAGCCGAGAGCTGTTAGGCTACTTCGAACCATATCTATCTTATGGACTAGTTGCATTTCTTTCGTAAGTGCCTGGAGTTACTGGCTGCTTCCAGATGGGTGGGCCTTAATGCTAATAATCCATTGCTCCTTTGGTGAAAGTTATGATTGTAATTACAATTGAGTTTCCACACAGTATCAAAGATATCATGCTTACACTCTGTACAATCCAGCAGTGTCTGACATCTTTGCTGTGGCTGGGGAAGAGGAAATGTCACTGAGCAGCTATTTGAAGGCGAGCAGTGATGCAGTGGAAGAATAGTCTTAGGAAAACACCAAAATTATCTGTTTAGAGCTAAGTGCTTGTTTATTTAAGTGTGATTATCCATTACAATACATATTTAAAAAGCCAACAGAGTTTTGCTGAATGATTGCATTGGGTTTAAAGCAATAAAAATGCTGCTAAAATGGCAGCAATGGGAAAGGCTGTTGTTATTGTTATTCTTGTTGTTGTTGCAGTTGTTGTCTGCCTTCAAGGTGACTCTGGTGTATGGTAACCCTACCTTAGATATTTTCAGGTAGGATTTATTCAGAGAAGATTTGCCAGTGCCTTCCTCTTTGGTGAGAGAGGATTACTTGCCCCAGCTCATCCAGTGGGTTTCCAAGGCTGAGTAGGGATCACAACCTTGACACCAGGCCCATAGCCAGGATTTCGTTTCGGGGGGGGGGGGGGGAGGTTTCGGGGGGGGCTGAGTTTCAGGGGGGGGCTGAGTTTCGGGGGCCCCCCTGAGTCTGAGTGAAAGAGGGTCTAGCCTAGCAAACCTTTTGTATCATTACCCCAATACCCCTATGCATATGGGATATATTGAGTATGGTGATCAGATCATGATATGAATCAACATAACAGTTTAAATAATGCACTAGTAAGGCCTTTTCACGAACCACCATGAGAATTTCAGGGGGGGGGGGGCTGAAGCCCCTCAAGCCCCCCCCCCCCCCCGGCCCGGCTACATGCCTGCCTGCCTGACACAGCACTCAAATCACATATGTTCTCATATTGTTGTGTGCTTCTTCTACTTCATTATAGTTATCTACTTATAACATGTTCATTGGGCACAACACTTCCAAATGGGTTTGAAAAAAAGGAAAATAGCATCATCTGTTGCGATTCCTGCTAGTCTAGACATATGTGTGCATTTTTGCCATACTTTTCAACCAGACGGACCAGTTCAAAATTGCTTTCCATTTAAACAATGGATGTGGGTGAAGCAGGAATTAACATTGCCAATTTCAGTTTTATAGCTTTGATGGATTTGGATGAGACCCATTTTTTGGTGAGGGAAGATGGGATAGATTTGGTTTCAGTTTACAACTGGATCTTCTTCCACCCACTCCCTCAATAATTTTGGTCCTTATGTCAGCAACTGCTGCGTTAACACCATCAGTAGGTATGCAGTTGTCTAATTTTTATGAATGTGGTAAGATTCTGCCTTTTTACTGATATAGATCTTCTTCAGTGGTGGAGATGGTCCTCTAACATATCCTAATCTCTTCTAATAGATCACCTTGTAAATCTCAGCTGCAGTGGCACAATGGGTTAAAGCCTTGTGCCAGCTGGACTGCTGTCCTGAAGGATGGTTGCTGATCTAAATCCATGGGGTGGGATGAGCTCCCATCTGTCAGCTCTAGCTTGCAAGAACATGAGAGAAACCTCCCAACAGAGTGGCAACACATCCGGGCGCCCCCTGGGCAATGTCTCTGTAGACTGCCAATTCTCTCACACCAGAATGACTTGCAGTATGTTCTCAAGTTGCTTCTGATGTGATTAAAAAAAAAACCTTGTAAATATTTTTCTGATTTTTAAAATAGAAAAAACCGTGCTAATTAAAAAAACCATCACATTGATAGAGCTTAACACAAAGGTTATAGGAAGTTATATTTCACTGTTAAGCAGTGCTAAGATAAAAAAATACACCTTCCCAACTATACTATTATGGAAGATCTCATTTGAAGTTAGCATACTACAGACATTTTTAGCATCTCTGGAACCCATCCTTGACTTTATGGAGGGCTGAAAGAGGTATATACAACCAAGTGTACTTTCTCCTTCTTTCCAATGCGTTTGCTTGCTATCTTTGTTAAAGTCTGCCCCCAAATTCCCAGGAAATGTAATCAGGGCTCAAAGTTGAGGCATTTATCACTTTAGTAACTGATTTTTTAAAATGATATTTCTGTTATCCTAGACTATTTTCTGACAATCCCTGGCACTGTCTGTAATATTTTATTTGCATCCTCAGTGAGTTTCGTTTTAATTCCAAGCTATATCAGAACAAAAAAACCTTCTTTTCTTCCTTACATTAAAACCATCTTAGTGTTTTGGTGAAATATGATTCCTTTTGCACTCTGTCATTGTAACTCTAAGGGGAAAAAATTGTGAAGATCAAAGAAATGGCTAGAAATAGACCCTCAAAAGAATGGAAGGAGTAAGCACAGAAGAGAAAAAAGCCAGAAAACCACGTCAAAACTATAGGAAGAACTTAATGCTTCCTTAAATTGCCTGGAAAGGCCTTTTGTTCACATTTCTCCTTCCAGCACATATATCCAGTTCTTGCTAATCTCCAGGGCTGCACTTTATCCACTTTTGATATAAAATATGCCCTTTTATTTCAAAGGTGGGCAAAGTGCAGGATTGATGATCCTTGGGGTTCTTTTTCTGACCATTTACCCCCCAGAGTGCTCGGTTTGTCTTTTCTCTGGACAAAATTTAAAAAATACAAGTTGAATAGAATCTCCTCTTGATATGGTGATTTCAATTTTAAATAGATTGTAGCCTCCTTTGTTTGGTTTTTCTTTTGGGGGGGGTAATTTTTGGCAGTTTGTATGTCCCCCCCATATGGGTCCCAGAGGTCCAAGACAGGCTGCAGATATTCATTTTGGGTTTATTTAGTCATCACTAGGACTACTAGGACTCGGCATCTTATTCTGAAATGACGCGGTCCCTTTCGGGTGGAGCAACAATGAGAAAGCTCCACAAAGAGTTTTCACAGCCAGACTTCCCACAATAAGAAAAATGTTGTCAAAGGCTTTCATAGCCAGAATCACTGGGTTGTTGTGAGTTTTCCGGGCTGTATGGCCATGTTCCAAAAGCATTCTCTCCTGACGTTTCACCTGCACCTGGCTACCAGTATTAAAAAAACTCTAAAATCATAACAGTAAATAAAGAACAACACTAAAAAAAACAGGGGAATTCCAGACAAGAAACAATCAGGACCAGCCAATCATGTCCCAACAAAGGATTCCCCCAGACACTAAGAAGTCAGACCTTGAAACTGCTGAGCCATTAAATACTAATCAAGGAACCTCATCACACTTGAGAATGAATCCACTTTAAATCCGGTTTCTGCCTCCTGCAGAATTTTGGGGTTTATAGTTTAGAGAGGCTGTTAAAGGCTCCTCCCTAAACTACAACCCCAGAATTCTGCAGAAGGCAGAAACCAGATTTAAAGTGGATTCATTCTCTAATGTGATGAGATCCAAGGTGGCCAATTGAAACATTCACACCTACCTCAAACAGACAAGAGTTCTTTCTCCCACCCTGGCCAATCCACAGATATATAAACCCAATTTTCCTAGTTTCCAACAGACCTCACATTCTCTGAGGATGCCTGCCATACATGCAGGTGAAACGTCAGGAGAGAATGCTTCTGGAACATGACCATTCAGCCCGGAAAACTCAAAACAACCCAATAAGAAAAGTGATAGAGGCATACTTGGGGGTGGGGTGATGAAAATGGTGATAATGATGATGAACATAGACCTCACTCTCACTGTTAGCATGTGAAGGAACAAGACATGGCTATTTCACCATGAACACCTAAAGAGATTTCAAGTGAGCCTTTTTTTCATACCATCGTCTTGCCTATTTCACTGAATATTAACAGTGTGTGTATGATGCTATTTTTTTACTCACAATTCTCACTTGGACTTCTATTTTATCCCTTTCTACCACAAATTTGTCAAGAAAAAAAGTAGAATAGCTATGCTATGCTTTCTAAGTGTTAGTGTAAGCATATTTCCACTTGAAATGCCCTTAGTGTAGAAGCATCCACCGACATAGGTCCGTAAAACTTCAGCTACTCCAGATGTCAAGAATCAGAAATAAATCCATGAGCTGAAATAATATTGAAAGCCTGGTAGAACAAACAATTGTGAATAAGAGCTACCAGCAGCTGCTGGGAGATTTATACCTGCCTGGCTTCAAGTGGCCAGGTGGTTAATGGGTTAGTGTTTCTAATTTAAACTTCTGCAAATAATGTTGACTCTTTGTGATGCTGCTCCTGTTCCCATCAACATGCTGCAAAGGATGGGGGTGTCTCCTCAATATCTACCAGTTCTTTCTAGCTGCTCCAGCCCTTGAGGCCATTTCTTTGCACTGGATCCCTCAAGTTCCACAATGTCATGGCACCACAATTTCTTGCTCCGGGCCATGCTAAATGGGGCAATTCTGGAAAGAATACTTTGAAAAGACATCTTTGCAAATCCTTGTTCTCCCAGGCATTGATATTTGATTCCTTATCATAGTTGGAGCCAAACCACATTTTTTGCAGCCAAGGGGCTGTGTAGGTTAATGCCATAGAGCAATTTTCACCCATCCCAACTCATTTTGGGTACCAGAGATGAGTGGGAAAGCAGAGATTGGCTGTAAGGATGCAACGTAGAGAAAGAATCAGTTTGTTTTACTTTTGTGCTCTGTTTGGTGTTAAAATAAGACACAAGCACCCCAATAGCATTTTATACCCAACTTTGGTAGACACTCAAATTAGGCCAAAGAAGAAAACCAACAAATATAGAGGGGATGGCAAGGAGAGGCAAAAATATATCACAAATAAGAAATGAAAATATAAGGAATTTCCAAAAACATGGGGGTTATCAAAAGCTTGACTTGGCCACTGTGGTCTATGCTTTGCTTACATCCAGAATGGACTGCTGTAATGCACTCTATGTAGAGCTGCCTTTGAAGATGGCTCAGAAGCTGCAGTTGGTGCAAAGATCAGCAGCTAGATTACTAACTGGGGCTAACTATAGGGAGCACGTGGCCATACAGCCCAGAAACGCACAGCAATCCAGTGATTCTGGCCATGAAAGCCTTTGACAACACAAGATAGGTTCTGTGGGTTTGTTCTTAGGTTGAATTTGTATGTAAGTTGGAATACGTACATTTTTAAGAGTAACTCCAGCCATATATGTGTGTGTGTGTGTGTATTTGGGATAGCATAAGGATAGGTTAACACTCCTGCGGTGTTTATTTTGCTGTCTGTGTCCCTGTTCAGAAGATTTCACCTCACTTTCTATCCCTGTGATCACTGGATTTTGAAAAATTTGGCTTGTTGTGGAAACAAGGATTTGTGATGAAGCTTCAGCGGAGACACCTTTTTCCATGATAGCTTTCAGGAGTGAATTTCCCTTCCCAGAAGTAGACTTCTCTGACATCCTGTTGTCTCACCCTCATTCTTAACTATGTGTTGTTTTTAACTCAGAGACTGCCTGCATTATATGCTAACCTTGCTCTTGATATTGTAAAATATCTCATTGTGTAGCTTTTGTGGCACTTTTGTGGTGATTTTAGTTTCTTAAAACTTCAGACCACATGTCTTCCTATAAATGACCAGTATCTTCTTTCTCAGGAGCCATTTGAGAAGTTGACAGAAAACTAAACTAGGGTACATTTTAATTTTTGGAAACCCTTGGTTTAAAAGCAAAATTTAGGACATTTATTTTATGTTATTATTTTGCATTTTCATCAAAGCCTCTATGGGATGATGAAATAATTTTACTTTGGCCCCATCTACACTGCCACATAATGCAGTTTGAAACTGCATTATGTGGTGAGCCTTCCTTTTAATATTGTTTATTATTTCTTCATATGAGAAGTAAGTTATCACTCAATAACCTGAATATAAAAAAAAATCTACTCATGCCTGTGATTTTGGCAGCCCACTAATTAAAGATTTTTAGTTGACTGATCATCTGATTTTTATTTCATTAATAAATTGCTTTCATATAAACCTATGTATTGTAAACATTTCTGTATAGTAGCCTGTTTGAGACCATTCAGGAATGTACAGCAATGTAAAGTTTAACAAAGAAATTGCTATTTAGCATTAAAGAAGAAATGCTAGTTTAACATTTATTTTTCTTGTTACAATAACACATTATACCCAAAGTGTATTCCCAACAATTAAAAATTGTCCCATCAATTAATCAACTAAATCTTGATTAATCTGCTAATTATACCGATCAACATTCGTAATGCTAAGTAGCACTGCATTTTATGTAATCAATTATCATGTATCATTTCCCATTATGTCAGATAATTAGAAAATAATGGTATCCACCATTTAATATATCAGGGTAGGAAAATTTGCAAAGCACAGTAGAGCTATGATGTGGGGGGAAAGGCGAAACACCGAATTTGCTGATCCAAAATACCATTCCATACAGGGCCGTAGCCAGAAAAAAATTTCGGGAGGGGTTGAAAAATTTGCGGGGGATGGGGGGGTTGAAAAATTTGTGGGGGGGGGGAGGTTTGAAGCCTGCCTCCTAGCTCACGCTGAAGCAAAGAGCACAGCAGGGGGCAGAGCAGCCTTCAATCGCCTGCAGCTCCACCCCTGTCAACCACCTCCACCAAGTCTGGCCTCCTTAATGAGAGCATTCAACACACACACACCCAACTTGGTTGCTTCACTACATCGGCTATTGCTGCAAGTAATGACAGTGTGAATAAATTGTCAATATTTGCTTGAGATAGTGCTTGCAGTTCTGGAGGGACTCTCAATTTTTTGCATCTCATAGACTAAGCAATTTAAGGTGCAGGAATTTGGTTAACCAGTTAAAATTCATGAGTAAACCAGGTTTTTTTAAAAAAATCTGAAACATTTCGGGGGGGGGTTTGAACCCCTAAAACCACCCCCTCGCTACAGGCCTGATTCCATATAATTCAACATATTAGCCAGGTGAAGAGTTATTAATATTAGCAGGACTATAGCCCTGTTTGTACTTGTATGGGGAAAAGATCCATCAAAATGGACAGGTCTTCTAAATAAACATGAATAAGTTGTCTTAAACAGAATTACTAAACTCATGCCATTGGCTCCATAATGTGTTGTGTTACTCAATGCTTTTGAAAATCATGGCGGAGAAATTTTGTTTGTTAGGTTTAGATCTTATGCATACTGATATGGGATGAAGCCCTCTTGAACTCAGTAAGATTACTATTGAATATATTTGTATGGGATTGTACTTTTATTTAATAACATCTTGCTGCCGTATTTGCATTATTTTCTCCACAACTATGGATGTAATATACTTTTGATTTCAGATATTAAAACTGGAGGTGGGAATGATCATTGGAACAATCCTTATGAATTTCTTGTTCCAAAAATGGTGAAGTTAGATCAACTGTATTTCAAGCTTCATTGGTATAAAATGAATGGTTTGCCTACGAAGTTGCACAAAAAGCTCCTGTCTCAAGAGAGAGTTACTCTGTTTCTGCATACCTTTACAAAAAAAGCAATATCACCACCACAACAAACTTCTATTCTTGAGAAGTGACCTGGACAAAAAGAAGAAATTTTACTCACACATAACTGAGTCATTTTCAGGACTTAACTTCATTTTAACTGCGAGACAAGTGCGCTCACACACGTGCAAGAGTACAACATTTTTTTTTCTTGCTGGGCAGAAGAATTACAGAACTTTTTGGATCAATATTGTAAAAACCATGAATACTACTCAATGATCAGACAGCTGACTGCTGGCTATGTGAAAAGGACCTATGCAGCAGTCAAAGAATGGTCAATATACTGACAGGTCAATTTTAGTGCTAGGGAACCACAAATCGACAGACTGATAGATATGAACAATGTTCCACCTTTCAGACAAATGATTCTCAAGGCAGCTCACAACAGATCGCAAAACCCCAAAACCAAGCCAGGGCTCTGGGGGACACTTATTCCAACCACCTAGAACCTGCTTGGCAACCATCACCCAGAGGATCTTATCATCAGCCACCCCACAATTGTGGAATGACCTGCTGGAAGAGCTCTGACAACTAAATGAACTGTCAGAATTTAAAATTTATTTATTTATTTACTTATTTCATTTGTATATTGCTTTTCTCACACACCCCCGGGGGGGGGGTGATTCTAAGAGGTTTCCACTTATTAATGGCAAAATTTAATGCCTCACATACATATGAAACCTAACATAAACAACAATAACATATAACTATCAGATAGACCATAAAAAACATAGGTAAAGGTTGTCCCCTGACATTAAATCCAGTCATGTCTGACTCTGAGGTGTGTTGCTCATCTCCATTTCTAAGCCGAAGAGCCAGCGTTGTCCATAGACGCCTCCAAGGTCATGCGGCCAGCATGACTGCATGGAGCGCCATTACCTTCCCGCTGGAGTGGTACCTATTGATCTACTCACATTTGCATGTTTTTGAACTGCTAGGTTGGCAGAAGCTAGGTCTGACAGCGGAAGCTCACGCCGCTCCCCGGAATCGAACCTGTGACCTTTCGGTCAACAAGCTCAGCAGCTCAGCGCTTTAACCCACTGCGTCATTGGGTAACAACATTTAAACATTAAAATGTGGTGTTTAAAAACATATTAATACAAATGTTAAAATCACATAATATAGAAATCATGGTCCAAGGCCATTCTAAATATTAAATATCAATTGCACATGATTGCTGATAATTCCTTGTATTGGTTACTGTGCAAAGGTTTGGTGCCATAGCCAAGTTTTTACTTATTTTCTGAAAGTCAGGAGGGAGAGCGCTGATCTAATTTCATTGGGGAAGGAGTTTCACAGTCAAGGATCCACCACTGAGAAGGCTGTCTCTAATCTCCACCAGTTGCACCTGCTAGGGGGTAGGACCAAGAGCAGGGCCTCCTTGGATAATCTTAACCTCTAAGATGGTTCATAGAAGGAGTTACATTCAGACAGGTAAGCTGGGCCAGAACCGTTTAGGGCTTTGTAGACTAAAGACAGGACTTTGAATTATGCTCAGAAGCAGACTGTACCCCGCTCCGGTGAGCAGTCTAGCTGCCACCTGTTGGACCAATTGGAGCTTCCAAACAGTCTTCAAAGGCAACCCCACATAAAGTGCCTTGCAGTAGTCTATTAAGGATGTAACCAGAGTGTGGACTACCGTGGCCAAGTTTGACTTCTAAAGGTATGGGCACAACTGGTGCACAAGCTTTAATTGTGCAAAAGCTCCCCTGGCCACCGTCAAAACATGAGGTTCCAGGCTCAGCAATTAATCCAGGAGAATTAAAGACCTATCTCTTCCAGCAGGTCTACCCAGTCAACTCTGAATCATGAGTTTGAATTTGCATTCTTTTACTACTATACAACTGCTCACAGTTTATCCTTCTAACACATACAAAAACAGAGAAAACTTTATTTCCTGTTCAGAATCTAAGACATAAGTCTTAACTAAATAATTTTCCCCCCAAGGTGAAATGAGGAGATTATTCCTGCCCACTTACAGAAACAAGATAACGGGCATTTGATCTAACCTACTTGCTTGTAACCAGAAGGTGGATTCAGTCCCAAGCAGGGATTTCCCCCTAGCACTGCAAGAGATATGAAATTAGAAGGAAGCTAAGTAAATGCATAGGTGTCCTTTCCTTTTCTCTAGAGCTCATGTTTACAAATCTAGGGAATCTTATCTCCCATCTGGAGATAAATAAATTGGAGAGTCAGGGATCTGGCAAATGTAGATGCAGTATAGCTGCCCTTTAATGAAGAAGTTGCCGTGAAGGTTATAGTCAGTTATCCAGAGAATGTCAGGAACTGGGAATAAAGGCTGAAAAATTATTTGATATGAGGGAAAACTACATGGCAAGACTGGAGGGGGAAAAAACCAAGAGTAGAAACCATATGAGTAGTAAGGGTCAGAAAACAAACTTAGTAGTAGCAAGATTGGAAAACAGGTCAGGAGACGCAGACAGAAGCCAAACCACAAATTGTCAGCAAGACTTAGCTAGACAAGGAAAGTTTATATACTTTCTCCCAACCAGAAAGACCCATGTCTTGCATTTGCAGATGGAACATCAGCAGATCTGGAAGTTTCTTGCCCAATATGCTGTAGTAACACAAGTCACCAAATGGAGCAAGTGTCAACCATTCATGTTTGTGCAGGTGGTTAATTAGTGACCCTCCCATACCTCATCTAGCTTCATCCATAGCCATCTGGTTTGCTGAGAAAGGGGTGTCCCAGGATAGTGCTGGTTTGTATCATTTCTGTGTTATGCTCTGACTTCCCTTTTAGCCCCATCTGTCAAGATGCAGTGAGAGAACTCTGACCTGGAAGCCATTATAAGGACCCAGTCAGAAAAAGTGTGTCATTTCTCACCCAGCAAACATCCTTATGAAATGAAAGAATCTTCTTGAGGGCAAGAGGAATCAGGAGAGAAGCAAGGGTCAGCATAGAATAAACCTAAGGCAGAGCAATCCTCAAGACATCTTTTTCTGTGCTAATGAGATAAGATGGGGTCTTTTATTTGGAAAAAAATGGAAGATCCCTTCCATGGGTCAGAGATTGGCCAGGTTGAATGATGACACAATAGCCATAGGAAGTGTTTTGGATTTCAGATTCTTCAGATTTTGGAATGCCTGTATATGCACAAAAATACATAATGGGATATCTTGGAGGTGAGACCTGGGTCTATACATGACGTTCATTTATGTTTCATATACACCTTGTGCACGCAGTCTGAAAGAATTTTATGCACAATATTTTTAATGATGTTGTGACTGAAATAAAGTTTCTATACATTTAACCATCAGAATGCAAAGATATCTCTAGCTTAGGGGTAATTCTGAAGTACTGGTATTTTGGATTTTGGAATTCTGGGTCAGGAAAGTTCAACTCCGGGGGTTGAGAAGGGCGGGGTAAAAGCACCAGTAATAAATAAAATAAATAAACTGTTAGCAAGCCAGATCATTGGCTTGTCTAATTACTATTACAGTAGAGTCTTGCTTATCCAACATAAATGGACCAGTAGAATGTTGGATAAGTGGAATTGTGGGATAATAAGGAGGGATCAAGGAAAAGCCTATTAAACATCAAATTACATTATTATTTTATAAATTAAGCACAAAACATCATGTTTTACAACAAATTGACAGAAAAAGTAGTTCAATACATGGTAACGTTATGTAGTAATTAATGTATTTATGAATTTAGCACCAAAACATTGCACTATATTGGAACATCTGTGGATCCGAGCAGGAGGCAGACTGTGTTGGATAATACATAACCTTGGATGAGCAAAGGTTGGATAAGCAAGACTCTACTGTATGTAAATTGACTGGTAGCAGGTTCCTAGAGTTTCCAAAAAGGCTCTTTCTAAGAAATATCAGGGACTGAAACTCAAGACTGATGAGTACAGCTCTTAATGTGGTCTTCCATTAAGTTACAACACTTCTCCTCCAGGTTATGTTCTGGCTCAGATCTTCTTCCATTGTCTAAGCAAAAAGGTAATTCTGTGTTACCTGACACAGACTGTTCAAATTTTAGACTACGATTAGGAGGTGGGGCCCAGCATTCCCAAATACACCACAGTATAGGGACAAGTTGGCTTGAGGAATATGCATTGTTTTGGCCATTTGCCTTCTGTTAAACATGTTAATGTTAAACTGGTTAATGGGTAACGGAGAATTAGCTGAAGGCTAGGAGCCCCTGGTGGCGCAGAGGGTTAAACCCCTGTGCCAGCAGGACTGAAGACCCACAGGTCACAGGTTTGAATCCGGGAAGAACATGGATGAGCTCCCTCTGTCAGCTCCAGCTCCCCATGCGGGGACATGAGAGAAGCCTCCCACAAGGATGTTAAAAGATAAAAACATCTTGGCATCCCCTGGGCAACATCCTTGCAGGCAGCCAATTCTCTCACACCAGAAACGACTTGCAGTTTCTCAAGTTGCTCCTGACATGACATTTTTTTAAAAAAAAACTGAAGGCTTGAGTGCTGAGAGTTTGTCTTTGGGGATTTTATGTGTGGAAGGGATCTGTTGCTTGTAGGACTGTGCACTCATATTGACTCCACCTATGTTCTAACTCTACCTTGCTAAGCAAAAAAAAAAAAAAAGCCCACCTGATTGTGAAAGTTTTAGAAGGCAGTAACACATAAAACAACCAATTATACTGATAAAGGACAGGAAATGTTACCACCCTCTGACTATAACACAGTATAATAGCCAAACCAGTCCTGCTAATGACACCCATTACAATATGCTTAAGGAAAGATAGATCAGGACTTGTCAGTGAGCTGAAGGAGTTATATGAGAATAGCTACATAAGAATGTGAGGGGGAAAATAGGAAGGGGGAATGTAATCTGCAGGCAGGCACCGAAAGATCAAATCCCAACTGTAAGTCTGTTATTTAAAAGTTTTAGAACTCCTGAAAAAGTAGAAGAAAATTCCTATCAGCATTTCCTCCGTCTACCTGGGGCAGTTATATGTCATTTGTTGTAACGCCAGGGCTGTTTGTGGATCTATTCTTGATTGACATGAGGCGCAAACGATGGGAGAAATCAACTTGGCCATCTTTGCGGAAGTTATATGTCCTACCATATCTTGTACTGCTGATTTCATTTTTACTAAAAGCTGATACAGGGCAATTGTAGCACAGTAGGTAACAGCCTTCATCTTGGCACCAGCCATCAGTATCAAATGTTTCTCTCTGCCCCTTGCTAGTCGTACCACTTCACTCATTCCAGAAGAATTACCCTCCCTCTTGCTAGGGTGCTATGCTGTTCCATATGGGCTACCTAACAAAGATCACAAAATGTACTGCTCAGCATTAAAACAGCAGTTCACTCTGCTATTGCCTGACCTCTGCAACCCCAATCAGAAATGAAGTGTTATGCTGTGAACAACACTGCTGGCTAAAAAGCCATACTACAGGTATTTTGTTCTTAGTTTCAAAAAATCCTTCCTGAGCTGCATGTGATACAGGCAAAGTAGTTCTGCAAAAACGAAAACTCCTCCATTTCTTCACTTAGATTGGCAACTGTAGTAGGCTTAGGTATATGAGACCTTATGCAGAATCAAGTCTGAAAAGTACTTGATACATGGATGCAAGATTTTTAAAAAAGGCATGCTCTTTACATATTAGTCATTACAAGTAGACATCATATGCAGACCCTGGACTATAATTCCCAAAGGGCCATAGCCTGTAATCAGCTCTCCAATTTTTCTGAGCACTGATCAAGTCAATAATAGAGATGCTGCCTGTTTCCTCCTACGTGTCTTCTTGTGAGCAGTGTCTGGCAAAGAAGTATCTGCTTAATCATAGGCCCCTGGAGATCTACACTGATACGTGTAGATATGTGTGAAGTATCTTGTCTTCTGGTCTTGCTCAGGACTACATAATATCTGTGAATGTATATGTGAAGCAGGGCTAGAGATACTATGATAAATATGGAGCACCTTAACATTTAAAAGTAGGCAGTCAGGACTTAAATACCATGTGTCAAATCCAGGGTAAGTTGAACAATTTCATCAATTTCATTTTTAAATATATATCCCTCCAATAATAATAATAATAATAATAATAATAATACACTTTATTTATATCCCACTACCATCTCTCCAAGGGGACTCGGAGCGGCTTACATGAGGTCACGCCCATCAATAGAGTTGCACAATATAACACAAGAAACAATACAGAAAATCAGGAAATAAAATAACATGAAATACAAAACCAATATAAATAACACAGTAATGTAAAATCAAAACATTAAATACTAAAATGATCACAATGGGCAGATTCAAGATTAAAATGTTAAAACACTGGGAGATAAGGCAGTGTTATATATAAGGAAGGGGATCCAGGGAATAAGGTAGGATTCAATTGCACAAACCAGGAAATAAAGTGCTTCTGAGGGCCTTTTTGTGCAGAGTTTGGTCAGGAATTGTCATGCATTCAATCATTGAAGGCACACTGGAACAGCCAAGTTTTCAGGCTCCTCCTGAAGATTGCCAGGGTGGAGGCTTGCCTAATATCTCTGCGGAGCAAATTCCGTCCTCTCAAAGTGAGATTTAACATCAGAAAGAGGATTTTGTTGGTGAATGTGAGAGGTAGTAGGATGTCCAAAGTAGTATTCCAAAGCAGAAGGTGAGCAATAGCCAGTCCCATATCATCACCATCAATCACCATCACCGTCTATCAGAGAAGGAAAGCAGGCTTCTTCTTCTTTGTAAGCATATTTTCTTACAGGTATGAAAGTTTTCATAACACCTCATGGTGATGGACTAACATGGGAGACAGAAAGAGAAGTGTAGATTACAGAGGGGAGGATAAACAAATTCAGACTAAATGCAGATGGATAAAAGAAGAAAAGGATATACGACAGACTATTAAAAAAGAAAAACAAGGGAAACATGCTATGTGCAAATTCTTAGAAAGACATGTAAAATAGCAATTAGCATGGTGAAGTTTCTGTCATAATAGGGCTGGCATATTAGCTTAAGAAAACCAGGGTACTGTCCCATTTGAGGATCAAAACCATAAGAATATTAAAGTTTTTTTCCTATTTTCCATCTCATCATTTATTACCTACATTTTCTTCATTGGAAAGGTCCATATTTTTTTTTCAAATTCAATTATTACGCTAAGTGCTGTGGAAACTGAGTGTTTTAAAGTGTGGGATACATATTGGGAAAGGCACCCTGTGTGCCGGCTGCCCCTGTGCTTGTAATACAAAGTGACAACAATTAATAAATGACAAAATTAAAATAATGCAATTAGTTCCTGGGTGTGATGCCTATTTGATGTCGTATGTAATGAGGAACCACTCACCCCTAGTGATTGTTTATCTTTTATGCACCACATGGCTACGAATTATATGGCATAGGCACTCATCCTAGCATTTCAAAATGAGATTTACTTATCTAGCCCTGGAATGGCAAAGCAGCCATAAGATGCCAGTCTTATACTGTGTGTGTGACATCTTCAAAGTAGCAGGGACCATTGCTGAGGCAATGCATTGTTGGGAAGTGGGATATATATGCAACCTGAGAACTACCACATTTGGGCTTCCTGGCATATTCATCCATCTTTTGAATGGTTCCCCAGATTATCAAATTCCATTTCAAGTGGCAGGAAGAGCTAAAATATATGGATTTTCTTTTCTGTTTCTTGTGCCTTTGACACTACCCACTGAAATGAATACCTGCAAATTTCTATGAAGTCAAATGTGGTGCTCAGACTAGAAGAGGTTTCCCATTATGTTTATAGAATTTAATACATTTATTCCCATTCCAAGAACTCCAGCTAAGAGTGGAGATAAGAAGAAAGAAAAAAGAAACAGAGAAGAAGTGAGAGATGTATTGTCAAAGGCTTTCATGGCCAGAATCATTGGGTTGTTGTAGTTTTTTCAGGCTATATGGCCATGTTCTAGAAGCATTCTCTCCTGATGTTTCACCTGCATCTATGGCAGGCATCCTCAGAGGTTGTGAGGTCTGTTGGAAACTAGGAAAATTGGGTTTATATATCTGTGGTATGTCCAGGGTGGGAGAAAGAACTCTTGTCTGTTGGAGCTAGGTTTGTATGTTTCAATTGGCCACCTTGATTAGCATTTGATTATCTGGCAGTTTTTAGGTGTGGCTTGTTAGTGGCTGCGGGAATCTTTTGTTGAGAGGTGATTAGCTGTCCCTGATTCTTTCCTCTATGGAGTTGCCCTGTGTTTTACTGTTATAATTTTAGAGGTTTTTTAAAAAAAATACTGGTAGCCAGATTTGTTCATTTTCATTGATTTCTCCTTTCTGTTGACATTGTCCACATGCTTAAGGATTTCAGTAGCTTCTCTGTGTAGTCTGACATGGTGGTTGTTAGAGTGGTCCAGGATTTCTGTGTTCTCAAATAATATGCTGTGTCCTGGTTGGTTCATTAGGTGCTCTGCTATGGCTGACCTCTCTGGAACTCCACTTCCCATCCCCTTGGCTCCCATCTCATTGGCAGATATTGGCTGGTTGGGGCGGGGGGGGGGGCTTCTGCTCTGCTTCTCCCTCTTCACTCCTCAAACCAGCCAGCACCAGCCAGCATCCGCCCCCTCAGCTCCTGTCCCTTCAGCAGATGCTGGTTGGCACTGGCCGGAGGGGGACAGCCAACCTCGGGCACCATTTGATCTAATGTTCACTGTAATTTTGGCAACGTCATTTAGTCAAAAAAGGTGCTGATTAGACTTGAATAAACACAGTATGTCTTGTGTATTCAAATTTCAATCTTAGGACAACACCAAAAGAAGTGTCAAAAAAAGAAAGTTAGATTTCCCTGTTTCTTTTCTGACTTGATTCTTCTGTTCCTCCGCAGTAAGCATTGCAAAGGAAAACATTTAGTTGATGATAGTTGAATATTCTACCATTTTTGCCATCCTATCTATAAATTATATTGACTTCTTTCCTCTTACAGCCTTTATTTACACTCTGCAGCTGGGATACTTCTCATTTGGACTATTATGCGTGCACCCAAGAAGTGCTGCTTATGGCACATGCGTTGCACAGATGTTTGAGCTCTTAAGACACAAAGAAGCATGCACCTCTGAGCAACTATATGAACATAGAGAATACTGAAGCCATCTTTCTCTCTTTTACTCCTGCAGAAGAGCAGAAAATAGAACAGAATCAAAATAAAACAAAAGGCAATATACTGAGGAAGTGTACATAGAGTAGACAGCTCTGGACATGGTTTTGCCATGGAGCAATGTTTCAGTAAATAACATTCATTCCAGCATTTCATCATGACCATATTAGCTAAGCACTCTGGAAGGGGGGTGCTTAGAAGGAAAAAGCACCCTAAAATAAATTTATCTTGCCGTTTTTGCTTTACTAGAGAATATGTAACAGTTGGCAGTGTAATACACTTTTTATTTTCATGAGTTATGGACGTGCATGGCCATCCCTAAAAAACTGAAATAAAAACTGTATTACACCGCCAAGTCTCATATATTATATTTATACCATACCAGAGGAGGTGTCTGCAAAGCAACTATGGACATAAACTTTTATTTTATCTATACTTCCCCACGTTATTAGTATAGTTGTGGAAATAATAGGATTTACTGAAGGTTGTTACTCCTAGTAGTAGTATTGATATGATATGATATAACACAATAGAACCTCTATAAATAATATATTGATCTTTCTAGAGGATTGATTCTTTGTAATGGATTCTGAAGGGTGATCACCTGCCAAAAATTAAGTTGTGAACATTTATTGTGTAACCATATTTCTTACAGAGACATAAGTGACATATTGTTATTGCTAACAAATTAAAACAATGTAAAATACTTTAACCCACATTTTGCAATAAAATTCCGTAAACCTATATAATAGAAAATCATGATTTGTAGATTATACAATATTAGGAAAGATGCTGTTTTTATTTTTCATAACAGTGTGCAGTTCTGCTTGTTTTCCACAATAGGGTGCACTCCTACTTATCTTTCAGCCCAAAATAATTAGAGGGAAACTTGCAGGAGCCAGCATGGTGCAGCGATTTAAGTGTTAGAGGATTCTGACACTGAGGGTTCCCCACTCAGCCAGGGAAATTCAGGGCGCTTCAGGCATGACTAAAATCTGCACTGAAATGGATTACAGTAACCCTTTTCGGCACGGGTTCTAGTCCCCACCTCCTCCCACAATCTTGAGATTTCCCTCCTGGGATGGCTAGATGGTATCCCGATTGAAAGCAGCCATGAAGCCTCTCCTTATGTCCCGATGCAAGAAAACAATGCCTGAGGAGATGGGAGAGGTGAAGAGAAAAACCCCTCCTCATCCCCCCTCCCCAGTTTCCTCACACATCATTTTCTCACATCAGAACACAAGGAAATGTTTCATGGCTGCGAGGGACTTTTCCAGGAAGTTTTAGGGGGTAAATCAGGGGGTGGGGAGATGGCTATGAAAATTGACTCTCAGGAAATGTGTGATGCATCCCAGGAGTTGGTCCCCACAGGAGCAATACTCATTAGACCTGAGCCTTCCTGAAAAGCCCAGATGTAATGAGTTATTTAATTAATATGTAATAAACCATGGAAACCTTGGTTTATTGTGTATTAATTTGCTTTTACCGGAGGCATCGTTTGGATGCCTCTGGTTTAAACCGAGACAGGTCCCACTGTCTGGACCTTGGGCAAATCACTCTTTCTGAGCCTTTGGCCCCATCTATACTGTCACATAATCCAGTTTCTGAATTCAGATTATCTGCTTTCACCTGGATTAGAAAGCCCTAGAATTGGCCACCATAAATCAAGGTTGAAAGAACATAACAACAACTGATGAAAAGTAATGTCTACTGAGAGGAAAACCTATTGAGTTCAACGGATGTTAGATAAGCAGCTCGGACTGTCTAAATATTAAAATGGTAGGGAAACAAGAGAACTATGTCCAGTCAGCATGAACGATAAATATCAATATATTTTGCACAAGTACTGAACTGAAAAAAATCACCAAACATGTTTCTGATCAAATTTCTGAGAGATTAAAAATATCTGTTCTTCTTGGAAGAAGAAAAATCCCACAAAGCTGCTGTCCACCGTCCACCCCAAAAGTTTGTGAACGACGTGTAGTCTGTATTGTGAAGGATACAGACTGCCAACACATTACAGACTGCCAACCCCCCAGGCTGCCAACACATTTATTCTATTGCTCTTCCCACTTCTAATGGTGGATTGTGCCACAAGAAAGTTTTAAAGAATGCCTGCCCCCAAAAGGAAAAGGGAATGGTTCTTTTAATGTCCTTGTCCACAAGTAGGATAGAAAATATCAAGAGAGAAAACTTTTTAAATCTTGGAGGATACAGGGGTGATATGTTGTTTCATATACTCCAGTTTGCACCTTTTACTTGATTGAGGGTAATTGGATGGACAAAGGCATTGCGGTCAATTGAAATTGTAACCCTTGACTGTAAACATCCTTATTTTTAAAACAAGGAGTGAAGCAAACACCTGATGTTCTCAAACTGCTGAATTTTAAACCCTAGTACTCATGAAGTAAAAGCATAAATCTGCCCACACGAAGCAGGTCAATATAGCACTGAGACATGTAGAATACTCACAGGATGTTTTAAACCTACACCTGTTGATAGACTTTATAAGCTAGCTGGCATAGTCCCTCTTGATGTGTGACAGGAAGTTGCTGCCAACTGCAAGAGAAATAAGGTTAAAAACTGTGAAAGCCACCCACTGTATGACTATCAGCCTCCTCCCAGTAGACTAAAACCAAGGAAAAGTTGCATGAAAACCACCACTCCTCTAAATGTTCCTCCAGTAACAGCAAAAAATATCCTTGTGGGCAGCAAAATCAGGAAATTTGAACTGGATGGTCCCCCAGGATGGTCTTGCTCCAGGGACAAACCAGGAATGGGCAACTTGGAAGTCCCTGAACAGACTCAGAAGCTGAGTTAGCAGATCAAAAGACAACCTAACAAGATGGTACTACCTAGAAGAATCCTCCCCTTGTGCGACTGTGGAGCAGAACAAACAATTCAGCATCTCTATACTTGCCCACAATGCCTTCCTCATGCACAGAGGAAGAACTCTTTAAAGCTAACAGACAATGCAGTTGTTGCCCATTTTTGGTCTAAAACTATTTAGCTGCTTGTGCTCCCTTTATTTGATCAAATTTATACTTATTTATTTCTGCAATGCTTTTGTCACAAAATAAATAAATGAAGTAAAACACAAAATTATACATCATTTACATAATTTAGATATAATTGAGATTATATAAGACATAATTGAGATTAAGATGATATGGGGAGCCCAGCTCTCAGTCCCTCTTTCTTCGCAAGCGCAACTGGTGGGGACAAGACACAGATCCTTCTCAGTAGTGGTCCCTCAGCTGTGGAACTCGCTCCCTAATGACATTAGATCAGCCCCCTCCATCCTAGCCTTCAGAAGGAGAGTAAAAACCTGACTCTGGGATCAGGCTTTCGCAGAATGCCGCAGTGCAATCATATAATTGGAATATGGGCAATGACTATGGCCTTAGACTACGATTTATGGATGGCACGAATTAAATGTTGAATGTAATTTTAAATGTTTAATATATATTAATTTTAATTCAATTAATTTTAAGCTTAATGTTCGTATGTGTTTAAGGTATTGAATAATGGCCATATGTAAGTCACCTTGGGTCTCGCTTGGGGTAGAAAAAGGCTGGGTATAAATAGGGTAAATAAATAAATAAATAAATAAATTTAGAGTTTTAATATCTACCTAATTTTCATTGAAGGATAGCTGTAGAGCAGAGCTTTCCAAATATTTCATGTTGGTGACACCTTTTACACATGCATAATTTTGCAACGGAATAATTCAGTTTTGCTAGCAATCTGGAGATTAAACCATCCCCTTATAAGAGATATGGACACATATGCAAACTGTAATAATGAAAGGTATGGGGACATAACATATCTTATGAAAACCTTTCATTTCTATTTTTAAAGGATATGATTTTTGCTTATGTCACATAGACACAGAGGTTTCTCATTACATTCGCTCAACACATCTACAAACTAAGGAGCCCCCAGTGGCATAGTGGGTTAAACCACTGTGCTGGCAGGACTGAAGACCGACAGGCCAGAGGTTCAAATCCGGTGAGATCAGATTGAGCTCCCTCTGTTGCATCCAGCTCCCCATGCGAGGACATGAGAGAAGCCTCCCACAAGTTTGGTAAAACATCAAAACATTCAGGCATCCCCTGGGCAATGTTCTTGCAGACGGCCAATTCTATCACACCAGAAGCAACTTGCAGTTTCTCAAGTCGCTCCTGACACGAAAAACAAAAGCCTACACACTATACCTGACACGCTAATGTATTGTGACACACAGTTTAAAAAGCTCTGCTGTAGAGTGTTAGTTAGTTACACTCTCTGCAATATCTGCTGCTGTGTTTTAGATTCTATAAAACAAAACAAGAAGTGGTCACAAAGAAGATTTAAGAAAGCAAATCCAGTTTGTATCCAGTGAGCATCTTTGCATTTTGTTCTGCAGTTCAGTGTCTTAAAAGTCAGAAACTGGGAATTCATTTCAAGTTGCTGCAGAATAAATAGCCAGTCCGGTAGTTAACAAAAGGATCTGTCGATCTGTTATGTTGAACAGGATATTGGTTCAGACTTTCTGGTACTTTCATAGATAATGTCAGTTTTGTTGAGCCACATTTGGGTTGTTTTATAATAACTACAAGCAGTCACTTTTTTCATTTTAGTTATTACATTAAAGCATCAGATGGAGCTGGACAAAGAGGCCATTATTCCCCATCCTTGCCCCCACACGACTGCCAAAACCAATTCTGAAAAATAATCTCAAAGTTGCATTCAACTCAGTCTGGGTGTGCCTTTAGCGCTAGAATATCACCCCATACTCTGGGATCTTTATTACATCACACTAATCTAATTTAAATGCATTTTTACTGTACTTGGTTTAATGAATGTGGAATGTGTCACTATGAAATTGCACCATTAATTTGATAAATAGGACT
Organism: Anolis sagrei; assembly: GCF_037176765.1. Classification (NCBI taxonomy): domain Eukaryota; kingdom Metazoa; phylum Chordata; class Lepidosauria; order Squamata; family Anolidae; genus Anolis; species Anolis sagrei. The sequence goes on along the minus strand of NC_090024.1, from coordinate 58,475,751 downwards.
TGAAGGTATAATTTTTTCCAGCATTGCAGACTAATGAAGCTAAAATACATATATAATAAGAAGTGTAAATAATAAATTATTCTTAGGAGCAAAAAAAATTAATTAGATCTTACCACAAATGGCATCTCAATGTCAGTGGGTTTGGTGAGAATGTGCTTTTTCAAAAAGACGACTGACTTTCAAACTTGTTGAAATACAGCTGCAATCTGTGAAAAAGTTTTGCAAATGATGAAGATTATTATGATATATCCTCAGGACTGTATTTTGAGAAGCCGCGTACAATCCAACCCTTATCTTATTTACACCTGATGAGAATTCTTACTGAATTCAGTGGAATGTTTCCCAAGTGCTTATGATTGCAGTGTCAAATCTGAGTTGGTAGCCTAACTAGATGCCAGTAAGTGGCATTTAGTTCAATTTCTTGTTCAAACACCATTGTATTAATTGCCAAAGATATTTGGAAGATTACTGTGCTAGACTGTAAGTGAAGACTATAAAGGGAAGAAAAAACACAATTTTGAGGATCTGATGAAAGCTCTCATGTTGTTTGTTCTTATGTTACCACTATATTCAATCTTAGTTTAGTTTTTTAAAGGAAATTTATTGCTTATTTTCAACTCTATATTATTGCTATCCTGCCTTTCCATTTTAAAAAAACAACATTCAGAGCAGAAAACTGATGGTCATTCCACACAACACAATTACAACACTGTTGTGTGTGTGTGTGTGTGTCAGTAGCGACTTGAGAAACTGCAAGTTGCTTCTGGGGTGAGAGAATTGGCTGTCTGCAAGGACATTGTCCAGGGGACACCCAGATGTTTTACCATCCTATGGGAGGCTTCTCTCATGTCCCCACATGAGAAGCTGGAGCTGACAGATGAGATCTCACCCTGCTCCCCGGGTTTGAACCGCCAACTGTCAGCAGTCCTGCTGGCACAAGGGTTTAACCCATTGCATCACTGCGGGCTCCATTACAACACTATGATAACCTCCCATGCAATTCTGAAATTTGTAGTTTAGGGAGGGATATTAGAATTCTAAGTCAGAGAGGTCTGATGCCTCACCCAACTACAAATCCCAGGATTTCATATAATATAGCAACAGCAATCAAAATAGAATCATAATGCTATAATTGTGCAGTGTGAAAGGGTCCATTAAACTCTTTAAATACAAACTGAACAATGAAGCTATTAATACCATTACAAAACAACACAAGGAATAAAGCCATACAATTGGTAATTGGACATGATTAAGATTTGAAAGATCAGGTGGAAATTATTTGCAACCCTGAGGAAGCAACACTGGATAAAACCCTTTCTCATAAAGAGGCGTTTGGACCCCTGCATAGTCAGGCCCTAATCTTTTAGATGGGATTTTTTTTCATCATTGGTTAATAGATTCCCCAAATCCACCTGAGATGGCAGCTGTATATTTGGAAAGTTCATAAATAAACAAGAAAGCAAAGAAACTGCATGCAGACTGGGAAGAAAAGATAAAAAGGTACCCCAGAACCTTACCTGTTCACCTGAGTCAAAACCCATTCCTAGAGGATGATGTATACCTATCAAACCCAGACAGCATTTTGTTGCATCAATAACAATATTATACAAATTGATACCATCTCTCCCTAGCATTTCTGTGATTATAAGGAAATATAATATCACCAAATTAAAATGAATCAAGATTGCATAGCATTAATGTCTCTTGATGAATAGCTCACTGGAGGTTCTGGGTCCTATAAATACTGCTATATCAGCACCATATTCTCTAGTATAAAATCTGAACTGAGCTTTTTAACATTGTTAACATCAATGTTGTCTGAGAAGGTAAAATAAATGGTGGTTGTGAAGTACTGTTGCTCCATGGACTGCTTTCTTTTTCATCTGAATTCATTAAATACTTGTCTGCTTACACTAATGCTTGCTGCCAAATCTAGCAGATAATGATAATAATAATAACAATAACAACAACAATAATAATGCTACAAGAAGATTGCACAGACGGACTACAAGTAGAGGCATAACACTGTTGCTCAGATGATCCATTGGAACTTGGGCTACAAATACCATCTACCTGTAACAAAGAACTGGAGGGATCACAAACCTGAAAAATTAAGGAAAATGAAAACATCAAACTACTCTGGGACTTCTGAATTCAGACTGACAGAGTTTTGGAGCACAATACTCCTGACCTCACGATTGTGGAAAATAAAACAAGTATGTATCATCGATTTTGCAATCCCAGGCAGCAGCAGGATTCAGGAGAAGCAACTGGAAAAGCTTACACGATATGAGGATTTAAAGATCGAACTGCAAAGATTGGCACAAGCCAGTAAAAGTTCTCCCAGTGGAGCACACTGGGTACTGTGCCCAACGACCTTGGCCTGAACTTAAAAACAATTGGTGCTGACAAAATTACCATCTGTCAGCTGCAGAAGGCCATCCTACTTGGATCTGCACAAATTATTCAATGATACATCATATAGTTCTAAACACGTGGGAAGTGTCCGACGTGTGATCAAATACAAAAGCCAGCATAGTGAATTTGTTTGCTATGTACTAATCTTATTATGTATCAAAGAAGAATAATAATTTATTTTTAATTTGCTCTCTCTCCCCAAAGGAACTCAGGGTGGCTTCCATAAATGAAAATGGCAAATATTCAATGCAGTGTACAGATGCCAAATGCACAAATGTCAGGATGAGGCTGTAGCATAGCTTTGAGTTTTAGCCATAGAGTCAAGCATTGGGAAATCAAACCTGTGCTTTCTTATTATAATATTCTTCCTGGAATAAGAAAAGATAGATTTCCAGAAACAAGCTGAAACAAGTGAAATTGAGTCACACAACTAAAACAATGCAAATCAGGGGAAGTGATAACTCCAAAAACCATAGCTAACACATTTGGCTTTTTCATGGGAAAAGTCACAGCCAGGAGAAGGATGCAAACAAAGCAAGCAGAAAAGAAGAATCAAACAACCACATAATGCAATAGGATGTGCATTCGGTATAACTGAGCATATTGTACGCAAAATCAATCATAGTGGTCTAGCTGAATATGTCTCTCAACCCCCCCCCCCCCCCAACTTCTTTATTCAGGGAACAATTTTGAAAACGACAACAGTTTCCAACCTGTCTGGAACAAAATCACCTAGAAACTAGACTTCTCATGCAGAGTTTCACCTATCATTGTATTTGTGAATTCCCAGCAAGCTAAACTATTTTCTTTGGTTGTTCAGTTGCTTGATGGAAGACCCTTGACCAAAATGTCATCTTTTGCTTTTCTTTTCAGTCTCAAGCCCACCATTTAACATTTTGATTTTCCGTTGCTTGATCTGCAGCCAAAATTTCTGACGTTGCGTCAGCTCAGCTGCCAGATAATGCATTTAGCCTTACTAAGGGGGTAAACATAATGATCTTCATTAAACCCTCTCAATGAACCCACCTCCTGCTTCCTCAGGTGGAGACAGGCTTAGACAAGGAACACTCTTCAGGCTGCTTGGTGCTGTTTTCTTCTTGGAAACAGAGGGAGGGACAAATGAGTGGCAGGTTTTTTGCAGGGAGTGAGACAAAAGTAAGGTAAACATAAAAAGGGCTTGTCAGATTTCCTTTCCTAATGGCAAAGTTTTTCAGCAATAAATCACAATTCAGTCAATGCCATTAGTTTTGGGGCATTATATCCCTCATTAAAGTGCATAAACAATTATATTTACTGAAGGTAATGTACTGTGTAGTGTATTATAACGATGCTCATTAACATATGTAATCATCATTTGAATGGGCTTTACTACAATGTAAACTGATAATGGCATGATTACCCACTGGGTTATTAACTTTTCAGTCCTGAGATAATAAAAGGTGAAGCAAGAAACAGAAAGCACATATGCATTGCCCTCCGTGTGTGATTTATGGATTTCTCCATCCAGCTCTGAGCCCAGGTACCTATCATTTGAGGACTGGCTCTTTATTGCACATTGCACTTGACAGAATAATAAATGTAATTGAGTGGTTCTAGGTGACCATCTAGGGAAAAAGAGTCCTGTGAATAAGGAAGGCACCACAGCCGACTGAGAGTCCCCGCAAAGGAAATAATTCAGTCTGTCTCCTTGTCTGTGCCTTGCTGGCGCTCTGTGGTTAGGCGTCTCTATACTGTCTGTTTGACTTGAACTAGCTATGGCTACGACAAAGAACAGTTGCTGCCGCCTTATTTTTCTTCTCCAGTGTACATTCACTGAAATATGAGCATCAGTCACAATAAAAATGAAAGACCTTGTTATACGTGGGTTTCATTTTGTTAAAGGCTAACACTCTAGTTTCACCATGAATGGGGATGGATTGATATATCTCAAACTCCAAATCACCCAATACTCTGAATCACTCAGCTAGCATGTAATCCAAAAAGAAACATTTCCAGGGATCTGGCTCAGCTTCTTTCTAAGCTATAATATCAGGGAAGGGCAACTACTCTGTATGACAAAAGTGCCTGAAATTTCTAAGCATCATCATTTAATACAGCTGTATTTATGAGCAACATAGCCATGTGTCAAAAATAGTGATATGATAAATACATTTCATATAGAGTTCAATAGGGGATGCATCAGTGTCACAATGAAGATGTGACACTGATGCAGCAATGCATTCATAAAATTGGCTTTTTTTAAAAAAAAATACAGATCATAGTTGCTAGTTTGGGGAAATGATGATCTTTATGGTTTAATTTAGAGATATGGGGGGAGGGTGGGGTGCGATTCCATCTAAAACATTTTTAAAGTTTCTTTATCTATATATTTGATTCCATACATGTAGGTTGATTTTTTATTAGAATTTAGATGGATTCTGTTTCTATAATTTGAAACACCTCTATTGGTAAACTATCTGCCCCTGAGGCTTTATGTTCATTTTCAAAAAATTCCACCTTGAAGGAAGAGGGAACTATCAATCTCTATTATTATTATTATTATTATTATTATTATTATTATTATTATTATTATATTTTAAACCCTGCTTTATCTCCCCAAAGGGGACTCAAAGCGACTTGACGTAAAAACATTAGTAAATAATTTAAAAATATATAAAATGCAAACATTAAAATAGAAATACTTTAAAAATTCAGTTAAAATTCATCAACACAGTTAAAGACCACAGCACCCCTACGGACCAGAGCACTGGGTGATATGGAGTTTGAGATATATCAATCCATCCCCATTCTTGGTGAAACTAGAGTGTTAGCCTTTAACAAAATGAAACATGTATAACCTTCATCTTAGAAAGCCTATCTGAATAAATAACTGCCTCCTGCCAGCAGGAGGGAGTTATTCTGGCTTCCTGCAAAACTCTGAGTTATTTCTCCAGAGTTTCATGTATATTTTAAACAACATGGCGGACAAAATGGAACCCTAAGAAGCCCCAGTGCCAATGGCCAGGGGTTCAAACAGGAGTCCCCCAGCACCACCTTCTGGGTACGGCTCTCCAGAAAGGACCGGAGCCACTGTAAGACAATGTCTCCCAGTTCCATCCTAGTGAGATGACCCAGAAGGACACCATGGTTGATGGTATCAAAAGCCACTGAGAGATCCAGGAGAACCAACAGGGACACACTCCCCCATCTAGCTCTTTGCATAGGTCATCCACCAAGGAAACCAAAGCTGTGTCTGTTCCACAGCCAGGTCTGAAAACAGATAAAAATGGATCTAGATAATCCATTTTATCCAGAAATCCTGGGAGTTGGGGGGTCACCACATGCTCTTTAAATATAGGTCTCACAACTGCCTCCTTTAGGTAAGTTGGAATTCCACCTTGTTCCAAGGAGGCACTGACCACCACCTTCAGCTACTCTGCCAGTCCCCCTTTGGCCTGTTTGATCAGCCAGGAAAGGCAAGGATCTAGAATACATGTGGTAGCTCTCTCCTTTGAATAATTCTTCTATATATAGCTTCTATCTTCTTCTGTTTTTTGCCCTGATTAGAGAAATTAAAGGGAATTTCATACCAACCTTGTTTATTATGCAGCATCTCTACTCTTGAAATTCCCCTTGATTTTTCTTATTTCGGTGAAGACTTTTATTGTTCTACCCTTTTAATTGTCTTCCATAGCTTCTTCCCTTTTTTTGGCATAGAATACTGTAACCATTATTCATAGATCGCTGAGGAGTCTGTTGCCTAAGCAGTTCAACACCAAATATAATTTCTCAGATGTAAGATAGACTTAAGTTTTAATTTCGGGATAGCCTTGTACAAGATGGTGCAATAGATGAAAACATATTGTTGGGCATGATCATTCAAACACAGATTCTTAGAAGTAAATCCATTTTATTTTCATGGAATGCACTTCCTTTTAAAGTAAATCTGATGTAGGGATGATCTTGTTCTTACTTGACTAAGAAACTACTTTGCCCATGATAATTGTTCTATTCTCTCATCTAACAGTCCACAAAATGCTAATTTCTCCATTTGAAGCTATTAGCTACTTACTAGCAATTAAGAGAAGCTTTAGAAGAGTTGAGTTCCTAAGATGAAAGTACATTAATAAAATTCTACTCTTCCAAGAAGTTAAGATTAAATTAGAAAAAAAGAAAATTTTTGAAAGGTTAGTTCTATGAATATGAATAGTACAATACCCTAGACCCGGGGGGGGGGGGGGCAATCATCTTAAACTCATGTTATTAGGGGGGAAAGTTCCACTGAATTCTATGGGATTTGTTTCTGAGTAAACATGTTAATAAATTCCTATTCTGCAGAATCCCTGCTATGTCTCCCTAGCTATTTATGCAAAATAGCGGATAAAAAAGGGTAAATTGCTCAATGCAAGGAGGGCTACAAAATTTGAAAATGCTTCTAAGGCCCCTTCCACACAGCTGTATAAAATCTGGATTGAACTGGCAGTGTGCACTCAGATGAAAGCAGATATTGGGGATTATCTGCTATGATATTCTGGGTTATATAGCTGTGTGGAAGGGCCCTAAGAATGTTTAGATTGTGTTCTCTTCTTTTGACTCCCATAAGAGTCAAAACAAAAAGGAAAGCAGGCTTTTTCACATGAAATCCCATTAGGGATTTTCTCATTTTTAATTTTTGAATTGTTTTTAAAAACAAATAATGCTCACAGAAACATATAACAAATCAAAGCTGATCTACATTGACATATAATGCAGTTTAGAACTGCACTATATGATCAGTATAGACCCATATAATGCAGTTTACCTGCACCGAAGAAGGCATCATTTCATGGTAGACCTTGAAATAATGTGAAGAAAACCCTTTTTTTTTTCATAATTGCTGAATACTCCTTAAAATGCACAGGAAACGGGGTTTCTAAATTACTTGATGTAACATCTGGACCGCCTTTATGATTTCTTTTTCTTTGACAAGCTTAGCTATTTTTTTTTATAATTACCTGTAATAAATTTTATTATTATTATTTTAAAAAGAAAGAACAGTGATATACATTTACCAACAGAGTATTTATTTTATTTTATTTTATTTTGTATCAAAAGCATTGCATAAATTAGTATAAAACTGATAAAAAAATAGAAGGCGTGCAGGTGGCTAAATATCTTTTGACCAAAAACAGGCAACAGCAACAGCATTGTCTGTAGCCTCCGAAAATTCTCCTCTGTACATAAGGCAGGTCACAGTGAGGGACACGGAAAGAGCCTCCTTGAAGACTGAATAAATACAGTCGGGCATCAGCTAACCTTTCCATATCCAAAAGCATTGCTTTTAAACATTTGAAACCAACAGAGCATGCAATGTACAGAGACAGTACAAACACAGTAGACAATACATTGTATCCATTCCCACACCCGTGAACCCACCACTGTGGACTATGATAACTATACCCTGTAATATTTACTCATATATCAAGTTTTATCAAGCCTTTTTGTTTGGTTTGGTATTGTGATATGGCCTAAGGGCCAATCAATAAAATTTACTACTAGTACTAGTGCTACTAGTATTACTACTACTATTACTACCTATTCATATAAGTTCCTTAAATAGTTCCTCTTGCAGCATCCTTAAAGTCAACTTTTGCCTTTTCCCCAAGATATGCAAAGGCCAACCACCATTTATTTACAAATTATCCATTATTTTTACCTTGAACAGCTTGACCATATGAATGTAATCTATTACTTTTTCTCTCCGATCTCTCTTGAGTAGTTCTCTTTCTCCCATGATTCCGCAATAACCGTTCTTGATGCAACTAGAATCCTTTTTGCCAGAGGTACTTCCATTTATCTAATTCTATGTTTTCCCCCCAAGTCTCTGGCCCAAGAGATCATGACAGATTTTATTCTATTGTCTTCTAGATTATATTCTAGAATGTATTTATATAATCTAGAGATTAAGCCCTTATTTCCCATATCAAAAGTACACACCAACTTAGATTTCTATTCCTCAAACCCTAATTTAGCATCTTTTATAAATCTATCATGTAGTTGATAAAACCAAAACCAATCATTGATGAATAGCTCTTCTCTTCCTTTTAGGAATTGACATTCTCTTATGTCATCTTTGATGGACATAGCCATAAAGAAGTTTTGTGTACCATCCCTCATTTATACCTCTTCCATATTGTAGGCAGATTCGATGAACAGCTTTGCTACTGACCTCGTCTTGGTTTGGTGTCAAGAACAGTAAGGTAAAAACAGAGAGCTGGAATTGGTAATTAATTCCTTGCCCTCTTCCAGCTTTAATTACTATTCTTGGGAGGGTATAAACAGTTGAAAATAGCTGTTAGCTCAGTGTTACAATTCAGGAAATCTTCAGTCACTTTCTGCTCTTCGGGAAGACTAAAACTATACTTCTAGCTCTCCAGAGAATTTCAGAAAGCTCCAGAATAGATTATGGCTGCCCATTTGCTTATAGTCTAAAAGAGACTTAAGATCATTGAGATCAGAAATTCTTCTTGTGGAAGGATATACAGTAGCCAGCAGTTTCTTGATAACCATCTGCAAGCTCGTGAGAAATAGGATCAGGTGTAAATATCAATTTGCACACTAAGGCAAGCTGCTATTTGGTACCTTGCTAAGGCATGTACATACAATTATTTATTATATGCACAAGGGGGCAACGATTAGGATAAGCTAACAAGGGTAGTCATTCACTTCAGAAAGCCTCACCATCTCTTCTGTGAGAAGTAATGCTTGAAGCATCTAAAGTTCTCCCTGAAGAGCTTGTTGAAGAGTCCGCACTAAACCAGGCTTCCTCTGCACATTGGACTATACTCCTGTGATCAAAATTGTAACCCAATATACCAGACTGTCATAGAATCATAGAGTTGGAAGAGACTACAAGGGCCATCATTTACAGCGTCTTCTCACGCAATTCTGCTTTGACATGAAATTCAGTGAACTTTTCCAGAAACCTGTATCTGTGATGTTGCTCTGGAGTATTGAGTATGTTGGGGACTGGCAGGGCAACTGAAGTAGTGGCAGCATGTGAAACCTCCTCTTCTTCTTCTGTTGCTGTTCTTCATGTGTCTCTTGTGACACTAGTGCATAGGAGGAAGTGTATGACGAGTCTGCAACATTGTAGGGTGGAGGGCCATTGCTCTAGGCTTTGGCTCAGTGGTGGTGGTCTGCATCTTCCTGAGTCCCACCCATGGGAGAAAAGTGGAATAAAAATAATAAATAAATAAATAAATGATAGTGCCTGCTGCCATTACACATGCCATGTATGCCTCTCCTTCACCTAGACAACTGGTGTCAACATGCCACCCTCCATGCCTCAGTTTCCTCCATAACTCAGTTTCTCTCAGCTTTATGGCTCAATTTCCCTCAATTCTAGTGCCACCCTCTCCGAGGGGCATGAGTATAATTCCTCACTTTAAAGTAGAACTTTTAAAAAATTCACTACTGTGGGGCTAAATTTAAAACATCCTGTTATGAACTGGAAATCAATTCCAATTCTCATCTGGTGTCTTCAATAGTAAGCAGCAAGTTTTCTTAATGCGCCAATATAACTAGCTTTGGTTTATATATTTTAAAATATTCATATATGACACACACTAAAAAAAGATAGTAATAAAAATACCACTTACAAACTAAAACTAAGTAAATAATGAAACAGAAATCCATAACATCTTAGCATGGATTACATGCACAACCAATTTTATCAAGGGGTAAATTCCACTAACCACTTGATATGTACCTTCCAACCTCTACTACACATCAGAATGTATACTTGGAGAGAAAATTGAATATATATATATATATATATATATATATATTCAATTATATATACACACACACACACACATATATTTTCTCTCTCTCTCTCTCTCTCTCTCTCTCTCTCTCTATATATATATATATATATATATATAATACCTGCATACCCTGCAAAAAACAAAAGTTCAGTACAAAACATTATAACTTGAAAAACTGTTAATTCCTGTTAGTGTGGATCCTACAAATAAAGGTAAGCATAATTTTGTTGTTGTAATTCATAACACTGAAAAATGACATTAGTGAAAAATGACATTCTGAAAATACATTATGGATGTATGAAACGCTTGAAAAATTGTTTGCATTTCATACCTTACCCAAACAGCTGTGTACGAAGGTAAGTAGCCCAGTGGCACATGTTTAATGCACTGCCGACCCATGGATTTCTCCTTGGAAAGCTTCTTCCAAATGTTTTCATATTGTTTGCTGTCTTAGCATGTACAATAACCATAATTTAATTTCAGAATGACATAATATACACAGAATGGACTGGGGTGCAGGAAGGGACTCTACTTTGATACTACCTTGACTCCTGAACAGTAGTTCCTGCTGTTTTTCAAAGTTTCGACACAAACTTAAGAGCTCAGCTTGAAAGGTACAGTGGGCTTGGTATAATTACCACAGCTGCCACAGATGGCTCATTTTAACAAGAGACCCTAGGTAAACCTACTTGTTTAGCCTGCAGCATAAACAGAAAAATATACCACTTAAACAAGTGGATTTGGGTTCTGCCGAGATGAAGCTCAAATCTGCCTTGCTAAGTTGAGTCATTAAAAAGATCCAAAGGCTATCGAGGAAATATGGGTCAGTTCAAAGCTCAAGTTTTGAAATGTGTCCACAATTACCCAAGTTTATACTGTGTTTTTCAGAAGCACTGCTGGCTGGCAGGCAAACTATCCAGAAATTATTAAGCAGACAGCCACCTCTCATTTTGTAAACTAACATGGGCCAATCCTATAGGTGATATTTGCATCTGAAAATGTGTGTACTTAGTCACAACTAGGTCTCTACATCTGCAATGTGTTATCCTATCCTTTAATATTTATGTATGCATATAATGAATTTTTGTCCTGGCATCGAATGTTTGCTGTATATATGCTGTGCTCCACTCTCAATCCCCTTTGGGGTGAGAAGGGTGGAATATACATGTTCTAAATAAATAAAAAATAAAATTTAAAAACATCGACACTCCCTCCCTCTCCTCCCCCTGCAAAACTGTATAATTGTAACTGATTTAACTCCTATTGATTGCTGTAGGATTATTATAGATTTAGATTCAATTCTCAATATCTGCCATGCCTGATGATATGGATAGTACTCTATTATCTGAGCTTAACTGAAGGCCCTTCCACATAGCAATATAACCCAGAATATCAAGGCAGACAATCCACAATATCTGCTTTGAACTGGGTTATCTGAGTCCACACTGCCATATAATCCAGTTCAATCTGGATTTTATACAGCTGTATGGAAGGGGCCTAGATGAATATAGTTACAAAGATAGTTGTATAAAAGTAGCAGAAAGATGGCAGATCCAGAACCACAGCCACCAAGTATAACAAATAAGGAAAATAAATGAATAACTTTTCAAGTCAGCCCTTTCATTAATATTTCTTTCATTCCCTTGTGGACTGAGGAAGGATCTAAAACCCCCACATCCCTAAAAAATGACATTAGATGCTACTGCAAATACTATGAATGAAGCAGGCATCCTAGATAGATAGATGATAGATAGATAGATAGATAGATAGATAGATAGATAGATAGATAGATAGATAGATAGATAGATAGATAGAGATAGACAGACAGACAGACAGACAGATATGGATGGATGGATGGATGGATGGATGGTCGGACAGGCAGATGGAATCTCTCAAAGAAGAAAATATGCTACTGCAACTCAGTATCTTTGAACGAGTCCTCCTGGGACTCCTCCATCTGAAGCACCTTAATTAGGGGTACAACTCTAGGGCTACATATGGGCTCCAAGCCTATTTTGTGGCCCTTGACCACTATACATTCTTTGCTTGTCCCTTTCTACTGCAAAATAAATTATGTACTTTTCTTAGAAGTCTCCACAAAACTGTTAATTTTAAAGAAATAGTCTGAAGGCTCCCACCATAAGTTTTAACATTTAAAAACATTTAAAAAACCTCAAACAAATATGAAATTCTAATTATTTTTTCCTTTTCTGTTTTTCAGGCAGTCTGGGTGATCTTGGGAATTCTCATAGGACAGGAAAATAGCCCTTGAACCTGCAACAATTGCTTACTCGTGCTCTAGAGACAATAGGATATCGTAATCTTTGAATGGAAAGGAAGGACAGGGGATTCTTTCATAAATGCTATTTGTTTGTAACTATACAGCAATCACATACTGTGTTTTCATGTACAGCCTGCAATTACAAGATTGGAATTGTTACCTGTATTTGTTCTAAATAAAGCCCTCAAACTCTGCCATAATGTCATCTGATTTTCACTACCCTTACTTATTTGAAACTTCACTGTCTTCTCTGTAGGATAATGAATTGGATAGGTATGGTTGATTAGTCCTTCAGCCTTGGGACAGGTAATAACATGTTTCTGCCTTCCATTATACTACATAAACTGTTGGTCCAACAAGGTGAGTATCCCATTAGAACTCCATGTTTGAATTGCTCTGCAAGATTCAGAAATACTCTGATCAAATTCTGCTCCCAGTCCTTGGGAGATCTATGCTTTCTTCAGTCTGTGTACTTGGCTGACTAGGGCTCAGGGCTGTCAGCATTATGGACACATTGGAAGAGGTTCTTAAAGACTTTCATGTTTTCAGTGCCTTACTCTACCTTCTCTGATATTCTCCTGTTACATAAAAAATCTGACAGCTCCCTTGCCTGAAAGCTTCTGCTTCTTCTTTTCCTTACTGAGGCAACATGCAATTTGTATGTGATAGGTCACTGAACTTACATACAGATAGAATGAGATCAATCTACAAAGTGAGTATCAATCCTCATTTAGAGATTGCTCTCTGGACCTTTCCTTTTATGGTTATGATTATGGGCATAGAGTAAAGCTTTTGGCACAGCAAAGAAGCCTAGACCAACATTAAGGACTGCTCCTACTTTTCTTTCCACGTGGGGACATGAGAGAAGCCTCCCACAAGGATGGAAAAACATCAAAAATATCTGGGTATCCCCTGGGCAATGTCAGATGGCCAGTTCTCTCACACCAGAAGCAACTTGCAGTTTCTCAAGTTGTTCCTGACACAGAAAAAAAATTCTTTAGGATTTTCTCTGGGCCTGCTTTTTCTTTTGTTTTGTGTGTTGGTTTGGCCATTCTGTTATATGTATAAAGATTCATATGAGTATTCATGTTGTTGTTGTTGTTTATTTGTTCAGTTGTCTCCGATCCTTCATGACCTCATGGACCAGCCCACACCAGAGCTCCCTGTCGGTTGTCACCACCCCCATCTCCTTCAAGGTCAAGCCAGTCACTTTAAGGATCCCATCCATCCATCTTGCCCTTGGTCGGCCCCTCTTCCTTTCTTCTTCCATTTTCCCCAGCATAACTGTCTTCTCCAAGCTTTCCTTTTTTTCTCATGATGTGGCCAAAGTACTTCATCTTTGCCTCTACTATCTTTCCCTCCAATGAACAGTCAGGCTTTATTTCCTGAAGTATGAACTGGTTGGATGTTCTGGTGGTCCAAGGCACTCTCAGAACTTTCCTCCAACACAGTTCAAAAGCATCTATCTTCCTTCGCTCAGCCCTCCCTAAGGTCCAGCTCTCACATCCATAGGTGACCACGGGGAATACCATTGCTTTAACTATGCGGATCTTCGTTGCAAATGTGATGTCTCTACTTTTCACTATTTGATCGAGATTGGACATAGCTCTCTTCCCAAGAAGTAAGCGTCTCCAGATTTCCTGGCTGCAGTCTACGTCTGCAGTAATCTTTGCACCTAGAAATACAAAGTCTGCCACTGCCTCCATGCTCTTTCCCTCCATTTCCCAGCAGTCAATCATTCTTGTTGCCATAATCTTGGGGTTTTTTTTACGTTTAGCTGCAACCCAGCTTTTGCGCTTTCTTCTTTCACCTTGATTAGAAGGCTCCTCGGCTCCTCCTCGCTTTTGGCCATCAGAGTGGTGTCATCTGCATATCTAAGGTTGTTAATGTTTCTTCCAGCAATTTTTACCCCAGACTTCATACTGAAATCAAAACTCTACTACATGAAGTGATCTAGGATGTGGAAGACTGTACCTCTGTTTATATCGAATTGATTTTGGAATTGTCTGAACAAGTGTATTTTTGCTAGCAGATTGTGATATTGTTTCACTCAAAGAGTTGTAGCTCCCAAAAGTAATATTTGCAAGCCCGTGGTATTTCAACAAGATCAGGTTTGGGTGAAGGAGACTAAGAAGAAGGCATAAAAGATAAAAGAAAAAAAATAGTACAGGTTTGAAAGTGTCATCACCTTGTTCTGAAGTGATGGATTATGATGTCCGTCTACTGATAGTGATGTGGTTGCTGTTGTTCTGTGCCTTCAAATAGTTTGTGATTTATAACAACTCTAAGACAACCCTATCATGGGGTTTTCAATGGCTCCTAAAATGGTACCTATATCAAAGATCTGCACAGAATTTAGTACTCTCAAAATATTCTCAATGCAACTTGATTTTTAGGTATTGGCTTGACATTGAGGAAATCCAGCTTTAAGTCAGTGAAGGAAGCCTGGCCTTAGCTGGTCTGCCAAGGGACTTTTTATCCAGAAACTTATTTTTGCTCCACTTCTTTCTTTCTTTCTTTTACAGACACACAAAAATCTATGGAAATGCAGCATTTGTGGAAGCTCCTGGACAATATTTCGCTTTTAGCTGTTATAAAAATGAAAATAATTGTGAAAGCAGAGAGAGATCTGCAGCTGCTCCAGGCTATTCATGCCATAAGAGATCCCATCAGGCCCTCTTTATTGTTGCAGTTTTTGGCAAATTATTTTCTTATCGCACACAACCTATTCACTTCTGTTGCTGCATAACCACTTAGGCTCATAAAGCAGTGGGTCAGCAACAGTTTAGCATATAGCACATGGATCGGCTGGCCATGGGGAGCACTGGTGCCTGCCCCTCCGAAAAGAAGCAACTGGAGTCAATAAAAACCTGGCCCGGACAGAGCAGGCCATTAGCAAGCCCAGCTCCATGGCTCCTCGCATGGCTTGTTCCAAGCTTAGCACAGCCCGCCTGGTCCGGCCATCAGGTCACACCTTATGGAATGGTAACAAGTGTGCTGCCTTCTTCCCAAGAGCAGATTGTGTTGCTTAGATCTTCTCTTTGAGCTATATTTCTCCCACAGTCCACTCTCCCTTCTTTCCAAAGGATGGGACAGGGAAGGGGGAGGGAAAAATCTACATGTCACGCATGCAGAATGTGCAAATTCTGTTTTTGATGGGTGGTGGTGCTGCAGTGTCGGCCAGTTCAGCAGGCAATGAGTTTATTGCGCCTGACACACATGTGCACTGGACAAATGCTCTGGCATCTTCGGCGTGGGCAGAGAGCATGCCACTCTTATTATACTAGCCCATTAGGGAAGCCATTTGAAGAAAAATATTTAGCAATTTGGAAAGAAGCAAGGTTCCAGAATGGCTTGTTTCTGCGCGACAGCCTGCCATGTACAGATGAAAGGGAAGGCTTATAACAAATTTTCATTACGCATAAATAAAAAAAGAAAAGGAGGGGGAAAGCAACAGCAGGCAGAACAAGTGCTTTGAGGCAGAGAGGTGTGGCCAGAAATTTACCCAGGAGGCCATAAAGGGGACTCAGCAAAACAAATCAATCAATCTCTCAATCATTCACACTTACATGGCACCCTTTATGGAAATGGCAATCAGTGCCTGACAGGCTGACAGGTTTTGGCCTTCATGTCTTTGCCTGCTAACTATTCATTAAGTTCACCAACATGCAACCTACAGATTGGCCTCCCCCCTTTGTGCCCTCGCTCACCTTCCCTCCATGACTTTCAGCTCTCAATAGAAAAACAGTCCACATGCTGTGTCGTGGGGACTGAGGTAGGTGGCAACATGCAGCCCCGAAGCCATTGTAAACAACACGGGCTTTTTCGGAATGGCTTTGTTTCTATCCTTGGCTGCAGATGTGGATCCAGCATTTAGCATCTGAATCAATGCTTCCAGGAACTGTATTGCAATTATTGAAGCATATCTGCGAGTGCTGAGTTTCTCTGTTTGTTTGTGCTGTTTTGCCATGTCGGCGGCTGCAAAGTAGCACAGAAGAACTTCAACAGTGTGCAGAAGTTCAGAGAGCAAATGGGGGCCACAAAGAGAACAAATCTGCACAAAGGAGAACACTTGCACTGAATTCCCAACCCTATGTGTGTGTATTTGTTCTCTTTTAGATTCCTCTACTTGTATAGCACGGCTTTAAAAGAGAACCAGGCTTGTATTGGACATAAGAGCAATTATATTACATGGATGGACATGATTAATGGTTTAACCTATCTTTATGCCAGGCAAAATGAATACTCACCAACTTACTAAACTTCATTTTCTGTGAATGCTTCCAAGATGAGCTTTTATAATGAGTAAAATTACAATGGGTTTTTTGGAATCTGCTGGGGTTTGGTTGCTCCATAGACGTTCAAGTCCCTTTATATACAATTGCACAGAAAAGCTGTGTCCTTTACACAACATATTATTTATTATTTATTAACTACATTTCTATTAGGCCTGGGCGGTTTCGTTCGTTAATTTTGTAATTCGTTAAATATTCGTTAATTTTAGCATTTACAAAACGATTACAAAACTTATTTTTAAACCCGGAAGTGTTTTTAAATATTGAAACGGCAGGCACCAAAAAATTTTGTATTTCCGTCCATTTCGGAAATACGTAAGATGGCCGCCTGGCGATGCTTGCTGGGAGCTCTCCTCTCTCTCCTCTCTTAGCCAGTCAGAGGCAGAGCCTGAAAGAGGAGGAGGAGGAGGAGGAGGAGGAGAGGGCGAGCGGCGAGCGAGAGGGCGAGCGGCGAGCGAGAGGACGAGCGGCGAGCGAGAGGGCGAGCGAGAGGGCGAGCGGCGAGCGAGAGGGCGAGCGAGAGGGCGAGCGGTGAGCGAGAGGGCGAGCGGCGAGCGAGAGGGCGAGCGAGAGGGCGAGCGAGAGGGCGAGCGGCGAGCGAGAGGGCGAGCAGCGAGCAAGAGGGCGAGCGGCGAGCGAGAGGGCGAGCGGCGAGCGAGAGGGCGAGCGAGAGGGCGAGCGGCGAGCGAGAGGGCGAGCGAGAGGGCGAGCGGCGAGCGAGAGGGCGAGCGGCGAGCGAGAGGGCCCGCCAGAGTGAGTGCCTGCCTTCCCTCCTTAATAATAATTTCTCCTCCCTATTCTATTAAATTAATAATTAAATTAAAAAATATTTTAAAAATATTGAAAAAAAAGGGTGCCATCTTTACAAAATGTTTTGTAAATATTTACGAAATTTCGTAAATACCGAACTTTTTTAAGGGAAAATTTTGTAATTATTTTAAATATCGAAACAAAAAAACACCCCAATTACAAATCGATTTTAGAAACAAATTTTTGCGTTGTTACCCAGGCCTAATTTCTATACTGCTTTTCTCTCCCCTGGGAGACTCAAAATGGTTTACAACATAATAAATGGCAAATTCAGTGCCTCACATATATATAAAAATATCACATATCTAAATCAATAGCATATAACTGCAGATCAAAACCGTTAGAACTATGAAAACATCCAACATAGACATAAGCATGAAACATATTATTGCTGCAATTAACAATGTAGACCCTGTCTCTTCTTCCTCCTTACTCCCCAACTCTTTCTCCATAGCGTTTCAGCCTTTCTTTTTATACCCTCCCCGCTCCCCCTCCCCCCCACATCCCAACAGACACAAAGTTATTTAGGTACAGAGTGAGTACAAAATGGGTAGGCTAAAAAAGTTCTGGGTCTCCTTGGGGGATGGTAAATGTGATATGAGGTCCTTGGGGCAGGTGGAGGGAGAGTTTTATCTGATGATAGTAGGCTACTGATCAGTTTCGTAGAAGTCCAGAAGAACATAGATTTTATCAGTTGTGGTGTCATAAGTTAGGTGTGAGCTATCACTTGCCAGCAGACTGAGGATCAGGAAGGGCAACGAAGTGCAGTTGCCCCTGAGGAGAGTTGGTATGTAGGCTGCACCTTGTACTCTGGAGGAGCTGAAGTCTCCCAGCCTTCTTTTCGCCACCTCCTTGCTGGCTGTTGGAGGGAGGGGGCAGCGAGGTATAGCTGCTGCCGAGGAGGGTTGGTGTGTAGGCTGCAAAGCTAATGTTTACTTTTTGGAATTAATACGTTTAAAATATTTCCAAGAATCCATGGATATGGAGGACTGTCTGACTATATAGGATCATTGAATTGTAGCAATGGCAATCCTACCCATGAACAGTGTAGAGATCTACATGGCTATTGCCTCTTTCATGGAATTTTACAAGGAGCCCAGATGTCCCCACATCCCGCTTGTAGCATGTTTTCCACTTGCTACTTCTGCCTTTTTCCTTTCCACCAAAAAGTTGAAGAAAAAATGGAATAGTGCCAGTTTGCATTGATGATGCTATAAGCTATTCATTTGGAGACAAACCTAAATATTAATGTATTACAGTGCGGGGTTGCCTTTAAATATAGTTTGAAGTTTTTGGATGTTGCAAGATGTCACTGTATAGCTGGGGAAAGATTTGTATATTTGGGTAAATATATTGAAACAACCAGTGGTTTAAATCCATATTTAGGTTTATACCACATGGCTAGCAGAATCAGATCTCCCTACCTTATCATCTTCTCCCTGCCCCCCAATCTTACTGAATGGGGTGAGATGTGGTCTAGTGTGTAGGAGAGGAGAAGAGATATTCCTGAAAATCATATGGATACACTTTTATAAGACACCTCTCACGAAAGTCAGATTCTGGATCCAATCCACTATGTCTTCAAGCCGCACTCAGGCTGTTGTTTTTTTGACCTAGAAAGCTATAAATGTTCTGGGACTGGAACATCTCAAGAAACACCTTCTCCCCTATCAACCTCCCAGAGGTTTTAAAATCAGCCCAGCTTCTATCTGATGTGAACGCCAAGTTGGCCACTACTAGAACCAGGATTCTTTCTTTTGCAGCCAACCCAGGCCTTTGGAACAGTCTCCCTTGCATGGTTCATTTGGCTCCCTCCTCACAGCATTCCAGGTAAAGACAATATTATTGCATTCAGCTTTTGAAAGTCAGCCACTGCTCCATGGTTTCCTGCTATTTAAGTTGATGGCCATTTGGTCTGTATTTGCTGTGCCAGTTTTAATGTGTGGTTTTAGGATTTTTCATGGAATTGCTCTGCATGCCATTTTAGTAGCTCTAGCTGGAGTGGTCCAGAAATAGCCTGGAGATGGTTAGCCATGCTCTGGTAACTTCTAGAGCAGGGCTGTCGAACTCATTTTCACCAGGGGCCACATCAGCCTTATAGTTGTCTTCAAAGGACCTGTTGTAATTTTAGGACTGTATAAATGTAATTGTTTCTCTGGAATTGAAAGCCTTGAAAGCCACATAAAGTGACATGATGGGATGGATTCAGTTCACAGGCCTTGGATTTGACAGGAGTGTTCTAGATTAAGTGACTCTAAACCATTACTTCTGGATAAATTTAATTCAAAATATGACTCCTGACTAGGTCTAGTCAGTGGAGAAGTAACTAAAATCAACTAGCTCTATGTTAAAAGGTGAAACTAAAACTGTAACTTATATAACTAAATACTTTGGAAAGAGAGAGAAATTGCATTATAACAATATTACCTCTTTCTTGGTTCTGGAAGGATTTTACAGCAGCCCTAAAAAACTAAATGTAGCTTTTAGGAAAATTGTGTAACTAATTTTCTATTGTGAAAGCTCTTCTAGGATACAGATTCACATACACGCCTACCATTCCCAATGATGTGAAGGAAATTCACATCAGATTCTCCTACTCTTTCATTAATCTGAAACAGCTTTTATCAAATGGTAACTGACATTGCTACTTGCTGAACAGTATTTATTTGTGGAAATATTATGATCTCTTTTCAAGAATAGTGGTGATTGGGACAAAAAGAGGCAGACAGATGGAAAGTATAAGGTGGTGATTATGATTTTGATCTGTGGATCTACAAAAATCAGTAGTTGTGACAAGACAGAAAAATGAATGGTTGACATTTCAGATTTATCTGCCACACATTATATGTCCATCTGCTTTTTCATCGCTTTCTTGCTGATTCTTACAAAACAGACTATTGATTTGTCTAACGTTTTCCTGAAAATATAGTCACAGGGATTTTTTTAAAAAAAGGAAGAAATGAAAAGCATAAGCAGAGCTATTTAAAAAGAAAGGCGATGTTATGTCACATGTGGTCCACCAGATATTGTTGCTAATGGTGGCTGACATATAAATTAAGAATCAAGCAGCAACCAGAGGACCACCACAATGCACTTTGATGGCATAAAAAAGAAGTTTGCCACATTCTAACAATCCAAACTGGTGAACATTCATATGCCTTTACACTTTCTGATGGAGCAGGAGATAAGCTTCTCTTTTGAATCCCTCCTCTGCTGTGCCAGTTCCATCCTTAGCCAGAGGGAGATGACCACCTTTGGAAGCCGATTTGGGGTGGCATGGAAGGGCAACCAAATTTTTACTTATTTAGTTAATTAATTGTTGTTCTATTTTTCTGCCAGGTAAAGAGATACTTATAGGATTTTTCACCTTCAGTAGCATGCAGCTTGACTTGAACTGAGGGATGTAATTTACTGCTTTGCTTCAGGAAGTAAAATACTTTGGGTGGCCCTGCTTCCCTGGATAGCTTACGTGCAAGGAGAAGGAAGATGGTGGTTATTTTCACGTTGGGAGATTTTTTTAAGGTGCAGAAGTGTTCTCCATTGAATCTTGCAAGTTTATGTAGTAATAATGACAATATTCTGTAGGCATATGTACTGGCACACTATTGACTTTCCTTTGGCTGAAGCATCTGTTATTAAATTATGTGTTTGCTTTTCTATATTGGAAGTGAAAAGATTGCATTTAGAGGTTTCATCTTCTTAACTAGACTGATTCCTGAGCCTTTGACAATAGTGTGATATGAAGAAAATGAGATGGCAAAGCTTTTCCTACGGACAAGGTAAAATGAGAGGAAAAGTCTTGCCTGCTAAATGCCTGTGGAAGTCAGGCTGTTGTTTTAAGGGCATGGAGATAAATGAAATCATAATTATATGGTTAGAATTGTATGAAATATCTTCCTTTATTTCTGTTTGAGGTGTTAGCATATCGAAGAGAACAAAATAACATTTTAGGACTTGTATCCTTCTTCAGTCATTTAAATCAGAAAAATAAACATATAGTGGTCCCTTTTCAGACAGGGAGGTCTTCCGCTTGGCTGTGACTTACCTTGCTATCAAAAAGACTTTGTATCAATCTCTTCCAGCAAAAGGTGGGGAAAGTGGAAGTACTGGCATTTAACAAAAAATACCAGCCACAGCAGGAAGTCATCTCTGCCCAATTACAAGGTGATCTCGGTTCATTTTTATGGTTTGATGCCCCCCTCCTTTTTTCTATCACATATGTTTTCAAACACAGTTCTGATATCCTGCGGGGATGGCTTTTGTAAAGAGCCAGGGCTTCTGATTGAAGGAGCTTCAAAAATAGCTCTCTACCCGTCTGTGTATGTGTGTGTTTGAGAACAGTCTTGTAATAACACATTTATTGGCTTTGAAATAGAGAAGGATGTTAGTGAGAAAGTTAACAGTAAAATTAACTCAGTTTCTTTGGTGATCTTGTGCTTTTTATTGTGATATCTAACAGTATGGAAGGAAGCAAAATTGTGTAATCGGCAGAAATTATTATTAAAAGGAATGTTGTGCTCAAACACAGATCCAATAGAAGTAATCATCAATTATACAAGCAGTCTTAAAAGAGACATAGAGAAAAGAGGGAGCCATGGAGCTGAAGCAAAATTTGATAACCAAAGACAGATTCCTCCCGTAGTCAACACACAGTTCAGCCATTGCATTCAGGAGACAAACAATCTCATTAGTTGTGATATGAATGATCTGCCTTTCCCACCAGGTTTTTTCCTGTGATGTGATGGATGCTGAGCACCAGATATAATAGTGTAGTTGCTGGGTTGGGTATGGATGCTGAATCAGTAGGTCCCTTTCTTAAGATGTTGAGAGTGAAATTTCAAAAGGATACTAGATACTTCTGTTTACTATCTAGATGTGTTTTCCATTTTCTTTCTTAAAAGAAGCCATCTTTAAAATAAATAGCAAGTATTGGGAATGGTGTGGCCTTTCAGGTGTTGTTGAACTACAACTCCCATCACGACAAGATGGCTGGAACATATGGGAATTGGATTCCAACAGGTTTGCCATTTGGTATATGAATGAATGAGAATGTTCTTCTGCCTTGATGAGTTCCACTCTTCAATTTTTTCCAAAGCCATGACAAACCTCTATTTCAGTGGTTCTCAACCTGTGGGTCCCAGAAGTTTTGGCCTTCAAATACCAGAAATCCTAAACTGGCTGGGATTTCTGGGAGTTGTAGGCCAAAACACTTGGGGACCCACAGGTTGAGAAGCACTGCTCTACTTGTTATGTAAGGCATTTGAACATTGTCAGATCAAGATGTACTAAAAGTAGTTTAGAAGCAGTACAGAAAAGTTTCCCAGTGACCACTCCCACCCTTTGGCACTTCCTTCCACAAGAGACTAGTCTGGCCCTCTCCCTCTTTTCCTTTCACTGGTATGATTATCAATTTGAGTATTACCTAGCCTGCATTGGTGGAATTATTTGAAAATGTTGATGCTGGACTAGTTCTAAATTCCTATTCAAACAGGCTTTTAATATGTAAGCAGGAGAGGTTTCTATGGGGATACTTTATTCTTTCAAAACTTGCATCTGTTTTTAAAATTGTTTTTATACTCTTGTATGGCATTTTAACACTTTTAAATTTTATTGTAAATAATTTAAATTGTTTTGGAAGCTGCCTTAGGTCCCACTCTGAGAGAAAGGCAGCATACAAATGCAACCAACTGATCAATAAATCAATAAAATGCTTGAATAGAGAACATAGCTATATCAAGAGTGAGGAGATAAGACGGAGGAGTATCTCAAGGTCTGTACTGAAGAGCAAGAAGAACATTCTGAAGCACTAACCTGGGTTTTTAGCAATACTATGGACAATAGCAATTGGTGGTTTCTATATTGGTGGGATTGTTGAGTCTACATTGCATTTTAATCTGAAATGTAAAAAAAGACAGTTATAGGGATGAAGTCATGTGGTCACAAAGAGTTGGAAGCAACTGAACAAATAAACAACAATAGGGACAGAAACATGTCCTCCAAATAGATTCAGTATTTTGGATTATTATTGTAAACTTTAAACTAATCCCTGGAACAGATTCACTGCCCCATTAACCTGGAAGTCATTAAATATGCCATTGCCAAATGTGAAAGCAAGTTGAGAACTGGCTGGCATGCACTGGTAAGAGTTATCTGAAAATGTAGTTGCTGGCCTGATTCTAAATTGAAACCACATGTCAGTAAATGAACTTTGTAGAATATCTACATTAGCCAGGTTTATAGAAGAAGAAAAAGGGAGATTTTAGACATTCACATTACACAGTTATAGTGTTGTGATTCAACTTTAACTGACATAGTAACATTCTATCGAATCCTAGAGTTTGTTGGCAGCTGAGATACCAGAGGTCTCTGGCTGAAAATTTTAAATTCTTCTTGTTGCATGCCTTCAAGTCATTTTTGACTGATGGCAACCTATCATGATGAACCTATCATGAAGTTTTCTTGGCAAGATTTGTTCAAAGGGACTTGAGTTGCCTTCGTCTGAGGCAGAGTGAGTGTGACTTGCCCAAAAACTCATAGTGGGTTTCCTTAGCTGAGATTGATTCAAATCCTATTTTCCAGTCTTATTCATAGAATAGAATCATAGAATCAAAGAGTTGGAAGAGACCTCATGGGCCATCCAGTCCAACCCCCTGCCAAGAAGCAGGAATATTGCATTCAAATCACCCCTGACAGATGGCCATCCAGCCTCTGTTTAAAAGCCTCCACCACACTCCAGGGCAGATAGTTCCACTGCTGAACGGCTCTCACAGTCAGGAAGTTCTTCCTAATGTTCAGATGGAATCTCCTTTCTTGTAGTTTGAAGCCATTGTTCCACGTCCTAGTCTCCAGGGAAGCAGAAAAGCAGAATTATTAAGGCCCATGTTGGATTTGGAATTTTAAATAAGCCTCCCTAAAGTGCAAATCTGTGTTTGCGGTTTAGGGATTGTGTTTGCAGTTTAGGAAGTGTTAGCCTAAACTTGAGTCTCCATGAGGAGAAAGGAGGGGTATAAATAAAGATAATGTAAAATAATAATAATAATAACAACAACAACAACAACAACAACAACATTTTATTTATATTCCATCCTATCTTTCTGAAGGGACTCGGGGCGGATTCCAACAAACAAAAAAGGAAAACATTCAGTGCCTCAGTACAACAACAGATACAAACATAATAGCCTAAAATAACCCCTCTTATGACAACAACTTATAACATGATATTGATAAATTAGATAAAATGTAACCTATAATAATAGTAATCATCATCATCATCATCATCATCAATCTTAGGATACCATAGGACACAGTCTTGGCAGTTAAAGTGGAATCATAGTGCAATAATTACATAATGGGAATGGCCCACAGCACATGTGAAAGAGATCTATATAAAGCCCACCTAAAGTCTTGAAAGAGGACTGTTTTGCATGAGAGATCCCCCCTAACCTTGGAAATCCCATAGTTTGACAGGCCAGCTGCTATCATCAGAAGATGATTTTTACCATCCAAGAGCAGAAAGAGCAAGTGTTACAACACACACACCAGCAATGGTGTGCAATTTCAGGGTCATGTGCTTGAGCCATACTTGAAAATATAATAATTTAAATGTCCCATTTAATATTCATACAGCAAAAGGTTCCCAGACCTTGAATAAGGAATATTCTTGAAAATATAGGACCCCTGCTAATCCTAGGGAGAGATCTTGATGTTTTGTGCATTTGAGAGTCCAATGCTTCTGAAGCATTCCATTGATGTTCCACTGATGGATCAATTAACTTCAAACGCCCCTCCATGGCTCTGTCCGTCTTTGTCCAAATCTTTGGAAGGCAGTACATGCAATATGAGACTTCTGTTGGAACACAAGATTGAGGGGCTTAACTGTGATATTCTTTACATACTGCTGTTTTTGTGGTGAACAACAGGCCATGTTGTATCCTTTGTCTAAGTGAAAATTAGCATAGGCCTGGATAACAACTACAGACCCCTCTAAGGAAAGCCCACCCAGAGTTTTTTCTTCGGCTAATGACAGGTGTGGAAATACGGTGACACCTAGTGGGCTAAGGTTAGAACGGAAAGAGTTTATAGTGCTAGTAACTGTATGCTTGATGTGTCCATATAGTGAGTTCCTAAAGACATGGCAAAACAGTTTGTACATACTTTTTTCGTGAAACAAGAGTATTCATGTAAGCAATCTGTGTTATTAAACTGGACCTTGAGAATTTGGAAAAGTTGATTTATGAGAAAACTTTTTGATTGTAGAAGTTGTCAAAAATAAACTTCTGTTTTCTGTCTTTGTGGCCATGAGGTGTTTGATGCATAAACAATAAGCACAAGAACTAGCAAGCAATGCAACCCACCAACTCTTTTTCTTGTACACTAATATACTTCTATAGTTTTAAAAGTGAAAGCTGAATGGAACAGAACAGAGGAAGAATAAAACACACTTATAAAGCACAAGAGTTTACACCCAGGAAAATCTTCCAAATATATCCCTTGTCCTTGTATTATCAAATGCTAATTGAACATATGAGAGTAGCATGGTGGGAAAGAAAGTGATGATAGAAAAGAAAAGCATAATATAGCCAATAATAAAAGAAATAAACAAGAGGGATGGGATATTCCCAAGCCTCCTTGTCACAGGCATTCTGTATAAAACTTCAGAATGAGTGCTAAATAATGTGAAAACAATTGTCTTGGTATCACTGTGCATACAATATTTTCTCCAATGGGATTCAATGAACTAATAAGCTAAGTATGTACTGGAATTGTTCCATGAGGTCACAGTCCTTTATCACATCATTGCCTGAAATGATATTCAAGCACCACACAACTTCATTTATCCACATATTATCAGGTTCAAGCCTTTATAAAGTGTTTTCAGATAAAGTACTATATAGAGATACATCCACAGTCATCTCCATAATATGTCCAAGAAAGAGCTAGTATGGAGCATCTTATAGTTCATAGGTAAGATACCTGCAATCACCTGCAACCACTTTCTAAGTTGCTTAATAGCTCTCATGAAGAACTACAAAACTATAGGGTTTAAGACACAAAGGTCTAAGGACTTTATCAGAAGGCAGTATTGAGAGGCATCATTAAGTTGAGAGAGGAATCGGGAGCTGATCGTACCTTCCAGTCCTCCCACTCTCATTTTTATTCATTCTCCTCTCATCCGATTTTTTATTTATTTATTTATTTATTTATTTATTAATGCACTTGTATACCGCTAATATCTCAGCCTAAATCGGCGACTCATTGCGGTTTACAACATTTAAAAAACAATATTCAGTTAAAAGCATAAAACACATATACAGTACAAATTATTGGGCCACCAATAACAATCCTATGCATGTCATAACTGGAATCGTAATCCAAAATTCATCGTCCGTGTATAACCAATCCTTAGTCATCACAATTCGTTACAACGGATTAACCGAATGCTTGTTTAAACATCCATGTCTTCAATCTTTTCCGAAACACCATCAGCGAAGGGGCTGATCGTACCTCTATGGGGAGGGTGTTCCAAAGCCGGGGGGCCACCACAGAAAAGGCCCTATCTCTCGTCCCCGCCAGCCGAGCTTGAGAAGCAGGCGGGATCGAGAGCAGGGTCTCCCCGGAAGATCTCAAACTCCTGGTGGGTTCATAGGCAGAGATGCAGTCAGATAGGTAGCTTGGGCCGGAACCGTTTAGGGCTTTAAAGGCCAACGCCAGCACTTTGAATTCAGCACTTTGATTTTTAGTAGACAGCCACTATCTTCCTCATCACTCAGGGGCAATAAATCTCCACCCTCAGCTTTTCCCCCCATGCAAATCTGCCAGAATCTCTTTAGATGCAATAGTTCTGCATCTCAACCCATTGGACCCTTCAGACAGGGATGCTGTTTTAAACCATTGCTTTCCATAGGCTCCAATTGTTCTGCATCAAACCCATTGGATCCTTGAAACAGGGATGCCGTTTTAAGCAACTTCTTTCCATAGGAAGGAGTAACAGGAATGACAGTTCTCTGCTAAGTACAATATTATAATTGGTATAAACCAGCAAAGGAAAACTGCCTGTTCTCTGTTCTACAATGCTTCTATTACACTTCTGTCATTATTATTATTATTATTATTATTATTATTATTATTATTATTATTATTTTAAAGAGACATTTGAAAAGAAAAGGAGTTATTATGCACTTCTGTAAAGAGGGATGACAGCTTGCTCAGGTCCTTAGCACTATTTTGGCTAAATTCATGATTTTTTTCCCATGATTACAGATCTGCCCAATTTCATGATTGCTCTGTAGTCCTGTGACCCGGGGGGGGGGGGGGGGGGGGGGAGTCAGGAGCAATGACTGGAAGTAATCTGATGGCTGCCTGTAAAATTGGGGATTGTAAGTGTGATGAGGTGGTAAATCTGGGGAAATGTTTTAAATGTTTTCCCTTTCCATCATGCAGTATTGTACACTATCCCAAAAATAGATCCAGAAAAATCTGTCCCTTGGCAATCAGTTTGTGGGGCTCACAAAGAATGGCAGTAGGGATAGAGGTTCAACTTCCAAATAAAGGAGTGAAATAAAAGCATATTCATAGTGCCATATGAATTCACCATCCTCATGAAATACCCACATAAGCTCTTCAATCTTGTTTCTTCTAGAATCTAGATGATGCTCTTTTCTTCTGCCCACTACCACATCCTCTGTTTCCTGGTTGGAAAGGGTAATATGATACATTTCTCTTACTAGAGGGTGAGGCAGTATACAATTGTGCAGAAGGAAGGGATATGAATGACAAGAGAGAGGAAGAGCAATACTGTCAATGTTCTGCCAAATAACTGTCATAATAATGGTAAGTAGCTGCTATCCCATATCATGGGAATGCAGTGGAATGAGGTTTGTATGCTATTGCATGCAGTAATATCCCTTATCTGGTACTCTGTTCAGTAGTGGATGACTACACTTGCCATACCTTGATTTGCCCTTGTCTCACCCTCCTCCCTCCTTCACCTCACCCTGACTTTTGCTTATACTGCTCAATCTCATCTGTTGAACCACCAGAATCTTACTTCTTGATTTTATTCTTTGTATGCATGCAAGATCTTGAACCCCAAACAAGGGGTTCTCTTGAAAATTGACTTTCTCTTAAAAATGCAAAGTTGCTCTCACATAGAATAACTCAAGGAACTAACTTAAGAAACCAAATGTGTTCCCACGGAGACACTATCTACCACTTGACATCCACTTTTTTATCTTTCAGATGCTGGGAAAACCTTAATTTTCTTTCCTTGGCAACATCTCTGTAACTGGAGGCACTGAGTTATAGGCAACAATCCAGTATCTTCCACCTCCCTTGCCTCGTTCTCGGGGTCAGGAAGAGCATCTGGCAGTGTTTCCTGGGAAACATCACTAAAAGTAGTTCTGTCTGCAAGGCAGTTCCCATCATCCAGAGAAGAGCTACTTTCTCCCTAAGACACTACAGGAGTGGGAGCTCCAATTCAGACTCCATTTCGGGACCACAAGGCCCCACCACTAATGGGTCCCCCTCCTCCTCAGACCAGGCCTCTACACTTCTATTGTCAGTAGTCCTGTTTTGAGTTCTGCCTCCTCATCAGATTCACATGTGGAAACCTAAGAGTTGGCAATACACAAGGTCAGTATTACTTTTTTTTAATCAAGAGAAACAACAATATTCAAAAACCAAGAGATCCCCTGCCCTGCCCAAAACCCCTTACATTAAAGAGACTGACATCAGTTTAAAACCACTAATATTTTTTAGAAACTCCCAAGTTCAAGCCATACCAGGACTATCCTAAGGACAGATTTAGGTATTTTAATGTGATTTTAAACCTGTGAATAATCTTCAGACATGAAAGCACACAATTAAGGACGAATAGAAGAAGTAGTGTTATTGTTTCAGGGCAATGCTCAGTTATAAAGATAGAATACAATTGCACAAAAAACTAAGCCATCAAATGTTTGGCTTAAGCTAATTTAGCACTAGAATAAAGAATCTGGTTTTATTATTTCTTGATGCAAAGTTATCACAGCCCACTTGTTGGCAGCTTTGCTTTCCATACAAAATGGCCTAGCTTCAGTGAGATTTTTGCAGTGCATTTGCTAATGTTCCAAGCATTTTTGAGGGTTAGGTGATTAAGCCACCATGTTATAAAACATTTAAAGACACTTCATCAGAGATCCTCATGAAGTCATAGAAATAATGTTCATCATGATTCATGAATGAAAATACAATCAATTTCCAAATGGATTCTCTTGAAGAAGAAAAAAGGAAGTAGAACAGCGTTTTTCTTTCTCCACCATACAGCGATGAAAATGCAAAGAAGTTTTTGAAGAAGTGGTGTTCTTATGGATCCCAAGGGATTCCTGACAGCTCTTGGGGAGTTTCCCGCCACCTGTTGATGCCCTGGTCTCTCTCTGGAATGGGGAGATGACTAGAGCAATAGACATGAGTTGTCAGAGGCCTATTAAACCCCACCTCTGCGGATGGGAGCCCTGACAACTCGACAGCCTGCTGTGAAGCGTTTGCTCGGTTCTTCGCAGACAAAGTTGCTTTGATCTGTTCTGGCCTGGACACCATGTTAACGTTAGTCTCTGAGGATGTAACATGAGCATCTGCTTGTCTGGTTTTAATGGATTCATTTCAATTGGTGAAACCCA
Source organism: Anolis sagrei (assembly GCF_037176765.1). Lineage (NCBI taxonomy): Eukaryota > Metazoa > Chordata > Lepidosauria > Squamata > Anolidae > Anolis > Anolis sagrei. Next base: position 58,445,504 of record NC_090024.1, on the reverse strand, counting down.
AGGATGTGGACAAGATACTTGGAGGGATGAGGGCAACCACATGCATCCTAAACCCCTGCCCATCCTGGCTTTTAAAGGAGGCCAGAGGAGGATTGGCCGAGTGGGTAGTGGTTAATGCCTCCCTTTGGGAAGGCATAGTTCTAGTGAGCTTAAAACAAGCTATAATAAAACCGCTGTTGAAGAAACCATCACTGGACCCCACTCATTTCGTCAGCTATTGGCCTGTTTCCAATCTACCCTTTTTGGGCAAAGTCCTGGAATGTGTGGTGGCCTCACAACTCCAGGTATTCTTGGAAGACACTAATTATATGGATCCGGCACAGTCTGGCTTTAGATCTGGTCATGGAACTGAGGCAGCCTTGGTCGCCTTAGTTGATGATCTATGCTGGGAGCTAGACAGCGGGAGTATGTCCCTGTTAGTTCTGCTGGACCTCTCAGCAGCCTTGAATACCATCGACCACGGTATCCTTCTGGGACGCCTTGCTGGAATGGGCCTTGGAGGCACTGTTCTACGGTGGCTCCAGTCCTTTCTGGAGGGTCGTACCCAGATGGTGTCATTGAGAGACACCTGTTCGGGCCCACAACCATTGTCTTGTGGAGTTCCTCAGGGTTTAATACTGTCTCCCATGTTGTTCAACATATACATGAAGCCGCTAGGAGAGATCATTCGGAGTTTCGGGATGTGGTGTCATCTGTACGCAGATGATGTCATCTCTGTCACTCCTTTCCACCTGCTACTAAGGAGGCTGTTCAGGTCCTGAACCGGTGCTTGGCTGCTGTGATGATCTGGATGAGTGCTAACAAATTGAAATTGAATCCAGACAAGACAGAGGTACTCCTGTTCAGTCGTAAGGCCAAACAGGGCATAGGGTTACAGCTTGTGTTGGATGGGGTCACACTCCTCCTGAAGACACATGTTTGCAGTCTGGGTGTGATCCTGGACTCATCGCTGAGCCTGGAACCCCAGGTCTCAGCGGTGATCAGGGGAGCATTTGCACATACAACTCCCCTCGTTGCGCCAGCTCCACTGGCTGCCAGTTCACTACCAGGCACAATTCAAACCTAAACCTAAACGGTTCTGGCCCAACTTACCTGTCTGAACAAATCTCCCCTTATGAACCTGCAAGGACTTTAAGATCATCTGGAGAGGCCCTGCTCTCAGTCCCGCCATCATCACAAGTATGGTTGGTGGGAACAAGAGATAGAGCCTTCTCAGTGGTGACCCCTCGGCTATGGAATGCCCTTCCTAGGGAGATTAGATCGGCTTTCTCGCTCCTATCATTCCGGAAGAATCTTAAGACAGGGCTATTTGAGCGGGCATTTGAAAATACGGAGTAACGGATATAATAATGGAATAACTATATAGCGGAACTGGACATTGTTTTAATGATTATCGATTGAAGTATGTTTCATTATAATGTTTGATTTTATTGTTGCTGTTGTTTTTTATATTGTATATTGTAATTGTGTCCTTGGTGGCATTGAATTCTTACCTTGTAAACCACCTCGAGTCGCCGGAAGGCTGAGAGGGGCGGTATAGAAATGTACTAAATAAATAAATAAATAAATATGCACTAGAAGTCAATAATCTAAATGTAACAATCCATCGGGACATAACAGATATCTTTAAAATGGGTACATCTGTCACTGACTTCTCATGCACTCTGTCTCCTTGCTGATTTTTTCTCCCAGTGATTCTTCACTTCTTGAGCCTTCACCCTCCTGATAACCCCCAGTTTCCATCAACCAAATTGTAATTCTGGCCAGAAGCTGTATTAGCAGGCATGTAGCCCCGGGGGGGGGGGGGGGGGGGGGGCTCAAGCAAGGAAAAAAAATCAAAAAATCAGCAAGGATAAATTCTCATGGTGGTTTGCGAAAAAAAAAGGCCTTACTGGTGCATTATCATGATCTGATCACCATGCTCAATATATCCCATATGGGGGTATTGGGGTAACAATACAAAAGGTTTGCTAGGGTAGACCCTCTTTCACTCAGACTTGCCCCCCCCCCGAAACAAACTCACCCCCCCTCCCCCCGAATCGAAATCCTGGCTACGGGCCTGTGTATTATTCCAAGAAAACAGAGTCTTTGTAGTTACCACTGATGGCACCTTACAAAGAATAGATGCCTAAAGAGATTTAGAGCCTGAATAAGCAGTAAATCACACACACAGTAATAAATACCACACTTTTTGAGAGCTACTAAATTGCAATATACCAGTTCCCAGACATCTTAAAATAGCTAATATTGCATTTACAGTCAATTTCAATAAAAGACTGTCTTCAGCACTGTATATATGTCAATTTAACCTGATTTGAAAAGCTGTAATGTATATCTTCCAATCTTGATAGCCTGCTTTTCATCCAGTAGCAGTGAGGGCATAGACTTGTCCAACTTCGACAAAAGGTACAGGCTTTAGTGGGAATTGTACCAGTTTACATGTCTGAATGCATCTCCTTTATGAACCATCACAGAGGCCAAGATCTTCTAGGGAGTCCCTGCTCTCTGTCCCACCTCCTTCACAGGTGCAGTTTGTGGGAACAAGATTCAGGGCCTTCTCAGTGATGGCCCCTCAGCTGTGGAACTCCCTCCCCAATAAAATTAGATTAGCGCCTTCCCTCTTGGCCTTCAGAAAGAAAGCAAATACATGGCTTTGGGACCAAGCCTTTGGTTAGTAAGCAGTGCAAGAAATGAATAAGGAATATGTGCAATTGACAATTGGATTGGTTTCAGATTATTTATTATTTATTGATTATTTATTGTGTGGCTTCAAAGCATATATTTCCACAGTGCTGAGTGCATGGGGGCTGGTGTGACCTTTGGCATGGATTGTTCTTAGCACTGGTTTGACACCTAGCTGAAGCTGCCATTGTCAAAGAGTGGAGTCCATCTATGTACAGCTGTCTTTCTAGTACTTTAGCCAGCGCCATCTTGCCTTGATGTGTTGACTCATGGGCTCCTTTTACTATCTCCCATGCCATAGATTATGATCTTGGATTATGTGATTTTAAATGTTTTTACTAATATGTTTTAATTCTAGCTCTTAAAGTCTAAATGTTGGTTATGTTTCATGATTTAATATGGTTTTAATGCAGCAAGTAAATAAGTATGCATCAGGTTTTTTTCAGTAACCAAATTACATACCTTCTGTCTGTTCTGTTTCTTGTGAATTTGATTCACCACTCAACAACTGATGGGCCAACTCTACTCTAATTTGGGCTACTTACAGGAGATCACTCATGGTCAAATGATTGCCTTCCAAGGGTAGAGTCTCGGTGAGTCTGTAGATGACTGGGGAGACTCATTCAGGATCTACATGGTCTGTCATAATGACAACATAGGCTTCCAGATGGAAGGTGGTCAATGACAACTGTTTGCAAGCAAGCAAATACTAACCAACAGGATTTTAGTCACTATTTTTTTTTAAAAAGATCAGGATTTTCACATGGGATATATGAAATCTCACATGGATGCCATCTATTAATTTTAAAATTGTAAAAAATAGCAATACGTTAATTTACAGAGTATATTCTTCTGAGATGGGAGATTGTTGAACCTTATGATCAGCTATTGCTTCATGTTACAGCTTCAATGGATGCTAGCTTGGTTAAGTTGGGGAGTGTGTATATTACTTGATATCTAGAACATTGTCCCATTCATTTCCTTCTCTGTTGCATGTCTTCAAGCCACCTGGTGACCTCATTAATTTCATAGGGTTTGCTTAGACAAGGAATATTCAGAAGTGGTTTTGCCAGTTCTGACACTTGGAATATAGCCTGCAGCACCTGGCATGTGTTAGTAGTCCCCCACTCAAATTAACCAGAGCTAAACCCACTTAGCTGCCAAGCTCAAACCAGTGCCTATAAACAAGCAAAGGTAGTTTTGTATCATCTTCCCATTGGTGGTTAACAATTTCCCAGAAGCCTTTTCTACTTGTTTTTATTATTTTTATTGTTTTAAAACATTTATTTTGTATACTGTTTTTGGATGCCAGTTAAAACATGATAACTCAGTGTAGGATTCCACTAGATCAGTGGTTCTCAACCTGTGAGTCCCCAGATGTTTTGGCCTTCAACTCCCAGAAATCATAACAGCTGGTAAACTAGCGGAGATTTCTGGGAGTTGTAGGCCAAAACACCTGGGGACCCACAGGTTGAGAACCACTGCATTAGATCAATGTTTAACTTCAAGCAGTGGAAGGGCTCTACTTGAAGAAAATCCCTTCATTTTATTTTCAGGAATCCTCCCCTATTCCTCCCAATCAGTAGGACTTCTGATCCTCTGTGTATTATTTTCAGGGGATCATGGGAAAAGAATGTGAAAAAATCCACTTGATTTATTTGAATCTGAATCCAATGTATCATCAATACAAATATAGTTGCAATCTTTTTACCAACAAAAGGCAAGATACAAATGAGATATGCATATATCATTAAAAGTAAAATTGTTTTTAAGACATAAGTAGAATATTAAAAGGAGATATAAAAGTAGTAGCTTGAAGTGGTCTACATTGTTTTCATTGTTCTATGATGGTAGTAAGATCAGCATGAGAAACCTGTTTAAATTACTAGGTTCTGAAATCAAGTTTCATATTTCAGAAATTAAAGGCAGATCTCTTTTGATCTGATTATTCCCGAAGCACATGCAATGTTACCACACAATATACTGTAGTGTGATGCCAGCAGGTAATACTCAAGAAATGAAAAAGCAAGAAATCCAATGTTTTCTGTGAAGGCAAATACAAAATATGGCTTTGATCCCAAGACTGCAAGTGATTTCAGGAAAGGTTGTGACTGACCACACTTCTTACAGGTGAAAGGCTTTAAAAATCATATAACATTTATTTCCAGCATGGTACAAGGAGACAAAAGATATCCACTAGACTGTAATTTCTCAGCTGGAGGGGAAATCTGAATAAGACCTTAATCAGGTACATGTTTCCACCTGGACAGGTGTTTTCCTCCAAGAGAGAGGGCATAAAAAGCAATGACTATCTTCTCCAAATATTCATACAAAGCAAGATTTGGCTGTCTGCATATACACTTTTCGGCAAATATTGGATATCCAGGTATATAATTAGAGCATTTAAGAATATCCTTTATCCCTGTTTTGATTTGAAATGCAGTCTTGAGAAAGAAGCTCTGGAGGGTTTTTTTTTTTTTAGCAAAAACCGATGATATACAAAACCGATTGGGCCAATCATGTGATGCCACAAAGCTGTTTCCAATTCAGAACAATTTTTATTTCCTTTCTTTTTAAAAAATAAATTAAGACCCTAATAATATTAACTGGGTAAACTTACAAGTTATTTGAATGGATAGATGGGAGCAAAAGTGAACAAAGTGGAAACAAAATGGAAATCAAATTAGATATGGGGAGTGGTATGTCACTGTACAAAACTGGGCATAAGAAAGGGTCTCACAGTAAAAGAAAAAACAAACATGGCTGCAGCCTTTCAGTGTTTTCTGCATTCAAAAATAAAATATTTGCTCCTGGAAGTAAAAGGAAAAACATGTATGAGTCATTTCAGCAAGTATAATGTTGCAACAAGTGTGAAAAAGTAGCTACCTTCAATGCAAGAGGAAAGAACATGCATTGGGTCTTCTCCTTTCTATTGCCATTTGAACAGAACTTCTCATTTGAAGAGTGAATTTCTGAAAAGAAGCATCTTCTCTATCCATTGAAGCACTAAATGGCAAAAAAATATATTCTGAGAATAATTTTTCCTTGGTATTTCAAATAATGTGGAGGACCTTCATGGGTGTGTGTATGTATGTGAATGTAGGTGATGCATCCCTCCTTTTCAAAAAATACATGTAAGATAACCATATATTTGTGTAGGCAGCAAGTAGTATAGCAAAAACAGAGCTAAAGGAAAATGTGAGTATACTGATGAATTTATAATTAAAAGGAGCTGGTAAGTTATGGTGGGTCATAATGTTGTGATCCGAGACTTTCTCTAAATATATTCCAACCACAGTAAGTTGTGCACAAGTCTAAATAAACATGAAAATGAGCAATGCTTCAAAAAGGACGAACTTTTAAAAATACAAATAGTGCAACACTGTGTAGTGAATTAATCATATGGGTTATAGACTGAGGGCTACATAATTAAACATGTAAGGTATGAAGGTAAAGTACCAGAATACATGAAGAAGATAATTCCTTTAGTCAGCAAATGGGCAATAACAAGAAAGGAATTTTTGTCTGGGGATACTGAGCAGTTGTATAAACATATGATGCAAAGGCTTTTTCAAATAGACATAACATTGCCATATGTTCCATCAAAAAACTGCAGAGGAACTTGGGAAAAACGGAATGATTTAAGACTGGCTATACATATCTCTGCCCTCACTTGGTTTGCTGAGCACAGACAGAAAAAGGTAAGGAGCACAGTTAAATGAGGACACATTGAGAGACCAGAGTGTGCCCCAGAGAGCCTTGGGCTGAGATAATGAAAGCTAGTAAACATCACCAAGGAACAGCTTCCTTCCTCAGAGCATAGAAGAAAAAAGCAAGCTGCACTTGCATTAAGTCCTTTGATCCCTCATTGCATATGCAAGCGCTCCTTCTGTGTCACGCTAGAAGCCCATTAAAATGGTTAGACCTACTGTATATCCTGTTTGCAAACTTCACTTGTCCACAAACAGATGACTAAGGTTAGAAACAAGGGAGCAAACAGGAGAATGCCTCTTGCAATGAAAGAGATCCTGTGTCTTTGAATAAAAATAGTTCAAAGCAACTCACTCTGCAAAAACCCTCTAAAACAGTGGTTCTCAACCTTTGGGTCCCCAAATGTTTTGGTCTTCAACTCCCAGAAATCCTAACAGCTGATAAACTGGCTGGGATTTCTGGGAGTTGTAGGCCAAAACACCTGGGGACACACAGGTTAAGAAACACTACTTGGGTGTATCTAACATGTTCAGCTGGGAAGTGAACACTGTAGTACGTTATTACATTGACTTTGACTTATGACTACCCCATGAATGAGAGATCTCTGAGTCACCCTTTCATCAGCTATTCAGCTCAGGTCTTGCAATCTCAGAGCTTTGGTTTCCTTGATCTATCTGGACCAAGGAAGGCACTGTCTCTTTTCCTATTGCCTTTTATCTTGTTTACCAAATATTATGACATCTTTTAGTGAGTCTCCTCATGATATGGTTAAATTACAGTCATCTTAGTAATCTGAGAGTTGCTCTAAGGCCCATTTATTTGCCTTTTTAGCTGTCCTCAGTATCTGTAAAACTCTTTTCTAGCACCACATTTTTCTTCACCAAACTTTCACAACCTTACACAAAAATGTCATAGAAAGAGTCCATTTGTGCAAAACCCTGGGAGTGTTGAGGGAAGAGGTAGACTTGATAGACTGACTGAGCATGTTCAAGCCCTATAGCCATGCAGTGAGGAAAAGCACATTCTGGCCCATTGTTCCTTTGAGTCCAATTCAAATTAATGATAATCAGTTCAGAAGAAAGGTCATATGAACACTCACATTTTCTGAACATTGTTCAGATGTGGGGGCTTCACCCTTCCTCACACCACCCAATGTGTGCAGCACAGAGTGAAAAGAAGGGGAGAGAGCAAACATGCACAGAAAGCCTGGGGGAGGGAATTGCATTAGAAGCAGGGAAGAGATGTAAAAACTGAGAAAGGGTCTGAGGAAGTGAAACTAAGGACCTCATCACATATACTGCAGGAAATGCCTTTTAAGTTGGCAACCTGTGGTTTAAGAACTATTGATTAGGACTGGATGCATAGAGGATACATACCCAACCCAACTGGGATCTCTCCTTTCCATAGCTAATAAAATAAGGTGCCTTTGACTTATCACACATAAGACAGATAATTCTCTCTCTCTCCTGGGTTTCCCTGGTAGTATATTTGGGTCTTTTTAGAGGGGCAAGAAATGGGTGGAGAGAGGTAATGAGCTTTCCTTCTTTCTCACTTTCTATCATCATAAGCCAGCCAAAACCTGAGAAAGAGAGGAGACTCTCTGAAGTCCCCAGGAGTTGCAGAGAGAAGAGAAGCAAACTGTGCCCAGGTATGTGAATGTAGGTGATGAGGACAGGAGAGACCAGGATTGTGTCCAAACCATCTCTGCTGGCACAATAAACTTTCCCCCTTCTCCCCTCCTTCTAGAGGGCTCAGAACAGAGGAAGGGGGATCTCAAGCTCCTCCTGGCAAGGGAAGCAGTTTCAGCGTTGGGGAAGGGAGGGAGCAAAAGGAGGGAAGAAAGAAAGAAAGAAAGAAAGAAAGAAAGAAAGAGAGGGGGAGCTAGAAAGTGAGCCCTCCCCCCAGGCCTTGTCTTGCCACCCATATTCTCCCTCCCCTGGACCCGAGGGTCTCACCCACTGACTTATTTTCCTCCCCATTGCCTCCTCTTTTTCACCCTCCCCCCAATGATTCCTCCCAATGTGTGGAATGTTCCCCCAAATGTTTAAGATCCAGTCAGGGAATGCTATGGTTTTAAACTTATTCAAATATGTTTCATGGATTTTAACTGAATTTTTAAATACTGTTTGTGTTTAACTCTGTTTTAATATTTGTATATTTGTATATTTTAAATCAGATACCAATGCTTTAGGTAAAGCTGCTTTGAATCCCCTTTGGGGAGATAAAATGGGGAATAATAATAATACTAATACTAATAATAACTATATTCCTTTTATTTTTGGGGGAGATCTTGCACAACCACACATCTAAATGGAGAAACACAGTTTCAAGGTAAGCAACCCCCCTCCAAAAGTTTGATATTACAGTACTTAGGAAAAGTCAATATAGTATCAACAACCAAAGGGAATCACAGTCAATGTAGGGAAATGGAACACATATGGCCTTTAAACCACTTCTTTCAGTGGAACTCCACACTTTTTAAATTCACTTCTGGCAATTCAAACCCCCTGATCTGTTAATCTACTTATTTCAATGGGAAAACCCTTGATCTATTCAACCACTTCTGGTCACACAAACCCTCCAATCTGTTGACAGAGGGCAAGCTGCTGACTACCATTCCATGTGAAAAACCTCTCCTTTGACATGCACCAAGAAATAAAGAATGAATGGACTTGATTGTTTTCCATCTTACAAAAAGCACTGTTGGCAGATTCTTTGCCTGTGGGTGCCTATGTGTTACCTACAAAAATAATTATGCCTCATATAACAAGATCTATAGGAACTAATATACAAAAACCACCAGAGGCAGGATATATCCATGTGTGTAGTCCTGTTGAAAATGGCTGGCATTCTAATTGGTCTCAAATAGAACAGACCCAGAAAACCAGTTGTTGAGTAGCAAGTTAATGCATATGTAAATCCAATTTATTTAATGGTTCTTTTCATGTTGGACTAACAACATGATTTAGGTTTAATTTTTTATTTATTAAAGTGTTTCTATCCTATGTTTCTAGATAAGAGTCAACAAAAAAGTGATTTTCAGTCTAAACAAGCAAACATAATTATATTTTATAAACTACCAATGTCCGGTGCTGTAGGTTATAGTTCAGAGAACGGCAACGTAAAACACCTCAGAGTATTTTTTGCCTAATAAAATCCTATGAAATTCATAGAATCACCTTAAGTCTACGGGTGAATTCTGTTTCCATACTGACATGTTTCTGTTTTCTTAAACAACACAATTTCTGCAAGATATAAATTTGGTGTGATAAAGCCCTTGGAGCATACATTTTGAAAAAATAATGTTAAGGTATTTTCCTGAGAGCTGATGTTGATAAGGGTAGGTGCTCTCAGTGTGCCTTCTAATGCTACCCCAATATTATAAGAGAAAGAGAAATGGTGTTGTAATTACAACAGTGTCAGGCTAATGAGAATACTGGTGTTAAATAATAATAATACTAGGGAAATGTATACTTGTCTATGCATGGAAAATGTTTGCCACAAATTTTCAGTCTCACAGACTGAGAGAAATGTCTTGACTAAAAACTATAATGTAAAAGTAACCATAAAGTGATATATATCTTCATTCCATTGTGGCCTTTGAATTTTTGTTTAGACTATTGATAGTGTCATAAATCTCCCACCTTTTAAAAATGTCAGTATTTTTTCATTCAGGTGTTGCTATACTGAAAGGATGAAATGATACAACTTGAAAGAAAAGACAAAACCCATAAACTCACAGGGCCTCTGGCTGATGAGTGATTAACGCTAGTACATCTGCAACATCCACATGGATACTGGGCCATCTATTAGATTTCTGGATGATGACAGCAGCACACTTCATTCTTCAGCCAGAAAGGAACTCAATGGGAGCCAATGTGAGGTCTCAATTATTCCAAGAGACTTTGTGTGATTAAGTGCTTTCCTGGATAGGAGCCAACCCTTTGACCTCCAATCTGTATTTTGACAGAGGTCATAGTTCAGAAGGTTTGCCAAACAGAAACAGCATATTTCCACTGTCTCCCATTCTAAATGGTTGTAGTAGTGTTTCCTATGTTGCTTTCCTGGGGCTAACTCTATGCTAATTTAAGTAGGCATATTAAAAAGGTGTTTGTTTTTAAAAGAAAGTATAAAGAGTTAAATTTAGCCAACTGTAGGGGTGAGGGATAGAATAAATTGGTTAAGCAATTAGCCTATATACTCATGTATAAGTCTATAAATTTTAGTCAAAAAATCAACACAAGAAAACTTATCCACAGGTCAATGTAAGTAATGTACCTTAACTCTTATTTTTTTAAAAAGGAACCACTCACTTCTGGCTAAGGGCAAGACCTTAATACATCCTGGGAGAACCTAAAAGAAGCATTTTGTGGTGTTCCTTCTGTCCTTTTTGAATGTCTAGTCAGGGAAATGTTGGTGGCTAGCCCCCTGAGGTGGGACTGGTGCTTCCTCCCTCCTCTCCTTGATTTATCCATGGATTATACCAAAATTTTGACCCCAAAACCTTGCATTAGACTTATACATGAGGCTGACTTATACATGAGTATATATGGTAATAGGTTCAAAATGTTTTGAGATCCTTATCTAATCTTTATTGAAACTTGTAAGAAACAAATTAAAGTAATCTACATCATGTCAATCCTCTGTTCATTACTCTATGTTGTTGTTATTTATTTATTTATTATTTAAACTTATATGCCGCCACTCCCTTGGGGCTCGGAGCGGCTTACAAGAATAGCTAACATCTAACAAAATTTAAAAGCAATTTAAAACAATTTAAAAACAACACTATCAAATATTAAAAGCCTGTCGAAACAGGTATGTCTTACATGCCCTGCGGAAAGCTGGTTATCTATCTTTACATAGTTTCTAAGTTATAGTGACCCTGAGACTAACCTAACACAGTGTTTTCTTGAAAGGATTTGTTCAGAGGGGGTTTGTCATTGCTGTCCTCTGAGACTAAGAAAGTATAACGTGCCCAAGGTCACCCAGTGGGTTTCCATAGCTGAGTGGGAATTCGGATCTGAGTGGGAATTCGGATCTTGGTCTCTAGATTTGTAGTCCAACGCTCAAACCACTATGCTTTCTGTTTATTTAAGATATTTATATATTGATTGTCAGGTGGATCTCATGATGCGGCTAACAAAATTGTTAAATCAAGAAGCATCAATAAAGATTCTAGAAAAAGAATGTGGTGAGTGGGTGGTATATTAGTTTATTTTTTCTAGCTTTTCAGTTTACCATTAATTATATTGTCAATAATTTTATTCCATTTTAATGTTCAGTTTTTGTATAATTTTAATTGAATTGTTTTTAAATTGTTGGCTTTAAAATGTCATTTTTTTTGGAGAAAGTCAAGGTGATGACTTTTGCTTTGAAAGGTTTCTGAGAAAACGGGTGTTCACGGTTTTTCCACAATTAGTTAGTAAGAACACTATGGGAACAGATTAGATAAGAAATATTCAAGGGTGTTTTTAAGACCAGGTGGCCAAAGGTCATACCTTTTATACACCTGGTGGTGGTTATATATTTGGTTTACACCTTCCGAATTTTAATACATTGTGAGTAACAGATGAATATTGCTTCCCAATGTGTACATCCTCAGCATTTTCCAAATGGAACCAAGTAGAAGATATAAATTAAAGTGCCACAAGTCAGTTGTGAACACAAGTGAACTAGAATATCTTGGTCAAATATTTGTCACATTTTTTGTGATTCAATTCTCATTGTTACTTAAAAGGAGATCCAATATTCATTTCAGCTATTTAAAAAAATGGTGTAAAAAACAAGTGGTTTTTTTTTTCATTTAACTAATGAATTCTTGGCAAGTTAGTGCAAATTCCATTGCAATCAGATGTTTGTCACTAGGGCTCATTTCCCCTTCTCCACCAAGCATCTAAATTCCATGCTGCAGAATCTAGTGATAAAATCATTTGAATTCCTCTGAGAAATACCTTTCATCCTCTTTATTGGAGTAGCATTCCTGGTGGCTTTCGTATCAGCAAGAAGACTGTCTGAGATAATTGCTCCTTCCATGGAGGATCAATATTGCATAATCCATCAAGGTGAGGTAGCCCTTTCTTCTTGTCCAGTTTTCATGCTGTGGACAAATCCTCACCTTCAAAGAATAATAGATACTACCTCTTTCGCTGGAATAAACAGTGTACTTTAGAGGGAAAAGCAGGATGGTACAGTTGACTGAAGGCTCCTGAACTTATCTTGAGGAAGATGGTTACATTATGTGCCTTCTCACCTAACTCATGAAGTGCATTCCATACTATTGAAGCTATATGATTTTAGGAATTTGCTGTAAATCATCAAAATCTATTGTAAATCAACTGCAAGCAAACAGCAGTTTCATTAAAATGCAGAAACAAATGTTGAAGCCATTTCTTCCTTTGAAGTATGTATAACACATCCAAAGTGAATGTAAAAGAAGCATGAACATTAGTGGATTTAGAAGAAAATAGAGATATAGAGTTATCACCCTGTGGTGTACATACAAGATGTATTATTTTGCTTTCCTAGAAAGAGATTCAAAAACATTTTGCAAATGATCTCAAGTCTGATATTTTAAGCATAACTACTAAGAGGCAGGGCCCATTAGATGGGATAAAAGTTAGTTCTGAGTAAACATGCACAAGCTTATATGGCCATATGGCCTTATAATGGTAAATAAGTAAAGTGATAATGGTAAAATTTATGCTCACCAATAGTATTTGCATTTGACAAAAAGTAGTTTATTCCAATTTTTATATACAAATCTACTATGTCCACAGTTTCAGGCTGAAGACTTCCCCAAAGAAGTGAACACATATGACTAATTTTTAAAGACTAAGAGTACCACACAAGATGAGTCAATGGAATTGACTCAGAGTTGTGGGAAATAATCTTAAATATCAATCACAATCAGGTGGGGAGCATTTATCCATGGCTCTTACAATTACATATTTTACTATAGTACACAAATTATCGAAGTTTAGAGGAGCTGATGTCTGTTTGAATGGCTGGCTATCTATTCACTATCCTGTAACTTCTCTAGTTAGCTGTATAAATTTCATGTACAAAGAGGGGAGGATGGGAGTGGGATAAAACAATAAAACATCAGTTAAAAAACCATCTATTCATTATCCTACCCTTCTTCTGAGAAACACAGAATGTTCATCATTCATTCCTATTTTAGCCCCAAAACAACCCATAGGTTGGTTAGGAATAGCTCAAGGAAGCTTCAAAGACAAGTGGAGATTTGAACTTACATCTTCAAGTCTCCCTTGTTCTAGCACTTCACTCTGATTCACCTATAGTGATGGTGTTCATAGCTGTATTTTCTTTATTATACCAGGATATTGGTAAGAAAGTGGCCAAAAGCAAATACATAGCAACAAAAAAGAATGTACATGACCACATGCCCAAATTATGAAACTTTGAAAACCATCTGGGGCAGAACATATGATATTTCCCTTTAGATTTTTTTACTCCCATTTGAGATCTTGTTCCACTTATGCTGAGGGAGATAGATACCCTGAGGTTGTGTTAAAGGAAAGCGTGCTAAAAAGGTGACACTGGGAGAGCTAATGAGGGAGGCAGTGGAAAGCAATGTGTCTGTCTTGTGGTGGAACTATGAGAGCAAGAGAGTAGTGATTTGGAGTTAAACAGTCACAGCAGGGGGGGAGCCCATCGTCAAATATTCCAGGATCCACAAAGCAGACTACTGAGAAACCAAAGAATAGAGAGAGCTTGACAGGATTGGAACATATGGAACAGAAAGCTTAAAAACGTTGAGAGTAAGAACTGAAGGCGTGGCTGAACACAGCAGGCTAGCAATTTGATAGCCTGAGCTGTTGTGATATAAAGTACACTGGCAAGAGAAAGCACCAGGAAACAGGAGACATGGACATAAGTAGTCAATTGTTACTGAAAAGGAAGGCACACAACAATCCACAATGTGATTTTATTAGTGATAGGAGGGAGCAAGGAACTGATAGTGAAATCTAAGTACAGTATGACCACCCATCCAGGGGATATGTTCCAAGATCCCATGTGGATACCTGAAACTGTGGATAATAGTGATGCTTATGTTTACCATGTTTACCATTATAGTGATGCTTATATTTACCATAGAATCACACTGGAAAACTTAAGAGAGTCTTACAAATGCTTCCAGAATGATCTATGGATAAAGAACTCATACTGTATTAGCAATGCTATATGCTACAGAAATGTGCTATGTATCCTGGAGTAGAAGGGTTTCCAGTTCAAAATAAGAGAGGGCTCAAGAGAAGTAATCCCATGCATATGATAATTGATTGGAAAGACTTCTGAGTCAAGAATTAAACTGATATTTCCTCAAGTGTTACAACAGCAGGCTGCAAAACAGAAATTCTAGATTGCATGTTCATGCAGGTATCAAGACCAAAGTCTGGAAATGTGACATTTTTATACATAACTCCTAATTCAGCTGGTAGTGGTTTAAAAGTAACTCTTCAAACTCCTATCAGTTACAATACAACTTGTAGGTTCATGTACTGCGGGCTTATGGGAATCTTAAAACTGCTTGTAAAGCCTACTATTGGTGCACTTTGCTTTAGGTGATATCCCTGGGCCAATAGGATATATTGGAAGCCTCCCCCACTGCTGTTAGATATAGATCTTCAATTTCAGGTGAAGCGATCCTCCCTTTGAGCTCTTTTGAGCCACAGATATGGTGGTCCATGTTCATAGGCAGTAAATCTGCTTCAGATTTGAAAGCGCCACTAAAAGAGTTTCTGTGCCCAAAATGCATTATCACTTTGAATAGCTCCTTCAAAGCCTGGATTAAAACTAGGAGTGGATGACACAGGTGTCCACACTAACACAAGAGGCACTGCATGCCAGATATCTGGCATGGCTTTTGAAATGAAGGACTGCACTTTGGAGCACTTCAGTATGGCATTGGAGCGAATGGGTTTTTTGTAGTTTTATGGAAGTTTATGGCACTATGACAATAGCATATATTACTCTACTTAGTCAGTCAAGCCAGTTGTGTGTTTCAGAGCCATTCTGCTTATTCTGTTGGGAACTGGAAACCCTTATTCTGTCTCTGTCACCAAGTCTTTCTCTTGGTATATATACCAGTGCCTTCTACTGAATGGCTTTGGAAATGGGATATTGTTTGCAGCGGATGAAATCAATAGTGTGGAACAAAATGAATATTTCTCCACCATTTACAGTTTCAAGGTAGTTTTGCAGATTTTGCTAGACTGGTAGGATTGATAAGATTTTTGTGGTGTTTAATAGGTTCTGACAACAGCAAAAGCAGCAAAGATACCAATATTAATAAACATTTTGCCCTTTTCCTCCAGGACTCAAGATGGATTACAAACTTAAATGAGAGATTTCTAAAAAAAATACATTAAAACATAATTAAACTAACTACAGGACTGAAAAAGAAAACAACAATTAAAGAGTACAGCATATTGTGAAAAGCCTTTCCCTGATCAGTCAGTCCTCAAAGGTTGCTGGAACAAAGAGAATGGAAGGACAGCAGGGAGGGTACCAGTCTAACTTCTCTGTGAAGGGAGTTCCAGAGCTAAGGAGCAACTGCCAAGAAGATCCATCCCGGTCTTCCCACCAGATGTACCTGTGAAAGTGGTGAGAAGGAGGGGTGGGGAGAGAGAGGAGGGAGTGTTTCCAAAAAAAATCACAAAACATGAGCAAACTCAGATGGGAAAATGCAATCCTTTAGATAACCTAGACCTGATGTACATAGGGCTTTAAAACTTTACCATAATAGCACATTTTAATGGCACACAAGAAAACTGAGGACAAATTTTGTGTGATGAAATATTTAGAATGAATATAAAACCAGTGCATTGCAATTAAGATGGTCAGTGAATATTTACATTGGAAATCTTTGAGATATATATGAAGTCATTTTCCAGACATGCATATATTGTTTGCCTCCCCTTCATCCTTTCCCAACCCCTAAATACTTCACAATATTCATGTTTATACTTTAGGGAATGGAAGAGGATGAAAGATTGTGTTTGGCAGGCCTCTTTCATTTTGTAATTTGTTTCTTTGTGAAAAGGCAGCAAAGGGTGATTTCTATTATGTTTTAGGTTTGAATCTGCATAGAGTAACTTCCAGCTGTTGACCGTGCGATTAGTCCTTTAAAGTGCAAAAATCGCTGTTTACAAATACCCATAATTACTATAATTTTCAGGCAAGAAATCAGTGTTCACCTCACACCAATCCATATGCCAGTTCTTGCCTGGACAAAATGGCTTTCTTTATGGTTAGAAATCTCAGTCACATTTAAAAAACAAAAACAAAACAAAATTAGCAAAATATATTTTGACTGCAGAAATAGATTTTAACATGAATAGACCTTTGAGACATCCAGCTGTTTAGTAATATTTTTTTATTCCAGAGAAGCAATTTTTTTCCTTGATGGCATTTATTTTATATTCACTGCTCTGGAATGACTTTTTCTGAATTCTGCCAGCAAAGACTTATCATATGTGGGTGCCATTGCTGTTACATAAAGATAAGGATGGAGGCTTATTCCACTCATAAGCTCATGAGTCTGTAAATTGGAACTATCCTTCAAAGTACAATGAATTTTACCAATCCAATTTTTAAAAAAGAAAATAAGCAAGACAGGAGTGTTGTTTTCCACTAAAAATTTTTCTTTTATTGACTTAGAGAATCATACCCCGATTTACCATATGGAAAACATCTCTCTCCCTTTCATACAGACACATTCATGCACACATGCATGCATGTGCACACACCAAGATCCCAGACCCATTCATGACCATATCTTAGAAGGAGGGAGATGCTGCAGCTATTATTGTAGATTGTACAACTCACAATCTAAGCTGCAAATCCCCCCTGTAACAAGATTGACTAGAATTTGAAAACTTACTTCCACATGGAAATTGCCCACCAATGATGGTTTATCACCGATAAGATTAATTATCTTGTCACGAGCAATTATTTAAAGGTGGACACAGACAAGTTTAGAAATCTCCTATATTGCTGTACTTGAGTGTAGACAGGATAGCTAAGAGCAGCTGGAATGACTGAGCTGTCCCCCCCCCACCCCGCCCCCGCCCCAATGATTTGACAAAGACTACTATATACTTGAGTTTCTTCAGGAGTAATCAATCAAAAGTGTATTAAATAATAAAATACTAAGAAGTATTAGGACAGCTATTGTCACTGAGATTTTCCAGAAATCCAATCTATCCGGTTCACATTTACAGGACAATCCCATATCAGTGGGACTATACGAGACATGGGCAAACTTCAGCCCTCCAAGTGTTTTGGACTTCAACTTCCACAATTCCTAACAGCTGGTAGGCTGTTAAGATTTCTGGAAGTTGAAGTCCAAAACACTTGGAGGGCTGAAGTTTGGACCAAAGTTTGCCTGGACTATACCCATGGTTTTATTTATACACTTTCTAGACTTTTTCTGGGCTTTTCCGCATGATTCTTTGATATTCTTGGGGCAAAATTCCTTCATTTCCAAAGAGATCTCTATTACCCATAGTTTTTTGTATTCCTGCAAAGTCCTAGGTTGTAGATATCGGATTAATAGTGTATTTGGGAGAAACCTATACTGAACAAGGACATTTCTTCATATACACTGAGCTTGCCAGAATCTTCATATGTAAGGCTATTTCATTAATAATGGATGGAAAAAGTTATTTGCTCTTCTCCTGCAGGTAGGCAAAATTAATAAATATCTGCTGGCCAGTGTTGAACTTCCTCCTTCTTGAAAAGGAGTCCCAGGGTCCATGGCAGATAGACATTAACTTTGCAGCCTTACGTTTGGTTCTACCCTAGAACCATATGGTCCACAAAGGATTGATACATGAGAGATACGAAAGGCTAGTCTGGGAAGATGGCTATACTGTAGAATTTTGAGCATATGCTCAGACTATGAATTTGCTTTGAGTACTTTAACTGGAGCCTGTGCACAGATCAATCCTTAGTCTTCCATTTGTCATGATGTCATCAATTTCTCTTGTGAAGCCCTCAATTTGCCACAAAGGAAGGCAAATGCTCTGAACAAATCTTGCCAAGACAACTCCAAGGTTGGTTCACCTTAGGGCCCGCATAAATCAGAAAAAATTGAACCTCTGGAATCTGGAATGGCCGCAGATAATGTCAATTCTGGTGGTACACACCCAGGAGTGTGGGAACCTGTTGCACCATGCCCCACACCATCCCAGGTTCCCCCCTACCTTATCACATGCGGGGAAGCATTCGCCGGCCAGATTGCCCCATTGAGGACAATGCAACCACAGGAAAGCCTCTTGTATTGCTGGTGCCTTTTTTTGGTGGTGACTCTGGTTCTACAGCGGTTTTGCCATGGGGCCATCCCGGAAATACTTTTCAGGTGTATGATGGGAGCCGGCGGGTTCTTTGGCAAAGCTACTGTGGAACCAATAGCTGCTGAAATATGCCCCATGTGAAGCAGTCCATGAGCACACAACAGAGAAGAAGGAATGAGATTTAGATTGAGGCTAAGCTACATATACAAGTGTTGCCTATTTCTTTTTCCTAACTTTTTTTTTTAAAAAATACCCCTAGCTTTGTGGACTCCAACTGGGAGAGTTGGTGATGCTTATTTTTTCTTTATGTTGTTTGTCCACAATAAATCAACCTGCTTGTTTCTTCTCTACCTGAAAATATTGTAGGAGGTGTGGGGGAATTCAGAGCAGCAGAAAGCAGGCAGGGTTAAGCAGCTCCTCTCGCTGCTACTTGGCCACCCTAGTGGTATAATCTATTGGGTTGCTTTTTTATTAAAAAAAAATAGAACTAGGGAAAGGAAACTACCAAAGTTGTGCAACAGTAGCTGGTTCTCAGGAAGAATCTGGATGAGCATGTTTTTGCTGTTGGAACTAAATATACCTCTGAAGACTATAAATCGAGATGGTACCTTCTCTTTTAGGTCACAAACCTCTGTAATGAATAGATTAACATGGGGTGTGCTATACACTACTAAGACATCAGTTGTACTAAACAATACAGCCGTAGAAAAACTGCTAGTCAATAAAATAAAATACCCCATTCTCTTTAATTAACATATGAAATAAACACAATCTGTGACACCTAGTGCGCAGCAGCAATTAAGAGGCAAGGCTTAGTTAAGCCTCCTAATATCTCATTTAAATATGCAATTAAAGGATAATTGCTTACAATCAATTAAAAATTGAAATATTTTACAGGGGCATTTTTAAAAGTGAGACTTTCTGCTAGTTTATGTTATGATTCAGTCTTTATTGTTAAATCATGATTATGGTATTGCATATTCCTTCCTGTGATTTATGTTACTGCACTAGCAATGGCCTTAAGCATTGGTATAATAACAACACTGTGTGTTATCAGAAGAGTCAAAAGCCAGTGGTCTCTTTTACTGCTGTGATTCCCAACCAAGCTGCCTTGGGAACTCCAGTTCTGTGATCTCTGACAAACAACTGTCAGCACCCTGACAAACTTGTGCCTCCCAAGCTGCTTTGAGGGGAAGTCTGGGTAGTTAAAAACAATTCCAAGACAGCTTACATTTTGAGTGATGATTTACCCTAGTATCTAAAAATATCAGTTAATGCAGTGGTAGCCTTATCTCCTAAATTATGGGTGAGCAAAGTACAGCTTTGGAGCCCCATGTGGCCCTCAAAGTAGTTTTCCCTGCCCTTGACCATCCCAGACATCTTAGATGGCTTGTTTTCTGGACAACGGGGGGGGGGGGGGGTCAATTGCTCTCCCCTGCCATAAGTGACTGCTGGTTTTGTGCAAATTTGACACATAGTATGCAATCTATATTTCCCTGTAAATAAGCTCATCAGAGAAAGGGTTCACTGCAGAAAAGAAATATTGCTTGACAAACAGTTAAATGTTTTGTCCTTAATTATTTTGTCACTTCATGCCAGAAATCCCAGTGTAAGTTCAATTGCTAGTCTCAGGTAGAGCAGATCCATTGACTCAATCACTGAATGGCGAGTCAATAGTTTTGCAAATTCCATTGATTTCATCAGTGTGCTTTAGACATGACTAGCAAAATGATTTGTTGGAAAATACTGTGGTCACTTGAGGCTCCTCCTCATCTTAATTGATCAGGGAGGGTTTCCAGCACCCCCACCTCAACCCCCCCCCCCCCAAAATACAAAATTTGCCATAAAGGAAGTCAAAGGCTCTGAACAAATCTTGCCAAGACAACCGCGAGTTTGGTTTACTTTAGAGCTCACATAAATCAGAAACAACTTGGAACCTCTTCAGACATGCCACTGGAATTGCTGCTGATCATGAATACTCAGCTCCCATTATATACAATGGTGTAGTAAGTGAACCATCTCAGAGGTTAAGATCATCCAAGGAAGCCTTGCTCTTGGTCCCACCTCCTTTGTAGGCATGACTGGTGGGGATGAGAGACAGGGCTTTCTCAGTGGTGGCCTCTCATCTGTGGAACTCTGCCCCCTAATGAGATTAGATCAGCCCCTTCTCTCTTGACCTTCAGGGAAAAAACTTAAGATATAGTTATGGGACCAAGCTTTTGACACAGTGCAATAAGTGACTAAAAATCAATGTGATTGATAAATGGAATGGCCCTGGATTACATTTTGGATGGCATGATTTTAACTGATGTTTAAATAATCCATGTTTTAATTGGTTTGTTTTAATTGTAATTGCTCATTTAATACTTGCATGTATGGCATCGGATTGCTGCCTGTTGTAAGGACACCTTGAATCGCCTCCGGTGTGAGAAAGGCGGGATATAAATATGGTAAATAAATGGGGAACAATTCAAACAATTGTTGAAGAGAGTCTTAGCATTTGAAAATGCATACATATCAGCAGAGTGCTTGGTGCATGGCAAACTCAAAGCTTGCCTTTTCAATTCCTCCTCAAATATAATTGAGCCATGATTATTTAAATCTATGCATGCAGAATCCATGGACATAGAGGGCTGACCGTATAGATCTGTTCTGAATATACATTTCAAACAGTAAACGTTTTTTTAGTTATGTAACTTTAATGCTACCTATTTATTTTACTTTGCTGGAGCTCGTCTCAGAAGGATATTTGAAAGATTCAGCACATTCCCTGCATACCCTGGTGGAGGAGATTTCCTCTTAATCTAACCAGTGTTTGTCTTTCACTAAAAAAGGAGAGGCCTTTTAAACCCTGGGAATTTAGCTCTAATCCAACAGGATTCTTGCCAATGATTTTAACATATGAGAAATACCATAAGGTGTATAAAATAATACAATCACTTCTAAAACAGAAAGTTACTATTGCATATATTTAGGAGCATGTAACAAATATCTAAAATTGTGCATTATGGATGTCAAAGCATAACGCAATGGACAAAATCAAAGTTTGTAAGGAGTTTATCCTATTACACCAGTTTATCTCTCTGTGTATGCTTTGGTATGATTAAAGAGCAAAAAAAGCAGCAATGAAAAAGAGCAAAAATAGAAAAGGGGAGGAGGAAAAACATGGAACATAAACAAAGGTTACATATATACATTGATAAAATATGGCTCTATCTCAGAAGAAATACATTTTCTTGAAGTTGACATCTGTATGATATGTTTTTTATTCACAGCTACAGCAGTAAGTTCTAAAAAATGGATAGTAAATATTTACTTTTCCAACTTTAGGGCATATGTCTTTTCGAAGTAAAAGTAAAAACACACAAGACTGAAGAGTGCTGATGCTCAGTCCACATCATAAGGACATAAATTTAAAAGGACATGTGCATCTACTAATTAAAAAAGAAAAAAGATAAGCAATACATTATAACACATCCAACCAAAATGTGTTAAATATAATGTTAAATGTTAAATATACAACAATAAATATACATGAGGAAGAACTTCCTGACTGTGAGAGCCGTTCAGCAGTGGAACTCTCTGCCCCGGAGTGTGGTGGAGGCTCCTTCTTTGGAAGCTTTTAAGCAGAGGCTGGATGGCCATTTGTCAGGGGTGATTTGAATGCAATATTCCTGCTTCTTGGCAGGGGGTTGGACTGGATGACTCATGAGGTCTCTTCCAACTCTTTGATTCTATGATTCTATGAAATGGAGTGATCACAGAATATGTGCACCTCATATGCTACAGGGAAACATTGCCATATTCCACCAATTCCAATGTGCACTTTTTCCATTTTAGGGACTCTAAACATGGGGTGAGCTTCATAGTTGATAGTGCCTTAGATTTGGTGGGTTTGAGCTTTTTTTTCCAAATAGTCTTAACTCCAAGACATGCGGATGAGAAGGAGGAAAGGAAGGAAGAAAGAAAGGGGCCCCAGCTTCAAGCGGCTCTGGTTTTGGGATTTATTTATTTTTTATTGTCTTACCTCCAAGATAGGAGGGGAAGCAAGAGGAGGAAGCAGGGACCCAAACACAAATGGGTCCAGTTTTTATTTTTATTTTTAAAAAAATGTCTTACCTCTAAGATTGGAGGGAGGAGAAAGGGCCCCAGTCTCAACAGCTCTGCCAGGCCCCCATCATTTTGTGCTCAGTCTCAGACAGATGGCTGTTTACCAGTCTGGCTAATCTAAGTGTTGCTTTCTGCTTTCCCTGCCTCCCCGATTTATTTTTATTGTCAGAAGCAAATTGAGAATACAGTTAGTCCCATTGATCCCATAGAGATAGTAAAAAAAGGACTCATGCATAGAAGACAACTTCCAGATTGAACCAAAAGCAAGGAATTGTTCATACAGAGGGCATTCTTAAAAATATTCAAAATAATTTCGTTTTTCCAAAACTGAATCTTCAAAAACAAGGTACACCTTATATGTCATGGCAGTTTACTTTTGGCAAAATACGGTATATTCATTACATCATTGCTATTCATCTGAACACATGGTTTCTTTCTTTTTAAGAACTTTATTGCACAAAGGAGGCAGAGAATTGTAGTTATCACATGATGATGTGTGTCTGTTACTATTGTTTTCTCTCTCCCCCACTCCAGTGATTCTTCTGTCATTTTTAATGGATGTGTAAATCCATTGCTTACCTTAGTATAATGAGCCCCGCATTTGTGCCAGCATGCTGGCAGTAATGTAGTTGTCTTGAGACATCTCTCTCTTTTGCCAATCTTTTTTTAATGTTGAAATTGCACAATAATTTTACCAATAAACAAAATTAAATGAACCACAAGGCATGCTGGATAAGGATTGGGCAAGAAGGCAGGGGTACAGATGATGTGAGTAAGACTGATAGCAGGACCACAGTTTAGTGAGCCAGCACCATTGTGCTAGTGAAAAGCATTGTAATATCAAAAGCTCTCAATTTGATATGTAACCATTATCTACACTAATGTAACTATTGCAACACAGAGGGTTGGTATGATAAAGTGCTAAGATAAAGCAATGGTGCACCCAAAACATGTGGTTTTGCTCATGGAAGACTAGAAGTGAGTGGTCCAGGAAATGGACACATCTTCAAAAATTTATTTATTATTTGGGGTTCTTGTACCCCGCCCTTCTCACCCCGAAGGGGACCCAGGGCGGCTTACAACAGCAAGGCATACTTAGATGCCTGCCACACAAACAATCATCACAAAAGTACAACAATTCAAAGTTCCCACAATTCAAGCCATTATCCCAATAAAATCGATAAAATCAATAAAAACAATAAGAACAATACAAACCTAATTCTTCCTCCTACCTATCAGTGTACACTAACTCAAAGATCTGTTTTTGATTCCACTTCGACAATCCTGCTGATCTTACACATCTGATAGTCTTATTTAGTTGTCTTATTTAATTGCCTGGTTGCCCAAAAGCCTGGTTCCACAACCATGTCTTCACCCTCCTCCTGAAGGAGAGGAGGGATGGTGCTGTTCTGATTTCCCCCGGGAGTGAGTTCCACAGGTGAGGGGCCACCACTGAGAAGGCCCTGCTTCTCGTCCCCACCAGCCTCACTTGTGACAGTGGTGGGGTCGAGAGCAGGGCCTCCCCAGATGATCTCAAACTCTGAGGTGGGACGTAAAGGGAGATACGTTCGGACAGATACACTGGACCGGAACCGTACAGGGTTTTGTAGGTTAAAACCAGCACCTTGAATTGTGCTCGGAATTGAACCGGCAGCCAGTGGAGCTGGCATAGAAAGAAAAGAAGTAGGAAACTGTTAGGAAATCAATAGCTTTCCGCTATGCTAAAGAGACAGGTGCAAGTTGACCCAGTCAGATCACTATGCAGATGAGAAGTAAACAAAATTGGATGAACCATTTTTGGGATGAATAGCAGTGTTTATAGGGCAATAATGCTACAAATACTTTTTAAACAAAGGAGACAGTGCTGGGAAGAGGTCAGATGGATATATGGATATCAGGGACAGAGTCAAAAGATTCAGTCCTTATGCCTTCCTTTCCAAGATTTTTTTTTGTGGCAGGAGCGACTTGAGAAACTACAAGTTGCTTCTGGTGTAAGAGAATTGGGCGTCTGCAAGGACATTGCCCGGAGGACACCCAGATGTTTTACCATCCTGTAGGAGGCTTCTCTCATGTCCCCACATGGGAAGTTGGAGCTGACAGATGGGAGCTCACCCCGCTCCCCAGATTTGAACTGCCAGTCTTTCGGTCAGCAGTTCTGCCAGCACAAGGGTTTAATCAATTGCACCACTGGGGGCTTGCCGTTCGAAGATCAGATTCACATGCATAGTGTTCAGATAAAGAAATGCCACCAAATTGATTCATTTAAATCAGGAGTCCTCAAATTAAGGCCCGAGGGCTGGATACGGCCCTCCAAGGTCATTTACCCAGCCCTCGCTCAGGGTCAACCTAAGTCTGAAACTAATTGAAAGCACACAACAACAACAACAACAATCCTATCCCATCAGCCAAAAGCAGGCTCACATTTCCCGTTGAAATACTAATAAGTTTTAAATATAAGTTTATATTTGTTAAATTTTTTCTTCATTTTAATAATTGTATTGTTTTAAGTGTTTTTTGCACTATAAATAAGATATGTGCAGTGTGCATAGGAATTCATTCATGTTTTTTTCAAATTATAATCTGGCCCTCCAACAGTTTGAGGGACTACCTGGCCCTCTTTTTGAAAAGTTTGAAGGCCCCTGATTTAAATGCACTTGTTACACTTGCTATTGTTGGTTGGTAAGTATCAACAGCACATCTTGGAAGTAACGTCTTTCAGTTAATAACATTACTTGCAACACAGTACTTTGGGGCATGATGAGGATATAATGTAACTTCTTGTCTTGGTATTGTAATAAGATTCCCAGGTGTTCCCCCTCTATGTAATGAGAATAGAGGATTACTACTTTATGTTTTGAAACTCTTCCTTCAAACTGTATTCTATTCCAGATTTCCTAAATTTCTTCTTTTATTCTTTCTCCCACCCACGCCGCCCTTGCTAATTCCCCCTAGTGGTAAGGATGTAATTTCCCCTAGGGCACTCTATAGAGCTATCGCTCGAGAGTGCTCTAAACTATAACTCTATAGAGTGCCCTAGGGGAAGTTATATTATTAGCACTTCTGCGAGACGCTTGTAGGCTTTCAGAAAAACTCTATGTGTTCTGTGAGGCTTGGAAATTGGCTTGAAAGAAAGAATGAAGGAAGAGTTTTAAGGAAGATGAAAAGGAACGCCGGTTTTTATGGGTGGGGATCCTTGGGGAAGGCTCCTAATCTTTCTCTGGCAATGTTAATGTTAATGCATCAACATGGCATAATGTAATAATATTACAGCCAGTGTGGAGGAAACAGTAACATTAACAGATTAAGTGACTGAACACATTATTTTCAGAAATATTCTTAGTTCCAATAACCAGAATTCTTAGTAGGGCACAAAATCTGCATATTCATCTGACCTTCTTCTCAGCATTTTTGTGCATGCAAGTTATCAAGCAATGTGGAATATTATTATAATTGGACTGAAATAATTGTTTTTTACATCTCAGGTACTTTCTGTTCTTTTGCAAATTTTGGTGAGTTCATATTAGAAAATGTTCATCAATCACAACATTTAATGTATATATATATATAGTAGAAAATGTCTGGAGCAGAACTGTTGAATGTGGAAAGGAAGGAATCATATCTAAATTGACAGTAACAACCATTAAACTCAATAGTTCTGAAAATCTGGTCCATCACCAGAGCTCCGTAGATGCTTGCATCTAGTTTACTGCTGCACACAAAACTCTTTTACTTGGATTGTGATTTAGCCAATCTTTTGTTGACCACTAAAGCCAGTATAAGCACATCAATGAAGGAATGAAGGAGCCCCCGGTGGCGCAGTAGGTTAAAGCACTGTGCCGACAGGACTGAAGACCGACAGGTCACAGGTTCGAATCCGGGGAGAGGCGGATGAGCTACCTCTATTAGCTCCAGCTCCTCATGCGGGGACATGAGAGAAGCCTCCCACAAGGATGATAAAACATCAAAAATCATCCAGGTGTCCCCTGGGCAACGTCCTTGCAGACGGCCAGTTCTCTCACAACAGGAGCGGTTGCTCCTGACATGACAAAAAAAAATGAAGGAAATGTTTTTACCCCACTGGAGAATGTATTGCAGACTTTTTGCTTTCAAATAAAACACTTTTCAAAGCTGTCTTTAGCTATAATAACCCATAACATATTCAGTTGTACTGAGACAGACTGTATATTGACCACATCAACCAATATAGCTATTCTGTTCTTCTTTGAACCAAGCCAGAAACTGAATTTAATATTATCTCATAAAGAAATAAAATAAAGACAAACATGTTCCTCCTGAGTGTTAGCCATGCACAATACGTTACAACTACACCATGTCGAGAAACCAGAGCATAAGGTTCTTTTATTATTGTTAACAGGTTTTTATATTTGATGACAGATGCAGATGTAAATATCACACATATAAAGTACAGGTGTTCCAATTTCACATAACTTGTTGAAATTTTAGGACTGATATAAGATAATTTGAGAAACCAGAGAAGGACAAGATAACTTTTCCTCCTCAATCCACCTGCAGAAGTGACTGGAATAGCAATTAAGTCTTACTTCATCCACTTGCAATCAGATTCTGTCTTCCACCACTTAGAAGTTTAATTTAGGAGGTCACTGCCTGGTGTACCCAACTCCAGGCAGTGGAAAAGAGAGTTTTCAAAAGTGGTTCCCATCCTGTGACCCGTGGATCACCAGTGGTCCACAAGAATGAAAATATGGTCCATGACCTCACCATTACTACAAGGTGCCTCAAAACCACGTGGTAATGAGCGACTGGTCTCCCGAAACCCGCTTATAGTACTGAGGCAATGGGGATGTCGGGAGGGGAGAGGCTGACTGCCCACAAAAGATTACTACTTCTACATCAGCTCTAGATTATTAGATACGGTTTTCTGTGGGTGAACACATGGCGACTATTGGATGGCATATGTTCTGTATCAGAAACTAGAGATGATGTGGTCTATCCAATGCATTTTTCTGAATCAGCACCCCAAATAAACTGAATCTAAAGTTGATGAAAAACTAATTGTAACCCTTTGGGTACTAATGTTGGAGAGTGGTCCCTGGTCAAAGTGATCTCTGGTGAAGTGCTCCCTGGTCAAAGTGCTCCCTAGTCAAAAAAGGGTTGGGAATCACTGGTTTAGAAGGAACAAGCAAAAAGCTTCTTCCCCATCCTCCCCAAGTTTGCTACCTGTCTCACTTTGCAAATGGCAAGGCTGGCCAAGTAGAGCACTTACAAAATAAAAACCACTGGAAAGTGTTGCTTTTTTATAAAAACACTGGTCTCCATATATTTACTTAAGACTTAAATATCTAGCTAGAGAAATTTAAGAGTATTTTTCCTTCCCCTCTTGCTGGGCTTATCAATTCATTTCAAATTGCACACATACCCCTTCCGCAGCAATGCACAAAATATTCCTTTTAGAACAGATACCAAATGGACCCCACTCTCCCATCCCATTTTAAATTCGTTCTTGGCTTTAATTTAAGAGATAACTCATTCCTGTTTCTAGCATTTTAATGCATTGTGTCTTTCCCCCTACTACAAGCAATATACGTGTGTAATTAATAAACAATTTAGTATGTTGAGAAACCTAGGAACTTGGCAAATGTTCTGGGGATATGAAATCTCAGGAAAAAAGCAGCACATTATAAGAAAGAGTAAGTAATTACTTATGTAAGCTTTTCTTTTTAAATTCTAAGAACATTAGCTACTAATTACCTACTAATTACCAGTACTTCAGCAGGTGTGTGCACTTAACTGTAGGCTAAAACCCCTGTGAAAAACAAACCCTTCACACTCCCTCTCAAGATTAAAAAAAGAATCCCCCTGGACCTCATAACATGGCAGAGGTGCAGCAGAGCTGTTTACGTGGCAGAGCTTTAACTGCTTGATTGCTTAAGGTGAAAACAGGCTCCAGTTATTCTGCCTCCTTTCCCCCACCCTGTTAATGTCAAGGCAATTTACCAAAATGAATAAGTGGACTGGTAACCAAGTGAAATACAGGGAGTGGGGTAGGGGAGATGCAAATCAAAACTATGATTAAGATGTCTCCATCACCAGTGCATTTATCTCACTTCTGTAGTCGCTGGCACATTATTTCTAGGTATGAATACAACAGGAGGGAAAAAATTACTGGGTCAAACTTTTCAGCTGCAGGCTGCCAAAAGTTAGTAGTGGCTTCTATCCATTTGAAAGCAATGGAACATCTATTCAATGCTACAGATACATGAGTAAGGCAGCAAGATTATTGCCAGAGCACTCTGAGATCAGAGTGCACATTATTTCTGGTATGTATTCTGTTTTGGAAGCTAAGCATGGTTATTCCTTATTGGTACTTGAATAGGAGACTGCCAGTGAAAATCAGATGCTGTTGACCAGGGGTCCTCAAACTATGGCCCAGGGGCCGGATGCGGCCCTCCAAGGTCATTTACCTGGCCCTTGCTCAGGGTCATCCTAAGTCTGAAACGACTTGAAAGCACACAACAACATCAACAATCCTATCTCATCAGCCAAAAGTAGGCCCACACTTCCCATTGAAATACTAATAATTTTATATTTGTTGAAATTGTTCTTCATTTTAATTATTGTATTGCTTTTAAGTGTTTTTTTGCACTACAAATAAGATATGTGCACTGTGCATAGGAATTCATTCATGTTTTTTTCAAATTGTAATCCGGCCCCCAAACAGTTTGAGGGACTGTGTCCTGGCCCTCTGTTTAAAAAGTTTGAGGACCCCTGCTGTTGACTATATTTCAGAGAAGGGAGTTTTGAAATCCTTGCCTAAGAAAATCCTATGACATTCATGGGGTTGCAATAAGTCATCATCAGGCATCTTAAAAGTATATGCCTGCACATACACAAACATATGTCATGAATGACTTTTCAATGATTTTAAAGCATAGGTTCTTTTTATTGCAATTTCCAGTGTGAGAAGGTATATCAGATTACAGAAAACATTCTGTTGCATTTCAGTTGACTAATTATTCACTTTATTGAAGGTGTTTGTGAACTTGCTTTTTAAAAAAGTTATCTGTATTTCAGGTACTGAAAATAGGAAAGTATTACTATATGATCTGTCTCCACACCACACGTTCCTTCTCTTCTCAGAAGCACAGGATCTAAATGGGATGGCTCCATGTAGAGAGAAAATCTACAGTGTGCAAACATATCCAAGTATCAATTACATCTTCCTGTATCCTGTTACATTATAAGGAGCTCCATTTCTACAGATTGAAAGGATATTGTAGGCAGAAGTACTAAAAACATTGGACTGGAAGGAAATATTATCTTTGCTTCCCCTTAGAAGGAGAGAAAGTCTTTCTGACCAACTGTAATAAAAACTACATCTCCTCCAAAAGGTACTCTGTGGTCTAAGCTGGCGAGTGGAATCTCTGCTGTGCATTTACTCATTTACAATTCCACAAAGTTTTCTTTTTCTAGCCACACCAGAGTGCACTTTTAAGTGGTTGAAAGGTCAGAACAGATGAAACCAATGGCCACTGCTGAAGCATTTTGAAGTCTTTTGCAGCTGGATTTCTATTATCTGCAGCTTTAAAAGCCTCCTCATCAAAATGGGGGCTTTCCTGTAATTTTGCTTTGATATACTCAATGGATTTCAAAGCATAAATAGCAAGAATGTCCACAAATAGTACAAAAGAAGACATCTGTGGCAAATTGAAGCATAGTGGTAATAGAAAGGGGAAAAAAGAAACCACAATGGATTTATATGTATGTACAGTAACTATTTTTTTTTTATTTTTTGCCTATTCCTCCTGCAATAGTTTTCTATTCATCTCATTTACAAACACATACAGTTCAATCTTCATACTTGCAAGTTTTGCATACCCACAATCAACAAGAGATGTCCTTTTGGATTTTCTTCTATGCAATTCTCTGTTATTCTTTCACTGGAAGTCACCATAGAGTGTCACTGGGGGACTTTGGAAATAGGAAACCATGGTTAATAGTGAGGCCTATTAAAATGAAAGGCTTCTGTTCGATATAGGTATTCTCTTTAGGAATTTTTAAATCCTCCAGCAAGACACTACAGTATCTTCTGAGAGAAGCCATTCATTTTAATAGGGTTCACTATTATCCATGGTTTCTATTTCCATAGTAAATTAAAGATGTCCCCTGTGGATACGGGGATTGTACTAAATAAAGGACTTCTACTTCTTTCCAACTATTAAGGACCTTGTCACATATGCCATCAGAATCAGCCTGCCTTGCTGCATCCTGGCGGTGCCTGCCCAAGGGGGTCTGGGGACCTGTCCATCCTGGCTCCATCTTATCCCACTGGGGTGAAGAAAGGTTTCTTGACACTCTCTGTTTTTCTCAGTGCTTCAAACTTCAGTTTACTGTGTTTAGCTCTGATAGGCAAAAACTTGAATTTTCAATAGAAGCCAGAGTGACTTAACTGAGTCTAAGCTATTTGAGACAACATGAAAATGGAAGATCTCACTATGGAAATGACAACATCTTGGGTAAAGTGGATGATAGTAGAAAAACAGGAAAACTATTTTACAGATTAGTTTATTCAATTAAGAAAGCCGGAGCCCTGAATTTGCAATACCTGAACATAGCTGTTAATGAGATGATATCTTGAAATGCATAATTAGCATAAGTAAAAGCATCTTGATGGAAAACAACAACAGTAACAGTCAGACTGAGCCAGAAAACTTGGGAGACTCATCAAAAGTTGCTATTGCAACATAGAGACAGATAGCCGTGATCTGTGTTTTTTGGCCACAAGCCCTAAGTGGCAGTAGTTGAAACAAAAAAAAAGAAACTTTTTTCTCAAACGTAGGAGATCACATTCACTTAGAATACACATTACTGATGCTATGTTTTCTTTGGACCTGTAACACAGCATCCCCTTTAAAGGGTAACCCAGATTTCAAGTGAAACTACTGGACAAAAGCAACAATTTCTAGCAATACATCAGTGGGTGCCAAATGTCCCTTGTTATAAGAAATTCCACTTATTTGAGTGTTGTAAAGCTTTTTCTTACCGCATTTCTGTGTACAAACCCACAAGATCTCTTGCTCCCACCTCCTTTGCAGGCGAGATTGGTAGGGAAGAGAGAGAGGGCCTTTTCGGTGGTGGCCCCCTGACTCTGGAACTCACTTTCCAAGGACATCAGACATGCCCTAATGCTGGCAGTCTTTAGGAGGAGCCTGAAAACATGGTTGTTCCAGTGTGCCTTCCCAGAATAAGGAAAACTCTTAGCAATATGTCCTCAAATGCACTTTAACATTTATTTAGGATCGCCTGCGCACCCTCATCTTTCTTTGAAAATCCTATCCTAGTTATACCCTACCTTGTTCATGCCCAGCATTATTTTTAACATTTTAAATTATTACATTGAGCCCAGCCATAGGTTTTTAAATGCTTGTACGTTATTGTTCATTGTTATTGTTTATTTTTGTTTTGAGGTTTATTTTACCGTTTTGTATTGATTATTTTGTTACTGCCTTCGTTTTATTGATGTACTGCGGGCTTGGCCTCATGCAAGCACCGAGTCCCTTGGGAAGATGGTAGCGGGGTACAAATAAAGATTATTATTCTTATTCTTCTTATTATTATTATTATTTGATATAGATGGAACAAAATGCCAAAGAGTTCCTATTTTCTGATGTATGAGCACCACATAAAAACCAGAAACATGAGTGTCATTCTTGCACTTCCTTCAACTTCATATTGTTCTTAAGCAGTAATAGCCCAAAATAGATACTGTACTTCCTAAATTCCTATTAATTCAGTGTGTCTACTCTAGCAGGGACTAGCACCTTAGTGTAGTCTACATCACCTGATATTTGGCAGTAACCTTCCATTCAAGTATTATCAAGAGCTGACCCTGTTTAGCTTCCAAGAATCCTTAGTGTACTTAGGCCTGCAAATATCAAAATAAAATTTTCCTATTTATTGGCTTTTTCCAACTGGTGTTCAATTTTACAGTATTCTAGTTGTGTGTTAGATTGGATAAATGAAGAAACATCTAATTCCGTAATTTTCCTGTGCCACTCATTTTTTAAAATAAGACTAGCCATCCCCTGCCACGCGTTGCTGTGGCCCAGTCTGATGATCTGTAAAATAAAGTAATGCAAAAGTGTTGGTTTCTAATATATGTAATTTCTTTATTGTGGGTAAACAGTATTTCTTGTTGTTTCTTTGTCAGTGTTGAAGTGGAGAGTGTCTGGTTTGCCTACTCTGGAACATGCAACATATCACTGTCCTTCATTAGGAGTCCCTTTCAATTCTATGATACTATATCTGTTTGTGTGTGAACCATATATATCTATCAATATCTATGGATGGTTGGCTCTTTGTCAGGAGGGCTTTGATTATGTTTTCTTGCCCTGATGAAGGGAGTTGGACTGGATGGCCTTAAGTATTTTCTGTTGGCCATGGGGGTTCTGTGTGGGAAGTTTGCCCCAATTCTGTCATTGGTGGGTTTCAGCAAGATCTTTGATTGTAGGTGAACTATAAATTCTAGTAACTACAACTTCCAAACGTCAAACTCTATCTTTCTCAAACTCCATCTGTGTTCATATTTGGGCATATGGAATATTCATGCCAAGTTTGGTCCAGATCCATTATTGTTTGAGTCCACAGTGCTCTCTGGATGTAGGTGAACTACAACTCTCAAACTCAAGGTCAATGCCCACCACACCCTTCCAGAATTTTCTGTTGGTTGTGGGAGTCCTATGTGTCCAGTTTGGTTCAATTCCATGGTTGGTGGGGTTCAGAATGCTTTTTGATTGTAAGTAAACTATACATTCCAGCAACTACAACTCCCAAATGACAAAATCATTTTTTTTAGTGATGGTCATTCCTTGGGTTAGTAGGTTCTTGTGGCCAAATTTGGCGGAAATTCATCCAGTGGTTTCTGAGTTATGTTAATGCCACAAATGAACATTACATTTTTATTTATATAGATTATCACCATTTCCAATGGAGAAAAATATTGAGAAGGTATTGCCAATATATATATATATAGTTTGCTTACAATTTTTCTTCAAGTGTTATCACTGAAGTATAAACAAAAAGCAAATAGTATAGAAGACTACTCAAAAGTTTGTTCTCTTGTTTATAAATAGTCACATCCTACAGTTCTGTTTCCAAAAGGCTGCTTCTTTTCTGGTCCTCCATACTTTATCTTTTCCTTTCACTTAGCCTTTAAAAAAAAACCCGAAAGTGCTGGAGCACCTGTGTTGCTCATGTATATGCATGAAACAGAATGATGTCCCTCTGGGATGCTGGTGTTGTGACTCGAGGGAGCTGGTAAAGTAACCATGACAACATGCCTCAATGACATGACACTCTGCTTTTAAGTGAAAAAACCCTATAGTTTATCCTGGTAAACAAACACCATTATAACTTTACCTCTGCAAGTGGTGGCACCATTATAGCAAGTTCAAACTGGCAGTGGTTTAGCCCTGAGTGTACTGATGGTAATGACAAGTTATCTCTACACTATCAGAACCTGTCTTCATCCATTGAAATGTAAGATTCTGGGGATTGGAAATAGGATTCAATAATCTCTCTGAAAATTGGAGCTAAAAATAAACCTCTACTTCTGTCTTAGGTTGTACTGGTGATAGAAGCAATACGTTCACTTTACTTATTGACTAGATTTGGGACTAAAGATCCTAGACTTCCACAACTTCCCAGAGGGGGAATTCTGGAACTTGTAGTCCAGAGAGTAACATCTAATTTCTGACTATGTCATAGAATCATAGACTCATTGAGATGGAAGAAACCTTGCGGGCCATCCAGTCCAACCCACTGCCAAGAAACAGGAATCACATTCAAAGCATCCCTGATAGGTGGCCATCCAGTCTCTGTTTAAAAGCCTCCAAAGAAGGAGGCTTCACCACACTCCAGGGCAGAGAGTTCCACTACTGAACAGCTCTCACAGTTAGGCGGTTCTTCCTAATGTTCAGGTGGAATCTCCTTTCTTGTAGTTTGAAGCCATTGTTCTGCGTCCTAGTCTCCAGGGCAACAGAAAACGAGCTTTCTCCCTCCTCCCTGTGACTTCCCCTCACATATTTATACATGTCCATCAGGTCGCCTCTCAGCCTTCTCTTCTTCAAGTTAAACATGTCCAGCTCTTAAAGTTGGTCCTCATAGGGCTTGTTCTCCAGACCCTTGATCATTTTAGTCACCCTCTTCTGGACACATTCCAGCTTGTCAACATTTCTCTTCAATTGTGGTGCACAAAATTGGACACAGTATTCACAACTACTCAAGGGTGCTTATTGTGAACCAATATAGCGAGGCCAAGGTAGAGAGGAAGGGATTATATCTCAGTGGTACCTGCCTTGCATGCAAAAGGCCCCAGCTTCAGTGCTTGACATTCCTATTTCAAAGAGAAACAGGTGATGAAGAAGATGGAGAGTTGGTGTCAATTGAAATAGAGAATACTGGAAATATGGAGAATTTCCTGCATTCTTGTAATCTAATTTGTGTCTATCAGGATAAAAATCAATGGGGCTCATAGGTGGAATAGGATTGTACCCAGCCAATGGAATTCCAGGGGAAATCAAAGTTATATATATATATATATATATATATATATATATATATATATAGATAGATAGATAGATAGATAGCATGGATGAAAATAGAGAGCAGCATATCCTACTTCTTTCCTCCTCCTCCTCCTCCTCCTCCTCTAACAACAACAATACCTCTCATTGTCCTTCTCCTGATCTAAATCCTTCCTGCATATGTTGCATATATAGAGCCTTTCCCAGTCTCTCACGCCATACCCCAGTCCCCCTCTTTACACTGTCTCCAAGGTCAGAGAGGGAAGGGCCACAGAAGGTCATGTGTCAGGGAGGGGCAACCTGCAGTTCTCTTTCTCAGGAGGATATCTGATTCCATCTGAACATTAGGAAGAACTTCCTGACTGTGAGCGCCATTCAGCAGTGGAACTCTCTGCCCCGGAGTGTGGTGGAGACTCCTTCTTTGGAAGCTTTTAAACAGAGGCTGGATGGCCATCTGTCAGGGGTGCTTTGAATGCAATATTCCTGCTTCTTGGCAGGGGGTTGGATTGGATGGCCTA
Organism: Anolis sagrei; assembly: GCF_037176765.1. Classification (NCBI taxonomy): domain Eukaryota; kingdom Metazoa; phylum Chordata; class Lepidosauria; order Squamata; family Anolidae; genus Anolis; species Anolis sagrei. Next base: position 58,409,597 of record NC_090024.1, on the reverse strand, counting down.
TGAGGTCTCTTCCAACTCTATGATTCTATGATATGATCCCATAGGTATGCAGCTTAAGTGTGTTTTGGTGGCCTTCGTCAAGGCTAGAATGAAATTACTCATTGAGACAACTGCTGCTGGAAAGTATCAATGGTTACTTCCTAGCTATTCCCCTCTCTTGGAGGGTATGTCACCTGTATGTCACACAACCTTCTTGGGCATCTTAAATTACCCTTCAGTGCTAATTCCATTTTCAGTACTGAAGTAAGAATCGCTTGTCAGTCAATTCAGCTTCTGAGCTGATGGAGGGAGCACCATTTAGTTCTTTGCTTTAGATAGCATACATAATGTGTCCCCCAGCTTGTAACATGTCATCTAAGATTGCTTCCATTACATCAGAATGGAGAATCTGCTCTGGCCTTTAGTCTGAATTTTGAAGGAGCTACCCAAGATGGTGAATCCTACCCTAAAGGAGATTCAACACCTCAGGCAGCTCCTGTACAGTTCAGACTAAAGGCCAAAATGTACAGGGTTAGTCAAAATGAATAGGCCAATTCGGGTACAATTAATTTTCTTATTGGCCTATTCATTTTGACTAACCCTGTATTTGCTACCCTACTTCCATGGAAGGCACCAGTTACCACTGACTTAAGTCACCCATAACATTGGTGATAAATTTGAAAGGTAGTTGGCCACAGCATCTGTTTTGTTTTTGTGTCTGATTGCCAAATGGTTCCTTTTGACCTGATTCAGCATATTCAGATCCAAAATCCAGATAGATTTCTCTACTTTTTCTTCTCCATTTCAAAATCAAGCAACATAGATTAAATTATAGAGGTCAAATGTAACTATTGGATATATTTCTTTTTTAAAATAATCTTAACAACCAGATAACCCAAAATAGCTTATTCTTTGTGTGGCTCACTCACTATTCAATATTAATTTGGCCATTACCTTTACAATAAAATAATAATAAAGGAACACATGCTCAGTGCATACATTCCTGCAGAGTTAAGATTTAGAAATATTTGCTACCAACAAAACAACACAGAATCCTCAGCATACATACAACTTGCGACATTTTCAATTTGTAACATGGTCATTATCAAAATTATCATAATCACTGAATGGGTCCTCCGAACATAAATCTCTCACTATTGTCCTACTGTATAATTTCCATAATGTCAAAAAAAAACAAAGCTCTCCCTCTTTCAGAGAAAATATGGAATGCGTCCATTGGTGGTAGAGCATTCAGAACACAGAAAAGCATCTGGGAGAGGGAAATTGAAGAGGTCAGATTGAAAAATGAGTGGGAAATTGTTTTCCAAAACAAGAACAAAAAGTGCCCCTGAAGCTGACCAGATATCACTGTTCTGTGAGGCCTGAAGCTCTTTGGATCTGCAACCATCCTGTTCCTCTTTAAAATTAAAGCTACATGCTGAGCACAGTGCCATGGTCTACAGACCAAATGCTTACAGGGAGAGCTGCTGTCACCTCGGCTCCAGGCTCTAGAGCCAAAATACAATTGGAAGCATTTCCACCATTCCTATCCAGGCCACAGGGAACATGGCTCCCTCCAATGCACAAGTGCCAACGGCAGTGTTGCACCCTCCACTGCCCAATTGCTCATGGAAATGCTGCTGGCATCACTCACCAAATGTCATGGACAGCTCCAGTGCTATTAGCTTTCTAGCCCACTTAGCTAGCTACACTGTGGCATTCATCTCACTTTCTCAGGAGCCATGGAAGGAAGGAAACACAGTCATTAGCTTTAATGATTCCATATTTATTAACACCCTTAGCCAGGGCACAGATGCTCTTGTGACAAGTACCCACACCACCACAAGTATTTTTTTATAACACAACAAGCTGTGGAGAGAGACCAAAATGCCACAGGATGCTTAACAATTATGCATTACAGTCCTCACTTTAGAAAATGCTCTTCTAAAAGTTGTCATCAAGGTATTGGTTCCTTATTCAATGTATATTAATTACTATAATGGTGAATACAGTTAGAGGCTTACAGTATAATAAATGTTGGTTAATGAATCAGGACAACACATGCAGCCTGTCATTTAATAGGATTCGGAATCCTAATTTTTGCTTTTATCTGAACACTTTCAAGAGAAAGGTAAAAGAGGAGGAAATAAATAGTAGGTATTGCATGGGTTATCCACCCAGTAAAGTCAGGATTCACATTTATAATGTTACTTTTATAAGGAAATCAGGAGCTTGTTCTTCCAGTATTAATTAATGTAGAATCTACTAGTATAAGATTGCAATTGTTGCCTCTCTCATAACAGCAACTAAATATCTCATAAGGTAATTCATAGTACTATGGTGCCATTACATGCATTATTATTTACTCTTAAATTATTTAGAAACTTGGGTAAGAAGCATTACAAATATTTATTAGGGAAATTAATGGTGATGACTATGTTCCAGTGATGAGAAGCAACACCAAATGCATCTTTTTGAAAAAGAATATAAATGGCTCATAACATTCAAATGATATACTTTAAATTAAGAGTTTTTTGAATACCTCCAAATAACAGTCGCTTTTTGGAAACAATAACATGATGTAAAACTGTTTCCACAAAGATTCGTAATATAGACCAAATAAAAGAAGCCCCAAGTCTTCTAATTAGTTTAAGAAATATTGGACAAGAAGTTCCTTAAAGTGTTTCTGAGCTGTGAATAACTTTTGATTCACAGCTTTCTGTAACTGTGGAATCTGGACCAGGAAGATCACCCGTGACCCTCTTTTTCACAAGCCGCCTTTCTGCAAGCAGCTATCAATGAAGCAGGAAGCTCCCAGCTGGTATCTATTTATGGGTCTCTCAGCTTTAGAGGGAGTCACGGGGAATATGGAAGGAGTGACTCCCGAGGTCACCCACTTTGCTAAATGCCTCAAAGGACCTTTTCCCGCCATCCCCCTCCCCCCCTTTTTAAAAATAGTTTAGGGAATGGAAACCAACAGAGTCCATCCCACGATGCAGGGAGACTTCCAATCTGCACCCAAGTTTTTCCTGTTGTTTTTCGTTAATTTGACTGTCACCTCGTATGGCAACATCAATAATCCATTTTTTTCTTTTCCACAATTGTGATGTCTGGTGTATTGTGTTCCAGAACTTTGGCAGTCTGGATTCAAAAGTCCCACAGTATTTTTGCATGTTCATTTTCCCCTAGCTTTGCAGGTTTATGATCCCACCAGTTCTTTACTACTGGCAGGTGGTACTTGTGACATAAGTTCCAATGAATCATTTGGCCCACATAGTTGTACCTCTGTTTGTAGTCCATTTCCTTGCAGCAGCTGAGGATATGATCAATGGTTTCATCAGCTTCCTCACACAGTCTGCATTTTGGGCCATCAGCTGATTTTTTTATCTTGACCTTCATTGCATTTGTTTTGATGGCTTGCTTCTTCAGTGTTCCATTAGAGAGTCATAACCAGGTCTTCTCCTTATCAACTTTTCCTTCAATTTTGTCAAGGAACTGCCCATGCAATGCTTTGTTGTGCCAGCTGACAGCTCTGATTTGTTGTGCAGTTTTCTTGTACTGATTTTTGTCTGTTGTGTATTATTATTATTATTATTATTATTATTATTATTATTATTATTATTATATTAGTTACCCACCTCTCCTTGTGGATTGAGGCAGGTTACAGCATAATTAAAACTCATAAACATTATAAAAATTCTATAAATATACATATTAAAATGTACTTCTACAAAAGGTACACATTAAAAGTACTTCTATAAAATACATATTAAAATACACAGAACAGAGATTAAATAGAAGACACGAGTTTAAAATTCATGCTTACAATAGGCTGGGTAGACTTGCTGGGGAAAAAATAATTTATACCCCACCACTATCTTTCCAAAGGGACTTCGGGTGGCTCACAGAACACTACCATAAAATAAACAATACATAAACATATAGACTATAACAACATAAATTTACAACAGCAAACATGCATAAAATGACACATAATAAAAAAAATAAAAGATAGGTCTTTAGATAGCTTTTAAATTCTGACAGCTGATCTAGCTGTCTGAGCTCTTCTGGCAGGTTGTTCCAGAGTCTTGGGGCAGCCGATGAAAAGGTCCTCTGGGTGACATTCACCAGTCGGGTTCCAGCTTGTTGGTGAAGCTGTCCCCCAGAGGACTTAAGTGTGTAAGGTGAATTGCATGGGAGAAAGCGATCCTCTAGATATCCAGGAACCAAGCCATGTAGGGCTTTAAAGGTAAAAACCTACACCTTGTACTTTGCCCAGAAACTAATTGGCAGCCAATGGAGTGACTTTAGGATATGCATAATATGCTAGGCGTTCCCATAACCAATCTGGCTGCCATATTTTGAACCAGCTGGAGTTTCCAAACTTGGTACAAAAGTAGCCAATGTAAGGGACATTCCAGAAGTCCAACCCTGAGGTTATTAGTGCGTTCACTACCATTTTCAAGTCCTCCAAATCTAGGAAGGGCACGCCTGGTTTCTCAGCCGAAACTGGTAGTAAGCACTCCTGCCCACCACAACTACCTGGGCTGACATTTGGAGACATGGATAAAGGAGCACTCCCAAGCTGAGTCTTTCAGGGAGAGCGTTACCCCATCCAGAACTGGTTGACACACCTCCACCCCCAGATTATGACCTTTGTTGGCAAGCGCCTTTGTTTTGCCTGGATTCAGCTTCAATTTATTTTTCCTCATCCAGATCATTACCTCCTCCAGGCATTAATTCAGAGGAACCATGCTATCCTTAGCTGAGACTGTTTTTGGAGGCATGGAGAAATATATTTGGGTGTTATCGGCATACTGATAACACCCAGCTCCATGCCTATGGATGATCTCTTCTAGTAGTTTCATGTAAATATTTTTTTAAAAAATTGGGATAGAATGGCACCTTGTGGCCATATAACAGCTCCTTTTTTTGAGGAGCAGCTATCCCCAAGCGTGAAGGTGAAGGAGGGATGGAAAAACAGACTGATAATTTTGGATTGCAGTATTGTGTCTGCCATAAACAATGCAATATAGCATGAACTGGGAAAGACTGGGATTCTGCTCTTGCTGATCCTACTGCCTATAAAAGACAAGGTAAATGGTGGCTAGCACTAGAGTCCCTTATGGAACATATGTGAATAATAAAATGGAAAGAAAAGGGAAAAGCAGATAAGCCTGCTTTACCTGCTACTGCCATCATGGTTAAAAAAACATGGATCCATAAGGTTGGTCATTAAAATGAAAATTGCAAGGTATTTGGAAAGAAAGAAAAAGTCATTCCAGAATGCATTTTGCCAGAAGATTTCAAGTGGTCTTTAGAAGTTCAAAATGTTTTTGTGTATTTATGCAAAGGTTATACAATCTGATTGTTTCATTTCACATGTGCGCATTGTTAATTTTGAAGAAAGCGTTTTGCTAAACAAATTCAAATTATCTTATTTTTTCAGGTGAAGGAACTTGTACCTAATTTCCCATTTTGTTTCTATCTCTGATACCAAATGTTATGTTTAAAAAGCCCAGAAGCACATAAACTTCATGAATGGAGGTATATGTGATAAAGTAAACATATCATAGATGAGTTAGACCATACCTGCTAAAAGATTAAGAATATGCTATATGTTTAGCACATATAATTTAACATACATACCTTAGGATTCTAATGAGAAAACGATACAAGGAAGAACTCAGTCTGCCAGTTTAGAAAGCTCTACATTATTTACTCGTAATAAGAAATTGGGTTAAAGAAGGGATGAGATCAAAAATATTTTAAGGAGGGATCTAAAGGGGAAAAGGAAAATGGGATTAAACATTCAGAAAGAGTATTTATGGCTTAAGTGGCCAGAAATCTTTTTTAAACAGCACAGAGTTTTAGAAAAGCATGGTAGCATTATGCTAAGAGAAAGAAGATGGATATGAGTGAGTGTGACATTTAAGCATAAAAGAAATTCCATTTTGTGTTAGCGATAAAGCATTTTCTGATCTCTTAATGTCATCCACAGTGCCTTCTACTACAAGAGGATTTGGCCACTTGCTACCAGGAGATTATGGTAAGAGTATTTTCTTTGATGGCTTGCAAATGTGTTCAGCAACATAGAGCAATGGTTGAAAACAGAGAGCCCAGGAATTTAAGATCTTTTGTGCCTTCTGTTTCCTTATATTAGTAAGAACAGGTGAAAATGTTATCCTTCCCCTTTTGGGATTCTTGGTCCTTGTTTTTTTCCACAGCATCATTTTGTATCTGCTGTGTTGATGCTTAGTTGTTGTTAGTATGTTTTTGTTTTTTGTACTACGTTTCCCGTACTCCTTAAACTTGTTCATCCCTGACTTTTTGCGTCCTAATACAGCACCTACAAATATCATGGGGAATGACACACAAGAGCTGAACAATTCAGCTGTTCTGTCAAATGCTTTAAAAAACAGAAAAGAAAATCTCCTGATCTAGCTACTGCAGGGGAAGGAGGAGAGGGAGGAAAAAAACCAACAACTTGCTGAAACATCATCTGAAACAGGAGGTTCCAATTCATTGGAACTCGACTTATTACATGGTTGAGCAGCTCCTGGAACAGTAAAATGCTGTGCAAGGTTTTGTCGACCAGTGCAAGGTAAGAAAGAAAAACCCAGATAATCTCCTAACCTTTACACTAAAAATCTGACAGCTGCTCTGACTACCATCCTCCACGGGAAGTCACTGCTGACAAGGCATGTCTGTATGAAGATCAAACAAAGAAACACACAACTGTTTCTACATGTTATCTAATCAGGCAAAGTCTATTCAAATCAATTGGCATTTGGCTGTGAAGAGATCTTTAGAACTATGTTGATGTGTTCTTCAAAGAAACAAATAATGTGGCACATTATTTATAAATGAAAAGCAGACAAACATTTCCTTATGAGTCCACTTCCACAAAATGCACCAGGTTGGTTCGTGCTGCCCTGAGGCATACTGTAGGAACCATAGAAGTCCATCCATGGAGAATCTAACCCCTGAAGAGCTGGATCTTTAGTGATCATGAATGTACAAATAGAAGGCATAGCCTCTCTCATGACACACAGTGATAGTAGTTGTATAGTTTTAGTCCAAACTTAATAGTATGGCGGTTTAAAAACTAATGCCGTGAGAATGAAACTTTGAATGAGCACATCTGCAGCACATACTGCTTAAACATTTTTGGTGAACCAAAAAGCTACACTGATTCCAATACTTGGCATTTAAAATAAGTAATTTCATATTTTGTTATTTTGAATGTATATACTGAAAAATCATATGATCTTGGTGGTGAAAACATTTCCTTTCTACCTAGAGATTTTATTTAATTATTTAGGTGCCATATTTATATCTATCCTGAAGGGGACGCAAGGTGGCTTTACATATAGGCAACTATTCAATGCCTTTGGACAACATGCAATTAAAATACATTTATGTTAAATTTAAAATTAAATTGAATACACATTAAAACATATAAAAATATTGCATTCACTATTAAAATCACTTCATCCATAATTGTAATCCGGGACCATTCCAACAATCATTGTACATATTCCATAGCTGTTATTGCACTATAATTCATCTCCAAAGGCTTGTCCCCAAAGCCAGGTTTTTACTTTCCTTCTGAAGATCAGGAGGGAGGAGGCTGCTCTAATAACATTGTAGTTTCATTTGTATTTTCAGATGTACTTTCATTTTAAATGTTATGACTTACAGTCACTGCCACAAGTTCCATTCTGGTTATTCCTCAAATAGAGTCTATCAATTGAATCTAGACAAGACAGAACAAAACATGTTCCTGTAGAAACAACTCATCAAGCTGAAAACAAGCTGCAGAGGTTTATTACAATTGAGCCAAAATGAGAGTACAAACACTTTGCTTGTAGAAGCATAAACATACAGAGAAATACAAGACATCTTACACAGTTCTGATAGCCATTCAAACCCCCCCCCCCCCCACTTCATCCCTGATTGGCTAAGAAAAGAGTCAGCAAGGATCTGCACCAGAATTGGTCGGGGGCTCCGTTGATGTCATCACCTTCAGATGGAAATTCTCTTAGTGAGGAGAATGGCAGCTAAGGATTGGTCTATGCAGAGATGCCCCCTGAGAGGGTGTAGTCCATGAGGAAATAATGGCCCAGATATGCTGATAAAGTTTTGATTAGCTTACAGTAAATGTCCAGTACTGTGGGAGACAAAAACATGGAGTTCATGGTGCAAGAATCAAGAGACAAAGATGTTGATCTTAGGTAATCAGGGACTTGGCTGTACATAAAGAAAATTAATGAATGCACATATTATAAGCCCCCTCTTCCATGAGGAGTGACAGACTCTCAGCCTCAGGTAAAATGCACAAACACCTTGGATCACCTATCCTTGCATACAAACAATAAATCTGAAGATTATCTAGCTTGGGAAATAGCTAAAGGGATTTTCTCAACCTTTTCCATTCCCAGAAGATTACACTATATAATAAAACTTGAAAAAATTTCTATTCATGGTTTGAAAGTGTTATTCCTGTTTAATTTTGCAGTACTTACTTTGAAAGTAGTTGTTATACTCCAGAAACTTCATTTTTTTGTGGCTGCCACAAATTATGTTGAATTGGTTGAGACTCAATGAGATATTAATTGAAAAAATAGAGCAAAATATGCTGCAGGATATCCTGCAAAAACATTTTTTGGAGTTTAAAAACCTTTTCAGTGTTTCTATGATAGAATCAATTAGGAAACAACATTTATAACCCAGGAACAAAAATTGTCTTACATAGAGTTATCTAAACAGGCTCATGGATGGGGGGTTGTCTCTAGGTTATTTTGATACACTTTGAAGAAGCAGTTTATATACACTTTATCTAAGAAATTAACATAGTATATAGTTTAAAAGATACAAGTTACACAGAATTCATCAAATTGATACAATTTATTGAGGAGTTGGACGCAATATATAATTCATGTGGGATATAGCCGCTATTTTGCCTGTTCTCAGTCTCTAAAGCTTTGAACGTGCACATCTCTGGATCCCCAGGAAAGTTCTATAATAAAAGGAAAACAATAATATATTTGTTGGTAGTCTCTTTGTGAACTGTAAGTCTTTTGGGGAGGGGGGTCATTGTGGCTGGATATCAAAGGAATCAGTTTGATGTGATAGGTTGGGTTGTGGGAAAGTGGGTTTTTAGAATGGAGCCTTTGACCAACTTAGAGAGCACCAATCAGTGGTATTCACCATCAGTGACATGTTTGCTTTGTGTTTTCTAAATGGTGTTTCATGCTTCCTAAGAGCCCTCAACAACTAATGTTATTACATAATAGTTTCCCATTGTTTGGGAATTAAAGTTTCACTATACCACCACCTTTAATGACTGTCTCAGAGGTTGTACAGTTTTAGAAGCATAAGAGGTTTATGTTGGATTTGCTCTACTCTTGTTCCACTGGACCATCCCTCAATTTGAAATTTGCTTTGTCCAAATGCTTTTCTCCAAGCAATTAATAAAAAAAAAATAATTTGGAGTTCATCATTTAAAACTTTCCAAATACTCAAGTCCTAAATCTCATTCCATGGCACGTTTACACCATTAGTATTGACTAGAGGGCTACTAGCAACTCCTGCAAGCCATGTATGGGATTTGTCAGCTGGCATACAGTAACAATAGTGACATTCTTCCCAGTTTCCTCCCCTGGCAAAGGAAACAAGGTGGAATAGAAGCCTCAGGGGAAGACATGAAGAATATGTGGTTGGACTAATGCCACATTTTGGTTAAGATTCTCAAGGGTGGATAAAGTCAGAACATTATTCTGAATAGCCTGGAGGTGGCCTCCAGAATGACTTGCCTAAGATATCCAGCAAGTACCCTCTAGCTTAGGAACACATGGAATACAAATGAAGTTTGAAACTGCCTGCATCCTTTGCTCTCTTGTCTGTCTTATTCTGAATAACTCTTAAATCAGGATTACACAAATGGGAAACCAAGGCCCTCAGACTCTAAGTTCAAGTCGCTAATGGCTAAACCACAAGGGCAAGCAACACCATTGACAGTAATGAGCAGTTGCCTAGTGCTCCTGCAAGCACAAATGAAAAATAAGTGAAGTTGTGCATGCTAGTTAACTACCAAGAATTTTACAGTACTATAAATAACAGACATTAATTCTATACATTTCTTCCCATTTTGTAGCTGTTGATATGCTGAAGATGTACTCAATGGAATAAAAAAATCTAGAACGTGCCACCCTTATTTGCATAACTGAATTAGCTTTCGAAGTCACTAAAATGGTTAACTTCTCCCATTCTCCACATGAAGATTCTTTCAATGCAGTAGTGGAAGCCTTAGACCCCATCTACATTGCCATATAAAATCCAGATTATCTGCTTTGAACTGGATTATATGTCTGTATAGACCAATATAATCCAGTATGAAGCAGATAATCTGGATTTTATATGGCAAGGTAGATGGGCCATTAGCAAAAGGCTGGTTGTGCCATATACAGCATAAAAAAGATGTTCATATTTTGTTCGTCAAAATAAAGTATCTTCATATTCTGAGTGTCTGGCAAAAAGTTGCTTAATTACAGCAAAATTAGAATGAAACAATATTAGGGGACAAAGAATAATGTGTTTTGTGTTAGCCTTTTAAGAGAATATTATTATGTAGAAGGGGGAGTTTTTCTATCCAACTATCCCCTCAAAATCTCCCACTTGTTAAATTGTTTTTCCTCTGTCAGAACCCAGACTCCTTAAAGAGCCAGACTCAAGAGTATGTCCAAAACAATAGTTTATTAATACAAAGCAAAAGAGACTCAGAGACACTTGCTTCAGTGTCTCTGAAGGTCAGCGGTTCAAATCTGAAAGACAAGGTGAGCTCCCATCAGTCAGCTCCAGCTTCCCATGCAGGGACATCAGACAAGCCTCCCACAGGATGGTAACCCATCCAGGTGTCCCATAAGCAACATCTCTGCAGACAGCCAATTCTCTCAAATCACTTCTGACATGAAAAAAATAGCGGTAAATATTTCTTAGAACTGGGGAGGAAAATTCTGAGCAGTATTTCATTCAGCTATTTAATAATAATAATAATAATAATAATAATAATAATCTTTATTTATACCCAACCACCATCTCCCCAAAGGGGACTTGGGGCAGCTTACATGAGGCCATGCCCATCAATATAGAAAACACAAAATAACACAAAAACACAACAGAAAATCAGAAAATAAAATAACATAAAATACAAAACCAATGTATATATGCACCACAACAATACAAAATCAAAACATTAAACCACTCAAAATGATCACAGTGGGCAGGGCCAGTTCAAAGATTAAAATTTTAAAACACTTGGCGATAGGGCAGTGCAAAATATCAGGAAGAGGATCCAGGGGATATGGTAGGAGTTCATTGCACAAACCAGAGAATAAAGTGCTTCTGATGACATTTTATGCAGAGATTGGTCAGGGATTATCATACATTCAGTCATTGAAGGCACATTGGAACAGCCAAGTTTTCAGGTTCCTCCTAAAGATTTCCAGGGTGGGGGCTTGCCTAATATCTCTGGAGAGAGAATTCCAGAGCCAAGGGGCAACCACAGAGAAGGCCCTCTCTCTCTCTCTCGTCCCCAAAAGTTGCGCTTGCGATGAAGGCAGGAGTGAGAGAAGGGCCTCTCCTGTTATAACTACAGCTGTAAGAGAAAGCAGCACAAGAAAGAAAACCCAAGAAACTGTTGCTGAGAAACAATAGGAAATGGCAACATAATATTTTGAGGTATGCTTGTGAGGTTGCCTGCAGAAAACCTGCTGTTGTGAGCCACCCACTACTCACTGCTTGACAAGGACATGCTTGCTGAGTAGCTGCCTAGATGTGGCACAGTTTCCTACACAAAATCTCTGGAGAGGAATTGTTAGAAAGTCATAAAAAAACTAAGGGTCGCCTCAGTGGATGCCCTCCTAAAATCTGAGTGAGAATGAAGTACTCTTAAGTAAAGCTTGTTTGTGGGAATCTATGGAATAGTAATTCAAAAATGGCAGAGGATCTACTAAAATGTTGCCAAATATTTTAAAGGCAGATGTTCTGAGGGTTCTTTAATTTTCTAGTAGGCCATGGGTGGCTTGTCAAATATGTCCCGTTTTGTGGGAACTGGTTTGGTTTGTTTGGTATTATATTCCTTTGGAGTTTTTTAGTTTCTATTTGAATCATTCATTTTCTAATTAGACTTGATATTTTGATACTATTGGCACAATCATGACTCTTCCTCCAAGGCTACTGCCATTATTTGAGTCACATGTTAATGGTAGTTCTATCAGGTTTGGATGGGCCAGACCAGAAGAAGTTATCTGCCACCTCATCACACTAGGGTTTTTTTGGGGGGGGGGGGTTGCCCCTTACCATGCTAGGGCTCCTCTTCAGTGACAGATCTAGATGCACTCCATTAGATGCCATAGGGTGAAGCCCCACCTCATCTGTGGGTGAAGCAGCAAGGAAGTGTTGCATTCTAGTTTCTTCACCACAGTGAGTGATTTGTTTTTTGGGTAGCCCCAATAAGCTACCTGCAGTTTTTGGGCTTTCTGATGGGGAAAATGGCAATGCAGCAACACGCCTGGAGGAAGTCAGACAGCGAAGGAGGGGAGGTGCTAGCATGCTGCAAGGCACCACACACACCTTCCACTTCAGCAGTGATTGCCAGTGAAACAGGACCATAAAGAGGGGAGAGGCTCATAAGTATGACGAGGTCCCTAGTTATGTCACTTTAAAGCATAGGTTCTTTTTATTACAATTTCTAGTGTGAGAGGGTATATCAGATTACAGATTGTATTTAGACAAAGAATGACATTGGATATACGGACATACAGATTCTATGCAACTACTGTACACTGGATTCACAATTACATGGCTAACAAACAAACAAAGGGGAATTATGTTTTCATTCAACATTCACACCACATGTACACACATTCATCCTCATGCACCCAAATATTCTCCCTCCTTGGAGAAGCACCTGTTAGGCCACACCCTGCTTTCCTGCAGCCTGTCAATGCATAGTTCCATAACACCAAAACTTCAAAACGCCGAAATGCCAAAACTTCTTTCCCTAAGAACAATGCCAAGGACCTGATCTCTGTTTTCCCTACAGCAGAACCTGAATCCCTGCACAAAATCTAAGACTCTAGAAGCACTTCTTCCTCTTCCCTTGAGAAAGAAGCCCCAAAGTGACCAGACTGCTCCCTTGCAAATCTGCCACTCTCCATATGTACACTATCTCTCTCCTTCCCATGGAGCAGAGCATAGCGGGTGGAGCAGACTCCTCAGGTTTGTCACACTTTGAGCATTATTAGACTGAGTCTTTTATAGGAATATTCTGCTGATGTAGTCCCAAAGTTGTAAATTAATGATAGACATCTTCCATCCTGGATCCATCTCAGTTTTGTGGCCAGATGTTGATCTTCTTGATTGATGTTGATCTTATGTTGACTTCCTTCTTAACATTCTAAACATTTCTGTTATCACTGTCCCAATTCTTATCAGAGTTTACTCTTCGGTTCTTATTAGCAACTTTTAATTACAGTCCAGCAAGCAGGTAGTTAGTCATTGCAGGCCTTAATATTGTACTGGTATCTCCAAAATTATTAGCTCCATCCATACATTCATCTTCTATTTTTCCATTCATTCCCACACATCATATTAAATTCACATTTATCAAATCTTCACATTGAATTTCTTATTACATATTCCCCTTCTTGCATATTGATTTCATTTTTAAATCTATATGCAACATATTATAAAGTAACTTCTAAATTTCAGTTGTATCAGATCTCAGTTTCGGAAACCAGAAATGCATTTTCATGATTACAATTACAAGTAACCATATCATCATCATTACAGTTAAGTATACTTAAGTATACTAGTTAAGTAGCTGATAAAGGATTCTGGTCAGTAGTAATAAATAGTTTAAAACCATGCAGACTAGTATCTGGAAAGAAACCAGCTAGATTCAAAAGCTTTAGTAAGCAGCAGTGTTTCTACCTGATGCCAGGTGGGTATCTCAGGGGAAAGCGCTCTACCACTAGAGTTCCATGGATGAGAAGGCCCTTGCCCATGTTCTCATTGATGGAGCACAGGAGTACCCTTCTCCCCTAAACCCCAATAGACCTTAACCCTTTTTAAGGCATATATATATTGAGAGGTTTTGTCAGGTATCAAAATCCCAAGCTATTTAGAACTTTAAATGTTATCAAAAGTACATTGAATTCCAACTAGAAGTGTATTAGCAGCCAGTGTGATCCTTTTAAATTGGTGATGATATGATAGGGAACAATTGAGGCTCTGCTTTTTTGTATTAGTTGTAATTTCTGAGTCATCATCAAGGGCTGCCCCATGTAGAGTGCATTACAGAATCAATACCTTGAATTCCTCCAACCTACTTCAAAACAAAGTCCTCAAACACAGACATGAATTATACAAATTGATTGAGGACTATACAAGAAAAATGCTTTGCCTGGCATATTTTGGTTCATTTTCAGGTCCCCTAGTTACATTTCACAACATAACATCTAGTCTTCCTTTATACTACCCATAGGATCAGTTAACCTGTGGGCATCTTACTGATGATACTATTATTGATATGAATAGTAGCAGACATGTTCAAGGAAAGGATCAGCCACCACAGAATTTTGTCAACTTCAACTATACATGGAGAGCAGTTCTAATTAACTTAGGTAATCTGGGGGCAAGAAGCATCTTGCTGTGACCCCAATGTGCAAATACCCGAACGACCAATGCCACACTATGAGGTCTTTATTATCTTCAGCAGACACAAATGGCACATTGTCCTCCACTCCTATTTGTAGGAGCCCTCCTGCTTTGCTGTGTTCCACTGAAATGTTTTCAGATTGCTAGTGCAAGATATTTGCTTTTCTACTTCTGTGAAAATGTTTCAATACCAAAGAGAAATCCATCCTTATGCATGTATTGAAAGGGCAGCTTTAGCACGCATGACACTCTTTTCTTTCCCGATACCCCTTTGTAATAGAGTAATACTTACATCTTTCTCTTTCTCTCTCAAAAATATCATGATTGCTATAAAAACCTTTACTTTTATGGCTGTGAAATTATGCAGTCATGTGATTACATGATAAGGGATAAAAGGGTTCAGTGGCTTGAAAAGTTCACAAGGTGATAAAGTAAATTGAAGTGTGATTAGAGCAGTTGGAAATGTGATTTGAATTCATTTTTACACAATTCATTTTCTAGAAATTTTCCATTCACCACTGAAAATAGGCAAGGACAATGATAGGAAGAAACAAAAAAGCAAATAATCAGTGTGATATAAGAGAAGAATTATCCACTTTACATGGCAAATACAGGGCACTGAAACCTGTGACTGAAATCTTGTCACTGCTAATGAGAAGGGGGATGAGTTGGTGCACAAAGAATCATCAAGAATCTATATACCTAATACTGTATGGGAAAGTCTGAGGATGCATCTATTCTGTTTTGAATGAATGCAGTTTGACATCACTTTCACTGCCACTGGTTCAGTGCTATAAAACCTTGGAATGTGTAGTTTGGTGAGGCACCAGGACTCTTGCAGACTCCCAGGACTCCCATGATTCTATAGCATTGAGCCATGGCAGTTACAGTGCTGTCAAACTGCATAAGAGTGTAGATCAGCATTTTTCAACATGGGGGTTCAGGGGTTGCAAGGGGGTGTCAGAAGGATTGCCAAAGACCATCAGAAAACCACAATATTTTCTGTTGGTCATTGAGGTTCTTTGTGGGAAGTTTGGCCCAATTCTATTGTTTGTGGGGTTCAGAATGCTCATTGATTGTAGGTGAACTATAAATTCCAGCAATTACAACTCCCAAATGTCAAGATGTATTTTCCCAAAACTCCACCAGTGTTCACATTTGGGCATATTGAGTATTTGTGCCAAGTTTGGTCCAGATCCAACATTGTTTGAGTCTACAGTGCTTTCTGGATGTAGGTGAACTACAACTCCAAAACTCAATGTTGATGTCCACCAAATCCTTTCAGGATTTTCTGTTGGTTATGGGAGTTCTGTGTGCCAAGATTGGTTCAATTCCATCATTGGTGGAAATCAGAATGCCCTTTGATTGTAGGTTAACTATGAATCCCAGCAACTACAATTCCCAAATGACAAAATCAATCCCGCCCTCCAACCCCACCAGTATTCAAATTTGAGCATATTAAGTATTTGTGCAAAATTTGGTCCAGTGAATAAAAATACATCCTGCAAATAAGATATTTACATTAATATTCATAACAGTAGCAAAATTATAGTTATGCAATAGCAATGAAAATAATGTTATGGTTGGGAGTCACCACAACATGAACTATGTATTAAGGGGTCACAGCATTAGGAAAGTTGAGAACCACTGGTGTAGATGCATCCTGCATATCCCTTCTCCTCCTTGTTGGTAATATTCCACAACACCCAATTTATTCTACTAAACAAACAGTGACTAGGTTCTACTGCTAGTTGATCATCATTCATTAGGCCAAGGATGAGCAAATATGGTCTTCAAAGTATGGCTGGACTACTTTTTTCAGCGGTCTCTACAACTGGCTATGCTGGTTAAGGCTAACGTGCATTGGAGTCCAAGGCATCTAAGGGGTTACACTTTGCCCACTAGTAGGTCCTTTTCATGAGAGCCTTTGAGATCTTATGGCTGTTTGTACCTATTTTGATTAACTTTACTGACCTTTTTTTGCCTTGGACAGATTTGAATATGAAAAGTCAGTCTGTGTTTTGCAGTGCAATCTGATGAAGTTTATGCCTAAGTAAGCACACATAGTATTGTAGCCAAAGTAAAGAAAATAAAGTGCATTACCTACCTAAATTTCTAAATATGCATCAGGCTTGAATGCTTCTTCATAGTTACAGCAATGAAATTTGAAATCCTGCTTCCACTTATCAAGTAGCAAGCCCTTTCATCTCACGGGAACTTATTTCTGGGTAGACAACCATCACAGACAAAATATCTACAAATACATTTATAGGTAGAGATCCCGACTTCTGTTATGTGTAATGACTTTGGGTTGTAACCAAATATGGAATCCTCTGACCACAGAGTGCACCCTTAAAAGCTTTGGGCCATGTTATTAAATTTATAGCTGATGGAATGTTAATTTGCAGGATTTCTTTAATATTTGAGTGCTCTGGACCATCAGGCAGACATTTACCCTGTGACATCTGCTGTATTGAAAGCTTTTCTTACAACTCATCTGTATGAGGGGAAGAACAGATCTTTGATATGTAGCTATTTCTTACCTCATTATTTTGACTACTGTATATATTCCTGTATAAGACAACCTCAAGTATAGGTCAAGAATGGGTTTGAGGCCAAAAATATGGATTTTGATGTGACCCATGCATAAATTGAGCATCATTTCATGGCAGAGGGGAAAACACAAATGCTCATTCAGGGGGCCAGCCATTTCTGGTTGTAACTGCCATCATCTTGCCACCAGCCATTCAAAAAAACCAGAAGTGGTGCCAATGTGGAAAGGTGCTTCTTTTAGGCCCCTTCTACACTACCATATACAATCCAGATTATCTGCTTTGAACTGGATTATATGGCAGTGTAGACTCACATAATCCAGTTCAAAGCAGATGTGGAATATCTGTTTTGATAATCTGGATTATATGGCAGTCTAGAAGGGGCCCTAGATTCTCCTGGGATGGACCAAATTCTTGCTTTCCGCCACTATACTCAAAGAAGGGGAGTCACAATCCCTCAGCCTTAACGTGCTATAAAGTGAACTTTTGAAGATAAAATCTTAGTACTCATTCAAGCCATTGGAAATGTGTTGAGGTGTATTGAAGGTTTTCCTAACTCTTGAAAACCTTTGCTTCCAACAGTACAGTAAGACTGTAGAGCATTAAGAGCTACAAAAGGCTGAATCTATAAGGACGTACTATTTTTAAAAAGTAATTGATTTTGAAGTTCATTCAAATGTGAGCCTAATTGCATGCATTTGAACCAGGTATTGTGTGAACAGGTGTTTTCTCTCTCTAGACAGCTCTGCAATTGCACCTGCAAAATGTCCTGCAATTTCATCCTTAGGTCCCACCAATTTCTTCCTGTAAGAGGTATCACCTAGCAGGTGCTCTGGGTCTCACAGGCTTACCTGAATCAAAGTAAGTTGATAACATTTTCCAGTTTATATTGTAAATGATAAGATCCTATTCCAATATCTTCTGAATCTCATTGTCAGCCACTCAAAACACTGAAGATAAAGAGTCCTCTAAAGAAGAAAAATACAATTTAGCAAAAATTAATTCATCAAACTGAAGCCACTTTCATGCTTAAATTAAAGCAGACAGTTGAGATTTACACTAGATTTATTACCTCGTCAGATGGGGTACTTTTTGGCGGCAGTTCCTCTATAATTTTACAATGGAGCCTACTGGTCCAATCCCATGACATAGAAGTACTTCTAGTGAGGCTCTGGCGTAAAACTATAGAGGAACCAGCTCATGCCACTGCTGCAGCAACACGGGAGGCTTCCCATGTTCGGTTGGAGTCAACAGGGGGAAAGCTGAGTGGTGGACACTTCCCCCCATGGGATGAAGTGGAGGGGAAGCCAGACAATGCATGGCAATTCTGGCGGCCCATCTGATGGGGTTGGAAAATCAGGATTTGAATCCACTCTCAGCCACTGGAAATCATGAGGTCATACTGTCTTGATCATAGAGGAAGGTAATGGAAAATCTCCTTTGAATAAATCTAGCCACTCCCATCCCACCCCCAAAAATAGGGTCACCAGGGGTTATAGTTACAAGAAGTAGAGTGGATGAGGCCATCACTCTTAAGTAATCATTTTAGCCCTCTTGAAATGTTCCTTCGGTCCAATTTTTTGACATTGTAAAAACTGTAAACTTCAGCATTTGGAAATATAGTTCAGGCATTCAAAGAGAAGAGACAGGTAAAGTTATCAAAAGGATTGTAGATAGCATCCACACAAGTTTTAGGTAAGAACAGTTTTCATTGTATCACTTTGGAAAGTTAGTAATTTGGGGACTGAAAATACTTTTTGTGTTGAAGGAACAGATTTAGGGGACAGATTTAGGGGACAATGCCTTCATTCTGCCTCCCAGTAATTATGGAACACAGTAAATAAAAAAATGGACTTCAAGTTGACTTAAAGGTACTTACAACAACCAAAGTTATTTTATAATTATGACTGTTTTCCTAATTTTAGATGTTTAACACAACTGCTCTCTGGCACCACAAGATGCAGAAACAATCTTAAGAAATGGGGCTACAAAGTGGGGTTCATGACACGCAAAAGTAGAGAAGAGCAAACCACAGACCACTTGCTAAAATGCCACATGCACAATGGAGGACCATCTCACAGCGACACCAGAGGCACTCCAAGTGACCAGCTATTGGTCAAAGGACGTTTAGTATAATACCAAGTTTTTAATTTTGTTTGTGCTTTTAAATACCTTATAACTGTATCATCAATTCATTCCTGACACAATATATAAAAACACAAAATGGGTTCAAAGATTTCGAATGACTTTTTGATTTTCCTGTTTTATTATTTGGTCTATACATTCTTTGTTTATGAGCAGAATTTTCTGACAGGTTTTCTTTATTTTCTGTTTCTTTCTCTTAATAATACCTGAAATACAGTGTAACCAGAGTGATGGAGTGAGAAAGAGGAAACTTGTTACCAATAACTATTTATCAACACATAACATATCCCAAGAAATATTAAAAATTGATAAATGATAATATAACCCTATTCCCCTTCCTTTTTAACCTGCTCATCTGCATAAAATGGGGCGTGTGAGACTTTAATGCCTGATAATTTTATTAACTGTGGGCAAAATATGAAGTTACATTTCCTTGTTTTGTAGGCAATAGCATATATCATCACATTGCTTGTGATGTCAAATAAATCTGCTTTGTCCTTCATATAGATTCATATCTTAGATTGCTATTACTGCATGTGAGTCTGATGACAGGCAACATAGCTGAAAACGACATTTTCATACTAGTGATTTAGTACTTAATGTCTCACATATAATTCCTGGAAATGCTGTGTCAAAGAATGGCCAACATTACTTCAGAAAAATGACAGCATATGAAGTGGAGTTACAAAAAATTACAACTATTTACTAAGGTTGAATTTTCTAAAGCATCCATAGGGATTTAAAAATGTTACTTAGTGCTTTGCCTGAAGCCCAATGAAGTCAATGGAGATACTCCTTTTAACTACAATAGGCTGTCAATCAGATCTAAGTGCTTTTGAAAAGTAAACCTAAAAGCAGGCGTTCTCTCATTTCCCCCTTCTGAGAGTCTCTCAAAACAAGAAAAAAGTTCTAACTTTGGGAATTACGGATACTGTTCCTGAACAATATCTGGCTCATTTGAGGGTCACTGTGACGTGCTGCTCCCACTTTGTTTCCTTTCTTTCCTAGTTCTCAAATGGATTTCTTGAAACAGAATGAGTGGGTGAAGCTGGTTACTGATTTTTATTTATCTAGCCAAAACTGAGAATAATGAGACCTTCCCAGTATTGCTGGACTGCAATCCTCACATTTCTCGCTACTGATTTCCCTGGTCAGTGTGCTGGGAGTTGCAATCTCACACCATTGAATCCTGTGTTACTTTATTGCAGGGATCACAAAAGAAATTCATGGAGTCCATAAAGTCCTCTGCAAGGACGACCAGCACAGTGAGCAAACATATATCTAACTGGAGAAGGGGGTAATTTAGACATAGCAAAATAGCTTTCACCAATATGCAAAGAGGCACATCACTCCATTTTTACATAAAAGAACAGAATAGAATCTGGTTGCACCTTTGATATGCACCTCTGGCATATGATTTCATAGACTTCATCAGAATCACTTCATCAGATGTTTATGCTCAAAATTACTTGTTCCTAGTTAATCTCAAAGGTGCTACTGGTCCCTCACCCATATTGTGCTTCAATCATTATATTTATATTTTTAATGTACCAAACATACCAAGTTTGTATGAAAATGTGACTATTTTCTGTGCTGGTCAATGACCGAAATAAATGATTTGATTGAAGGTGCTACTGGGTTCCTTTTTTGAGTTCTCCAGAGAGGTGGTATTATAGAGATCTGGTTTGCTATATGGAAGACCTATATAGCAAGATGGAAAAAAACCTTGGTTTTACAGCAGGGGAGGACAGTCTCCAATTTTCATTTCTACTTTGATCCATGAAAGGTCAGAATCCAATCCAATCCAGTAAACTCCACCATGTCGTCCTCCTCTCAAAAGCTACATCATTTCAGAGAGGAAATGGAAAACCCAGAAGCAACAGCTAATAGTGGTATGATTTCACAACTCATTCCTGAACAGTCCTTAATGTGATGCCTTTTTCTTCTCAACAGATTTTCTTTGGTAAGTAAAAAGATGGAGGACACCATGGGTAAACATGGGAGCATGGCAAGTGGAAGAGGATGCCATCTGGAGCACATCTGTGGAGTTTGTTTCCAAAAGGTTCCAAATCCATCTGGACAAATTTACAGGAATAAATAGTGCTGAGGGTATACAACCAAAGTGACCTTTCTCATTCTTTGCTTATATATATTCTTTCTATGCCAGACATCAAATTTACCTGTCGTATGTCACAAAGATATTTCACCCTTTATTATGGAATTATTCAAGAAATAAATTTGGATTTGGTGCTTTTGGGAAACAAATCAGGATTTGGTATCCTTTGACATGAATGTACAGGTTAAAATATATGTAGAAGTAATTCCATTAAACAACAAGCATGTTTTATTATTTATTAACAGTTAGTATTTTCTTCTGTATAATTAATTTTTCACTTTAAAAGAAAAACCACTTTTAAATGTTATTACATGATTTTTTTCTCTTTTCATAGTGAACACAATGATATTATTTAGACAAGATCTTCTGGAGAAGCCCTGCTCTCAGTCCCGCCTCCTTTGCAGGCGTGACTGGTGGGGATGGGAGACAGGGCCTTCTCAGTGGTGGCCTCTCAACTATGGAACTCCCTCACAAGTGGGATTCGATCGCCCCTTTCATTTTGCAAACAAGTGAAAGTGTGACTTTGGGAGCAAGCATTTGGCCCAGCATAATTATCTGTGCAATACAGTTGGACTTGACCCTGTATTGATGAATATGATTATTTGATTATCTGTCTTTGGATCTATACACAATAGTCACCTAATGTTTACATATGTTGTTTAATGTTGTTTTAAATTGTTGTTTAATTGCTTTTAATTGCTGTTGTTTGAGCATGGAATAATGCCAATTATATAAGCCACCCTGAGTCCCCTTCGGGGTGAGACAGATATAAATGTCATAAATAAAATAAAATAAAATAAATAAGACATTTGTTGTAATGTTTGAAATCTACCCTTTTGTAATTTCAAACCATTATACCTCATCCCACCCTCTGGGGCAACAGAGAAGATACATATTCCCTCCTCTCTGAGACAGTTCACAACACATTAACCCCCCAGACATATTCACTATCTTTTACAATACATGGTAAAACATTTTGTTTTCCATTTTCAAGCACACACACACACACAAATCAATATAACCCAAAGGTTTATCAAGTTCTTGATTGGCTAAATGACAAGGGAAAGGAAAGCATCCCTTAAAAAAATTGAACTCCATCATCTATCAATCATAAGCTATGTAGCTAAAGGATTGTGGACATTACAGTCATCAATAACAATTGTCCCTATATTGAGCTGAATTGGGTGGTGCAATGTAAGTTCTGCAGTGTAAGATGTCATATGTCATCTTCTAAGTAGCATTACCAAAATAACTCAGCCCCCCAAATCTAAATACATAATTGTGAATGATCTTGTGTAGTCACAGCTGGCAGTAAAGGGTGATATACCTACCGTTAATGCCTTTTGGCAAATGCTAAAGTATGCATTTATCAAAACACTATTGTCTGAATTGGCATTCACACAACATAGCCTAAAACATTTCAATCTCTCACTAAACTAGAGATTTTACTAATTACCACATTCATTTGAATTTTTATTACATTCAAATAAAGAAAGCCATTATTAGGGTCAACCTAAATCCACAGTCTTTGCAATTTTAGGATTTTCTGCTACAATTTGGCTTTGAGCTTCAGAGTCTGGGATTTTGTATTACAAGTATAAACTTTGTTTTGAGGAAGACAAGCACAGAAGTTGTGTGGTTTTTCACTGACATATTCAACAAGTGTTATACTGAGGGAAAACCAACAACTTCTGTGGCACGTAAAGGGCTAAGAGCTAAATTGAGTTTTACATTCCAGTTAGAACAGAGGCTTTAAATCAACTCTACTTATGTAAGTCAAAATATTAGATATTGTTTCTCGTAAGCTTTTGTGAAGTGCAGCTCATTTTATTAGATGCATGCCGCTGGCTTGACTATGCACTGCAGCCTCAGCTGACACATGCTGGTATTTGTACATAGGTAAAGGGATACACAAAATATGAGTATAGCAATGATCTTGTGGTAATTTAAGTTATCAAGACATGGATAGGAAATAATAACATAGATAATCAGATTCACACGTGTATGG
The DNA here is from genome assembly GCF_037176765.1 of Anolis sagrei. Lineage (NCBI taxonomy): Eukaryota > Metazoa > Chordata > Lepidosauria > Squamata > Anolidae > Anolis > Anolis sagrei. The sequence continues at coordinate 58,386,073 of NC_090024.1, read as the reverse complement.
TGATGAAAAATATGTGCCCAGTCCAAGTAGGAGTGATAGAATTTAACTGCTAGACTCTAGATGAACTCAAGCATGTGTGTTGGGAGGAAGAGTTGCATAGAAATGTAAAAACACAAGGAAAGAAATCTCCCTAAATTTAGGTGAAAAACAAAAATTATGTCATAATACAGATATCCCTGCAGAGATAAGCTGATACATGGTGTGAGAAAAGAATCCTTTGTCACTATTGAAGCCACAGGAGACAGGGCTGAGTCTTTTGATGAATTCATGTTCAGCTGCTTCCCCTCAAAATCTGTTCTTGAAGTTCTTTTGTTCAAGGACAGCCATCTTGAGTCAAAGAACATTTGTCCTGGGAGACTGAAATATTCATCTCCCGGTTTTGAGTATTTCTGTTTCTAATGTCAGGTGTATGTCTGTTTATTCTTTTGCATAGAAATTGGATGATTTGGCCTGGAATCCTTGGTAACTTTCACAAGATGCTTAAGACATTAAGTTCAGTGTGGTCTGATGGATTTGAGATATCCAAGTTCAGGTGCCCATTGAGCCCTAAAATACATTGTGTGACTTTGGGCAGATCATTCTCGCTGGGCCTAACCAATCTTATAAAGATGCAAGCCACTGGATTCTCAGTGACTCTATAGATCATAAGTCACTTACGACAGCCTATAGAAAAATGCTGCCTAAAGTCTACCATATTACCCAGGACTATGATTTCACAAAAACTGTCCAGACCTCCCCCCCCCCCCCGCCAAGAAAACCACAGCTTCTATGTGGAGTTTCAAGGCAGGAAAAGTAGGTGAAGGAAGCAAAAAAAATGGTTTACCCTAAGGTAGCATTCTTGCACCAACCTTGTTCAACATCTTTACCAAGGATCAGCCACAGCTACCACTCACAAAGAGCTTTATGTAGGCTGATAATCTTGGCCTAACAGCACAAGCAAAAGACTTTGACACAGTCGAAAACTAGCTTACGAATGCCTTGAAAGATCTCTCCAGCTACTATAAAGATAATCACCCTGTCAAGACCCAAGTGTGTACTTTCCACCTATGCAATTGTGAAGCCAACAGGAAATTGAAACTTACCTGGGAAGGCCAAGAGCTCAAACTGTTTCCATCCTAAATATTTTGGAGTTACCTTAGATCGAACACTAACATTTAGAAAACACTGCATGAACACCAAGCACAAAGTAGCTGCACACAATATCCTGTGGAAACTTACTGGCAGCACATGGGGAGCAGACCCAAGTATGCCTGCCCTGTTTGGCATAAGTCTGTTCACATGATGCAGGTGAACATAGCACTGAATGAAACATGTAGAATAATCACAGGATGTCTCAAACCTACACCTGTCAATAGACTCTACAAGTTAGCTGGCATCCCCCCTCCCCCAGATGTGTGATGGGAAGTTGCTGCTGTGAGAGAAATAAGGTGGAACACTGTGAAAGCCATCTACTACATGGCTCCTCCCAGTAGACTCAAATCAAGGAAATGCTTCATGAGAACCACCACTCCTCTTAATGTTTCCCCAGCAACAGCAATAGCATCCCTCTGGGCAGCTAAACCAGAAAATCCCAATTGGTCGTCCCCTGCGAGGGTCTGCCTCCAGGGGCAAACCAGGAAATGGTCAATTTGGAAATCCCTGAACAGACCGAGAAGTGGAATTGACAGAGCAAAAGACAACTTGGCAAAATGGCACTACCTAAAACAATGCTTCTCAATCTGTGGATCCCCAAGTGTTTTGGCCTACAACTCCCAGAAATCCCAGCCAGTTTACCAGCTGTTAGGATTTCTGGGAGTTGAAGGCCAAAACATCTGAACCACTAGAGAACCACTGACCTAGAAGAATCCTTCACCTTGTGTCACTGTGGAGCAGAACCAACAACTCCACACCTGTATACTTGTCTACAATGCCCTGCCTCATGTACAGAGGAAGAATTGTTTAAAGCTACAGACAATTTGGTTGCTGTCACCTGGGTTTTGGTCAAAAATTATTTAGCCACTTGCGCTCCTTCTATTTTTTATCAGTTCTATACTTATGCATGCTTATAGGATTCTTGTGTAAGATACATCGGTTGAAGTAACCACTGCATTAACTGTCATGCCATGTCACATTGCCATAGGATGGTTCTGTGGCAAAGACAGTATGATTTGTTGTTATGCATGCTTTTACTGCCCTGTATATTGGGGGAGGGAGCAAATCACTATAGCAGATAAAAACTTGTTGAGGAATGTCTGTGGTAGGCTGATTTTGTTTGACGGAAGGAAGCTTTTTCCTTGATTGCTATTGTTTTTTCATTTGTTTCTGTTTTATTTTAAATTGTGGACTGGCATCCTGCTAATGATGTCATGATATCTCTTCCTTTTTTGCCAGTGGGAGGGAAAGGTTCTCGTACCCCTAAAAGCCCCTGTGGCCTGCACGCCTCCAACGTGGCCATTTAATGGCCCATGAAGAACAGTGAAAAAATGTAGGATCATTGCAGAAGAGAGGTTATGGAATTCTTCCTTGATAAAGTTGGGGGCTGGAGGGGAAAGCATCCACCAATAGACATACGTATGATCCACAGGAAACAGGAGAGGAATAGTGTAATGGAAAAGAATTCTGCTTGTTTATGCTATCTCCCCATGGAGAACCTGAGGATTTACAGTTTTGTGCTTTTATTCATTATATATTTTGTACTTGAAAACCATATTGAGTTTCATTCATGGGAGAGAAGCAAATTTCCAAACTAGCCTCTATAAGTAATCATTTTCCTTGAGATGTCCACACTCATCCTACCCTTCTTAGCCAGCACCCTAGATGCCAACATGCAGACACTTCTCTGACACTTGTATCAGCGCTGTTGAGAAAGCCTCCTAGGCAGAACCCAAAACAAATGTCAGAGAGGTGTCAGAAGCTATAGCTGTGTTTGCTATTTTTTTTTGCTGGCCCTGTGACCTTAAACTTACCTTCTTGCCTTGGGTGCAGTACAAGTTATTATCCCACCAGTAGCAGTGCAGTAGGAGCCTCCAATGACACAATGGTTTAAACCCTTGTGTTGGCAAGACTGCTTACTGATAGGTCAGTGGTTCAAATACAGGGACAGTGGGTTGAGCTCCCTATGTCAGCTCGAGCTCCAGCGGGGATATGAGAGAAGCCTCCTACAAGGATAGTAAAACATCAAAACATCTGGATGTTCCCTGGGCAACATCCTTACAGATGGCCAATTCTCTCACACCAGAAGTGACTTGCAATTTCTCAAGTCGCTCCTGACACACACAAAAAGCAGTGCAGTGAGAGCCACCTGCTAGCCAAGTCATTGCCGTATGTGGAATGGCAAGAACAACTTCAGTTGAGCTTCAGGTGAGAGCTTCATGCAGAACTAGATTTCTTCTTTCCTTTGCTAATTGTCACTGGATGACAAAAGTAATATTTGTGCGCTAATCACAGATGGAGGCTTCTCCTCCCCAGGCAAACGAGTCTTCCTAATCTTCATGCACTGAGTGAAGGGAAATGGAAAGTAGGAAAACTTCTTGAGCAAAGAGTCTGTAATGGACCCATTAAAACCAACCTGAAATTGCATTCACAAATATTGTAACAACCTTGTGGATAATAAGTGTGGTATAAAAAGCACATTCCTACCTAAGTGCTAATATTACCGAAGGGTGTGTTCTTGTCAAATAACATTTGGTCCAGTAATTGTAAAAGGCCCATTAAACATTTACTGAATGTTAGGATGGAATGGAAACACGTACATTAAAAAAAAGATACACTTGTTTCTTTCCAATCTCAGTTTCAGAATTAGGGAGAACTAAATGTTCCTCCAGTTGAATGCATTATAGTGCTAACTCTTTTAGGACTTCCTGTGCAAGCAACAAGTCAGCTTTACTTGAGCTATCAACTTTCAGTTCTGTCAGACTACAGTTTCTATTTTTTCTGCTAAAGAGTTCATGCTGGCTATCAAAAGGTGAAGGCTGTAGTTGAACACATCTTGAGTTCACCAATTCCAGAAAGGTTACTCTAAGTGACATACTTTCATCTCACTGTACTACCCAACACATGGAAAATACATATATGAGGCTAATTTTGGAATTCTTTATTAATATTTCACTTAAGGCCAACTTTTAATGAAATAACCATTGGAAACAATTAGTTTGAAAGAATATTTTATTTCTGAGTTTTACATTTCTAGCATTCTAATTTGCGATGAAGAGTTGATTACATGACAAAAACAAAGGCATGCTTAGCTATCATTGTACCCATATATTTGACACTGGAGAAAATACATTTATTCCAAGGACCTGGTTCAATGTTTTATGTGGACATTAGGATTTAATCTTAAAGTGGCACACAAGACCAGATATAATTATCATTGGCTTGACTGGAAGACACTACAATCCAAAATGTGCCAAGAAAGCTCAACATACTCACATTTGACTTCAAAAGAAGAAAGCCTCTTAAAAATAAGAAGGTAAGGAAGCATGAATTTGAAAGAAAAAATCAAAAAGGTCAAATATCTCCTGATCATTTGTGGAAGATTCAAAACCACAATAATAGGATCTCTGCAAGAATATACACCATATGTCAAGGAAGACGCCACCAAGTCCAGAAGGAGAGCAATATGATGAATGAGTTATATAATAAAACTATTCTGGACAAGGTTTCTTTCCGAAAAGAAAAGTCTTGTCCAAATGAGGAAAACAGAAAAGAATGCAAATGTCTGCTAAATAAGCGATGTTGACAATAAGGGATTAACCATTCTTTTAAAAACAAGCTTGTCTCAGAGGCAGAAAAATTACTCTGAAAATGGTTGGACTATAGAAGAACACAAAGAGTTTAAAGATCAAAGAATGATTGGTGAAGAAAGACATTATAGCAAAGACAAATCTGGGGATGCCTGCCATAGATGCAGTTGAAACGTCAGGAGAGAATGCTTCTAGAACATGGCAATGTAGCCCGAAAAATCTACAACAATCCACAAATTGATTGATTCAAATTGATTATTCTGGCTTATCTGGAATTCAGGGAAGCCAACATAGCAAGATTTCTGTCAGATCCTAAAGCCCTCCAGAAGGCATAACTTCAGAATAAAACTGCAAAATAAACTGCAAAGTACCATATTTCCATTTTAGAACAGTAGAGTCTTGCTTATCTAGCCTTCACTCTTCCAACGTTCTGTGTTATCCATCACAGTCTGCCTCCCACCCAGGTCCACAGCTGTTTCAATACATTGCGATGTTTTGGTGCTAAATTCGTAAATACAATAATTACTACATGACATTATCATGTATTGACCTGCTTTTTCTGTCGATTTGTTGTAAAATATGATTTTTAGTGTTTAATTTGTAAAATCATAACTTAATTTGACGTTTCATATGCTTTTCCTTAATCCCACATTATTATCCAACATTTTTGCTCATCCAAAGTTCTGCCAGCCCAATTATGTTGGATAAGCGAGATTCTATTGTATTACCTTAATAATAGTTTATGCAGAAAAACAACTGCTAATGTACCTACAGGTTTTTGTCATTACAGTACAATGGTTCTGTCCACAAAAAAATGAGTCCTGGATCCTTTCACCTCTTTCAGACAAAAAGCTAATGTTGGGATGAATCCCATTGTTAGATGCTTTGAATCATAGGGATTTCCCAGTATGATGACTCATTGCCCAACAATTGATTCAGTGGGTGCACTGTAACTGGAATTAATCAATAGCAGTTAGTCCTACAATTTATATATCAATTTATATATCTGTTTTTTAAAAATGTACAATTCAATCCCTTCTGAAGTATTAGAAAGATAGAAATTGTCGTTTATTTGGCTTTAGAAAAAGTAAGTCTCTCTCATAATATTAGAAAGATAGATGTTGCAATCTTGGGGGTTTTTTTCCATTCCTAAACACACACAGCACATAAAATACAGTAAAAACTACAATTTGTTCCATTAAAATGAAACAAAAACAAAAATATTGTTTAGTGTGTGTGTGTGTGTGTGTGTGTGTGTGTGTGTGTGTGTATGTAGGAGTACTTTCTGCCTGTGTCCACCATGCTTTGTTAAGAATTTCAAAGAAGATCGATCCAGAGTACTATTGCCAAGACCCAGAAGCCTCAAGAGCACCAAACACAATATAAAAGGTCCAAACACAGGTTTATTAAACCCAAAAAGGCTTCAGAGACACTTGCTTCAGTGTCTCTAGTACAAACTAAAAGTCTATAGCAACCGCTACATGAAAAAACTCAACTTAAATATAATCCGGATTATCTCGGAGTATAATCTGGGATAACGAAAATATACAGCAAACTGCTTGTAATTCAAAATGTACAAAAGGCACCAAAAAACAATGTAGGAGCAAGCAAAATCAGAGTCCAACGTCAGTCCGTAGCCCAGGCACGTCCGAAGTAAGAAGAAGCAGTCCAAAAAGCGTAGTCGTTGTCAAAACATGGTCCGGAGTCAAAAAGGGAGAGTTTAAGTCAGCACTTACGGAGTCTCAGCCAGAAGTCATGGAAACATGAAGATCTGTAGTCCAAGGACCCAAGTTCGAGAGTAATGACAGGAACAAAGATTCACACCCAAAAATACACTTTGCCTTCTGCAAAGACCCATTGAAACCAAACCAACTTATATCCTAAAGCTCCTCATCAGAGGATGAACTGCTCCCCACCCTTTCATCATCACTTTCAGCTGCCCCATTCCCTGCAGCTGAGCACTGCCTCCCATCTCTCCACCTTTGCCAGCGTCTGTCAAGACTTAGGTCCTCCCAAGTGTTCCCCGATTGCCACTCTTCTCCAAACCCCTCAAAGTCATCACTGGAGGTAGGCTGAGTACAGATATCCCTAATTTCCTGTACATGAGTCCAGTCCAAATCACCCTCATCCTCAATGTCACTCCCAGTCCCATCACTCCCTTCAAAACCCATAAAATCATCTTCTGTTGGAGTGCTAAGTATATCACAGATACGCTTCCTTTGGAGCTCTTCATCAGATTCTTGTTCACGAGTAGCCCGCTTAACTCCCCTGCTTTCCTCTCCTTCCCCAATTTCACAGTCAGAGAAACCCTCGAAGGATTCAGAATTAGTTGGAGCCATGAATATGTCTCTAATCCACTTTCGCTGCTGCTCCTCCTCCCACACCTGCACAGCCCTCTTCGCCCTTCTACCGGTAGTAGTAACGTTACTATCACGCTGTACTACAACAACTATACTTAGCATACTTCAAAGCAACTAAACTGACTTAAAGAAAGACGCACAACATAAAAGGCTAATATCATTTTCAGTGTACATATAAACTTTAAATGTTTGTTGTCCATTATACTGAAAGATATATTTTATTTTTAAAATACCATTAAATAACATTACCATAATAATAATGAAATCATTGCATTTCACCGTGGAAGAGCTAAGATGTCCCTGGATGTGGTGGGAGGGGAGACAGAGAAGTTGTAGACTCCAGAACTGCATCTGAATAAATTGAATTTGATAATTGGAAAAAGAAACCCATAAAGTGGAAATTAATGTACCTTAATAGGTGAACTGCTTTTCCAAGTTATTACATGATAATAGAATTGGTTGTGATGTAATCTTATTAGCAGCTCATAAATTATATATGTATTTTTAAAAATCCAATATATGTACAGTACAGATTTGTTTGTTTTGAACTCAGTGTAAAGCACTCCATTTGATGTGGCTCAGCAAAAAATGTAGTATGCATTGAAAAAGCAAAGTCTTTGAATACATCAAGCAGGATAATTTAGACTGTTTTAATCATGATTATGAAAGTATAATGAGGCAGTTTCATATTGGTTGGAAAACACAAAAGAAAAGTGATTCTCTGAAAGTAAAAGTATATATAAAATGACCCATGTTCCTTATGTATACAGATATACATTATTATATAATCTATTACTGGATTTCAGGAAACTTGGATAGTAAGTAATATATTTATAAAACATGCCATTGCTTTTAAGATTCTAGTAGGAGTTTTATTGTATGAACATTGATTATACTGCAGTGATTTGGAAACATGTTTCTTTTCAATGTGTTTCAAAGCATTAATCTGTGACTTGAATAGGGGGAGGCAAATCCTCTTACTGGTTTTTAGACTTACCACTATATGTGAAAAAGTTGTACAACGAAGCCAACCTTTTCTGGAATTAACACAGTAGTTGTTTGTTTACATTGGCTAGTGTTTGACTGTGAATGTTGTTTCTTTTTGAAACATAGAAATACATTGTTCCTAATCAAATACATCTCTGACAACTAGTAAATACAGAAAATGCAATTACTGTAAGTAAGAGTTACATCTAGTTGAAAGCAATGGGAAAGTGTTCAGCTCATAGTGGGCAGGACAGGAATTGGGAAGGTGGTTAATAGGCTGTTCATACTGGCAAACCCTTTATTAAATCACCTTTTCCACCTTACATGTAATCAATGCAGTGAGAATGGGAAATTTGATATGCTAGTTGCATGCTACCAAAAGCAGGACCCCCAAATTGTGGCTTTGAAGTGAACTCAAATGCTTTGGAACCAATGTGAGTGTTGTGTTTGGTGTGGTACTGACCACAGTAGATCTATGCCTATGTTGCTCTCTATAGTTATACCAGAAATCTGTATGACAGACATAACCCTCCCCCCCAATTGGAGACTCTCTACATTGGCAAAGAGTTATATCACGTCATTGTTACCTGTCACAGAAAGCTATCAAATTGGTTCAGGATTTCTCTGTTAGTCATGGATAACCAAATTTCTTTTCATCCTAGCTGTATGACTTAGGATGTTAACCCATTGGGGGGGGGGGTATCATATATCTGCGGTGTTATGTCCTGTTGCATTAGAAAGCAAATCATATTGTTTCTTAGATTCCATCACACATTGTTCTTTCTTGGCTTTCCCCCCTAAAGTCATCCATTTTCAGATATATCACATGAGCAAGTGCAAGCCACAGCCATTCCACAGCTGATTGACATCCCTCTCTGTTTTGTTGCTTTTTTTCAATTTGCCATTCTTGGTGATCTTCCCTGCTACTTACCAGACTGGTGCAGTTCAGAACTCTGGCTTGGAAAGAACTGTTAGATACCAAAACAGGTCAAATGCATTTGCTGAGGGATCAAGGGAGGTCTCCTTCTCTGGAAACTTTCAAGCAGAAACTGGATTGACTGCTTTTCAGGACTCTCTTTTGATTCTATGACATGAAAGTCAAGGAGAGAGAATGGAATGGGATGAACAAATTCATGCACTTGTTTATTTATTATCTATTGTACTTTTCTCTAAAAATGGAACCAAAGCAATATATAAGTTAAAAGAAAAGAGCTAAAACAATAAGTGATAGAAAGGATTTAAAACATCTAACAATTAAGGGAATTTTATTTAAAACAGTTAAAGCACAATAAATACACACTACATATTAAAAACGACACACCTCTTGTCCATCCACCAGCTATAGATTGAAAGCCTCTTTAAATAGGAAGGTCTTTGCCTTCCAGCAAAAAGAGAGTAGAAACAACACCTGCTGAGACTCCCTCAAGAAAGAGATCCATAATAAAAGAGCAGCCACTGAGAAAGGCTCTTTCTTATGTTCTCTCATGACAAGCCTGGAAGGAGGGTGGGACAAACGGAAAACCCTGGCCTGAAGATTGGGAAGCTCAGGCAGGTTCCTATGGGGAAATATAAGATAGACATCTACATCCCACTTCTAGTCACAGAATATCAATATTGTCCTTCTCTTCCTTTCTGTTTATTTTTGATAAGCATTCTCAGCTTTCATTCACAAATTGTTGCACATCAGAATAACCACAAAATATTTTGTGTGATACTTTTTTTTACAGTTTCCTATTAACCAGTTAATTTCTTACAATAAACTAAAACAGTAATATCATCTACAGGGAGAAAAAAATCATATAATATATCACTGTTGTCCCTCCACATTTGCAGTTTTGATGATTCATGATTTGATTAAAACTGTTCTTTCTAGGAATTTCTGTGTCCTCCTTTGTGACTTTATAGTCAACTTCCTGCCATCATGCTGAAGGGCCGAGAGATTTCTAGAGAGGACAACTCCCTAGGAATCTCAAGGTCCCCTAATGTGATTCTGTGTTCAGCTACCCACAGAAGTTGACCATAGAGCCATGCTGAAAGACCTAAATGGGGTTTTTTTTTTTTAAAAAAAATAGTAATTTCTTTATTTGTGGTTTTTCACTTTCACCGAGGTCTCAGGAAATGCGGAGGACTGACTGTATACTATTCTGTATAAATATTACATCTGTGTTGATAATATACTTTATTTATATTCCACCCTATCTCCCTGAGGGGACTCAGGGTAGAGTACAGTACACATATACAGCAAACATTCAATGCAGTTATGAAATTAACAAAGACAGACAGCACATAAACAGAGGTAAAGGGTTCCCATCGTTTTCCATCTCCAACATCTGGAAGCTGTGTTCAACTCCGGCCATGGGGGAAGGTGCTGTTGCTCCATCTTCCATGCCGAGGAGCTTTGTTGTCCTTAGATGCTCTCCAGTCAAATTGCTGGCATGTCCTCATGGGCACATTTTATTACCTCCCTGCCAAAGTGGTTCCAATTTATCTACTCACATTGCTGTTTTTGTGAGGTGAGCAGAAGCTGGGCTGATGGTTGGGAGCTCACCCCTACCCAGGCTTGAACTGTCGAACTTTCAATCAGCAAGATATTTTGCAGCTGGCGGTTTAACCCACTGTGCTGAAGCCCAGCCCAATACTTGTTCACAAGTCTTCTGAAGGAAATGTGTCATGCAGTCTACTAAATGAAGGACTGTATATATTTTTTGTAAGTTTCTCTCAGAATTAACAATTTGTAACATTTCACAGCAAATACGATCTTTTAAAATGCATAAATAATACATTAAATTAAAATTAAAATATATAAATTTCAACCTTACCCATTACAGGTTTTTAGCTTTTGGTTCCATGTTCTAAGTCTTGAAATTGTTGAATTTTATTAAGCAAATGGCTTTTCTTGTTGTTGTTAAAGTAATAAATATAAATGTTTTGCATCCCAGGACTGTTTGCAGAGTTGTGTTAACCAAACTGTACTGGCTTTTCCAATAATCTCTGGCACTCCACCTTTTCCAGCAAATTCACTTCTGGCAACCAAACTACTTAAGAAAGTTTGTAAAAGTTACTTTTCTGGAGTACAGCCATTATGGTGGCATGATTTGGGCAAGAGTGGGGGGATTGTAGCTGGAAAGACTTAACTTTCTGAACTCTAGCCCATAGGCAGTCTTGTACCTGACAGAGTGGGCACTGGCCCATGAAATCTTCTACTATGATATATGTGTTGATCTTCAAGGAATCATAAAACTCTTGGGCCTAATGCTATTTCACGCCTTCCACCTATATACTTTGGTACAAAATGTGATTCTGTAACAACAGGAATAGCCATGAGTTCTCTGCTGATGAATCCAATCATTGTAGCCCTGCTCAATTGCTAACTAATACCATGTAGCTCATTTTGGAAGCAATTTGGATACCAGCAAGCCAGCCCAGTTTTGTCCTGTAATCTGAAAAGAGGCCTGGCGATCGATGTTTATTAACAGCCTACAATTAAAGTATTTCATTAATAGTGCGATGAGTAACTAACACACACACATACATACACAAACACATACCACATTATGTGCAAACAATTTGAGCATTCCTGCTTTTATGCCATCTTACTTACAAGGAACATCCAGCTGTTATAATTTGTCTCATCCTTCACTCTCTTGTAGAACCAGCCTTTGTTCCTTTTTTCAGTGCCAAGGACTTGCTGAGTTCCACCTGATGTGATTTGTCCAGGCATTAATAATGCATCTTCAAGATGCAAGATGCATGAGTTCCTTTTGAAACAAATCTGCTGGCAGAGGACTGCATTGTATTGTGCTGCCTTCTCCCCCCACCTCTCTCTTTTTCAGGGGAGAAAGGCAGGAGAACCAAAAAGAAAAAGGAAAGGTCATAAGGCTTGGGAGTGATGGGTATCCATTATTATAGGAAGGTCACCGCATCCTCGTCTGAGGTCAGGCTCGGAATAATGAATATTACAGCAACTATTCCTCAAAAAGCACTGTTCATACCAGCCAGCCAGCCAACAAATCCCTGTGGTTTGAACTGAACAGACCACAGAAAAAGAAAGTCATTGTGGATAATCTGGAAAAGTAGCCTCCTCCATTATCTTTCCTGGAGAACAGGTGAACAGGGCAGTGCATTTATCCACTCACCAAGTGATAACACTGGAGGCAAACAGCGCAATAGTAAATGAATTCTGCTTGAATTCTGAATACGGGGGGAAGTACTCCAACCCATGAAGCTCTGGTATCAAACAATGTCATATTCATTAACAATGCATAGAGCAGAGCACGAGCAGCTCAGCAAAGTAAACAAATTGGAGAAACAAGGGACTGTGGACTTCCAGGGAGAGTGAAGAGCTCTGTCGGAATTAGTCAATAGCTCCCAGTCCCACCATACACTGCTTGCTAGGGGTGGCCTTCCCCTTTCAGCCCCAACAGTTGGAAGGGAGGGGGAAAGTAGTACATTTAATCAATACCCTCCACTTCCAGGGTAGCACTCCTTCATTGCGGCTCCATCCCTGGCTCAGTTACCATGGCAACTACTCTCGGAGAGCAGTATGATGCCCAGTGTATACACATCGGCCATGTCACCTGACTGACTACCTGTGTCTCTTTTAATCACTGCTGCAAAGAAGAGCCAAGTAGTGGATTACTCCTACCTTCTCTTCAAGTCCACACAAAATTGACTCATTTTTCAGCGCTAGATTTCTATTTTCTGTGTTATGGACAGACTGTTGGTATATTTCCATTAAGAAATGTCCAGAACAATCAACAGGAAAGTACAAAGAGAAGAAAGAGACACCCTGTGGAAGTCCTGAATTTATCCAGAGCTGGACCTTGTATTAATTATTTATCATGTATTTTATTACAATTGTCAGACTTTTCAGCCACACGGTTATTTGCACTCATGGCTTGTGCAAAGTTAAATTGTATTTATTTCAGGGTCAATTACAACATCCAGATTAAGATCCCAATGTAAACCTCCTTGAATATTAAATTATGAATAACTGGAAGATTGGTATAATTGTTTATACAATGACATGAAAGAGAACAATCAGTTCAAAGGACAAAAGAGTTACGCAACTGTTCCCAATAATTTTCTTTGTTAGTCTGTGTTCCTGTTTCAAAGGGGATATGATTAGAAACTAAACCCAATCCTAAAACATTCATTTGGAAATAAGCAGATTATTTGCAGATAAATGCCATTCTAAATTAAATTACATTAACATGTGAAATTACAGCTATTAGTCATCATTGATCATTGTAGCCAATTAGCCAACAGCAATCAAAGTGTCAGGCAAGAAGATTATCTTGGATTGGCTAGCTCCCATCACTCATACTGGCACTGGTTTAATCCGAAAGAGTCAAATCTGATTGAGTCCCATTGATTCCATGAGAATTATATAGAGCTTTTTAAAAATGAATTCTGTCCAAATAATAAAATCAATAAATTTAGGAAAGATTTCCTTCTTACTTTCTTCACCATCAACAAAATACATACATTATTATAAATACTGCATATTCTTCTGAATATTTTACGACTGGAAACACTTAATGTTTTTCATTCTTTTTATCAACTTTATGTATCTATTAATCATATCAAATGCAAACGAGGGTACAATTGTAATATATTTAAAAACACAAAGTTTAAAAAACTTGTCATTATACTAAATAAGTAGCTAGCCACTTGGAGTGCCTCTGGTGTTGCTATAAGATCATCCATTGTGCATGTGGCAGGACTCAAGACTTCGTTATAATAGGTGATCTGTAGTTTGCTCTTCTCCATACTTGTATGTCATGGACTCCACTTTGTGGCCCCATTTCTTAAGGTTGGCTTTGCATCTCGTGGTGCTAGAGTGCAGTCTGTTTAGTGCCTTCCAAGTCGCCTAATTTGTGTGCCCAGGAGGGTGTCTCACCAGAAACGACCAGAAGCTTTATGTAATAGAATATTTACAAATCAGAAACATACTCTTATTTATTTAGGAATTAGTACTTAAAGGGGTACACTATTGCCCATGTTATAACGACAAGCTTTAATCACTCTATCCATCCATCCATCAATCAGTCAATCAGTAGTCTACCACTGCACACACCTCAAGATTATAATTTAATTATTAATCATACCTGTTAAGCAAATAATCTGGATTCTGGTATCCAAGTAAATCCTCATAAAGTCTAGAAATGTGCTGAATTTCAAACTGATTTGGTAAAAACTACCAGAAATACATCAAGTTTAAAGGTATTGGAAATTGAAAAGGTCCTCCCTTCTCTTCAGATTTCAAAACGCAATGTCATACATTTCTGTGATTTTTTTGTAAAAACCTTTGATATACTTTCTCAAATCTTACTTGAGGATGGACCTCCTTCGCTGGTTTCACAAAGTTCTGAGCAAGAGTTCTAAAGCCATTAAAGCATTAAACCTGATATCAGAAACTCCTAACAAAAACATGTTGGGCACACTATTTCTGCCAGTTCTGTTTTCAAAAAAAATTATGTCTCCTGTTGAGTTTCTTTAGAAATCAAGAAGAAGCTATCAGTGTTTATGTTGTTAGAAGCAAGTGACATTTTCAGGCACAGAAGCCCAAAATGGGGGTATTATATCCACCAAACTGCAGATATTTTTTTCCATCATTTTATCCTTCAACTGAATATTTGACAGAAAAATTGTATTTTTAAGAATTATATGATATTTACAAAATTAGTTGCTCCTTTGAAGGATGTTGAGCCTGGTGTGTTTTCAATGAATAGGTGCAGGGTGCTTTACGCAAGAGTAGTCCTCACAGTTTGCAAAATATGTCCACTATGTTAACTGCAAGCACTTGTTATAAAAAAATAACATACACGACAGAGTTGGCCAAAGTTAAGGCATCAAGAAAATTCCAGAAAAAAGCTGCCATGATTTTGTGGAAGGGTAGTCTTCAGATTGGGATATTGAATTCACTCTCTTTTACACATTCTTGTATTTTTGTGGGTTTTGGGAGAGTATATTCTAAGATAGCACAGTTTATGACATGGCACATCAGCTTCCAGTTTCCTAACTTTTGGCAACTTGAGCCAACACATAACCAGTCTTACATTTGGTCTTAAACTTGTAGGCTTAAAATCATTTCTGTGCTCTTTATTTGCTTTTCCCCCACTGTGCATAACATTTGTTTCTCTTCAAAAAGTATATAACTTTTTACCAAATCTTTATCTTAAGTTTGCTTTCTCTCAGACATCAATTTGTTTCACAATAACAGTCTATTGGCATAAATATTAATTGACACAAGTTGTGCTCAATGCATTTGTCTTCCCCTAGAACCTAAAAATCATTTCTATTCATGAGAGGATGAGGTCAACCAGACACAGGACCTCTCTGTCTTCCACGTAACTCCTGTCTGCAGCCTTCAGCACAACCTCAAGAGCTTGCAGTTCTGCACAAAAAGGATGGATAGAAAGAAGAACTAATGATTTCGTTATTGTTTTAAAGAGGATAGTCTAACACTAGGCAAAACACTAGAATGCATCTTACTTCAATAGCATCCCAGCAGAAACCAAAATACATTCAGGCAAGGTGATGTAGGTCATTATTAGCAGGAAAATGAGGGAAAAGGAGAGTGTGCACAAGAGAGATGTTCTGTCTTGGTGGCCAGGCCTGTTGGGCAGATAACATACACTAACCCAGCCAGGAGAAGCCCAGCTGCCCCACACAAGCCCTGGAGGGATTGGCTCCCCTGTCATCTCCGAAGCAGCCCTGTGGCACCGGAGGAACTGCCTAGCCAGCGAGGAAGCAGCTGGTCTTGGCAGAGAGGGAGGAAAAAACACACACCAGTGCCTGAGGCAAAAGCAAAGCAAGTGGGTGAGATTGACTTTGAGATATATTTAATCAGAGAAGCTGCCCCCATTGCGTTCTCCCAGCAAGAAAACATTATCTTTATATGCTAAGGCTGTTAGGTATAAAGAAAATGCTTCGCAATATCAATAACTTTTTATTGTCTAAGATTTTAATAAACATACTGTCAGCTTTCTATCAGTGTGATATATTTTAGAATTGAGAAACCTTACCTGCTTATTTTCCTGAAGCAATTTATTTTAAGAAAAACCAGTCATATTCTGAGTCACTAGTTTGAAACTTGTTTGCTTTCTGTTATCATTGTGATTCAAACCAAGATGGGGCAACTGAAGTGGTTAGTGCTAGATGGAGTAGCCATGTTGGAAGCCTAGTAGAATAAAAATCCAGAGGCATGTGGTAATTCCTGTTGTCTACATAAGTGCTTGGAAAATTGGTGCAGTTCCCAGAATCCCTTTGCCAGTAGCTCTTCTGTGTGATGGATGCTGGGAATTGTGGTGTTATGCTGGCTGCGATATTTGGGTAGCTCCCTGCTCCCAAATAACTGACTTTAGTTGTACCTAGGTTATACGTTTTAAAGGACAGAAAATCTCTATCAGTATTAGAGGTAATACTGTTCCGTTTCTAACAAAACACAAGAGTCCAATAAAATAGAAAATTAGAAGCCTAGACACATCCCCAGAATATCAGTCTTGTAGAATAATTTAGTACTGGGACCAAAGGGTAGTTGTAAGGTGGAAATAGAATTTTGCCAAGGAGAAAGAGCAGATGGTCTTTTAGTAAGTGCTGACCAAGTAACTTCACTTTAAGTGGAAACATATTTGGGTGATGACAAAACAATGATTGCTAGTGGCTTCAACATCTATTTTATGGATAGGATTCAGCACCTGTGATAGCTCCTTTAGGGTTTACATCAAGACTGATATGAACATCACCATCACACCACAGTCTGGGTGAGTTGAATCTCTATGGCCATGGACTGTGTTTATATGGGATAGAGCCCCTGTCAGCTCCATCCTACATAGAACACAGTCCATGCCAGGGGCTCCATCTCACAGAGCTTTGCAGATCATGTTGGCATAGTCAGTGACTACAATGGATTGTATCTCCAGATTTAAATAAAGTGGCTACTGAAAGTTAAGGTTTAGGTCTGGCAAAAGAAAAGTGCTCCATTTAAACACAAACATTTTTAAGGCCATACAAAACTAGAAAGTGTGTATACACTATATGCAATTCTGCCATGTCAAGCTTCTTGTAGTTTCTTCTGCCACTGATCTCATTGTTAATTAAACATGGTTTCATCTATTAACCTTTAGTCATTTTGTAATTATCATCTAAATGTTTTTATTCATAACAGCCCATGAAAAGCACAAAGCAGACTTCTTACTTTGTTCATGTGTTTGATTACATAACCCCTTGCAGAGAGCAAAGAGGAATGTAAAAAGTATTTAACAATGAAAGAAATAATTGAAATTAATTACTAATTATAGATAATTTTCCATTCAATTGCTGTATATGACACTAGGAGGAAAGAATCATGTATAGGTTGACAGCTCAAGTGATTAAACATAATTAGCTTTAAGTGTGACTCAAATCCAATTTATTAAAATCAATATGAATAATTTCTACTTGTTCGTTTATCAATAAATAACTGTTAGAAAACAAATGCAATTTGGTTGGTTGGTTTTTCTATTTCAAACGAGACACCCTTCATAACTGGACATTTAATCCTACCTGTACATCATTACAATTGGCAGGCCAGGAGTATCTCAGGCTCTGAAACTGCAGGGTCAAAATCTCAAATCTGTATATGGCCACTTGTGTTATTAACAAAAGACCACGTTGCTGCCACTGTGGACCCAGTGCTACTTCATCACTGCACTGGTGGGCCTTTGGCTGGTGGGCCTATGGGTTGTAGGGCTCCTGCCCATGGCCTGGAGGCAGCTGACATTTATCCCCCAGCCTCTCCATCAGCACCTCCTTCAATGGCTCTCTCCATCTTAAGCTGTACTGTACTGTGGCCTGGATGAATCTGATTTTGATATTTAATGATATATTTTTATACCTGTGGTTCCTATCTATTTCCTTCATAACTGTTTTTCTCAGTCTTACTCCTCTTCCGATTTCTTAGCTAAAGTCTCCACTTTGATTAATGACCAAACTAAGGCATAGAAGGTTTTTATCTGTCTCAATGTCATTGTTCTCCATTTTTAAGTTACCGTATATACTCGAGTATAAGCAGAGTTTTTCAGCCCTTTTTAAGCCAGAAAAAGCCCCCCTCAACTTATACTCGAGCCAAAGTGATTTATTATTTTACTCTGTTGTTGTTGCTGTTGCTGCTGTTGTTGTTACATTTATTATTTTACTCTAATTATTATTATTACATTATCATTTCACTCTATTATTATAACATTTATTATTTGACACTATTTATTATTGTTATTATTACGTTTATTTTTACTCTATTATTATTACATTTATTATTTTACTCTATTACTACTACTATTATTACATTTATTATTTTACTCTATTACTACTATTATTATTACATTTCTATTGTTTTATTCTATGATTATTATTGTTATTACATTTATTATTTTTCTCTATTATTGTTGGAAGGATACATAAACACATTTACACTGAAGAAGGTTAGAATAATGATTTAATCAGAGTTGGACAGTCTTATCTTAAATTACAGTTTTATGTAAATATTCAAAAACATGTAACCTACTGATGCCTCAATTAATGTAATGTTATTGGTATCTATTTTTATTTTGAAATTTACCAGTCGCTGCTACACTTCCCACCCTTGGCTTATACTCGAGTCAAGACATTTTCCCAGTTTTTCTGTGACAAAATTAGATGCCTCGACTTATATTCAGGTTGGCTTATTACACTCGAGTATTATATGGTATGTAAATTATTGTGAGCCAGTGTAATATAGTGCTTTGATTTTGGACTAAGACTTGGGGAGATCAGATTCCAAATCCTGTCTATCCCAGAAATACATTGGGGGACCTTGGACAAGTCAGGCGTTTTCAGCTTCAGAGGAACATAATGGCAACCCTGTTTTGAGCAAATCTTGCCAAAAGAAATCTTGTGATAAGTTCATAGTTAGTCAGAAAATATTTGAAGGCATGAAAGAACAACATCTATAGTCGAATGCACTCCATTTATGGAACATGGATTGCACGGAAGAAAAAATCCCAAACACAACTTGTAAAAGTTTCTTTAATTGGGTATGAAAAATACCTTTTCGATTATGAATATGGAGCAACCTATTGCATGAGAACTTTAGGGAATTATTTAGAAGAAGCTACATTGTGTCTTGTGTTTGTTTTGGGGTTATTTTTCATCATTGTGTTGGTGATTTCTGGTTAATCTTGAGATAGCCTGCATGAGATATACATGTCCATCATAAAGATTGGGGGTTTAGACAGAAACAAAGAAACAAAGAATATTACCTGATTCACCAAATACATCAATATTTTTTAAATTTAATTCAGTTGGAGAGTGATATGTTTGGTCACATTGCCTCCACTTTTGTGTGATCTCTGAGCTATGAAATTAAGAGATCAAAATTACATGCTGTTTGGGAAGCATACCAAAATATGTGCAAATATCAGATTAGTGTTTAAATGGCATTCCTGACTGGCTGAGTGTCTATTTATATATACATGTCTGTGAATCTGATCTTCCTGATACCTTTTTTTTCAACAGCTATGTTGCTCATAAATTCACAAAATGTTCTGACGCTTGGTATAGTTTTACATCTTGAGAATTTATTATTCATGAAATAGACCTTTTGAAGTGTGATTTTGCAGTATTGATGTTTCATCTTTAAACAGGGAGCCTAAGCAGTGGCTCAAAGGTCCACTGACAATCACTCAGGAATATGTCAAACGCTAGTGTCTAGGCAAGGTCTCCCCAACGCAGGGAACCTTTTGTAAATATTAGTTACTAGAACCTGAACACTAATAGAGCTAGTTAATAATTATCACCATGTGCCAAAACTGCACAGTTTGCTCCCTGATTACAATATTAAATTGCTATTGAGCTGTGGTATTTGCTTCAGGCAATACTACGGAGAAGCCTCCAAAGACTCTAGTTGGCCTCTGTGCACAGAAGTGGGAAATATACGCGTACACACAAAACACAGGCAGTGAGGGGGTTGCCAGAAAACAAACAAAACTCAGACAATAGAAAGAAAGTTTTTATTAGAGCTGAAGTGTCCTTTCACTTGGGAACTGTCATCCTTCAAAAAGAAAGACACGCACACACACACACATTCACAGGCACACATGATAGCAGTTTGGCTGGCAGGCCATTACCAGGGGCACTGTGACTCAAGCTGCAGAAGGCGTATTCAGAGCAGCATGCCTTGAGTGTTTGGTTTTTCTTTGCTTTTGATGAGGAGGATACAGGGAGTAAACCTGCTAAAGAAAGTTCAGAGAATCCATACTAATCATTCCCAGGGAATTTACCCCTGCCTGGACTACTCCTAGTTCTTTTAAGTGGCTTTGTCAAGAGCAGAGAGCTACGGATTAGAAATTCATGCTAAAACAGGGAAGTTTCATCTTTGCCCAAATCATTTAGTCTTCTGATTTCCAGCCTATGGGGTGGTTAAAATGAAATCCTACTCTGTTGATATTTACAGGTTTGAAAGGGTCCATGGATCAAACCTTGCCTTTGGAGACAATAGCACTGTCTATCTTGTATTGTACAATCTGAAGAGAAAGCACAGTTTGTAGATGAAACATAAACAACTTGACTGGGATTATCAGTACAGTCATCTAGGCTTCATGTTGTCCTGGCTTGTGAATAGATAATCTGGGGCTGTTTTCAACCTGTAGGATAAAAGTAGTTTGACACCACATTAATTGCCATGGATCACAGCTATGGAATTCTGGGATTTATAATTTTGTATTAAATGTACCCTTTTCTGTTAGAAAGCTGTGGCGCCACAACAAACATCAGAGTCCAGAATTCCAGCTATATCAGGTAAAATGATGTCAAACTGCTATAATTCTGCCGTGGGGATAGTCTCTAGGTCCCAACTGTTATTTTGGAGCTCCCAGTGGTGCAATGGGTAAAACCTTTGTGCCAGTAGAATGGCTGACCAAAAGGTCAGCGGTTCAAATCCGGGGAGCAGGGTGAGCTCCCATTTGTCATCTCCAGCTTCTCATGCAGGGACATTTGAGATGATAAAACATCCAGATGTCCCCTGGACAACATCCTTGCAAATGGCCAGTTCTCTCACACCAGAAGTGACTTGCAGTTTCTCAAATTGCTCCTGACATGAAAAAAACCCTCTTCTTTTAAGATTGTGTTGCACAGAATTTATTATTCTCAATCATCTATGCATTTCCACAGACGTGCTAACATAGTTCTTTAATGTAATCAGAGGCTACTTACATTCTGACCCATGCAACAATAGACCATTGTAATAAATCTGTATGGAATTTGCAGACTTAATTGAAGGTGGTAGTTGGGAAGTTGAACAATTTCCATGCTATATTAACAACCAGAGTATAGGTCCACAAATGGGGTTCTAGTCTGTATTCACTCAAGGATACTGTGAATTTTTAATTCTAACTTGTTCTTGTTGTCCCACTTCTTTTATTGGCCATAAATCCCTTTTCTTCATAGCATTTGATGCTATTAAGAAAAAAACGGGTTCTCAGAAGTAATTGTTTCAGCCACCCAGGTCATTTTCCCTTTCCATAAATCGACCAGGACTTTGACAGAATAAATTACTAAAGTAACAGAAAATTGTCTAGAACTGCCCATTTGGATTGTTCGGGCTTCTGAGTCAATAAAGTTCCAAAGACCAGCACATCTAACCATGACCACATAATGATCTGTCTGTGACTAAAGAACAATAATATTTTCCCACTCCAGGTACAGAAAAATCTGGTCTAGAAGGAGCTAGGTCAAATGCCAATGGTGGAAGACCTATGGCTGCCTTGGATGTCATGAAATCCTAACCACTCCCTAGCAGAATACCTGCAGTACACCATGGCTCAGTTATTTAGTTGGTTGTTAATGTTTCTGCATTGCATCACGGGGATTTTTCAGTGCCTTCCAAGAGCTAATTTCAAAGATGACCTTCCAAATAAGGGAGTTTACTATTAACTAGCAAAGGTCCCCACCTTCTCTTGCCATTTTTCTTTCTGCCATAGCTAATGGGAAGGAAAAGATTAAGGCTTATAGCAGAAAACAAGAAGTAAAGAACTGATAGTGTTATATTTGTTACCTTGTCGGTGACTATTAATTATTTATATGGTGCTATTGGAAAAGTGGCAGACAAGCCAGCTTCTAGAATGTGTTGAATGTGGCAATTTTGCTGATCTATAGCACTTCCTATTTCACTCGTTCATTCATTTCCCATTCATAACTCCAATGAAAGTGAAGAAAACATTCTATAAACACAGGAACCATGCTTTCTGTTATGTTATGTTTTTATTTTGCTATGGCAATATACAGGCTCTGCGTTTCCTTGACAAAACTTTGAAACCATGAATGGAAACCACAGAATTTATATACATATACTGTCACATTGACACAGCATTGACAGAACTATCATCTTTCTTTGAATTTGCATATATATGCCTTCAAGTTGCCTAATGAACTATGGTGACCACCATTAATGTCATAGGGTTTTCTTATGGCATACACTGATAAATAATGTCATATAGCTCCAATCCACACTGTCATCCAACAAGGACACTTTGAGCCATTGCAGAGGTAGGGTGGTCTCTCTCTACTACCCAGCTGCACCGAAGCTGGTTTATTGCCCCTGGGAAGTGTCCTAACTGCCACCACCCTTCTCTCTTCTTGTCACTACCAGCTGCAATGGCTACAAGGTCACATATCTCATGTTGGAAGTCTCTCTTTCTGATTCCATGCCCTATGATTAGCAAGGGAGCCTGGGAGGAGTGAGCCCAGGAGTGAAAGACTGCAAACCATGAGGTATGTGACCTTGTTGGCATTGTAGCTGGCAATGACAGGGGGAGAGAGGGAGGGAAGGGACAGTCATACTGTGCTCCGAGACCATCTGAGCATGGGAAGCACAGGATGGATGTCTGCCCTGTCAGATCTCAGGGGGAAAGTGCTGCTTATTGCTGCTCTTGAAGTCTCTCATTTTTTTTCTTTTGTTGTAGAAATTACAGCCTTTAAACCCAGGATGCAGCCACATTAAGTGGTTTTCCCAGCTTCATCTGGATCAGCCATGTGCATTTTATAGTTGCCCATGGGCTGATCCAACTCCACACTGACCTAAATGATCAATGTAGATGGGAACATTGGGAAGGAATATTCAGAGGTAGTTGGTTGTTGCTTTTCTCTGACATATATCCTGCAACATATTGAAAGTCCCTCGAACTTAATGGAGGTAGCATTTAGCTAGAATCCTATGCACTATATGTCACAAAATTTCAGTGATTGGTTGTCTACAGCAGGGGTCCTCAAGCTATGGCCCACAGTCCAGATCCGGCCCTCTAAAATAAGTTGCCCACCCTAAACTTTAGACTTGCTGCTCTTGCCACCAACATTTGCACTTGCCTCCACTTCCACCGCCATTTGCACCCATGTTTGGAATTTCTTTGGAGCCTGTAAAAATGAGGATGTTGTGAGTTTGTGTGTATTCTTTCCTCTCTCCCCTTGTTTTTGTTGATGTTGTGCCAAAAGTAAGGTGGATTGATGGGACAGCACATAAAGTGTGGAAGGCAGGAGAACAAACAAGAGAGAGAGAGAGAGAAAGGAAGGAAAGGAAGGAAGGAATGAAAGAAGGAAAGAAGGGAGGGAGAGAGAAGGGAGGAAAGATGGAGAAAGGAAGGAAGGAAGGAAGGAAGGAAGGAGAGAGGGAGGAGGGAGGGAGGGAGGGAGAAAAGTAAGAAAGAAAGGTAGGAAACAGAAAGGTAAGGAAGAAAATTAAGAAAGAGAGAACAAGAGGTAGAAAACAGAAAGGTAAGGATGAAAAAGTAAAAGAGAGAGAGAAAGGTAGATAGGAAACAAAGAGGGAAGGAATTCAGAAAGTATGGCATAGTGATTTGAATGTCAGACTGTGGCTCTCAACCAGCTGGCTGATTTTAGGCAAGTCACACTCTCTCCACGTCAGAGGACGACAAATAAATCTTAATAAGAAAACTCTGTGAGAGGAGCACCTTAGGATTGCCCCAAGTCTGAGATGACTTGAAGGCATACAGCAACAACCTATTGTCTGGCTCTCCAACAGTCTTGGGGACCCTGAACTGGCCCTCTGTTTAAAAAGTTTGAGAACCCCGGACACTGCAGACAGCTGGGGGAAACTGTGTGTGTATGTATGAGGGTGAGGTTAGGTTTCAAATATATTGTACCTAAGCCTATCCTTACTTTAGATTATGTCTTCTAGATGTCGTGGATTCAACTCTGCCATGATTGACCATTGGCCATGCTGGCTGGCATGATGGGATTCATAGTACAACAAATTTAGGGAATATTGGGTAGTGAAGGTTGCCATAAAGGATATCCTCTTCATTTTATGCATTTATATACAGTTAACAGCATATGAACATAGATTTGTGTTGGAGAAATCACTGATCTGGTGCAATGGTGCATGATGTAACATCTTATTTCTCCATCTTAGGCTTGTTGCTCATGATGTTGTCAATAAGAAAGATAGTGTAATACTTTAGTTGCTTGGTGATGCTTAACCACTGTGGCCAACAGCATGATTCAGCCTGCTCCTTGTTGACATTTTGTGCATGAGACTAAAGTGGCTCCATTTATATCTATCTGTGCTCCAGAATTCACCAAGACACCATTATCAGTGGAGGCCTGGAATCATAATGGTCATGATTGTCCTAAATAGTTTTCTCAGTGAATGCCTGACACATCGACAAGCTGTGAGTAGCAACATCTTTTTCTCACTGACAAAATGTCTTATCAGCCTATATTACTCTGGTGTCTGTGTCTCTTCCAAGAAAGCTCTACATCACATATCCGCTCATCACAATGTGAAAAACCTTGCCATCGGGGGCAAAGAGTCACAAATTTATTCTCATGCTGGCCTCACATGTTAGCTCATCACCAAACTAAGCTCTTTGCTGTGAGGCTGAAACTTCTATTCACAGAGGGTGAAAATTGGCTCTACTGGGAAAGCCTCAGAGCCATTTCAGCCATTAAAATGTGGCTGCATGTGTCATAAGTCTAAGAGAGGTCGAGCGAGCCATGGGGACATCCCGCTGAAACAGGCAGCACAATTGTGTATTCTGTTACAGACCAGTGCCGTGCCAGCAAGAGCAAGCAAAGTTTGTACATGAGACCCATTACAATATGTCTGTTTAACATACCGATTGCATTTCGTATTTACTATGACTTTGTGTCACAAATTACATTAAGAGGGCAAAAATTGAGAGCTAAGCTAAGCAAATACATGATTAAAACAGATTCTTTAGAAACATGGGGCCAGAAATGGGGCTTGTGGTTCTTACCAAACATAAATTTAACCCTACATTGAATCATATGAGATCTGGATCAAAATGGGAAACGTCTTGAATTTTTATGAGTTTCTGTCTGTGCACCAACATTTGCATTTTCAGTATGGAAGGTGTGTTTTCAAATCAAACTGGAAAGGCAGCATTCTGGACAAATTACAGGACACTGTGAAAGTGGAAGGCAATCCTTCCTGATGCTGCCGATGAATACCCACTCTTAGTTCTGGCAAGGAGGCTGAAGTTATCAATTAATATCAATTGTTTTTTTACTATTTAAACTCTGTTATATTTATTGTATCTGTTTTTATGTGTCAGAAACAAATTTCTGCCAGTGTAAGCTGCTCTGAGTCCCCCTTGGGGGTTGAGAAGGGCGGGGTAGAAACATTAGAAATAAATAAATAAAGTAGCCAGAAAAACCCACAGCCCCATATTAACAATCACAATCAGTCACTTCACATTGTGCTTCCCTTCCACGTGATGGGGTGAAATGAAGATGGGAAATGTCTTCTGTTCACTGCATACTGTAAGTTGACTTATGAATGCATTTAACTGCAATCAATAGGAGAAAGAAATGGGTACAGCTAAGCCTGTGCATACTATATTTGTTCAAAATAGAATCAAAATTTGGAGATTATACAGGCTAAAAACACCTTATAAAGAATTTTGAAATTTAAAATATTCTAAAATCATCCACACGGATGGCTGAGATAGTGACAGCTTTCCTTTCTGATAGTTTAAATGTATACAAACTTTTTTTGTACAACATTATTAAAATTATTGAATAAAATTATCTTCAAGCTATATGTATAATAGTTTGAAATGATCTGTCAGAAAGGAACATTTGCCCAGCACCTCATCTGCCAATGAATCCCTGTGTGTCTCCTATGAAGCCTCTGTAGAGTGCCTTCCACTTTCACAATGTCATCCAAGAGGCTTTGTGATTGTTTGATAGAACTCAGGTCTCCATGGTCTACATCCAAGAGTTGAGCCAACTCCTTCATGAAACCCTTCTCGTGCAGAAACCACAGACAAACCTCTTTGGGCAGCCTTATACTTTGTATCGCATGAAAAACTGTCAGGCACATGTCTCTTTAATTGCTAGCCACATGTTTGACATACACCCCAGCAAACTTGATTTAGAAAAGTGGCTGCTGATATTGGTGTTGTTATAAATATTTCTACACACTTCAAATAAATTCCTTGTGCTGTTGTGTGAGCAGTATGTATGCTCAAGATAAGTCACCATGGCAATGCAATCTGCCCAGCAAAGGATAATCCTACCCTCCCTCCCTTTTTACATGAACTCATTCCACATATTGCCAGAAATGGCTTGTCTCTAACCTGAGGCCAATAGTTGCTGGGAAGTAATTAGTTGTAGTGCTGCAATAATCCCCAAGTAAATGTAAGGGCACTGCATATTTGTGTTGAAGGTGAAACACTTGTGGTAACGAATGCCCCCTTTCTCTGAATAAAAATGTATTTACACGTATCATGCATCAATCAGGGACTCATTATCAGGGTGGTCTTCGGCTCCCCGAGCCTTGGTCTTTCATGCATGCATTTCAGAACATTATGTATGTTTCTGAAGATAATTAAGGGAACACCACAAACTAATTCTAATGCACCATACTGAGGATAAGAGAACAAGGCAAGGATGTAGCTATAGAGAGAGAGTACTACACCGAAATAAAAATACTCCCCACCCCCTTTGCAATTTTCCTTTAGTCCCCCAATTTCTAGAATCATTGTAATCTAAACCTTCAGCTGAACATTTAGAAATATAGTTTAGGCATCTAAAGAAAACTGACAGGCAAAGTGAGCAAGGGGAAAAGAATACAACAAATAGATTTTCTGTGTCTCACTCTCTGCAAAATTCAATTTTTGAATACTGAAGAAAATTTCCATTTTGTTTGAGCAATGCACTCATTCTGCTTCCCCCTCCTAAGCTAAATCCATGGTAGAATGTTTCTTTTACCTCATCTTTGAGTATCTATTGTCTTTTGCCAG
Source organism: Anolis sagrei (assembly GCF_037176765.1). Taxonomy (NCBI): domain Eukaryota; kingdom Metazoa; phylum Chordata; class Lepidosauria; order Squamata; family Anolidae; genus Anolis; species Anolis sagrei. The sequence continues at coordinate 58,358,707 of NC_090024.1, read as the reverse complement.
AAGTAGTATTATGGATAACATTGTTTTAAGGGATTCCTATGCATCAAACTGCAGTTGGTCCAAAGACTGGCAGTCAGGTTACTAACGGGAGCTAGTTACAGGGAGTGGTCAACCCCCCTGTTTAAACAGCTCCACTGGCTACCAATAAGTTTCCAGTCCCAATTCAAGGTGCAGGTTATAACCTACAAAGCCCTAAATGGTTTGGGACTTGGCTATCTTTGCAATTACATCTTCCCCTATGAACCAGCACGCACCCTAAGATCATCTAGGAAGGCTTTTCTCTCACTTCCACTACCATCTCAAGCACAATTGGTGGGGACAAGAGAGAGGGCCTTCTTGGTGGTGGTCCCCCAGATCCGGAACTGTCTGGAGATTAGACAGGCACCCATTTTGTCCATTTTCTGCAAGGACTTAAAAACTTGGATGTTCCGCTGTGCTTTTGACTAGGCAGTTCACCAGAGAATTGGCCCAACCTTATCTAAGCTCCTGCACTTTAGTTTGGCCCTCTTTCCAGGAACCTTGACACTTTACGGCTAAGAGTATTACCCTTCTAGCCTGGTCTTTTTGAATTTTTGCACTTTCCCTCAGCTCTATTTAGGAACTAGTGCACTTACTTTGAACTCAAACCCAGCCTCGATTTTCTCTCTGTCATGATACTGTTTTTAAGATGTTGCTTTGAGACTGTGATATGTTTTTATTTGATTGCTGCTGTTGATTTTATTTTGATGTGTTTGTTTTATTTGTAATCTTCAAGCTTGTCCCATTGTAAGCCACCCCAAGTCCCTTGGGGAGATGGGGGTGGGTATAAAAATAAAGTTGTTGTTGTTGTTGTTGTTGTCATCAAAGCAGACAATTGAAAGGAGTGCAATATATTTAAAGATGAATGTCAGTGAAGAAGTTGTGGTGGTATCAAAAATTTAATAGATATATTAAGAGTCAACCACACAAGCTTTCCAGTGAAACTGCCAAAATAATCACCCAAAAACACAAAACATGAACTCTTTCACAGGTTGCAACATTTTGAACAGAAATGTCCCTACTGATAGTGCTGAACCCCATCTCTCCTTGAGTCATTACCTTAAAATAACTCCTTCAAAGTTCAGACTAAAATTGAGAGTAGAATGAACACTGCATTGGCCTTTGAAGGGAGGCAAGAATGGATAAATGCGAGTATCTAAACAAATCTATAATTTTCTGAATTGTTACTGATTTCAGTTGATCTTTTTAGACTAGAAATCAGATATAAACTGATTTATTTATTTATTTTAGGGCACGCCATTGCTCTGGCTGGCCTAAAAAGATTTACTTTGATTGTTGTTCCTACCATTGTTTCTAAACACACTTTCCCCTCAATCCGATTTAAACGATGCAAGCAATGGGGTGCTCTACACACGTCCTGTGAATCTATTTCCCATTGTAATAGCTGTCACTGTTAGGAAAATTTTCCTGATGTTCAGTCCAGGTTTTTCTTTGCTCAATTTCACCCTATTATTCTTCAGTGTGCCCTGTGGAGGCTGGTGAAAACAGAAAGTGAATAGGCAAACCTGACACATTTTTTGTCCCCAAAAGCAATTTACAGCAGCAGGCAAAGTAAAGGACTCCATTTAGAGTATTCTGAAAGTGAGAGAACAGACCATAGGGTGTGTCCTTTTGGACAATGTTTGTGATAAAATACTGGGGGGAAAAAGTAAAAGGAGGAATTTATAATCTCTTCTAACTTTGCTAATTGCCAATTACTTCAAGGCTCAATTGTTGGACACAGGAACAATCTAACTCTTCCTGCTCAAAATGCAATTACCAAGCTTATATGCATGCTATGTTATAATATAATAAACTTTGTTCAACTCTATGAGACCAACTGCAGTTTTCCACCTCTTTACCTGCCATAACTCAGTGCTGTGGAGTTTGTAGATTGGCAAAACACCAGCACTCTTTGTCTGAGGAGGTTAAAGATCCCATGATTCAACCACATTGATCCATGGCAGTCAAGTGTCAAACAGTGTAGATGCTCCCTTAGGCTCATAAAAGCATTTTTGGACTAAACATTTGTTTGTATCTATGCCATATTCTCAATAATCTTAGTTTTGTCATACCACAAATATCCATGCCTTCTGATTATCATGTTGTGTCCTTTCAATTTTTTATTTTTTATTTCTCAGCATCATCTAGTCTTTCAACCAAACCAAAAGCATGCAGTGAAATAGTTTCAAATTTGGTAAACCCAAAATAATGTGAGTGGGACAAGGAAAACAACCAAAAAAGTAGGTCCAGCCAAAGATATGTAGCCTAATATAAACATATATACACACAGGAAATTTATTACGGGATTTCAGCAACCACTTAAACCACTGGTCTGGAGTCTGGCAGCCCCTGGAATATCTGGACCAGCCTCTGATTGGCTGAAAAACAGAACAACTAGGATCCGGGCTCCCGTTGGCTGATGATTCCCTTTGATATCATCACTAGGTAGTGTTCCTCCGTGGTGGAAAAAATAAACAGGTCATTCATTGTTCTTCCTTTGGGAGGGGTGCAAACTCCAGCAATGTGGTGAGGTAACATGTAAATAAGTCCTTGATTGACTTAACAATTCAGCTTGCATACACACAAAGGAGGGGGTCCGATGCAGTCAATGATAAATTATGAGTGATAAACAGTGCATAAATAGATGAAAACTTTCTCACAAGTTGTGCAATGATTCCCATCAAGGGATATCAATGGAAGCCTGAAAAACATCTTAATGACTGCAGGAAATATATCAATGAAATGAGAATTTCATTGATATATTTCATTCAACAGAATTGAATGAGAAAATGGCAAGAAATTGTATGAAAAATTATTAGTTAAATCAGCACAAACTCGTAGTCTAGAGCAGCCCCTTTATGACAAACGATGAGATCAATTTTTGGACATTTTTGAAAATGGCATTTCTACACTTATCATACGTCCACACTATGTCGGTTCAGACACAGATGGAAGGCAAAACATAAGAGATTACTCAAGTTAGGGTTTCAGTGAAATATCATGGTATTTTGGAAATATTCCTGTTCACTTCTGCCACTGAAGTGGCACAACAGAAACGTGCTTGGGCATTTCTTTGTATCTGACCTTTGAATGAGTGCTAACAGTTAATCTTTATACTAGAATTTATGATGCCATCTGTTCCCTACATTATGATGCATTTTTTCAGTTTGATACCACTAAACAGGAATGAAAATGTAGTAAAAGTAGCCGCATGTACAAATTTCAAAAGGCTAAATCTAAATCTTAGTCCCAATTAAGTAAGTGTGGCTTTAGCAAGTCCAATTAATTAAATGACCACTCCAATTGGAATTAGAATTGAATTTCACTCAGTATCTACAGCATGTTCACTGCAGTCTTGATTTTTTAAAAAAAGCTACAATTCCCTAAATCCTCCAGCTGGCATGGTCAGTGCAAAGTGGAAAGCAGATTGGGGAATTTTTTTCCACAAAAAGGAATTTCTCCAAGCAATGGTACTATGTTGGACTACCTAGGTCATACAGTATATATATTGTCTGAAAACTACTTCTTCTGAGAGTGTATTTATCTGAAAGAAACAAGTATACTCTGACACTGCTGTGTTGATTAATAGCCATTGTTGTGAGAGATGATGGAAAAGCACTGATGTGATTGAAAGTAGAAATGCTCACATCATTGAAAGAAAACACTGTTTCTTAAACAGTCCAGTGATTCCTTGGTCTTCTTTAAAGTATGTAATACACTACAAAAAGGTGCAGAAGCATTTTGATCTCACTTAGGTATGAAGAAGCAGTTCTACAAGACAGTGAAGAAAATTGTGTTCAATGGTGTAACTACATAGTAGATCGTAAAGGAACTATGCCCATCAAGAATTGTATCACAAACAACAGCAAGCACTTTTATTAAATTTAGAATAAACACCTAAGTCATTATATTTTATATCTTAAATGGATTTTGGAGACCCTAAAAAGGCACAGATAACTAACATTTTAAAGAGTCACATTGGAATGATTACAAATAATGGATATTTCTTTTCTCCAGGTTGTTTCAGAAGTAATATTTCCTATTTGTTTCCTTAACACAATTCAAAATAAATTAATATTTCATCTGGTACTTCAGCAATTTCAATTCTATTGGATGGTGTTATTTCTAAGAAACAATGTACTCTCACAGTACAATTCTATGTACATTTGGAAATGAGTTCCATGGTGTGAATTGTGCCTTTCGCCCCAGAAAATGTATTTACGTTGCAGCCTTAGAGTTCTTCTTTTTACATTTTAGAAAAGAAATTTTGCAACTACTCTTTAAAAAAAAGGACAGGGTGAGGTCTGCAGTCTTTTTAGTCTGCAGCTATCTGCCAAAAATTAAGCAGTAATTTAACTACATTTCTCCTCCTTTCAAGAAACTCCCAGAGCAAGAGAATTCACAGCTTGCATAGCTTTGATCAATCAATCCATCAATGCATTGGCTATGCTTCTGATACAAGGGCTTAGTGACTGGAGAAACTCCAGACATTACAGAACAAAGCAACGAAATGTATGTTACGGGCATGATCCAAGAATTCCCAGTCAATCAATCTTTAATCTGCAAGACTGGCAACAATCACAGAATACTTTTAAAGGATCATTGATCATCACAGATTTGCTATGTGGCCATTTCTGTTTGCTATGTGACCATTTCTCCAAAGGTTTCACTTTTCCCCCACAAGCACATTTCTAACAGGTATATATTGTCCTTCCAACTTAGGCCCCTTCCACACAGCTGAATAAAATTTCACATAATATGCTTTGAACTGAAATATATGGCAGTGTGGACTCAGATAACCCAGTTCAAAGCAGATATTGTGGGATTTTTTTGCCTTGATATTCTGAGTTATATGGTTGTGTGGAAGGGCTCTCAGAAACAAAGACTTTGGCTCTTTCTCTTACAGCCATGCATGTCTCAAATAATCCATCTTGGCTTCTTACAGACCATTCCTTTTCACTGAAGGGAGAAGCTGCATGTGACCCGTTTTGCCTAAGAAGGTGCCCTTCCACACAGCCATTATAACCCAGAATATCAAAGCAAATCATCCCATATCTGCTTTGAACTGGGTTATCTGAGCCCACACTGCCATATAATCGAGTTCAATGTGGGTTTTATACAGCTGTGTGGAAGGGACCTTCAAACCCTTTTTCTGCTCACCATTCAACGTGATTTCAACCATGATTTTGATTTCTACAAATATGGTCCATTTCCATGCCAGGATTTTACTTTCTGCAGTTATTTAACTCTAGCTGTAACTGGAGGGGCGGGGTTCAATTCCATGGTATATGATGAAGTCCTGGAGCATTCTTTGTCCAGAAGTAGCACATAGAATCAGACTAGAATTGTAGAACCATGGATAGCTCAACCAGAAGTCTAGCTTGACAGCTTGTCTTTGAAGTGCCTTAACTGTGTAGACTTCTGGTCTGGAAATTAACATTCCATTACCTCCCATTTATTTTGGCCCTTGTGTCTTACCTACATTTGGGAAGCACGTAACCCCTGGTGCAAAGAAGACGAATCCTTCAAGAGAATCTGTCTCAGGTTCTCCTCTCAAAGGTCTACACTCTCTCAGGTTTGAGGCTGAGAGAGTGTAATACAGCATTTGAAAAGTTGGATTCATAATTCCTTACATCTTTCCAGAAATCCTGATGTGATCTGAGCCAAAGTTTTGGGCTTGCAATAGCATTTGTTGATTTTTATACATACAAATTTACATCAACTCAGATGTGTTCTCAGGGCACAAACCTGAACTGTAGAGCTTTTTGGTTGAAATATATATCAAGCACTCATGACATATAATTTCTGAATTTAATTTAACTTGCATTATCTTCAATATTTGCATTGTCCTTTACTAACAATTCTTGAAGAAGGTCATACACACATTTCCTGGTAAAATATGTGAGGCTTTAACAAAAAGTAAAAGAAATCACATTTTGATATCTTTGTTCCTTTTTTTAAAAAGCTACCCATTCAAGTTCAACGTTTAGGTTTTTCCTTCTTTTTAGAAATGTATTTCTAATGATGTCCTTAATTTTGGCCTGGAAATACAATGTGTATAACTGTAAATTATAGAGACTGTGGTGTATTAAGGATTTGGATGCCAAAGAAATAAGCATATGACAATAGGAGTGGTGTCATACCTAGTTTTCGCTTTATGGCTTACAAAAGCTCCCTTCGTCCCCCAGTATTTATGACTTATAAAGGTTTCTGCTATATTATCCCCATGTCTCCAAAATTGCTAAAAACAAGCCAAAATAGTAATTCTTATTAACTGCGGTGACACCTGCACTGATACAGTCAAATCTGGCCAACAGCGGGTCCCCCTGCTGTTTTACTCAGCTGGCAGCCTGCTCCATCTGTGGCAGATGCTTCTGTTTTGTAATTTTTCCAGGCAGACAGGCACTTTATGGACTTTTTGGAATTCTCTTCAAGAAACAGCACCCTTCTGTCTAACAAGGGCTATTACACCAGATGAAGCAATGAAATGATCAGGCAAGGTAATCAGATGACAGAAAGCAATCTTATGATAAATATATATACAAACACATACACAAATGGCTGTTTTTTCCCTCTTCAGAAATCACTTTGGAACTTTTCTACGTCTGAAAAAAGGGGGTGTTTGTGGGGCAACGGCTTTGAGAATGTGTATGATGTCATGATTTACTTGCTAGAATAGTATTCTGGGAGATGAGGGTCCAAATCTCTTCTCATCCATGGAAACGTACTGGGTGACTGTGTACACTTCACACGCTTTCAGTCATAGACAGAAGGCATTAGCATATCTTTCTAAGAAAAACCTTGCATCTGATGAGGTCTAGGTTCATCTACATTGCAGAAGTAATGCAGTTTGACACCATTTAAACTGCCATGGCTCATTGCTATGGAATCACATGAGCTGTAGTTTTACAACATCTTTAGCCTTCTCTGCCATAGAGTGCCAGTGCACCATAGATTTAGACAAGTTATGCTACATTGTAGAATTAATTCAGTTTGGCATTTTTACTATCATGGTCTTAATGCTATGGAATTGTGGGATTTGTAGTTTAGTTGTTTTTTATGTCACAAGCGATTTGAGAAACTGCAAATTGCTTCTGGTATGAGATAATTGGTCCCATCTAGTGGATTCAAACAGCCAACCTTCAGGTCAGCAGTTTAGCTGGCATAAGGGTTTAACCCATTGCACCACTGCGGTAGTTTGGTGAGACATCAACATTCTTGTTCTTACAGCCAGATTTAATAAATGGCTTCAGCTAGATATTTGCAGCAGTTCCAGGACAAAGAGAAAAAAGAACCATCATAACCTTGTCATTAAGCTCCAGAGAAAATCAGGTGGTACATGAAAGAATTTCAAATGTGTGCCCCCATATTATTTTTCTCTTAAGTTCTTGTTCAAATATGCTAACTGTGCATGTGATATCATCCTTCTGCTTTAGTCCTTGGTTCAGTTGTTATAAATGTCAGTTAATTCTGCAGTGAGAGAGGAGGTAGCATCTTGACCTTCTCACTAGACTCAGACAAAAGCAAACTGCTACAGACTGTCCAAGCTTGCATTTTCTTTCTCATTTACAACTTTTACCTGTCAACTACACCTTGATTTTGCTTGGCTACATCTGTCCTGATTTTCATCTGTGAAAAGTTAGAGTGTATGTTTGTGTTTTTCAAAACTTTCTATGACCGGGATTGTGGCGCAGCTGGCTGAGTGTCAGCTGCATTAAGATCACTCTGACCAGAAGGTCATGAGTTTGAAGCCAGCCCGGGTCGGAGTGAGCTTCCGGCCAATTTTGTGTAGCTTGTTGTCGACCTTTGCAACCCAAAAGACAGTTGCATCTCTCAAGTAGGAAAATTAGGTACCACCTATGTGTGGGGAGGCTAATTAACTAATTTATGAGGCCATAAAAAGACCAGCAAAAAGCACTCCAGCAAAGCATGCGGGGAATGCAGAAGTACTTCATCAGTGTCGCAGATGGACAATGAAAGCGACAGCAACCCTGGCGGCCAGAAAAAAAGTTAAATAGCCTCTGTGTATGTCTATATACGTTGTATGTCTAATTGGAATTGAATGATTGCCATATATGTGTACATTGTAATCCACCCTGAGTCCCCTGCAGAGTGAGAAGCATGGAATATAAATGCTGTAAATAATAATAATAGAAAGACACGCCCCCTCCCTTCACCCCACCCCTTCCCTCCCTGAGACACTCCTGGAAGGAAAGGGGTGGGGCGAAGGGAGGGGGCGTGTCTAACCGGAGAGGGAGGGAGGAGGGAAGGAGTGAGTCACGGAGGAAAGGGGTGGGGCGAAGGGAGTGGGCGTGTCTTCAAAGTCGCCCCCTCCCTTCTCCCCACCCCTTCCCTCCCTGAGTCACTCCTTCCCTCCTCCCACCCCCTCCGGAAAGACACGCCCCCTCCCTTTGCCCCATCCCTTTCCTTCCAGGAGTCAATCAGGGAGGGAAGGGGTGGGGTGAAGGGAGGGGGCGTGTCTTTCCGGAGGGGGTGGGAGGAGGGAAGGAGTGACTCAGGGAGGGAAGGGGTGGGGAGAAGGGAGGGGGCGACTTTGAAGACACAATGATGGATCCGGACCAAACCATTCAATACGCCCAAATATCCACACAGATGGAGTTTGAGGGAAATAGACCTTGACATTTGGGAGTTGTAGTCACTGGGATTCAGAGTTCACCAACACTCAAAGAGCATCCTGAACCCCACCAACGACAGAATTGGGGCAAACATGCCACACTGAACCCCCATGACCAACAGAAGATACTCAAGTTTACACACAAGCATAAAGAAGGGGGAGGAAGGAGGGATGCCAGAGAGAGAGAGAGAGAGAAAGAGGGGAAAGGAAGGAGTGTGAGAGAGGGAAAGAGGGCGAGTGAAGGAAGGAAGAGAGGCCAGGCAGAGACTTCAAAATTCTTACTAAAGGCCACAGCAACGCGTGGCAGGGCACAGCTAGTTTTATTATAAGCCCTGTTCAGTCTCTTTTTTCACAGAAAAAAGGGGGAAACACCTGAATAACATAGAAAATAGCTCAGGTTAAGAGAAATGATCTCTACTTTTTTGTGCCAATGCAATCTTCTTAGCTTTGTAATTGAGAATACTAGGAGTCTCCTTCCACACCAGACAATTTGGTTTTGTCCTGGCCAGTGTTCAATTTTCTCTCTGCCCAATTGAAATTGCATTGATTGTAATGTATGAAAAATAATTTACAGATAAGCCTAATGAGCACAGCATTTGAGAAAAGGTAATTCTCATAATTTAGGAGAGGAATGTGTTAACTTTGTCACAACACAGAAAATTTATAGCAAAACTCTTGGTCACTATAAGCCAGGGATAGGCAATCTTTGGTCTTCCAAATGTTTTGACACCAACTCTCCCAATCCCTTTTTAATGACCTTGCTGGCTGGGAGCGGCTGTCCAAAACAACTGGAGTACCACGTCTGTGAACACTACTAATGTAGTCAGGTCAAGCTAGCACTAAGGCATGACAGAATTTTAAATTTGAAAATTGGCTTTGTGCATGGACCGTTTCTTATATCCAAATTCCAACACATTTCTGACCAGCAGCCAAGATATACTGTCTGATACCACCCTGATAAATCATCTCCAAGATTAAGATGCTATTTAATATGAGTTAGGAGTCTATGAATCTGGCTGTAAATTAGAGGAAAGAGCATGCCATCTTTTCTGCTGCCAAGCACATTAGTGCTTCATCTCAAATAATTAGAAGTAATTTAGTAAAGGACATGAAAGTTGCCATTAAAGAAAAGAGAGGGGAGAGGTAGCTCATCAAGATTCACTCACTATGTTGTAAAAGCAATGAGAGGGTGATAGAGAGGTGCAATTGAAGATGCTACTATACCAACACATTACAAATTCTTCGTCTTCCTACCTGAATATTTTAAAAGTGAGTCACAGCAGCACAGAGGAGGGAAACAGTGAAGTCTAACTCAGAGTCTATCAAGGACAAATCATGTTGGTAAATGCAAAGCACGTGGGAAAATTATTAGCCTTGCAATTAAAAGCATTTTCTAGAATTGTTAATTGTATGGTAATTGAAAGACAAACAGTGTCAATTAAAAACAAATAAAGATGTGTATTTAGAATCCACAAAACCAACTTCATACCAGCAAACATGTAAAAGGAAAGTGAGATCTTAATTGAAACAGAAGACAGCTAATCATCAACAGCACAGATTTCCAGAAAGATAAAATAAAAAGAGGTGTGTGTGTGTGCTTAACATTCATGCTTTCTTAAAGAAATAATAATAATAAACACCAGATGCAAGGCTTTGAAATTTTTGCAGAGCTGGCAAAATCACCTCTGCCTATTCCTTGCTTTAAAATCCCCAATGAAATTCATAGGGTCCTCATAACTTGACAGATGACTTGAAGGTTCACAAACATGTGCCATAGTCCAGGTTTTTCTGAACTGCACTTGTTTAAATCACTTACTTTGGAATAGTTGCAAATACATGATAAAGCTGTGTCAGACTATACCAGAAAGTAGTTCATTTGACCTTGTAGTGTTGGTGATTACATCAACAGAATAATGTTGTTATACATCGGACCAAAACAACCTATTCAAAAAAGTTATGGTACTTACCTAGAATACAGCATATTATGAAATCATAACTTTGTTGATTCCTAATTACTGATGGCCCAAGACCTCAGTCAGTTCACATCTGGTAGACCATAAAACCGAACTCATTATGATCTCCATCTAGCACACAGAAATGGCAAGACAAAGGGCTCAAGTCTTCCCTCTGAAATGCTATTTTATGTATAATGGTGCTTCTTTAATATACTAAGTGGATAACCCAGCTATGGCAACCCACACCTAATTGTTCCATAGGAGTGAAGACTGTAGGGTTTATTGTCCAAAATATACCCTTTTCAAGTGATGTGGGAGTTTTTGATGATATTTACCTTAGTTGAATTGAGGGGCAACATAAGAACAATGGCTTCAAACTACAGGAAAGGAGATTCCACCTAAACATTAGGAAGAAATTCCTAACTGTGAGAGCTGTCCAGTAGGCCTGGGTAACAACGCAAAAATTTGGTTTTGTAATCGTTTTGTAATTGGGGTGTTTTTTTGTTTCGTTATTTAAAATAATTACAAAATTTTCCCCCAAAAAAGTTCGGTATTTACGAAATTTCGTAAATATTTACAAAACATTTTGTAAAGATGGCGCCCTTTTTTTTTCAATATTTTTAAAATATTTTTTAAATTTAATTATTATTAATTTAGTAGAATAGGGAGGGAGGAGAAATTAAAATTATTATTATTAAATTTAAATTATTATTAAGGAGGGAAGGCAGGCACTCACTCTGGCGGGCCCTCTCGCTCGCTCGCCGCTCGCTCGCCCCTCTCGCTCGCCGCTTGTGGGGTTCAGAACGCTCTTTGATTGCAGGTGAACCATAAATCCCCGTAACTAAAACTCCCAAATGTCAAGGTCTATTTCCCGCAAACTCCATCTGTGTTCATATTTGGGTGTATATTGACTGCTTTTGCCAAGTGTGGTCCAGATCCATCATTGTTTGAGTCCCTCTCGCTCTCTGCTCGCCCGCCCCTCTCGCTCTCCGCTCACTCGCCCCTCTCGCTCTCCGCTCTCTCGCCCCTCTCGCTCGCTGCTCTCATGCCCCTCTCGCTCGGCTCGCCGCTCGCTCGCCCCTCTCGCTCTCCGCTCGCTCACCCCTCTCGCTGGCCAAGTGTGGTCCAGATCCATCATTGTTTGAGTCTGTAGTGGTCTCTGGATGTAGGTGAACTACAACTCCAAAACTGAAGGTCAATGGCCCACCAATCCCTTCCCTGACAGATGGCCATCCAGCCTCTGTTTCAAAGAGCCTCCACCGCACTCCCTCTGGGGCAGAGAGTTTCACAGCTGAATGGCTCTCACCGTCGCTGCTCGCTCGCCCCTCTTGCTCGCCCTCTCCCTCGCTTGCTCAGCCGGCAGAGCTCCCAGCAAGCATCGGCAGGCGGCCATCTTAGGTATTTCCGAAATGGACGGAAATACAAAAAATTTTGGCGCCTGCCGTTTGGATATTTAAAAACACTTCCAGGTTAAAAAAAAAGTTTTGTTATTGTTTTGTAATTCAAAAAATAACGAATTTTTAACGAATTAACGAAACGAATAGCCCAGCCCTACTGTCCAGCAGTGGAACTCTCTGCCCCAGAGAGTAAGGGAGGCTCTTTTTTTGGAGGCTTCTAATCAGAGGCTGGATAGCCATCTGTTGGGACTGCTTTGAATGCGATATTCCTGCTTCTTGGCAGGGGGTTGGACTGGATGTCCCATGAGGTCTCTTCCAACTCGATGATTCTATGACTTAAGTATTATTAAATAAGAGGGTTTTTTTCCACATAAGTGAAAGTGAAAGTAGATTTGAGGAAAGGTTGCTCACATAAGTTTGAGTTTTATGCTCCCACTTTGTCTACAGTTCAGCATAAAAGTCAAAGCAAACAAAAGACATGCAGACATCTTTGTAATACACAAAAAGATGTTACCCATACTTCACTATTACCATTCATAGTTAAGACTCCTAGAGATGCATATGATTGTAGCTGTATTAACACTATGGTGATGTCATGAGAGTACATCAGCATTACAAAGCTCTCTATCATTAGAGAAGGGGCACAAGAAAACAAAGTGGCATCTTTAATTCTTTTCTCTGCAGAGAAAAGAAATTGCCGGGTTTTTTTACTATGCCAGTTTTGCTCCCCTTATAGTATTGTTTTGGAAAGTAACTGGTTATAGTGAAATAATACCATAACATTATGACAGTATAACAAGAACCTAAACAAAACCAAAAAAAAAAAAACAAGGGAAAAAGAGGAGTTTAAATATACAAAAAAGTCATCTTCCCTGTCTGAGCACTGGAAATGCTTTGGGGCCTCTCTGCTAAAGGTTTCCTGGTGGAGGAACAACCTGCCCATGCCTAAGTCATGCCAACATGGAAGAAAGTACTATAATAGATCCATACCAGACCTGGTTACTGAATTGCTGTGGGATTGTTTCAAACATTTAGAAAAGCATATTTTCAATGCAGTGCAACAATGTCAGAAGAGCCACGACATCACATATTAAGGCTGAGCCAATGTTGAGAGTAATGCATCGCGATGGCATAACAATATGGTGTGATAATGCCCCAAATAAAAATGATTTTTGTTCACACTGTAGTGATTCAGTTGGTGTTGGATAGGGCTGAAGCCCAGACAGGTTAGGGAAGGCAAAGATAGCAATGAAAAGGATTGCATCTTGTATTCTGCAATTCTCAAGTCATATGGAAAATGTTCATATAAAGCCTAATTATACACACACACACACACACACACACACACACTATTTATGCAATACATTTGAGCATGAACGCTGCAGTGGTTGGGGGGCATTGTTCTTAAAAAGAAAATTTCAAAAGCATGTGTCAAGAGGAAGTACTTTTAAAAGTGTGTCTCTTCCAGGACTTTGTTTCTGTGTGAAACTATTTCATGGCCCCAAGACTTATCTAAAGAAGCATTTTTCCTCCCAGAATGCTTCAGGAAACCTGACACATTGAACTAATCTTTAATTTATTGACATATCACTTCACTAGGAGATGTTGCATATCAATAAACAGCTTCAGTTAAGCAGCTAAGGTCTAAGAGATGGGAGGCATTTCCAAGAATACATCAAGCCTTACAGAAAATAAAATAAAAAGCTTGTGAAAAAGAAATTGATATTCAGAGAAAGGACACAAGAGTAAACAAAGAGAACAAACTGACAATCTACAATAATGGTTTTCTCCAGAAAAGCAATGGTGGGGATTTTAAAAGCTTACCTCTGTTGTTATTGTTGTTCTTTTGCATTTTTGTAGATAATTAAAAGTGTTTTTGTCTTGTTTTTGCAAGTGTAGAATACTGCCTTCAATTAAATTAGCAGCAACTATTCAGCAATTATTGTTAAAAATGATGCCATGACTAAAACAGATATATATATATATATATATATATATATAGTCCTCATATTACAAGGGTAAGTGCACAAAAGCAAAACAAAAAGGTGCTAATGTAGGTTTTAGCTTATAGCTAAAACAACAAATCAGAGTGTTGTCAAAGGCTTTCATGGCCTGAATCACTGGGTTGCTGTGACTACAGCTGAATATACATGGGAGGTCCCTTTGTTATGCTCCGGACTTTGATATGTTGTTGATGATGTTGTTCAACTAGTTGTATTTTATCACAATATGGCCCCACAGAAGTGGGGGGGTATTTATTCATTTATTTAAATAGTGCTCAATGCTATATACAAAAAATGGCAATATGCAAACATCACAAAAGTACTGAAAAGGATCTTTTTGGATGATGAACAGCTAGAATCACCCAGCTAGCAAGGTCAATTGCTGTTCAGAAAAAGTAACTTTTCTAAGTCCTATACTCACAATCAATGCTTTCCCAAGGTCTGTGAGCTACAAGCATTATATTTAAATAATGTATATTGGGATCTGAGGATATGTTATAATTAGAATATGAACAGCATTGTGAAATGAAAAATTGAAACAGACATGAAAATGTTGTAGAAGTTATTAAATATTAAGTGATGTGACTTTTTATCTACTTGCTAAACACAGTGATTCAGATTCTGCCATTTTAACCAAAAATCAGGAAAATCCCTTCCTACTGCGTGCAATGACAGCAAAATTGTAATTAACCACAACACAGGAAATAATACTTTATATATAGTTCATCTACTAAAGACTTTAACAATGCCTTTAACAGGTACAATTTCCTCAGCATTTTGGAGCTTGAGTGAACATCAGAAGACATTGACACAACCCATTACATTAAAAGTTTTTCATTCATTGAATGAATATTAACTGTGATCCAAAGCCATCTTTTTAATGTTTCTCAACAGACACTCTACTGAAACATCACATGTTATTTTGCTTTCTCTCACTTCCAAAGCAAGCTGTTATAATAAAAGGCATCAACATTTCTATTTTGACATTAGCATATCAAACAATTTTACTAGCTTTTTGGAAAGCTGTTGTACCGCCTGTACAAAAGAAACATTTCAAGAATGTACCATTTACAACACATCCATCAGCTCACATCAACAATGCAAATATTTCTCTCTTAAGATCATTTTATAAACTTCCCCATTGTTAATGTCACTGTAGAAAACACAAACATAATTTGATCTGTCATTTAGTAGAAAGGAAACAAACAGTGCCTGATCAGAGTATCAGACACAATGGAATCTCATATTAAACAGAATTAAGTAGGAGTGTTCAATTTTGAGGACTAAAGTTTGAGCCACAGAGTAGTATTCTTTCCTCTCCAAAATCCATCTTTTGCCAGTTTGTTTCTTCTGCCATTGTGTCCCCCTTGCCTTGGACTTAATGCTGTCAGTTCCTGTCTGATTTCACTCCCAAGTAGTACTTGCTAATCTTTGAAAATTTGACAGAGATTTCTTAGGGCATCCTTAAAGACAGAAGAAGTCCTGGAACAGTGAGCAAAGGTAGCAGTGCGGGTGAGTGAAGAAGGGAGAAGCCATTTGTGCTCCCAATTGAACATTCAGTTTTAGCTGAATTGCTAACAGCAGACAATCCTCATGTGTATTTATCAGAGAATGTAGGTGTGTCCTTTACATTAGCATTTTTGACATGTGCATTAATCATGAAACATTTTGTCACTAGGTTGTGGGGAGCTAAAAGTTTTAGCATTAGAAATTACAGTTGTTTTACCTTCTTTTCCTTAGAAGTTAATGTGGAAGATTTTTAAAGGACAATTATCATAAATAGCACAGGGATATTGGAGCAATTTAAGAGATAGAAAATGCTTTAGCCAGACTATTAAGTGCTTTGATGTCTCTTTTACTTTGAACACAACTCCATCACCTGACTAGTAGCAGGCAAACAAAAGTTTATCCACCCACACTTCAAATGCTGTACTCCCACCACTTCAAGTACTTAGAGGACATAGAGTGTACTTCCATCGGTCCTCAAAAAATCTTTAGGGTTAAAATATATATATAAGGTGTGAGTACTAGCTTGGCTTAGTGAATTGAGCATTGGACTAGAATCCCAAAGTTCAAATTCCCATTAAGCCATGAAAACTCATTGGATGATTGTGGGCAGGTCACAACCAATGAGAAAAACAATGGCAAACTTCTCTAAATGAATGAAAATATTTGGTGTTTTTGCCAAATATGTGGGGTTCAGTACCGCCAGTATCCTGATGATATCCAACCCTCAATTTGTTTTAATTCTAAACCAATGTTCTGAATCAGCGTTGGGCTGGTTGAAGATCAAGAAATGAAAATCAGTCTAGATAAAATAAAGGTGATCCTAGTTACTTGAAAGACAAATCCGGGAGCAGAGATTTAACCTATGATGCAAATTAGAAAATGCAGATTTGTAGTTTGTACGTACCTCTAGATTGAATCCTGCATCTTGATATTCTACAACAGCAAGGAGTGCATTTCCACAGTTAAAGCTTGTGCATTAGATGTGTCCATCCCTGAAAATATATGAACACCTAAAGATGTATCCTATGGAAAGCATGCGTTTCCATTTATGGGAACTCTCTCACTACATTCATATGAAGGCAATTCATCACATTCATTTCTCACTACATACATTTGAAGACAGAACCATACTGAGACTTTCTTTTTCAACATGTGAAAGTATAGCTTAACTCCTTGACTGGGAATATTGAGAACAGGGCTTATATTTATAATCAGTGATCACATCCCCAGTTGTAGTCCCATGCACATTCAAGCAAACACACAAACAGATTTTTTAATGATTTTATGAATCTATCAACTTCTGTTCCATAAAAATAATCTGGACAGTAGGGAAAGAAGAGTGAGCCATTTATAAGACAAAAGCAGGGGGTGGGGGTGAGCCTTGGAAGCAGAGCAAAATAAAGCCATCTGAGTCTTGAAATTGCCTTGAAGACAGAACTTCAACAATAGTAGTCCTATGGGTAGTTACTTTAATAAGAGTCAGTATGCTTTCAAAGGAACAGAGCTCTTATTGCTTTGTCTCTTTGTATGTTGTTCATGAAAAAAATTCTACTGTTGAACATGCAGACTATATATGTTCAAAGCTAAATCAGTGGTGACACAGAACTATCACATTGAAGAAGGGAACTAAGACCTCTGTAACTATTTCTTATTTTTCTCCACACAATAATTTGGTTACAGCAATATGCTTTTACAAATACACAAAACACTTGTCCATATAGTGAGTAAATGGCACAGATTCTTTTGTTCATTGTACTGTGAGTATATTTATTTGTGTAGTGGTCAGAACAAAGAATTTTAGGTGCCAGTGAATTCCAGGTCATGTGTTGGGAATTTTTTTTCAATAGCACCCACTAGTTTATACAGCAATCAAAAAGTTGCACTGGCAGTACGGATAGGGTAAGGTTGCTAATGTATTCAGTTCTTTGAATTTGATGCTCTCTTATTTTTCATTTGCATGTTTATCCTAGTCCCCTTTAGTCAAGTATGGGAAAGTAGACCATTGATGCCTACCATGCAAGAGAAAAGGGAATGCCACACATCCCAGTTGCCCTGGCAAGTCTAGAGCCTGTAATGGAAGGGTGGTGGAATGCAGAATGTGTCTATGTAGGTGTTGTGGTTGTTGTTTATTTATACAGCATATTTAAAAGTATATGGTGCCTTACAGTCACCATATACTGTAAGGCACCATATACACAAATCCACACAGAGAGGGAAGGAGGGACAACAAATCACAAGCTATACAATACAATTGCAAAACAAATCATGCAGATAAAAAAGTAACGTACAAAAACTCTGCAATATAATACTTGTTGTAGTATACTGGTCGTGAAGTGATTTATAGTTTCCAAAACACAACATCAGTGAACCGCTGCAAGCTAGCTAGCAAGTGTCTGAGAAGGAATCAAAAATACAGCAGAGTCCTTTCACAGCAAACACACGCTTCTCCCCATCTATTAGCAGAATCCAACTGCCAGCACTTGACCTTATCTACACACTTTATAGTAAACTCACAGATTCAGGTTTTCATCCAAAATATCCAAAGGCTTTAATCTTCACATTTGCAATATACACAAAATGTCCAAACAGGATATGCAGATCCACTTTCCTTGTACTTGCAAACTATCAGAGTCATCAGATAGTCACATACAACATAGGCAGATACTCACACCAAGTCACACAGGAGAGAGAAAGATGGATTCCTTCATCTACCTTATATAGCCACCTGCTGATTGGTCATCAGTAAGGGACACTGGCTGATGCAACCCCTTTGCAATAACCCTCACATGGTTATGACATATATGAGAAAATGAATTCTGTTCCCCCCACCTCTGATCATCATAATTTTGTTTCCAAATGACATCTCAGAAAAAGGTGAATTAATGCAGAGTAAACCAGGTTTTCCCAGTTTACTCTGCATTAATTAAACACCTCTAAAGATCCAGACCTTAAGATAGGTCTGGGTCTTTAGAGGTGAGGGCTCTGTGGGGATTGACTTCTTAGACTGCTTCTGCAGTCCCCACAGCCATACCACTTCTTCGGAGTCTCAAAAGGCCGGAGGAGCAAGAGGGCACCACTTCCCTTCCCCCCCTTCCCCCCATTTCACCCTCCCAAACTTAGCAGAGGTGCCTGCAGGCAACTCAGACCCCTCTATAGAGTCCTCCTGATGCTTGGAAATGATGAGAGAATGGGGGGGGGGGGGGGAGATGCCATCCCGGATCGATCTTTGTTTGACTCTGTATAGCATCTAGTCACCTGCCAAGGGAAAGCCCAAGGTTGTGGGTGGGAGGACTAAAACCCTGGAGAAAGCAGGTTATTTTAATCTGCTTCCTCCTGGATTTTAGATAAGTGTAGAAGGTCCCTAAGTGTGCAAAAAAATACTGCCTCATCCTCTGATCTCTGCCTCACCGCTTGCACTAACTCAGCCAGTGGAAAGGTGAGTATTTGGAGTGGCCATCCTAGCAAAGCAGTCCTATTCTCATCCCAACCTGTCAAGTTTTTTAAAAGAAGTCTAATTAAAATTAATGAATTTCTGTTTTCAATTTATCTTTCCTCGTTTTCTTTCTCTCCCTCTCCTTGTTGCTGGCAACCATCCAGGTGATCATTCCTCCTCCCTGTCCTGCCTCAGTCCAAGTTAGAGCACATTCAATAATGAGCAAGAGGAGAATGCCCTTTTATTGAAGAGTTACAATAAAAACTAGTAAATTATAGCTCTGACCATTACAGGCAAACCAAGACAAATCCTTGTAATTTACATGTCATGTACAACCGAAGTAAACAGATTCAGTTCTTTTGTATAGCATTCATTGCACACACAAAAAATACCCAAACCTCTCTGATGTTCTAGTATGATATGTGAGAGATATTGCACGGTCACATGCCATTATGATAGACATGTGAAAGCAATGTCCGACAATGGAGCCGGCGTACTTTCCCCCTAAACCCACCTTATATTCTGTGTGCTATGTGTTGTCCATTTCTGCTTTAGATAGACACATCTTTCTTTTAATACCCACTCCTTTCGGTGTGTGTTTCTGACATTTTAGGCTCTATGCCTTGATCCACAAGACACAAACTTTTCACTTCTCCCCTCCACTCTTGGGATGACAAGATAAGAAAGCAGGCCCTTGGTAAGGTGAGTCAGTGTGAAATTGGCCCTTACTTGAGAAATAATGGACTACTTTGTCTACACATTTAATATGTATCTGCTGTCTCTCAAGAGAACTGCTCCACCACTTATACTCAAAGGCTTATGCAGTTTGCAAGAAGATCCAAGAAAAACAAAGTGTAGACAAGCTGTTTGCAAAATAAATTTATATGCCAACATGCTTTAACATTTTAAAAACTTCTTGCTGAAAGGGAAATGGAGAAGAAGCCAAGATGGGTGATAAGTCTCAAGCGGCTTTTGTTTCCAGCAGCGGCACACTAGGGATTATTTACTAAGCTATTACAACAGCAACACACACAAAAAAGAAAATACTAAAGCAAAGAAATCCCTTTGGCTCCATTTTCTAAAATCATAGGCCTCTGGGGAGCTCTAGCAATAGACTCATGAGGCTACTCTTAAGTAAGCTAAAGATTTCAATCCATATTATCATACTACGATATATATATGGGCACGCACATTGCTCCTTCGACAACTACAACAACATTAAGCCATACTGAAAATGTAGTTTCCATCAAACAATTATCTGAACCATTTGGGCCAAGTTCCAAAACTTTTCTCAGTAAAAGGTCCCATCACAGTAACACAGGAAGCATTTAAGCATACAGGCGAAAGCAGACAAGCTTCCTCATACCACTAAAGAACCATCATAGACTACCATCCATTTTAGAATTATTTCAAAAAGCAAATCTATACTAGGTGGATTACTCCAGCGTAGTTCTGCCCCAGATCCAGCATGTATATGCTGAATTCAGGGCCAGTATCCAGAAAACTGAGACCTCATCAACCCTGTCACTTTGTCCTATGTGTTGCCACCACCAGAGCCACAGAGCTCCATGTGAGCACCTAGCCATCACTCATCATGTCTGCTGATATCAGAATGGATGCTGCATGATCAACAAATAGGGAGATAGACTACCTCCTTCTTACTAGTTCCATGGGAGCTCCATTCTGACTTCAGTAGATGTGTCTGCAACATCAGACACTTGGATGGAGCTCAATGGCAGCCAGGGAACAATGGTAACATGGGGCTGAACCATCCCTTTCCCCTTTAGTGATCAGCACAGTGAAAGGATGATGGTGGCAGTGTCCATCTGAACAGAGGATCAATCTGAATAAGGCCTAATCCAAGTCTCTGGACTGCTGCAAAGTCTTGGGATACTCCAGAGTTTTCTGTAAACTCCATAGTACTCCCTGATTTCACATAAAATGAGGCAAAATCAGATTAAACCTCCCAAACTCCAGATCCCCACTGGAATTTGCTGTGTGTTTTGAGAAATGCAAGTGATGGATTTATCTGAGGCCCCTTCTACACTGCCATATAATCCAGATTATCAAAGCAAATAATCCACGTTATCTGCTCTGAACTGGAATATCTGAGTCTACACTGCCATATAATGCAGTTCAAAACAAATAATCTGGATTTTATATGGCAGTGTAGAAGGGGCCAGAGTTTCTTGGCCAGTGTAGAGAAACCAAAAGTCTAAAATGCCTCTGACTCAAATTAGGGACTTTAACCCACACTAATTTCCCCATGTTTTCCTCACCATTTTTCAATACTGTGGCAACAGAGTCCAACTAAAGTCTTCGCATGACACACAGTCACTTTTACTTATTTATTTATTTATTTATTTATTTATTTATTTATTTATTTTTATTTTGAATACTTTTACCCTGCCCTTCGCAACCCTTGGGGTGACTCATGGTGGCTTCCACTTTGCATGACGCACAGCCACTTGCATGCACAGTGGTTGCATGTGCAAATCCATCTGGCCACTATGTGAAGATGAAGATAAAGGTCCAATGAAGACAGTGTGTGGATGTGGAGGAAAGAAGAGAAACGTTGTGGGATGGCTGGCCACCCTGGAAGACGAATTTTGCCAAGATAGACCACATCATCCCTCTTTCCTCCACTCCCCACTTCCCTCCTGCCTATGGGATAAAATCATAGATCTCATTTGAGAAAGTGCATAAGTGCATTACAACAACCTTATGGGCAATGAGTTACTTTGGGGTAGAATGGTGGCACAGCAGCATTTTGAAAAGTATTGTGACAATAAGCAAAGCCATGACCTTTTGAAGATAAGCAGCAATGTTTCATTTATGTATTACCACTGGCTTTACAAATACAAGATGGACAGATATTGCATTTTAATAGAACATTTGTGTCCTGCTCAACACCTCAACACCTTTTTGTTGTTTCTCCTTCCCAGTCCCCAAGACATGGCACTTGAGAGTGTAGTCTGCCTGGCAGCCAGGCACACTTCCTAAAGTGGCTAAAACATGATGTGTCTTTGCTCAGGTCTCCTTGCCTCTTGAATGGTTTTAAAGGAAAATGTCATTCTGAAGTAATGTTGTAAACTCTGCTCCATTGCCTATTCACCATTCTTGCAGCGTTTGAAATTTCATGGCGTTTATATCAGATTTCATGACTTTTATGCACACTTTATCCCTGTGACATAAAATGCTACTATTTCACTTACATTTTCATGCTCTAGTCTGTTGAAAGGAAAGTGATGCATAGCATACATTTTAGCAGCAGCAACAGCATAGGCAACTCTGACAATGGGCCCTTCCACACAGCCATATATCCCAAAATATCAAGGCAGAAAATCCCACAATATCTGCTTTGAACTGGGTTATCTGAGCCCACACTGCTATATATTCCAGTTCAAATCAGATAATCTAGGATTTTATTCAGCTGTGTGGAAGGGGCCAATGTGGATAGGTATTGCCAAGTTTAAAAATACAAGTTTGCATCATTAATTTCACCAGCTCATATGCTAAAGTAGGGGGTTCAGAATGAAGAACTGAGAGCCTAGTGGGGTAGCCATCGGAACCAATGATGCTGAATGCAATGCAAAATGGTCACATTCACTTTTCTAAGCATTATTATCATGACAAAAGAGAAAACAGGAAAAGATCCCTGCACCTGGGAGGTTTATGGCCTTTGTTGCACAAAGCAGGCGAACCACCACTGAGGTTAGACTCACCAAAGTTCCCTCTCCCATGACACCATGTATATCCTGCTAAAGGTCTGTCTGCTCCCTGTAATTCACCCATCTTTCACTATTGATGAGAAAAACCCATCAATGTCTCACATTCCTGCAACATTCCCCTCACCTACTTTATGTGCTGGATCAGTTCCACTTCTGTGCCGGCATACCACCAGCAAAGTGAAATCAAAGAGTAGGATTCCTCTCCATGATTAAATTGGATGAGGAATTTGGTATCTAAGAAGAATGTAGGTAAAATAAAGTTTTCCCCTTGACATTAAGTCAAGTCAAGTCTGACTCTGGAGGGTGGTGCTCATCTCCATTTCTAAGCCGAAGAGCCAGTGTTGTCTGCAGACACTTCCAAAGTCATATGGTCAGT
Source organism: Anolis sagrei (assembly GCF_037176765.1). Lineage (NCBI taxonomy): Eukaryota > Metazoa > Chordata > Lepidosauria > Squamata > Anolidae > Anolis > Anolis sagrei. Next base: position 58,335,647 of record NC_090024.1, on the reverse strand, counting down.
ATGATTGGATGGAGAGATGCTACCTTCCCACCAAGGTGGTACCTATTGATGTACTGACATTTGCATGTTTTTAAACTGCTAGGTTGTCAGAAGCTGGGTCTAACCAGTGGGAGCTCACCTTACTGCCCTGATTCAAACTGCCAATCTTTTGATCAGCAAGTTCAGCAGCTCGGCGGTTTAACCCGCTGTGCACCAGGAGGCCCAGTAAATAAATTTAAAAAATGAAATACTACAAAAGAAATAAAACATACGAATATTAATCTCTCAGAATAGGTTTGTTGTATGCTGGACACGCTATTTTATTGAGAAAGTAATGACACATAGTATTGGTATGAGTCGCAATTCTAGTGACAAAAGTATAGCCATTGCAAACTTCATTCCGTACACAAAAGAGATAATGATTATTCAACTAAAAGCAAAACCCACAATTATTAATATCATACACATGTATGCTCCAACTGCTAATAAATGTGGGGAAAGGGGGGTGGATGAAGAAAGCACTTATTAAGCACACCAATAAAGATGACATTTATATTTCATGACAAGATATTTTAATACCAAGATAGAGAAAGTAGCAAGATAAAGCAAATAAATGTGACCAATAACAATGTGAGACCTCGTTTTTTTAAAAAAAAACTAGGAGTGAATGATGGAAAAATATTAGGACTAATGGATGAGAGATGAAAATAGAAAAATAATGATCACATCAAATACAAAGAATTGCATAAGAATATCCAAAACAAAAATCAAGGGAGCCAGCAAGTAATGGGCAAAATCTGTGGGTGTTTTAATACAACAACAACAAGAACAACAACAAAAGAGCCACTACATTATCAATGTATACCAAAAAATCAAGTAAGTGCCAAACATATTTGTAATAAAGCATCTATGTCTAATATTGATAAATAGGAATAACTCTTGTATACTTAAAGATAAAATTGCAATTTGAAAATTAATGAGCTATTTGGAGATAATAAACCTGACTTCATTATACTTAACTAGAAATATAAACAAACAAACCAAAAAGAACCAAAATTTGAAATGCAATATGGTTGATTGGAAAACAACTATGCTTTTGGGTTTGGTGATGGTTTTGAAGAAATAAAAAAAATCAACAGTAGAAGATATTCAGGTATTGTTGTAAACCCTTTCAATCAAATCTGTAGATCTGGGTTCATTCTTGAAATTTGGACAGGGTTCATTTTTTACTATAGCACTGATAAAGGCCAATTATTTCAGTGACTAAGGGATGCTACAATGAATAAGCCATTAACTTTAAGGTTGTTAAAAATAATTTTAAAATTACAAGTGTAAGGAAACTGCAGTGCCTCCATCAATACATACACACAAGCTCACAGAAGCATGCTATGTTGAACTTAAGAACTTTAAATAATTATTCTGTATCAATTTGGGATCAAGACAGTAAAGACAACTCCCAGGACAAGCATCCCTGATACATGACCAAAGAAAGTAGGCTGTTGAATGTGCAAGACAAGAGTTGGTCTGTAGCAACACCCTGGCTTCATCAGACCTTACCTGGAATATTTTGTTCATTTCTGGGCATCATGGTTCAAGGATATTGATGAGCCTTACTGTGCCAACTAGGAGGCAACGAACATGGTAAAAATTCTCAGACAAGTCCTGTGTGGAACAGCCAAGATAACTCAATATGGTTTGCTTGGAGAAGAAAAAGCTGATAGATGATATCGTTGTCACTTTTAAATATATGAAGGAATGTACTATAGAAGACATGAAGCAAGCTTGTGTTCCAGAGATTAGAATACAAATGGCTTTATTCAAATTACAACAAAATAGATTCTATCTGGAGCCCCTGGTGTCACAGCAGGTTAAACTGCTGAGCTGCTAAACTTGCTGACCGAAAGGTCACAGGTTCGAATGCAGGGAGCAGCGTGAGCTCCTGCTGTTAGCCTCAGCTTCTGCTAATCTAGCAGTTCGAAAACATGCAAATGTGAGTAGATCAGTAGCTACCGTAACAGTGCTCCATGCAGTCATGCTGACCACATGACCCTGGAGATGTCTACAGACAACGCCAGCTCTTTGGCTTAGAAATGGAGATGAGCACCACCTCCCAGAGTCAGACATGACTAGACTTAATGTCAAGGAAAAACCTTTTAGATTCCATCTGAACATCTGGAAAAAAATTCCTGAATGAAAACGCTGTTTGACAGTGTCACAGACTGCCTCAGTTGGTGCACTATCCTTCAGAGGTTTTCAAACATCGCTCGGGATCAGATTAGCTGAACTCTTGTGACCCTTTCCTATTTTAAGATCCTATTATTCTATCATTTAATTAGTATTAAATTAGTATTAAGAATTATTTTTAGCTCTCTTCAAAACCAAGTATTTGTATACTTTTGTTATTCTTTGTTTTTCGGGCCCTCTTGAGTGAAAAAATGTTAGCGATATTTTAAATAAATAAATACAGTATACCACTGCATGTCTGTTTCTATCTCATTTTTTCAAGATGTTCATCAACTCACACATGTATATGGAACTATGACTTCTACTTTTGATAGCCAGGGACAAAAGTTGACCAACAGGTTAGGAACACATATGCTCAGGAATAGTTCCTATAGCAACAGAAACTATTTTTAAAAACTCATTAAACCCCCCAAATTCACAGGACAACCAGGATGGCTTTATTTTTAGATGTTAGTAACTATGATGGAAACCTAATGCTATCAGAACACATAGCTTCACAACCATCCAGTCTTTTTAAGCAATCGGTCTAATTGATTGAACGCATAGATCTAAAATCCTTCAACAAGGGATATTTAGAAGTTCTTTAGTGAAGACAAAACCTTTAATCAAAAGGTAATCTTTCATGAGGAGAAGACATTCAATAAGAACCATGCAAGATAATTCACAATTTCTGAGGCCTTATCAAGATTATTTGGGCACTAATATATGGAGTTTATAAAGAAAAATTCACTGAACTATTGGAACCACACATTCAATGATGGGAAAGATTAACAGGGCTTGATCTCTCTGGAAGCCTTACAAACAAAAAGGTAGGGAATTTACATTTCTGAGTTTATCCAGAAATGAAAAAAAAAATCTCTGAAAATGTTTGACATTTTCAGTTCTTTTCTTTTTCTTTTTCTTTTATCTGCATATTGGAGCCCCTGGTGGTGCAATGAGATAATGGGTTAAACCCTTGTGCGGGCAGGACTGAAGACCGACAGATTGGAAGTTCGAATCTGGAGGGAGCGCGGATGAGCTCCCTCTGTCAACTCCAGCTCCCCATGCAAGGACATAAGAGAAGCCTCCCACAAGAATGGTAAAACATCTGGGCATCCTTGCAGACAACCAATTTCTCAAGTCGCTCCTGACATGAAAAAAATCTGCACATTCCCAGGTTTGTATCTAAATTCCTTCTTTAAACGTTTTAGGTTCCCCTCCCTCACTTTCTTTTCCCTTGTCTTCCTCCTCCTCCTCCTTCTACCACTGACCATTTGTCACCTGAAACTCATACCAAATTGTGGAAACTGGTTTTCACCTTTTCTACTGAGCCTTCTTTATTCAGGAGTTATAATCAATATGCTAAAGTGCTTTAGCAATATTATCATCAGTTAAAGGATTGGATCATTTTGTTTTGGTGCAAATATTCCTCCTTTCCTCGCTTGATCTTTGTTGAGCCTGTCTTGGAAATACTGTATTAATTTACTAGACTTTAATACACCATTGAATCTAATACATACCTCCATTTTCAAAACCCTGAAACCAAAAAAAGGGGTATTTGCTGCCAAATGTAATGGGCAGCAACAAAAAGAGCACTCTTCATAATTTGGCCATTGCAGTTGCTGCCTGCTTAGAATTTCTTCTTTAAAAACAAAAGTGTTGGAACACCAAAGCTTCAAGCCATAGAAACCCACCGCTAGCTTAGCTGCTCAAGGCTGCTGGGCCTTGTACTCCAACATCAGCAGGGTCACATTATCCCTACCCCTGTTCATGGCAATATCAAATATATATGGTTCATTACTGCATTGCTCCATCACCTTGCTACTTCTATTTGACATATGCATAAAAAAACAAAGTGTTGCAGAAATTGTTATCTTATTATGCAGCTTCCTCCTGCTTTCTAAATCTTGCAGATGTTTGGGTCCCAGTGTTACATCTTAGAGGATGGAGTTAGCAACTGCTATAATTAAGCAATACAGTACCATTAAGTCACTTGAGAGGGAATTAAGAACTAAACTACTGCTCTGTGCCAAGGAACACAAGACACTGAGTTGAGATCTTTATTCAGCATATGAAGGTGGGGGTAACTTTACTTTCAAGGGTTTTTTAAAATGTCATTTTATTTTGAAAGAAAGTTTAAAGATATAGGCCAAGATTCTATATGATGCTCATGGAAGCTTATTCCTTTTCCCCACAACTGTGCAGTAGTAGCACAATTGTTACTACAGGACATTAAGGTTGGGACATAGCTGTGGTCAGGCATTATCCAGTTGCCATTATGTGACTGGAGTGACAGCATTGTGCAGGGATGTATTAGGTACTACCTTGTGCAACATCTGAAAAGAGCAGAGGATTTGGGTCATAGCCCTGCTCTTGATCCCACCTCCTTCGCAGGCGCAATTGGTGGGGATGAAAGACAGGGCCTTCTCAGTAGTGGCCACTCAGCTATGGAACTCCCTCCCCAGCGAAATCAGATCACCCCCCCCCCTCTCCTGACCTTCAGAAAGAAAGTAAAAACATGGCTCTGGGACCAATAAGTGAAGTAGAATTATGTGCAATAATTACCAGAATGGCATTTGAAGATGTCCTCAGGTTGCATGGTTTTAATGATGCGTTTTAATGTTTATATTGCTCTTTAATTTTTTGTTTTAATGTATATGTTTATTTTCTATTGTCTATTGATATGGCATCAAATTCCTGCCAATTGTAAGGCCGCTCTGAGTCCCCTTATGGGCGAGAAGGATGGGATACAAAAACAGTAAATAAATAAAATAAAAATAAAAATAAAATAGCCTACGAAATGCTGCTATTCTTATTCCTTTCATACATTTAGCCCTTTGTATTCACAGATTCTACATCCATGGATTCAATCATCCCTGGCTTGAAAGCAACTATGCTGTTTTTTATAATGGGACTTGAACATCCACTGATTTTGATAGACGCCGAGGTTAATTAAATAATACAGTGTGGATACAGTGTGGATTTAGATTAAAATACAGATTCAAATATAATTAATACATTTAAAATAACATTTAAAATGTACAATCTCACCCCTCCCCCCCCCCCCCAAATCCCAGCCAATAATATGAGCCCAAAGAATTTGAAGTGGAAAAACCTTTTAGTTTTAACTTCCTGGACCTTTGGGTAATTTTTGTCTGTTCCAAGTTTGAGGTGTGGTTTTTCAGCGTAGTAAAGCATCTTGGGAGCTGCACTAAAATTCTGCAGACCAGAATTCAAATTGAAAGTCAGCCATGAAAACCCTCTGGATTACTTTGCGCAAGTCTTGCAAACACACACACACACAGAGAGAGAATCCCATGATAAGTTCACCTTAGGATTGCCATAAATTGGAAATGACTTGAAGGCACACAAGAGTACTAGAACAATAAACTGCCATGCTTGAAGCTATCGGCTGTCATTTGGAGCAATTTTCAAGAGATTTTTTTTCATCCCTTCTCTCCTCCCCCCCCCCCCCCAAAGTAAATGTGGGGTTCAAGAGTTCTGGAAGTGGGGATACTTTTTGTGTTGCAAATGCCTGCCACTTCCCCACACATGGTCTAAGACAAGCAAAGTGAAGACGGTCCTGTCTCAGGAAGTAGAATATGTGAATCTGCCACTTTGTAATTTTATAGGAAAGGTTCTTTGTTAGATTTTTATTTATTCTAAAATTCAGGAATATCTAGGCTCCATAATAGTTCCTTATTTCTAAATAGAAGGTCTTTTTTCCAGGATACTGTTCAATATTTTTGGAAAAGGGGAACTGCTGGTTAAAGAGAAGATGAACACAGATCTGCTGTGTTTTATCCTTACCTGACGTGCAGCCTTTTCCATGGTGTATGTGAAGAGCTTGTTTTGGGATTTTTGTGTGCAGATCCTGAGTCTTATTGTAATTGTGCTCAGTAACCAAAATGCCATTGCTGTGATCCAGAATCTAGATATGTTCTATCTTAGGCTTGATTCTATTTCTCACCACAGACAAATATCTCTAAAAGATTTGTTGTTGTATGTCAGAGCAATTCCTGTAAAACAATTCTGTTTGTTTATTCTGACGGCTTCCTTGTAGCTTTCTCCTTCTGCAAGTAGCTTACTTTTGCCTTCACAAAGATCACTGTATATGCCCCCTTCCGATTTCTATCAACCGTTCAGCATCCCTTCTTGATGACCATCCACCATGTCATCATATGCTTGTTTCTCCTTCACTGTTTGTGATAATGGTATTTCTTGATTGCTTTTGACCACCAGTCACCCACCCACTAATTTCATTTTTGTGGAACTCAGCCTGACCAGCAAATATCAAGTTATATTTTGGCTAACTATACTTCCATTTTACAGAGCTTGCTATTGTATGTAAGTCACCCCAAGTTCAGTTAATCTATTGCAACATTTTTAGTCATGGAGCAAAAAACAATGAGTGGGTAAGAACACAGGTTGGCAAGCAGTGAGTAGGAAAAGAAACTTGACAACTCATTTCAGAGGAAAATGTTTGGGGGCTGACCCAGCTCTGCCTGTATTCAGAAGTCATTTTCCTAATTAAGAACTTTATCACACGGGGCAGCAAAGCAAAATTCCACCGAGATAGTTGTGTCTGTTGTCAGTAGTTATTGCATGGCATCATGTGCATCCTGTTATCATGTTGTATTCCTCCTGTGACTGTAGCACTACTTTTCATTGGTTGCTAAAACCCATCAATGCCTCCCAGTATCATTGCTTTTTCATTACTTACTTAAGTTGCTAACTTTGGCTACTGTCTTTTGTACTTTTGATCTCGAATGTTCTATATAGTTTTAAACTCTTGTCATGGCCTTTGGCTAGCACAATAAATGTACTGAACCTGGAATGTACTTGTGATATATCCCTTCTGTTGCAGTTCTGATATACCAGCAGCTGGTTGTGGACCTCCTTCTCTTCTTCTCCTTCCTCCCAGATTGTGGGACCACAGGTTGCCAAAACAATGCCATTGTACTAATTCATAGAGGTACATTACTAAACACTGAAATCCCAATACATTTCCATTCCTTACATTGCGATCGCGATGAGACAAAAAGGTGCTGTAATCAAGTCCTAAGACTTAGTGGCTTTCAGATACAGAAAAACTTATAGCTCTGATCATAGATGTTGCTTAAGAACAGGGGAGGAAGATAGTGGCTGCCAGTTTGCTACCGGGCACAATTCAAAGTGCTGTCTTTGACTTATAAAGCCCTAAACAGCTCTGGCCCAGTTTACCTGTCCAAACGCATCTTCCCCTACAAACCATCACAGAGATTAAGATCCGAGGAGGAGGCCCTGCTCTCCATCCCATCATTGTCACAGGCACAATTGGTGGGGGCGAGAGAGAGGGTCTTCTCAGTGATTGTCCCCTAGCTAAGGAACTCCCTTCCTGGTGAGATCAGATTGGCCCCCGCCCTCCGGTCCTTCAGAAGGATTGTTAAAACTTGGCTGTGGGACCAAGCTTTTGGGACAGTGCAATAAAGCAGCAATAGGGAACCTTGCGAGGCCAATTAGATTAGACGCAGATGGTCAAGACAGTTTTAAACAGTGTATTTTAGCACTGAGACATATGATTTTTAATGTTCATGTAGCATATAATGAATTCATGTCCCGGCATTGAATGTTTGCCATTTTTATGTTTGGCTCCGCCCTGAGTCCCCTTCGGGGTGAGAAGGGCAGAATATAAATGTTTTAAATAAATAAATAAAATAGTGAGAAGACAGAGAAAAGCTTGTGCCTGGACAATCTTAAAAGAACAAAAACTGGAGAACCTCAAATACAATCTATAAGAGCGAAGGGAGATATGTCTCAAGGTGCTAGAAATAGTCTATTAGCTAACAAGCCAGATACCCTGAGGCCTTCCTCAGGGGAATCTACAAAAACTCATAGAACAAAATGTATATCCAGGGATAGCTGTATTTGCTGAGCCGTAAAATATAGCAGACTCCATAAGATATTGCTGTGGTGATATCTTCATTATGCCAACCAAAAGAGGAAAAATACGTTAGTAAGGTTCGATGTAGGTAAAGCTGAGTTTGCTGTGTATGAGGTGTTTCAGACATAAAGGTAATGCTACTGTACATTGATAGATTGTTTTGTTGATAATGCTTCTAGCCACATATGGCTTTTTGTGAGGATTTGTAGGCAAAATACAGAAAGCCTTGTGGAGCCTCTGTACAAGTTGTTGCATACATAACATCAAAAGTAGCAAGGTCATTCGTATACTTGTACGAGTATTGTTAATAACCTGTGCTGTATTGGTTTTATTGTGAAGCACTTTGAGTCTCTTTTTAGAGACAAAAAATAGGATACTACTACTACCAAAACAACACAACCACCACCACCACCTGTATATGTCCGGTATATGTGGTGTTTTGTATAACTCCCTGAAGAAACCCTTAGAGGATAAAAAGTGTCCAGAATGAACACCATCTTCTTACCTAATAAACACCATCTTCTAACATCTTGAAACATGTTTTTCTTTATTCTTCAAGACAAAGTTACACGGGCATCTAAGAGAAATGTTATGTTTTAGTCTGCTGGTTTGTTTCATGCCATGGTACTGTAAGGACAAAGATGGCCGTTCTCCTATTTGTGAATCCACTTCCAAACTTTCAACAAAGCTCAAGTGACCTTCTAGTTTCTTTCAGGGTTTATGTTCAGCTATTTGGGAATTATTTGCTTGTTGTGGGTACACTGTACCACATAGAATTTCCTAGCCCGGGACTGAGGAGATCTAACCAGCCTATAAAGCTGCCTGAAAGACCCTGAGTCTGTTATTATGCCTTAACCCAAGCTATCTCACAAAACTGCTGTGAGGATAAAATAAGTGGGAGAAGAATCACTTGGAATAAAAGTACCATATATACTCGAGTATAAGCCGACCCAAATATGAACCGAGGCACCTAACTTTACCACAGAAAACTGGGAAAACGTATTGACTCAAGTATAAGCCGAGGGTGGGAAATGCAGCAGCTACTGGTAAATTACAAAATAAAAATAGATATCAAAAATACATTAATTGAGGCATCCATAGGTTAAATGTTTTTGCATATTTATGTAAAACTGTAATTTAAGTTAAGATTGTCCAACTCTAACCCATTATTCTACCCTTTTTCAATGTGAATGTACTTATATATCCTTCCAATAATAATAGAGTAAAATAATATACCTATTATTATTATTAATAATAATAATAATAATAATAATAGAATAAAATAATGGAAATGTAATAATAATATTAATAATAGAGTAAAATCATAAATATAATAAGAATAAAAAGTAAAATAATAAATGTAATAATAGAGTAAAATAATAAATTTAATAAAACAATAGAGTAAAATTATAAATGTAAGAATAACAATAATAGAGAAAAATAATAAATGTAATAATAATAAATAGAGTAAAATAATAAATAATTTTGACTCAAGTATAAGCCAAATTGAGCTTTTTTAGTCTGAAAAAGGGGCAGAAGAGCTAGGCTTCTACTCTAGCATATACAGTATTTTATAGAAATAAATAATATATATGTGGTTCTTGTGGGGGTTTTTTGGGCTATAGAGCCATGTTCTAGAGGCATTTCTCCTGACGTTTCGCCTGCATCTATGGCAAGCATCCTCACACCTCTGAGGATGCTTGCCATAGATGCAGGCGAAACGTCAGGAGAAATGCCTCTAGAACATGGCTCTATAGCCCGAAAAAACCCACAAGAACCTAGTGATTCCAGCCATGAAAGCCTTCGACAATATATATGTGGTTGGTTTATAAAGTACAAAAGAGGAATTACTTAATTACTATCTTGGAAAAGAAAAGAGAAATGTATATCCTGCTCGCTTCTCCACAGAAATACTAAATATGAGCCTGTACGCACAGCATTAAAAGAAGTTTTTTTAAAAAGCCCAAACCGAAAGTGGTAGCTAATTGCTACACATTTTGCCAGCATGAACAGAAACCAAGGGAATCATCATTACAATATATTGCTGCTCTGAGGGAACTAATTGTTACATGTGAATTTGGAAATATGGCAGATGAGATTATTAGAGATCAGTGTATTGAGAAAAAAAGTCTCAGATAAGACAATGCATGCCTCTAGAATCGCACTGAAATAAACCCAAGCCAAGCTGAGACAGCTACAGCGCAAGCAAAGAATAAGAGGCTTTTTAGAGTTACAATTCAAGTTGTGGGTATACCCTATTGTTAGTTCTAACTATAATAGACTCACCCAACCAGTGGATTTACCTATGTGTTGACCCATTGTTCAACAATTGATTAGATAGGTCAAGTCAAGTTGGGATGAACCAACTAGTTGGGATGCAGAACATTTGTAGAAAAATTCCAATGGTAATGCAGATAAATATTTGCAAAGGAATCTAAAACAAAACATCAAACACATAGCAAAGCCAAACCATAGGAATACAACTCTGTTGTTGTTGTTCCTGTAGCATTTTATAAGAAACATAAAATCTAATGCTAGTTCAGTGCAAACTCTGTAATAAGATGAGGCTCTGGGTTATGTCCAGCTAGCAAACACATGCATTTCCTGTGTTAGATGTTGGCATTTTAAGGACAATAGAGTCTCACTTATCCAACCTTCACTCATCCAACATTCTGCATTATCCAACACAGTCTGCCTCCTGCCCAAATCCACAGGTGTTTCAATACATTGCAATGTTTTGGTGCTAAATGCATAAATACAGTAAATACTACATAATATTACCATGTATTGAATTGCGTTTTGTGTTGATCTGTTGCAAAACATGATGTTTTGGTGCTTAATTTGTAAAATCGTTTTCCTTAGTCCCTCCTTATGATTCAACATTTTCACTTATCTAACATTCTGTCAACCCATTTACGATGGATAAGCAAGACTCTACTGTACAGATAAAATTGTCCTTGCACATATCACCAGGAAGAGGGTAGTGTGCTTTTTTGTTGTGCTTTGTTATAACCTCAGGAATGTCATGATAGCCATGTTTAAAAATCTGAATGTTAGATAACAAGCTTGTTTTCTGCTACTCTATGAAGCCAGGGCCCCTTCTACACTGCCATATAGTCCAGATTATCAAAACACATTATCCATATTATCTGCTTTGAACTGGATTAGATAAATCTACACTGCCATATAATCCAGTTCAAAGCAGAAAATCTGGATTGTATGTGGCAGTGTAGAAGGGGCCTTTGGTGCAGAGCAATGGATTCAAACTGCAGAAGAAAAATTCCACCTAAACATTAGTAAAAACATCCTGATAGTGAGAGCTGTTCAACAGAGGAATATGCTGCCTTGGAATGAGGTGCACATGCATTCTATTTATTTGGAGGTTTTTGAAGGGCCTATTTTCAAGAAAAACAAGATTCATCTCTGTGAGCTCATCTAGAATGCTTAATGCAACCTAGGCCCCTTGCACACTGCCCCTATATCCCAGGATCTGGTCCCAGATTATCTACTTAAACTAGATTATCTGGCAGTGGAGACTCATATAATCCAGTTTAAAAAAAGAAGATAATCTGGAATCATATCCTGGGATACAGGGCAGTTCAGAAGGGGCCCTAATGTTACATCTGCAAGAGAGAAGGCGCATTTTGCATGCAGTACTGGAAGATCATAAGAATGGACTATAGAAAAGATTCATTCTTGGAGGAGTGCATTTAATCATTAAGAATGATCATTAAAAATAGAGACATTTGCATTTGTTTTTGCATGGATTTTGGAGAGATGAATGAACCCCATTCTGTTTGACAGCAACTCACTTTGCATACACTGAAATAATTGCAATACTTTATGATGCAAACATGTTTCTATCTCTGGTTTGTAGAATGAGTATCATCAGGTTATATTGCACAAACACAACAGAGACCTCACTGCATTTGTGATGGACTATTTCATTTTAAATGCATTCCTTGTGGACTTGCATCAGCACCCATTGGAGAAATATGCTGCTAATCCTTAAGAAACACCATGGAGTCCATATATGGAGAATACTCTTGGTTTTGAAAACACTCCTGAATTACACGGAAATAATATACAGGTTTTATTAAACTGCACCACTGTGTGAAATGTCTCCTGTGGTTAAAACAGAACTAGTTTTCAGACATTGTCATGTAGAATTTCAGCAGCTGAAACTGTACTTAGACCATGTTCTGGTAATTTCAAATGTACATCATCCAAGAGTATCACACACCTTAAAGGTGCTGCCACATTGCTTTTTCTTTCGTCCCCTTTTACCCTCCTTATTCTTCTTCCTAGGATTCACATCATGGGCTGGGGACAAATTGCCACTCATGGCCATCACTCTACCGTGTGCCATCATTTGTCGATTTCTGGGAGTTTCACTTTAGCTGGGCTAGCAGGAGGTACATATACAGATGTATATGGTTACCTAAGAGCCTAAATACCCTAAAGATACTGTATAAGCTCTTGTCTGGTCTTGGAAGTCAAGTAGATTCAGCCATGGTTAGTACTTGGATGAATACCAGGTGCTATAGGGCATATTTCAGTGGAAGGAACTGGAAAAATCACCTCTGGGTATTCTTTGCCTAAGAGAACCCTATGAAACTCAGGTCATATAATCCAGATTATCCAGATTATCAAATCAGATAATCCACATTATCTGCTTTGAACTCTGAACTCAATTAAATCAGTTTATACTGCCATATATTCCAGTTCTAATAATTTTATATGGCAGTGTAGATGGGGGTCATAGGGGGTTGCCATAAATCAATAAGTAACTGAAAGACCCACCCCACCCCCACCCCCCCCCCCACACACACATTTACCCAAATGACTAACTTCTCTCTCATATTCAGTCTTTCTCATATTCAGATATCTAGAGATGTCATCTCAATACTGCCTCATGTTCCTAATGTCTACTTAGGAGTCATTTGAAGTGGGTCTTTTATTGTGATGGCTCCCTCTATGTGAAATGCTCTTCCCTTAGATCAGAAAATAGCAACTGTATTCTGTATTGGGGGGGGGGGTCATTTAAAACCCCCAAGCACCATTACTAGGTCTTGTGGCATCATTGTGTAGTGACGTCATTTCCAATATCATTTTTTTCCCTTGTTATTTTGGGAAGTGTTTGGGAGTGGGGGAAGCAAAACCATTCTGGAATATTTATCAGCAATGAAGGGAGATTAAACAAACCAATTGTTATTTATTTTTTTGGGAGTTCTGGAAGTTTGTAGGGGTTTCTGGTGGAGCACAGAGAACTGCACTTCTCCTTCCAGCTCGGCCTCAGATATTCAACATGCTCCAACTATTCTTGTTTTTATATGCATGTTAAAACACACACACTTATTTAGCCAAGTCTCTCTGTTTTGTACACATTAACACATGATTCACAAACATTATAAATTTGTATAATCCCCAAATATGCCAAAATCCATAATTGTGTCTGAGATAGGTGTCTGAGATAGTGACAGATTTGTTTTCTGGTTGCTCCATGTGCACAAACTTTATTTTATGCATTAAAGTGTTAAAGTATAATATAAACTTACTTTTGGGCTGTAAGATGTACAGCACATGTGTAAAACTCATGTGGATCAAATCTGGCCTGTCATATCATTTCATGTGGCCCTCCACATACTAGACTACAACTGCAAAGATACAGAATGGGGTACGTGAGGCTCGAGAGCAGTACGTGTGAAAAAGATCTTGGGGTCCTCGTGGACAACAAGTTAAACATAAGCCAACAATGTGATGCGGTGGCAAAAAAAAAAAAAAGCCAATGGGATTTCAGCCTGCATAGGAGTATAGTGTCTAGATCCAGGGAAGTCATGCTACCCCTCTATTCTGCCTTGGTTAGATCACATCTGGAATATTGTGTTCAATGCTGGGCACCACAATTGAAGAGAGATGTTGACAAGCTGGAATGTGTCCAGAGGAGGGTGACTAAAATGATCAAGGGTCTGGAGAACAAGCCCTATGACAAGCGGCTGAAAGAGCTGGGCATGTTTAGCCTCAGAGAAGGCTGAGAGGAGATATGATAGCCATGTATAAATATGTGAGAGGAAGTCATAGGGAGGAGAGAGCAAGTTTGTTTTCTGCTGCCCTGGAGACTAGGATGCAGAACAATGGCTTCTTTGGAAGCTTTTAAACAGAGGCTGGATGGCCATCTGTCAGGGGTGCTTTGAATGCAATTTTCCTGCATCTTGGCAGAGGGATGGACTGGATGACCCATGAGGTTTCTTCTAACTGTAGGATTCTATGATCCTGTATTCCTCATCATTAGACATCATGACTAAAGCAGATGGGAATTGTGATACAATAACATATGGAAGGTTGCCGTTAGTTTTGTTTAATAAGAATGTCATTTGACCTTTCCCCAACTTTAGAGGCACAAGTGCTCTTGGGTTGCAATTCCCATAATCCCCAGTTGTCATGGCAGATAATAAAAAGGGATGGGCATTGTTGTTCAATAATATCTGGGGACCTAATTTGGGTATAAGCTATAGAACACTGATATGTGTGTGTGTGTGTGTTTGTGTGTGTATGTGTGTGTGTAGACAGATAGATAATTGGCTCTCTGTATCCATGGATTCTTGTCCATGGATTCAATGGCCCTTTGAAGACAAGCATAAGACTGATGTGGCCTTCCATGAAAATGAGTTCGATGCCTCTCACATATATGGAACCTAAATGAATTTTGTATTTAGATGTGGGTCCATTTCCAATATCTCTTTATTATGTCTGTATATGCAGATATGGGTGGTCCAAAATCCAGGAAAAAAAATCAGGAATTCAAAACACTTCTGGTACCAAGTGTTTCAAATGAAAAATATTCAACCTGGATATGGCTTTGAAATGTTGGAATCTTAATGGTATCCAAATATTGTGGATTAATTAATTAATGTACACGTATTAATATTTTTGCTGCTGGGGCCATCGCTACATTAAATTCTGGTAGGGGCAAGCATTCAGCTTCCTTCTTAACATTTTAGTACTTCACTATTCTTTACAGTGGCCAGAGTTCATCCCCTGTTTTAGAAGTCACAACAACCCCTCAGAGTGAGATTTTGGTACACCAAGCAGTATGTATATGTGTGTGTATGTGTGAGAGAGAGACTGAGAGAGAGAGGGAAAGAGCTGACACTGTGGCCTCCCATATGACAGACAGAAGATGATAATATGTACTTCTGGGCTATCCTCTTTTGGGAAACGTAGTATTACACATACAACAAACATGCAACTTCTAAATTATTCATGATAACCACTGTCATCAAAGATATTTCTCATAAAAGAATAAAAGGAGGAAGAAGGGAGAGAAGTGTGCATTTATTTTTTAAGATACCCCTCAATAGAAATGTATCTAATGGCCAAGTTGCTCGTTATGGTTTAGTAATCTATTTCATAGAAACTTTATTTAAGTCAGATTTCACATTCCAACTGTAGGAAATGCCCCAGTAGAATCACCTTTTTTGCATACAATAAGTCTTTTGTTGCATGACACTGTACAGCTAACCTCAAACAGAACTCCGCACAAGCTCTCTTTGGGAGGCAGTAGAAGAGAAAATGTAAACAGAATTATTACACAAAGGCCTGGTGCACCTGCGATGAAGCAGGAAATTCACATTCAACACAAAGGCCTGTAGGTAACACTGGTCTTTCTGCACCTCTCTAATCTCTGTTTATCTAAATTCCCCCTGACCTTGCTCACCTGCTTCTCCCAGCATCTTGTCCCCTGGAAGAAAACGATAGTTAAAAGCAAATGGCATATTGATCAGCAGCGATAAAATCACAACTGATGCTTGCTTGCACAGTGTCCCCAGTAAATAGCAAATAATAATAATTTTGCTCAAAGCAAACTCTTGTCTGGTCCTAGAGAATAAGAGATATAAAGCTGAACAGCCTGTCTTGTGGAAAGAAAACACACACCTTTTGAACTTAACTTTGGGCATAACATTAAACAGCCCTGCTGTTTATAATGCTAAGTTATAACATTTAGTGTTAAATGCATTTTAAAGAAAATATTGGAAAGCTTGGCAAACAGTAGTTTGGAAATCCTTATTTTAATTATTCCTAACAAAATCTTCAGCTTTATGGGTTTCCATGCAACATTAAAAAAAAACTATATAGCACCTCAGTTTCAATAACAATAAGACTAAAAACCACCAATACCATAAACATACCCTCCAAAAATTTCCCAGTTGAAAATCAGGACACATGTGGACAGGTGACATCAAAATACAGTCAAAATGCCAAAAATTATTAATGGATTAGGAGATGCTGAAGCAGTTTGCTTTTCCCTGAGCATACTGAGAAGGGCAAGATACTCCCCATGCTCTCCTCTTCTCCTTGTTGTGTTGAATGCAAGTGTTGTGCTTAAATTTGTAACAACTGAAGCAAGGTGAGGACAAAAAAGGAAAAGTGGAAGGACTAGAGAAAAACTGGAACATTTTAACAATTACTGAAAAAGTGGAGTGGCAGAGGATTAACTGGAACCATCTCTACCAAATCAGAACAACTGGAGGATATGCCAGCCAGAAAAGAAACAATTAAACAGATGTAAATAAAACCAATATAAAATGCTTTATCAGGTAGAAAAGGCTTTACCTGAAAAGACTAATGACTGTAATAAATAATAATAATAATAATAATAATAATAATAATAATAATAATATTTCTTACCTGCCTCTCCTTGTGGTTCAAGGCAGGTTACAGAATAATTAAAACACAAACATTGGAAGAATATCACAAATACACATATTAAATGTATTTCTATAAAATATGTATTAAAATACCCAAACATAGAGTAAACAAAGGACACATGTTTAAAATTAATGTTTTAAAAACTGTCTGGGTAGGCCTGCCAGAAGAGATAGGTCTTTATTTGTGTCTTAAATTCCAACACCTGATCCAGCTGTTGGAGCTCTTCTGGCAGGTTGTACCACAGTCATGGGGCAGCTGATGAAAAGGTCTTCTGAGTTACAGTTGCCAGTTGGATTCTGGCAGGCTGGAGTAACCACCCTCCAGAGTGCACCCTTGGTGTGCAATGTGAATTGTATGGGAGAAGACGATCCTTTAGGTAATCTGGACCCAAACCTTGTAGGGCTTTAAAGGTCAAAACCAATACTTTGTATTTTGCTCAGAAACTAACTGGCAGCCCATGAAGTTACTTTGAGATAGATGTAATATGTTACCTCCTAGATGTCCTGTCTGGCTGCCATATTTTGAACCAACTCAATCAGGAATTGAATTCTCCTCAGGCTCCCTTCCCTTCTGTAAACCACCTTAATATTTAAACAACATCCCCCCAAATGCCCTTTCACCGCCCATAAATGAAATTGCCAAAGGAAAAGACTGGAATTGAGTCCAAAAGCAAGATCCCAAAAGCAGCAATGGTACTGAGATAGAGCATGGAGCTAGCTAGCATGTAAGTGGCTTTCTTCTTCTGATTGACTCAGGTAGGCAGCAGGGTTCACAGCCTCACAGGGAAACCTGTGTGAGCAGGGCTGCCTCCCTCCCTGCACTCTATGTGTAGCCAAAAATCCCCAAAGCAGCAATTTTGGGCAGCCACATGGTCTGTTGCAGCAAAAAAAAATGGCGATGGAGGTCATGCAGTTATGACTGTCTGAAAGCGCCAAAACAGCCGAAGCCCAATTTAAAAAACGGATCTGAGCACAACACTATTCATTACTACCCAGTACTTCAGCTGACTTTTCTCACCATCAGCTGGTGTATCAGTCTCAGAGTGACTAGTATCTACCCAGTGAACTGATTTTCTACAAATACAATATATAACACAATAAAATAGAAGTCCTCCCAGGCCTTGTGAACTCTTGCTTCCTCCTTGGAGGTTGCTGAGTTACACCCAGTTGGGATGGGGCTAGACTGCAGTCTACTCACAAGTAGCCCAGAAAACAGCAATGCTGGATGGAATGTTTCAGGTCTCTTGTAGAGTAGTAGTAGCAGCAACTGGAGTAGTTGCATCAGCAGCAGACTCAAGTCTTGCCAGGCATTGTGAACTCAGCTTTACACTACTCCCTCCTTGAAGGTTGTTGAGTCACACCCAGCTGGAATGGCTCTGGGCTGCAGTCTACTCACAAGTAGCCCAGAAAACAGAAAAATTAGATGGAATGTTTCAGACCTCTTGTAGAGTAGGAGTAGTAGCAGCCAGTCACAGCAGTGGCAACAGCAACAATAGATTAGTAGTCAGCTGAACTTCCTTTAGAAGAGTTTTCTAGAATTAGGGGACTGTCAAGAGAAAATGGCCAATGGCTTTCTACTAACAGTTTTTATATTGAGTTGTTGCGTGTTTTTCGGGCTGTATGGCCAGGTTCCAGAAGTTTTATATTCTCTTTTAAAGAATATATTTATTGTCAATTGTCTTAGGAGCACACAAATACTTTCAAACTGCATTATATGGCCGTGTAAATAGGGCCTAAGAGACCTCCAAGATAACTTGTTAATAACTGTCCTACTCAGGTCTTGCAAATCCAGGCATCCTTGACTGACTTAATCCACTTGTAATGTGGTCTTTCTTCTTTTCCACTGCATTCATCATGTGGTCACCAAAACAAGAAATCCAGTTATCACACAATAACAAATGCTTCATTAATATTTTTCCAGTCTTTTAAGTTCTGTTGGCTAACCCAAAGCCCTTCATCATGGTTTGTAGGCTGACCAAAGTGTGCCCAGAAGGCACTTTGTGAGAATTAGTAAATCAGAGCCTAGCAAGTAGACTAACAATATGCTCCTAAAATTGCTTTCATAATCAAAGAAAAGCAAGCTACAAATGCACAATAAATAAATAAATCCAGATTTTTGTCTTTTTCATGCAAGATTAAGCATCTCAACAGTCCAGCTGGAACATAAAGGAGGGTGCTATCCTTCAGGTACCTTATTCCCATCTGTTTATGACTTTATTATTTGTGAATACCTCTTGGGACTGAGCTCAAAAGTAAACTGGAAGCTAGTAAAAATAATTTCAAAGAATACTGTATTCTGTTGTATTTAACCAATTCCAATTGACTACCGAATAGGAATAATTGAAGCACCTTTACAGTAACCACTTTCTTGTACCAATCTGCAAATATTTTCTCTTGTTGGACCAGAATTCTACATGCATGGAGTATACTAGCCAGCATTTCATTTGTTTAAAAAATAAGTTCTGGAACTCTCCACTCAGGGAAGCCAGAAGGATAGCAGGGATGGGGCCATTCTGGTTTCCCTGGTCAGGAAGTTCCAGAAGTTATTTCCAGAAAGGAGCTACTATAAATACCCTTTGATGATTCTTATTCAACCATAAGACAGCTCATTCTGGAAAAAAAAAATTCTGATATCATTATGTAAATTTAGCTAATATGTGGACATAGAATTTGCACAAATCACCTTCCATTAGTCTTAGTAGAGGCGAGCAGTTGCGCCACACTGATAACTTTTTTTGCAAAAAAAATTATTAAAAGAGTATACAGTTACATGGAAAGTGGGGGGATATTGTAAAGATGATAGAAAAGTAGGAAATAAGCTGGGGTAGAGAGAGGCAAAAAATGGGGAAAAAACAATAAAAAAAAGAAACAAGAAGCATTAAAAAAAACCCTGTCCATAAGGTGCAAAGACCCCCCTCCAAAAAGGGAGAAAGGAGGGGGGAGAAAAAAAGAAAGAAAGAAAAGGGGGGAGAGAAAAAAATGACTTCCATCTAGTCTTTGAAGATAACTTTTACATGCACCTCAGTCTCTCTCTCGCTTTTGAACACACACACCACAGGATGTATTTGTACATAAGATATGAATGCCAGGTATTAAGCTTATCTATTACTATCTGTCCTGAGTGGCATAAACCACTTAAAGTCTTGTGTTCTTTTTGAGCCAGAGAGTCCTTTTGTCCTGGCAATGCTAGAGGCTTCAACCTACAAATTCCTATAAAACATACACCAATATGTGTTTGTGTTAAGACAATTTGCTGCCCTTATAGTCAGATGGATCATCTGGTCTGGAAGGACATGTCTCTACAAAGCATCTCATTTGTGCTTTAGGTCAGCTTCCTAATAACAAAGAAGCCATCCTCCCTCCATTGAGGGCTTAGGCAGTATCTCATGTTCTCAGTTTAAAGGTCTTGTCAGGAAAGATCTCTTCATTTTGATGTCTCTGCTGCCCGCTCAATTCCAGGTACATCTTGTTGCTTTGCTCTGTCACTTGTATCACTAGCAAAGCAGCTCCAGCACTCACCTTGCTCTTAGAAAGAAGCAATGGCCGGAACTGTAGAACTCAACTTAAATATTATTTTGATACAAGAACTATGGGGGAAATTGGCAGAGACCAAGGTTTTAACTGCTTCATTTTGCTCTTCCAAGCATGAAGATGGTGCTTTAATAGGCATTTGTATGATACTCTGCACAGTAGTATCTGAGCACCTACTGATTTTCAGAGCAGTTCCAGCTTTGCTTTCCATTTCTAATCTGAGCTCTGGCATTATCTGCTCCCTCCCCTGTGTCTGATCAGACTAAAAATAACACAAAACACAACTTGGATGGGGAAAGAAAATAAATGATTTCAACTCTTTAAATCAGCTATTCACCTGTACATGAAGAAGCTTTTGGCCTTTACCTGATGAAGTGTTCCTGGTGGCATTGATGTAGCCCTTGTTCTTCCTCTGCCATGATGTGAAGGAAGAAAGCAAGCATAATATTTAGACTCTATTCCTTAATATTGTGAATGTGTCTTAATACTAAGGCACTTCTTTGAACAGTCTTGGAAAAGTAGCTCTATGGAAGCAGATGTTAGATACTGCTGGTGGAATTGCTAAAAGGTAAAATAATATTGGGAAACTGTTTCAAACACTTAACATCACTGATTTTTAGATACCAAGGAATTATCTGATAGATTATAGAGATGGAGCTGAATAAGTACATAGCATTTATTAGAAGCTGAAAAGAGCAAAATTAGCTATCCTCTGAACCAACAGTGGGCAAAGGGTAGCCCTTCATGTGTTGATGGATCACAACTCCCAACATTTCTCATCATTAGCTATATCGAATTGATAGAAGCTGCAGACCAATGACATCACAAAGGTCACACTGTCTCCACCCTGCTCTAATTTAAATCTGTCTGTTATATTAGTCCTAGCCTGGATGATGGTTCACATTTTTATACACAGCTTAACTGGGCAAAAGTAACATAATCGTTTGTTTGTTTGTTTTTCTCCATGACATCCTTGAAAAGACAATCTTGTCATTTGTAGAATCACAATATAATTTTTATAACTGATTTTGTAGCTTGCAGAATTGTTAATACACACATTCTTCTGTATAGAACCACCTCGGAGATTAAGATCTTCTGGGGAGGCCCTGCTCTTGGTCCCACCTTCTTGGTAAATGTGACTGATGGGGTCGACAGACAGGGTCTTCTCAGTGGTGGCCCTCGGCTGTGGAACTCTCTCCTTGCCTTCCGAAGAAGAATAAAAACCTGGGTTTGGGATCAGGCCTTTGGAGAAGTAGTGCAATAATATAATTGGAATATGTGCAATGACTACAGAACAGCCTCAGACTATGATTTTTGGATGGAGTGATTTTAATATTGAATGTAATTTTTAAATTTTTAATATGTATTAATTTTAATTCAATGGATTTTAAGCTTAATGCATGTGTTTAAGGCATTGAGTAATTGCCATATGTAAGCTGCCATGAACCCCCTTGGGGTAGAGAAAGGCAGGATATAAATAGGATAAATAAATAAGTCAATTTAATTTTGTTTTGATAGCAATATCAAAATATACACCAACATGTTAGACTATATTTATAAAAGAGCTATGTGATGCCCTACACTTGACTGCAAGTAGCCAATACTGAGCTATGAGAGCTCCTGCCCAGCAAAAAGTGAAGATCTGCATTAGACACATCTCTCTCCACTATTTATAATCACATATTTCTGTTTTTACCTCTCAATCCCTTTTATAGCTATTGGGCTGTCTGTGTGATCAGCGTAGATCCCACAAAACCTATGTTTATAGTATTTGAGTCAACAATGTCCCTCTATTATTTTCTTTTTTAAAGCAAGGTCGAAAATATTTTTGCTGTCATAGGGTGCATCTACATTATAGAATTAAGGCAGTTTTGACACCACTTCAACAGTCATGACTCTTGTCATTCTACCTAACAGTAGGGCTGGCATTGAAAAATAACAAACTGACACAACAGGGCAGCAATTAAGACAATCACATGTTTTTGTTTTTTCTCCGAATATTTTGTTGCTTTTGAAATTATTTCCCATGATATGAAACACAGCGTAGTAGTAGCTGGTTTTGCTGAAGAAACTAATCTTTCAGGTACATATTCAATTAGTAAGGCTTAATCCCTCCCCACCACCACCCCCTACACACACACACACACACACACACACACTTCCACCAGCAAATCTTCCTCACTGTTTATTTAAAAGAATCTAGATCTTGGAGCCAGCATTTGCACTAATGCATTTTACATTAGCGGGCTGCATCAAGAAACCCTGACTTTTGGTGCCAGGGGGATAATTAATATTAGAATATGTTTGCAAAATGATTGTATTTATGTGGGAGTGAAGACTAAGCACTAACTTGTATGGATTAAAACAGGCATCCTGTAGTGGAGAGGGAGATAGAGTAGAGAGTAAGGTTTAAGACTGAACTATATTTTCAGCACCCCTCTTGTTCTTTAAAGATTAAGGCCCCTTCCATACAGCTGTATAAAATCCACATTCAACTGGAATATATGGCAGTGTGGACTCCAATAACCCAGTTCAAAGCAGATATTGTGGATTATCTGCTTTGATATTCTGAGTTAGATGGCTGTGTGGAAGGGCTCTAAGAAACAATTAGTTCTGTTGAATTTGGACTCAGCTTACAGTGGTTGATTATATCCTCATGGAAAAATCTGTTTAGAAAGCATACTTTGAGGGCGTTGGAAATGGCACCTTTCATGTTTATGCACATTCTCAGAAATCCCATCCGAGTTGGTAAATCTGCATGCTGTAGTTGTTTCATAGAGCAAACCCAGGTTTGTGCTTAGGACAGGGAAAAGAGTATTTGTAAATTCCATTTTCTCCCCCATTCAGATTTTGCAAGTCTTGTTTTTAGTTTAAAAATAAAGAAACTTGCAAAATACCACAACCAAAATGTACTTCCATCTGCATCAGCCAAAATCAATAGGCACAGCAAATATGGACAATGTAGCCTTCCAGATACAAGGGTCCCCAGCTCCCATGATCCTATTGGCCAGCCCCAGCCAATGGTGAAGAATGGTAGGAGCTGCACTCAAAGCCTATTTGCCTACCTCTGAGGACCGGACTATACCTACTTTAGTTTATTCCATGCATGTTCTTGTTTATTGTATCAGCATTTAAACTTCCTGTTGCAGATCACATACTCAGGAAAACAAATCTTCTTATTGAAATGTACATCTGATTTAGGATCATTCTTTTTATAGTCCGAGATCTGACAAACCACAATTATGATTTGTTATCTCAGTACTACAGTTGCCAGATGTCCATTGTTTGATGGTTGGAAACCTTTTCCTTTATAGGACTGCCAGGAGTTCCATATTATAAAGAACGTAAGGGATGTGTCCAAAAGCTTTTCATTTAACATAGATTGAATAAGATGTCAAAAGACAGTTCTGGTGCATTGTATAATTTGCAAAAGTGGACAATATGTTAATTTCCCAAAGAAACCCATGGCTAGGTTAACTAAAATCAATACTTTGATTCGTTATTTAGGGAGAACAGAAATCTGTTAAAAGCTGCTGTCTGATAGCCAACCCTAAACATCATGAATGTTCAGTTCTTTATTGCTATTTTGAAAAATTGATGGGACTACTCAGTATGTGAGTCCCAATTCCACAGTGATGTGGCTGCTCCTTGTTCACTTAGTTATGAGTTCACTTCTTCATTCCAAATCCAAAACTACCCGATGGTCACCTGGTTGCCTACAAGAAGCTCATGTTACAATTATCTGATCACAGAGGACTTGTTTTTTTTTCCTTGTAACTTTTTCAAACTGTACAAAAGAAATGTTCTAAGCACTGGTGTCAATGTTGCTACTAAATCATAGAATCATAGAATCAAAGAGTTGGAAGAGACCTCATGGGCCATCCAGTCCAACCCCCTGCCAAGAAGCAGGAATATTGCATTCAAATCACCCCTGACAAATGGCCATCCAGCCTCTGCTTAAAAGCTTCCAAAGAAGGAGCTTCCACCACACTCTGGGGCAGAGAGTTCCACTGCTGAACGGCTCTCACAGTCAGGAAGTTCTTCCTAATGTTCAGATGGAATCTCCTCTCTTGTAGTTTGAAGCCATTGTTCCGCGTCCTAGTCTCCAAGGAAGCAGAAAACAAGCTTGCTCCCTCCTCCCTGTGGCTTCCTCTCACATATTTATACATGGCTATCATATCTCCTCTCAGCCTTCTCTTCTTCAGGCTAAACATGCCCAGTTCCCTAAGCCGCTCCTCATAGGGCTTGTTCTCCAGACCCTTGATCATTTTAGTCGCCCTCCTCTGGACACATTCCAGCTTGTCAATATCTCTCTTGAATTGTGGTGCCCAGAATTGGACACAATATTCCAGATGTGGTCTAACCAAAGCAGAATAGAGGGGTAGCATTACTTCCTTAGATCTAGACACTATGCTCCTATTGATGCAGGCCAAAATCCCATTGGCTTTTTTTGCCGCCACATCACATTGTTGGCTCATGTTTAACTTGTTGTCCACGAGGACTCCAAGATCTTTTTCACACGTACTGCTCTCGAGCCAGGCGTCCCCCATTCTGTATCTTTGCATTTCATTTTTTCTGCCAAAGTGGAGTATCTTGCATTTGTCCCTGTTGAACTTCATTTTGTTAGTTTTGGCCCATCTCTCTAATCTGTCAAGATCGTTTTGAATTCTGCTCCTGTCCTCTGGACTATTGGCTATCCCTCCCAATTTGGTGTCGTCTGCAAACTTGATGATCATGCCTTCTAGCCCTTCATCTAAGTCATTAATAAAGATGTTGAACAGGACCGGGCCCAGGACGGAACCCTGCGGCACTCCGCTCGTCACTTCTTTCCAAGATGAAGAGGAAGCATTAGTGAGCACTCTCTGTGTTCGTCCACTTAACCAATTACAGATCCACCTCACCGTAGTTTTGCCTAGCCCACATTGGACTAGTTTCCTTGCCAGAAGGTCATGGGGGACCTTGTCAAAGGCCTTACTGAAATCCAGGTACGCTACATCCACGGCATTCCCCGCATCTACCCAGCTTGTAGCTCTATCGAAGAAAGAGATCAGATTAGTCTGGCATGACTTGTTTTTGATAAATCCATGTTGACTATTAGCGATGACTGCATTTGTTTCTAAGTGTTTGCAGACCACTTCCTTAACAATCTTTTCCAGAATCTTGCCCGGTATCGACGTGAGGCTGACCGGACGGTAGTTGTTTGGGTCATCCTTTTTTCCCTTCTTGAAGATTGGGACCACATTGGCCCTCCTCCAATCTGCTGGAACTTCTCCCGTTCTCCAAGAACTCTCAAAGATGGTTGCCAATGGTTCCGAAATGACTAGTTCCTTCAATACTCTGGGGTGTAGTTGATCTGGCCCTGGGGACTTGAACTCATTAAGAGCGGCCAGGTAGATTGTGGATTTCAGACTATTCAATCAGATTGTGGATTTCAAACTATTCCATACTCGTTAGACTGGAAAGGAAAGAGACAGTAATCAAATAAAGCTGGTTATGTTTTAGTCCCACAGAAAGTAATGGGGCTATTTTCTAGAAAAGCTATAGGTAAGGAACATTTGAACTGCTGTCTTATTACTCATATATTGAGAAAAGGCAGCCTTGGATTTATTGTTTCTTCCACTGCAGTTTGTAGAGGGAGACATCTATTTGAGTATTGAGAGCAGAACATCATAAGCTACTGTTTAGAACAGCAATAATGTTGCAAAATTATTGGTGTTTCCATGTGGATTTGGATCTTTGTCAAATCTGTGATGAACGCAAAATACTTTTCAAAGGATCACCAATGATCTTGTCCCTTAAGACTGAGATCTGAGCAATCACGGCTCCTTTATTTACATGTGGCTCTATTAGTCATCAGCAAAAAAATGAAATAAAAATCCTAGATGTGTTACAATTTATCTGCAGAAAGAGGAATCTATTGTTTATTTTGTATGGCACTTTCTACTCTTCATTTTCATGGAAAAGAATAAAAAGTTAAAACATAAGATCTTTATATTTTGCTGATGGCTGATGAGTTGGGATTACTGAACACTGGAATTTATCTTCAAAACGGCCCAACAGAGTATGGACAATCTCACTTATGGAGAAATTAACCCATCAATACAAACTTCCAAGCGTTTAATATCAATACAAACATAGTATGTGTTGATTATGTATAACTGCATCTATTTCTCCCACTATGATCCCATTTGTTCATCAAAAATACTAGAATAATGTTTCTAAATGGCTCTGGCCCAACTTACCTGTCCAAACGTATCTCTCCCTATGAATCAGCTAGAGCAGGGGTCCTCAAACTAAGGCCCGGGGGCCGGATGCGGCCCTCCAAGTTCATTTACCCGGCCCTCGCTCAGGGTCAACCTAAGTCTGAAATGACTTGAAAGCACACAACAACAATCCTATCTCATCAGCCAAAAGCAGGCGTACACTACCCATTGAAATACTAATAAATTTATATTTGTTAAAATTGTTCTTCATTTTAATTATTATATTGTTTTAAAGTGTTTTTTTGCACTACAAATAAGATATGTGCAGTGTGCATTGGAATTCATTCATGCTTTTTTCAAATTATAATACGACCCTCCAATTTGAGGGACTGTGACCTGGCCCTCTGTTTAAAAAGTTTGAGGACCCCTGAGCTAGAGTGTTAAGATCCGCTGGGGAGGCTCCACCAAGAAACTGGAAAATATGTTTCTAAAAATGTTTTAACAGTTTTATGGTATTTATGTTTATTTGAATATTGTTCTAATATGATGTTTTTATACATTGTATTGTTATGTGGCACTGAAGTGGCCAAATTGTAAGCTACTCTGAGTCCCTTTCCGGGTGAGATAAGTGGGGTATAAGTATAGTAAATAAAATAAATGAATAAAAATTGATAGCTGTAAAATACAGTATTTACTTGTGTAATTTCAAGTAAAATCAAAGCCATGTTCTTAGTTTAAAAAAATGAAATCTGAGCTGCTGAAGTGGCAAGTAAATTGTCATCAATTACAAAGAGGAAATTAGCTGTAAAAAGTCTAAATCTTTACTATGTAGTAGAACCTGCAAGAACCTTCATTGTTCTTGAACAAAACATGTGTGATGGTGCTTGAGGGCTACAAATGTGGGCACTAGAGTATAGTGTAGGGTACTAAACAACCAGGAGACTCAAATTTTGGAGCCTTTGGACAAGCTGTTTCTGACAGTTTTAGTCAGTGAATCCAGAATAATTTTATGATTGTAAGGAATCTATCCTATTATAGATGGCTTATAGTCGCTGCTTCAGAGCCAGCATAATTCTATTCCAAGATACCATAATAACTCGTAATTTGACCAGATGATATTATCACATCCAGTATATGCTCTTTGTAAGGTAACAGCGCTCCATGCAGTCATGCCGGCCACATGACCTTGGAGGTGTCTACGGACAACGCTGGTTCTTCGGCTTAGAAATGGAGATGAGAACCACACCCCAGAGTCAGACATGACTGGACTTAATGTCAGGGGACTACCTTTACCTTTGCCTTTTATGTTTACTGTACCTACCTTGACCTTCTAACAAACTTCCATCTCTTAACTTCTCCAGAAATGTGCTTCTGCTCAGTATTATTTTTCTTCCATGCTCCACAGTGAGCAAAAATAAACATGTGTTCAGACAAGCTGCTGAATGACCATTTGTTCACTGACAAAGTGGTTGGCATATTTTCCAGGGAAGTAATACAGTAGGGAAAGCTGCTAATCACTTTTGATAGCTCTACAACCCAAATTGTGGAGGTCATGTGAAAAACAAAATCATGATATAGATCAGCAGTACACTAACATGTTCAACAAATTTTCCTATTAATGTTGTCATCGGAGAAAACTGAAAACAGGAACATAAATCTTTATTTTGGCTATAGAGATTTATAGGCAAATTTTGTATTTTTCTTTGAATATAATTGCTATATTAATCATTGCCATTGTCTTTATTGTATAAAAAGCTCAAGAAGGGCAATCTCCCCAAACACACCCATGGAAGAAAGCCCCACATTGTAGATCCTTCATTTTCTCCTCAAAATTCTTATAAGTTTTACCACAATCATATTTACAAGGCAATGGCCATTTATGGGATATAGTGCATCATACTATTACCATGTTATGGTATTCTCTGGTTGGAATCCAAATTTATTTACCTAGAGTACACCCAATTAAATTAATGGGAGTTTGTCACAACTGAGTTACGTTTCACTGAATTCAGTAAGAATAATATAGAATTTAACCCATTGTTTAGGTATTTTCCTTTGTGTAGGTTTCAGAATACATTAAACAAAGTGCAAATAATCAAAAGGGATCTATGTTCTAATTTGTTGTTTTAAGACAATATCAGAGGAATAAGGTAATGTCTGTCACCACCAATTAAAAACTTTTATGAAATAGGACTGTTATAAAACAATTAAACCTTGAAAACACATTATTCCCTAGGAGAGAAACCCTAGAGGAAATTCTGCTTATTAAAACTGCAATTTTAGTTTCCATTAAAAATGGGAATAAGACAACAGAAGATCATCTGGAAAGACAAATTATTTCTTAATGTCAGCTGAGCTTATTTTAAATGAGATAACATATCTATAATAGGTTGAGTTTCGCAGATTTTTTGTCTCAACTCATTTATCTAATTCAGTCATCTTGACTGGCCTCATGGACGATCATGTTCAGAAAGAGTTGTGTAACAAACAGCCTTCACATGAAATAACATGCTGATTACTGAACAGTTAATTCTAATTAACTTGGCTAAAGCAAGAGAATTTTGATAAAGTTCTAGAAAACAAATACAATTTGGTTACTTTGAACCACTCATAACAAAACAAACATCCATAGCAAAACCTCCAAATGAAATACTAACACAATAGCAACCTAATTTAAAGGAGCAAATGAGAAAATTAAAATCACAAATAATTTATTCTTCTGTTAGTTGATGGAATACAGTTTTAAATAGCAATGAAGTACACAGTAGTGGAAAATTGGCACAGAACCTAGAAGTGCTTCAGTCATACCAATCTTCCTAACATTTTCAGTTTGAGAACTTAATCTTAATATTCAACTAACATAAAAAAAAGAAATTCATTCTCCATTCAAAATCATGGAGGAATGTGACTTTTGCTGTCTTATTAATTCAGGTTCAGCTATTACCATTTAAAAAATATAGCAACACATAATAAACAGACATAAGTCTTGGGCTAAATTTAGTTATATCTTTTAAAATATTTACCAACACTATTTAAAAGCATGTATTGGTGTGCAACACAGTATTCAATAATGTACCTGAACCACAAAAGCAGTACGGTCTTGAACGGTTGTGTTTTTCATGGTTTTGTTGCTGATTCAGATAGTGGCTTCCTCACAGGCAATGCTGTAAGTATTAATACGGTTCACAACAGAATTTGGCTTTTTTAAAAAAAAAAAAACTGCACTAAAATTTGCTCTTGGTCTCATACTAACCGGTACAAACATGGACACACACAACAAATGCCTTCTTTCTTAAAGATATTATCTCTTGGTGTTTAGACAAGAGTTTTACAAAAGTTTCTATAACTATTTTTGTTACATAGAAATTATGCTACTAAAAGTTAAATACACTTATGAAATAAAATATGTGTCAACCTATCTATAATTTGTTTTTAAATACTTTGCATATGTAGGCCAGGTTAAAAGAACACTTTTTCAAATTCCTTGTAACTGCAATCAGAAAAAGATCACAGCTTGAGTTATGTGGAAGCATTACAAGACCGTTACAAACTCAATTACCAAAAATACAGAAAATTGCCACTGCTAGAAACCATTTTGATAAAACAGCTTCACACAAAGAATTTCAAAATTAATTCTTCATACTAGACTAGTCTTTTATTGTCCATGATCATATTTTCATTCAAACAGTCCAGATACAAATTCTTCGTATAAACATCTGTCAAGAATGTATGGTGGGCAACTCACCTTCTCATATAACATCAAGACCAATACAATGAAGAATTCATCCTCTCCCAATCTATGTTCCCTATCTATATGGGTTTATGACCTTGCGTAGTGTACTGCCTTGCATATTCCATAGGAAAAAAATGTAATATATAAAATATTGCTGCTGTAAAAATTCCCCCCTTCCCCTTACAAAAGAATCTGTGGAAAAATATTAAATTCCCTTAACCTTCATAAACATACAATGCTGTTCACACATTTCAGTCTGTAACAGTTTGTTTGATATCCGATTCTAAGCTCACTGCAAAATTGTTTGTGAGTGTATTTTCTGTCCAATATTGCCATCTAGAGTACAGATGCAAAAATCTTTTAAAAGGGCTATCAGTTTTGTATATAACTAATGCAGAAAAGCAATCTACTGCAAAACAGCCATTTATCAACCATGTGGCATTATTGTCTTCTGTTTCAAAAACTAGACTGA
This sequence comes from Anolis sagrei, assembly GCF_037176765.1. NCBI lineage: Eukaryota > Metazoa > Chordata > Lepidosauria > Squamata > Anolidae > Anolis > Anolis sagrei. The sequence continues at coordinate 58,304,875 of NC_090024.1, read as the reverse complement.
ATTGAAGATTATCTTCAAAAGGTGATATCCACAGCTGAAGTAACCATACAGCGGCTAACTTGTACTGGTTGTGGTACTGAATGTATTTTCTCATTGTTGGTAGTTTCCATACTGCCCCTAGAAATAAATTGAAATAGTAAATAGAACGTGGTTTTTTATTTTTCCCCAAATAAAACCAACATGTAGGTCTTAAAGCTAGCAGTCTTCAAGATTATACACATTCTTGAAGTTTTATTTCTTTTAGAGTTGATAGAATTTATTTATTCCATACATCAAGAGTACACTTCTTTGCTTCAACAAATGTCATTCTGTCACTTTTCTTCAATATTGGAAATTAACATTAGATTTCTAAAAAGTGCTCTCTAACTTCCAATGTAATTATTCAATGCCTCAGATTTTTTTCTTGTACTTTCACAACAGTGTTGCAAGTGTTCATAATTAAAATAAAGCTTGTGATTAAAATATATAAGTATAACATGTAATAAAAAACAAACAATAGATTAAAAGTAGGGAACTCAGCAGACAGAAATGTCATGCAATACAGCATAGTAAGAACACTATTCCTAAGCTTGTTAATGAGGCTGTTTTAACGATAGTCCTAGTTAAGTGTTCAAAAGAATCCATAAAGGCAAAAATTATACATTGGGAAAATATATCCACTGTCCAATCCTTTAGAATAGACTCTCAAAAGGGAGAGTCTAAACAAATCCAACAAGACATACTTAGCATTCACTCCACAGTGAGCAGGAATCCAACTCAAGAGTTGCTAATCATAGGGTGGCATTTAAGCTTAATCAACAGAACATGTATGACCCCGTTGCCCAATGTGAGGAGAATGGCAGTTTTCACACGCTGGGGACCAAGACATACAAAGATCTGCAGCCAGGCTGGTAATGGGAGCTGGTATCACACTACACTGCTCCTGAGACAGCTCTACTGGCTGCCTATTCATTTCCGGGCCCAATTTAAAGTGCTGGTTCTCACCTATAAAGCCCTATAAGGCTTTGGTCCAGCATACCTGGAACACCATGACCCCCTTTACACTCTGGTTGAGAGCTGAGGTCCAGCGAGGAGACCCTGATTGCCATTTGGTGCCATTCAAAATGCATTTACGCAAAATGATAGAAGGCGCCTTCTCAAGGGCAGCTCCAGCACTATGGATCTCCCTCCCGGAGGAACTAACGTCAGCCCCATCCTTCCTAAACTTCAGGAAGTGAGTAAAGACCTTTCTTTTTAAGAAGGCCTTTAACTAAGACATGTACCATAGGTATGGGTTGAGTTTTAAGGTTTACCACTATTTATTGAGGGGCTGATATGGGGGAGGTGGAAGTTGGTTTTTATCTTATATGTGCTTTTAATAAGATTTAACCTTTGCATTTTATGTTAAATCGTTGATATTGTGTGTTTTATATGCTGTAAACCGCTTTGGGTCCGGCCGCGGAGAAAGGCGGGGCAGAAATATCTTAAATAAATAAACAAGTCCCATTCAAGACTACAGCCTCTCTAGAATCTGTGCCCTCATACATTCTCTTGAAGACTTGACTAGAACCACTGGTAAGCTACAACCCTACTGCCTTGCCCACCATCAATGTAGTAATCGTACTCTAAACTAATATTTACAACACACTTCAAAAACCTACCCTTGAAGTCAGCATTTATGTACCCTTATGTGGTAATAATGCCAAAAATTAAGATTAAGGGCTAAATATAAGAACATAAAAACAATCTTTTCTAACACAAATAAATAGTATAGGCCTATCTTTAAAAAATAACCATACATCAAAAAAGGATAAGCTTCCTTTTATACATTATTATATGCATACCTTCACAAGACCTTTAGGTTTCCACAGCCCCAAATAGAAATACTGAAATTCACAGATGATGATTCATATTCTCAAGGTACACGTTAAATACTCCATTAATGAACTGGAGGTCCACCTGCAAAACCTGAGACTGCTTCTGAAAGTCTCAGTTTTAAAAGCTGTTTTAGGGGCTGCTTTGTTAGGAAACTAAATCCCAAATCTCTCAGATGTACGGAGCATCTCTGGATCCTGCTCATCGTTTATAGAGTGCAAAATGTCTTGAATTATCCATAAAAGGGTAGGATAAAAATATAAAAGAGCAATTCTCACAAGCACAAACTTCTTGCAAAATAAAATTGTAAAGCCATTATCAGTAAAACAGCCTGTGATAGTTTTCATATCTCAAGCGTGTGGAATTGATCTATTTCCTGTGGTAGCCCTCTGTGGAACCAAACACCTGTCCAGCCCTATGGAGCAGGATTATAAGGTGCATATGGGACTGAAGGTAGGAAACAGGGAAAGTCCCAATTGTGTGGGAGGAATGAGTTCCAGGGAAAATACACCACTAGATACAATACTTTTAAGTTCCGGAGTCCAAATATTTCAATATACAAACACCTGCCCTCTTCTGAATTGACTTTATGTTAGATCTAACATTCCAGTAGTGAAAGGAATACCAGAATTGTTGTTAGCACTTGTGTAACTACTAGTAGCACAACTTGTACATGAAGCCACTACTCTGATAAAGCTGTAATACGCTGTACAATGTTTTGTAGTGTAGCAACTTAAAGACAATTTTTTTGACCCAGGTATCTACTTAATCAGTTTTTATGCAAAATCCAAATAATTATAAAACCATTATTGTTTAATGCAATAGAGATTTTTTTTCTGGCCTTTGCTATAACAGACTGATCAGCTACACTTCTAAAAAAAGTTCCCTATTCAAATTTAGAGGGGAAAATAATGCACCAAGTAGTATTTAAAATACTCCTTAAATATCTATACATTCAGGTCAAATTCTTTTCTCCATATCAATTCTGAGGATAGTTCCATCCTGAAAAGAGGGCTTTGTTCATTTTCTTACTTAGATGAGCCACTTTCTTGTCAGGTTTACCTTTATTCCCTCCCCCACCACATAATTTCATATATGTAGATGTGAGCCTTCTCCCTGCTGCCACAAGGTATTGCTAGAAATGACAATGGGAGTTCATATACAATTCCAGTACTACTCTGCCATCCCTCCAGCTGAGAAGCTCAGCATGCAATATAGTGGCTTGACTTTTAGTGGCCCTGCATGTCCAAAATGTGGTCAGAAAAGGAGACTTCTTCACTGAAGCTAGGCATCCAGCCTTACTACTCTAGTCACTAAGATAGGGGTGGGGCTGAATAAACTGAGTAAACACGAATATTCTCAGAATAGCCCTGTAATCCTGCTGGTTTTTGCTTTATCTCTCAACAAGTGTTTGTAAGCAAATTTTTATACTGAAGTATCCAAAACGGGTAAATACTAAAAGCAATAGGATACACATATTTGATGCCTAGTTCTCTTTATTTCATATTTTTGGCTATTAGATATGAGTATCAATAACTAGATATGAATGCTGATTTTGTCAAATGGATGCTGGTTTAAGGGTTGTAAGAGTTGTAGACCAAAGCATGCAATGCTTTCTGTGTCTCAAAATATGTATACAAAATTCAAAGACTCGCAACACTTGAACACTAGAATACTAGAAACTAAAATTCAAAAGCGTACCTGATCATATCCATAAGGCCTCTGTTGTGGTGGCTGTGGGGGCCCAGGCTGTGCAGGCCTATATCCTCCATACTGTTGGCCTTGCCCTTGAGGATAATTGGAATACTGAGGTCCTGGGGCACTTTGTGATGGACCTGAAATATTTATGAATGCATGTTTCAACAAATCAAACATTAAAGCAACAAAACCAGATACGAGCAAATAATATATAATAGCACCAATACCCCCCTCCTTGAAGCAGAAGAAATTTATACTACTTTAATTTGTTTGCTTATTTACTTCATTTATATTCTGCCCACCTCATCCCTGAAGGGAACTCAAGAGCAGCCTTAAAAATTATTATTATTATTATTATTATTAACTTTATTTGTACCCCACTAGCATCTCCCGAAGGACTCGATGCGGCTTACACAGGCCGAAGCCTCAAAACACAATACAATAACAACATAACAACACAATAGCAAAGCAAATCAAACAATAAGCAAGATAACGACAATGGCAATACATCAAGACATTATTAAAAACTGGTTCGGCCGGCGCACTGGGGTACATGGGTTAAAAGTGCTGAAGTGGCAGGAGGCACGTAGGATTAAAAGGCAGCATTTTGATGCCAAAAGTAAACATACAATAAAATAAACATTTACATTAAAACCAAGACATTAAACAACCCAATTTAAATCCAATTATTAAAATCACACCGTTCCATTTATTAGTTCACTATTCTTTATTCTCTTGTTGCACTAAAAACTTGCTATCCCTAACCAGGTTTTTACTTTCTTCCTGAAGGTCAGGAGGGAGGGGGCTACTCTAAACAAATCCAGAATACTTAACTCTATTGTTTTACAAATGGAATCACTATTTAAAGAAGGCTCATAACTCATAGCCTTGGCTTTAACAACAACAAAGTATAATAAATAAATAATAATAAACTTTATTTGTGTACCACCCTATCTCCCCGAAGGGACTAAGGTCGGTTTCCAACATATATGGCAAACCCAACTGCCAAAAACCATACAGACAAATTACATCAAGACAAGCACATTAGACAATATAAACCAACCTAATTTAACTTAATAAACAAAATACAAAAATTGTGCTAAAACACACTAAAAATAAAAGTTTTAAAACCAATTGCATTGTAGCTCCATCAGGTAAGGTTCAATAAACCAATGGCCAGGATTACAAAATGGACATGGCCAACTATAAAACATCTGGGCAAGGGATAGTGCAAACAGCATATCATAGGGCCGGGAAAGTGGATGAAGTGCAGAAAAGACCTAGGGACTGGGCTAGGAATTAATGATTCTCGAAAACTTGCTGGAATTATCAAGTTCTTCTATTACTGCTCAAATTTGGTAAATTAACTCTGTTGTTTTTTGCCTCCTGGAAGGCAGGCAGTGCATATTTGTATGCATAACAGAAGTAAGTGAAAGAACTCTTAACTCTCCCCTTTCCAAGCAAAGCACTTGCTTGATGGCATCATCTTTCTTCTAAAATACATAGCTACTAGGAATTAGTGACATATTTGAAATTTCCTGTAATGAGTTCGTGAGAACCAATTAAACTAAAAACTATAAATATCTAAAAACAGTGTGGAAACTCTCACATATAATCAAGCCTATTTATGAAAATAAACTTAATTTGTAAGTATGTTTATAATACGTTGTGGATCTGTGAGATAACACAATGGATCCACAAGGCAATACATCTGTGATCTTATAATACCATTCACATGCTCTTTGCCTCACACAGCTAATGCTGCCTGCTGATCATATTGGTTCAGGACACACGTTTAACAACCCTCTGTCAGACATAGTGCTATTAAGAAAAAGATTCCTCAAGAGTAAATGTCTTTAAGAAACTGCTTGAAAACCAGTTTGAATGTCTTTTTAGCTCCAAAATTCCAGCAAGCTTAAAAAAAGGAGTATTGGCCAATTAAAAACAAAGCTTGTCCAGCAGTGAAGAGACTAGTAAACTGTTTTCCAGAACATGAGCCCTTTGTCCCACTTGTGTTTTAGAGGACATCATTTCAGTTCGGTTATCACTGTCTCCTGATGCATTTTGGCTTGATGGAAGTTAATAGAAAAACTCTAAAATCCAGTGCTTTGTGAATGTTTCAACTTCCTTTACACTGAACAGAAGACACTAAAGTTACTTTAGAACTTCTTTTGGAGTCCAATCTGTTTAAAAATGCACTGGAATTTACCATCATAGAAAAGGAGGAAAGCGAAGTTCGAGAAAACAAAAGATGAAAGATCCCTTCACCAGACAGAAGCAACTTGTGAAATCTGGTTCCCTGGAAATTTTCAATGGCCAGAATACCAACACAACTTAAAGTTAACTCAAGGTGCTATTGGCTTTTTGCAGAACATCTTCTATTCCAAGAAACTTTAAATATTTTTCATCTTACAAAATTAGTCAACTTTTTTTCTTCATTACTACCATTGATTCATATCAGTGAGCAGTATAAAGAGCAACAAAAATGTTCACATCTTTGCAGGCATGTAGCCGCGGGGGGGGGGGGGGGGGGGGGGCTTGAGGGGCTTCAGCCCCCCCCCCCCCGAAATTCTCATGGTGGTTCACAAAAAGGCCTTACTGGTGCATTATGTAAACTGTTATGTTTATTCATACCATGATCTGATCACCATACTCAATATATCCCATATGCATGGAGGTATTGGGGTAACGATACAAAAGGTTTGCTAAGGTAGACCCTCTTTCACTCAGACTCAGCCCCCCCCGAAACTCACCCCCCCCCCCAAAAAAAACTCCGCCCGCCCCCCCCCGAAACGAAATCCTGGCTACGGGCCTGCATCTTTGAGAAGGGGATTAACGGGGCCTGGTAAGACCATTTGTCTAAATGGGAGCTCAACTCATGCAAGTTATCTTTGCCTGGTTTTCCCTTTAATTCCATCAAACTGTACATCCATAAAATTTATCCCAAGTATTTTCCTGAAACTACAATAACATTTGGAAAAGTTTTTAAGCTGCTATGGCAAGGAGGGCAAAGGAAATTTCCCATACAGGAACACCCTTCTACAAGCACTACACTGTATAAAACTTTCTGTGGCTCAATTTGACATTATTCTTTCCTTCCCTTTCTCCCTAGATACCCATTTCCACTTCTAAACTCACCAACCAACATTCTCTATTATGTCTGAATTTGAGGGTCAATGATTAATTTAACCTTTTTATATTGACCAAATTAGGATCATGCTTTCACTGTGGTTTTCCTGAATTAAGCACTGTATCTAACTACTGTCCCCAAACTGAGACATTATACACGCAGGATATTCTACAATCTCCTTCATGCAATTATAAATGAGAGGTAAGGAGAAGTCATGCAAGCCCAGAACCAAATTTTAAAGTGAAATGATAAACCACAAATTTTATGTCTAATAGTGGTTTCTGTTTGTTTACTAGACAACAAATTCCTTCCCATCGTTTTCTATTTTACCTAGTTACTAGTTAAAATTCCAAAACATTCTAGAAGAATCTCTAATCAGAGGACATTTTTTTCCCTGAAGCCAAACATCTGAATGAACACACCCTGAAAAACTCTCTAATGTTAGTTTTTCACAACAGGCTTTTTGTGAAACCTCAGGTTTTTATCATTAATGTGACCTGCAATGTATGTTAAAATTGGTGGATGATTTCACTTATCCCAATGCTGAAAGTATTTCCTACAACAATGTTACATGAGAGGGTCTTTTTCTGGACAATGAGCATATTCTGCTACAAAAGAAGAAGAAATTGTGCAGCCTTCCAAATGCTGTTGGGTCACACCAACCAGCATTCCATATCATTAGTTCTTGAGACCAGCAGTTCAACATCATCTAGTAGACCAGAACATTACAATCCCTGTGCTATAAAACTAACTCTTGCTTGCTATTTCATTTGCTATCGGGGTGAACATATCCTTGGGGATGGCAACTTATCTCCTTGAGTCCTGGATCCAGTTTTGAAAGTGGCTTTTAATTCTGAGAAATTGGAAGTGATTATAATATAGACTCGAATCCAAAAGGGAAAAAAAAGCATTTTAAATTTTAAGTGATCTAAAAACCTAAGAATAAATCTGTATTTATTCATTATGGGTCATTCCAGAACATTTAACAAAATGCCATTTTTAGGGTCTTAGCAGAAAAAAACTGTACAGGATTTCAATTTACTAGCCATTCCTATACATTTAGTTTTAATTTTATTAGACCCCAAAAATGGCATTTTGTTAAATGTTGTGTGCACACTGACTGACTACCCTTCAGATAAGGGGGTCTAGATCAGCAACTATTGCAGTTAGAGACCTCAAATTCTGGGAAACTTAGTTTAACACCTGACTGGTACTGCAGCTAAAATTTGAACAAAACTGGAGAACATGATGTTGGGAAGTTTTTAAAATTTTAGACCACTTTGCATGGAATGACCCTTATACTATACACTGTTTCTTGATTGAAAGTTAGGCATCTTCTTACACGCAATGCTCTGTTGCACTGTAAGTGCTATTTTTTATACAAACATTTCAATGTCAGAAGAGAAGTATTAAGACCAACTGGAGTGAGAAAAGCAATAATTACTGGTTTTTGTATTTCTTTGATATTTTAAAAAGGAAGGTAGCATTTCTTCCTTACCATAGCCCTGCTGTTGTCCAGGATAACCTTGCTGACCTGGATACTGCTGCTGCTGATAGCCCTGCTGTTGAGGTGGTGCTTGGTACGCCTCTTGCTGTTGGGCATATTGCGAATTTCCTGAAATATGAAGTTAAAATAAAAGGAATTAAAGGCACTTTCTCTAGTTTGGCTCTTTTCTGTTTTAAGATGAACAATGAACATAACAAAAACAATGTAAATGCAGTCTTGATCTCCAAAACAGAACAAAACAGAGAAAAAACAAACCAAAACAGAAGGAATTCAGCCAAACAAACTGCAGTTAAAGCCAAATTTTGCAAGGCTAAACTGCAGCATTTTCAGCATCTCTGCCAAAAGAGCATTAAGTTTACTGGAACATGATGCCATGACTTGAAAAGGCCATGATTATGCTAAATGGAAAAAAGGACAAAATTAAAGACAGCTACATAGCACAGACTAGCTACACAAATCAGCAAGCTGTTTCCTAATGGCACTATATTTATATGTTTATGTGCACACAAAATACATAACTGGATCAATGGGTTTATGTTTAAATAAAAGACAACTGAAAAAATGCTGACAGTGTTTTAGTCATTTTACTGCTGTTAGAAGTGACAAACTTAAGGTTATAAGTTTAGACGTTTGCAAGAAACTAATCAGAATGCTTCAAGTTCCCTGCAATTTTCAACAGCCAGCAACTAATAAGTCTACAAGAGCTTTGCATGGGCAGGAAACAAGTCATGTTGTGCAAGAATATTTGTTCCTTTGTGGAAGGGGAGAGGAGAGTAATGTATGTGCGCATGTGTGTATGAAGGTATATAGATACCTCCTTCGTAGTAATGTTGGGAGGAATCCTCATAAGGCCTATCGTAGCCTTGTTCAGGATACGACGGTTGCTGATAACCGTAATCACTATGACCTACATCAATTCGACAAGAGACAGGAAGAAAAGTTAATGGCCTCTGCGTGAAAACCCTAAAAATATTTCATCTTACTGAAAACTCAGTGTCAGCTGGAATACATAAAAAGTACCTTCAAACTGAATTAGAAGGATTTACCAATAGGAATTCTCTTCATATTTAATTAACATGTGACGTGGGGGGAAATTAGCTGAAGTACTTTTAGCAATATCAGAGAGGAATTGACTTAGCTTTTAATAATCTTTGTTGGGGGAAAAGTATTTTGTCTTCTTTTTAATGAAACCATTTAGTCCGTTCACATGTAAACAACCTGCATTTCTTTCAAATGAACAGAAACCAATTATCATGCCTTGATGAACATCTGTTCTACTGATTTCTAGTTCAAAAGCATATGCTGTTAAAAGCAGTGTGAACTACAACTAATCAAGCTCAATGAACTTCTAAAATAAATCTTATACAGTATTTGTATGAAGCACCTATCAAAAAATTAATACAATTCCTAGATTGGGAAAACACATATTAACTCGCAAAGTCTCCTTTATTATGTGATTACATCCAGGAAATGTTATGGACACCTACCCGAGATCCAACAGAATTTATTTTTAATTAAATTACTTTCTGCTTTGCTCTAGGACCTCGCATAGTCCTACTTGAAGATATAAATTTAGTTCATTGTGCATTCCTGGACATAAATAATATAATAAATCTTTTATTTTAATGAGCACTAGATATTATAGAAACATCTGTATGTTCTATGGTCATTATCTGTTTTAAATTGCTTGTTTTCCTGACCATGGGCATCCCACATTTATTCAAACTTACGCATAATTAATTTTGTTAACAGTGTATAATTTCTATATCCTGTTATTTTTCTGGTGATTAAAGCAAGTCATTTTATAATTACTTCTTGGTTTGTAGATCATGTTTTACATATCAACTGTTGGTGAGCAGCACTCAAAAATAACAGAACAGTGACTCCTTCAATGGGTCTAATTGCAGATCAACTTCAGAAAACAAATTATCAAAGTCACAGTTTGATGTGAATCAAATACTGATTTTACTGTTAGAGCCGTCGCAAACTAGCCTCCTGCGGGAGCAAACTGTGCGAGCACGTCCTTGACGTCATGAGACTGCGCCTCTCTCTCCGCCCCTTTCTCCGCCTCTTTCTCCGTGCCAGAGTGGTTTTTCCTTTGCTAGGGCAGCATTGCCAGCATACTCTCTCAGTTGGCAGAATTCAACTGAGAGAATACGCTGGTCTTAGCGTATGCAAACATAAAGCAGCCAAGTGGGAGATCACTTCTGAGAATGATTAGCCACATTTTAAAGATAGGATTTTGTGGAATTCTGTCTTACCATTTTTCTTACATGTCACAAAATTGACTCCAGGCTGATCCGGCACAAGTGTTATTCAAGGCTATGTTGTGACATGCAAATTAAGTAAACCATGAACATGATGGTGACTAATGACAAATGAGCTGTTTTAAAACTTAGCAAAACCAACTTGAATACATTTAGAAAAAACACATACAATTGATTTGCAATAACAGTCACTTCGAAACAACTATTACATTGCAAGGTGATTAATCTACCATGAACCCTGAAATTTACACAGTAACACAAAGAAGCATCATACTTGCTCTTGTAGCAACCATGAATTCATCATTACCTTTTTTGTCTCTCCTTCATACCATTGCTAAAAATTAAATTTAGCAATTTAATTTACATCTCTGTGCATGTACTATTATATGGATGTTTAATTTAGAAAATGACTTCATAATCCCTTGAAATGAAATTCATATCAAAAATTATATTCTGTCCAGAATCAGATCTATGCACAAAGGAAATGACATTCTCTGTAGTTATGCAATGTTATTGCAGGTATAGCTTACCACACTTTTATAAACACACAATACATAAATACATACTTACATACATACATACATACATACATACATACAGAAAGAAAGAAAGAAAGAAAGAAAGAAAGAGAAATATAGGGAGAAAATACCAACTATTCTTGGAAGCATATCTGTTGTTTGGTTAAATGGTCTGAGCATCAATGCAAACAGTGAATTCTGATTCAAAATGAAGTTTTTGAAAAAGTAAAATTAGATTGTCTCTAAACTTTACGTATGTCTGTGAGAAGACATTCTTCATCAGCCAATCAATACAACGTGGAAAAAATGCCATACTTGTACACAAATGAGGGGATTCTAATTCAAAAGTATGAACATATGTACCATGTCAATATAATTGATTACAAATGTTATACTTTTAGTTATAAAATATAATTACTGAGCAGACTTCAAATTACTGAACTTGTAAGCTTCAGCAAATATAAGAAGTGTTCAATGATTAGTTACTTAAACCTGTTCAGCCAATAGTTCTGTTTACGGGCAGGTATGTAAAATGGGAAAGTTAACATTATGAGAGATTACCATCAGGGTAATATTGCTGGTTCATGCCTTCTGGAGGACCTTGTCCACCATGACTGTATTGGTCCCCATAATAGTCTTCCTGGCCTGAGTACTGCTGTGGTGGGCCTGAAAAACCACAACCAGTCAATACGTAAATAACTTATTTTTTCTGTTAGCAAGCTCACTTATGTCTAAATTTAATATGAGAAACAGCCCTCATCTATAGACGTCCCCCACCCATGTCACTGTGTTTTGAAAGCATACTTAATGCTTGGTAACTGCACATGTATATAATCACGCAATGCAACTGAACTTTGATAAATATCTATGTGTATAAATATTTATCAATGTAAATATATATTTCTAAAAGCATAGAAACAATATATATGTACTTTGAGGTCTTTTAAAACGAGGTAGAAAATTATGTTAACATTTAACATCCAGACAAATGACCTTTTAGGTTCAAATGCTATTTTGAGGAAAATGTAATTCTATAGGAGTGTAAATAGCCATTTGTCAGTGTACAAAGAGGGAAGCAAGATTTGTTCCCAAGTGCTAAGGAAGAAGAGCCTTAAAAAAGCTGACTCTTTTCTGTCTAAAATGGCCAACAGAGCAGGTAGGTAGGCAAGAAAAAACGGTCTTTGGACATTACTATCTACTATTACTAGTATGTGTTTGAAAAGTCGATAAAAAGAAATGTAGAAAGAATGCAGGAATTCAGGTAAACTCATATAGTAATTATGATCTGACTTTCTTCCAGTGCTAGGCTTGATGTAGCCAAAACAACACCATCCATGCTCAAGAGTGTCTCGGGCAATTTCCAGTATTTATAGGATAAAAACTGTTGGCAAAAAAACCCTAAAGGGCTTCCCCTCCCCCACAAAAAATGCAGAGTAAGGACTGCACATACTCAGTATACTGGTCATAGTATATTGGCATTGGACAAAGTGCTACACACTACAGCACATCCCACTAGTTAAGATATAAACAAGATACTCCAACTGAAAGCATCTCGTGTGCATTCAGTCAAATATTAAAACACGCAACTTCCAATCTCACCCTGCTGTGGCGGCCTGTATGGAGGAATCTGCCTCTGTCCCATCATATGGTTTCCTTGGTTAACTTGGCCCATCATTCCCATTGGTGGTTGCTGCCCCTGATAATGCTGACCACCTCCCTGGGGCATGTTGTACTGTTGAGATGGAGCCTGCTGGTGCATCATTGGGCCTACAAAGGGAAAATTGGTAGCAACATTTAAACCTTCTGTCTTGATGTAATTCAAAGTGAAGTTATTTTTTAAAAAAATAAACAAAAATCCAATATATGAAATCTATACTATATATATATATACACATACACACACACACACAAGTCTGACGTGCAAAACATCATACATTCTGCATTTTTCAAGTAATGTAGTTCACAGCAGCTAATTTATGCAAACATCATTTAAAGGCAAGAATAAGGTCTGGTAAATTCTGAAGATATTCCAGTAGAATCTTCCTGAGCTGAGTGGGCCTTGGAGTGTAGGTACAGGGTGGCAAAATAAGGGCACTGTTCAAATTATTCACGCGTAGAACATTTATGTATGCTGTGTTCATATTTCTTTGATAACTTTGCCTGCCCGCTTTTTTGGGTGCTAGAAATGATGCTAGAAATGTGAGGCTGATGGAAATTATTATGGGGGAGACAGTACTTTTTACTTGGGAGGAATGAACAATGTCTTCATTTTGTGCATTCCATAGCTACATTCCTAGTTGGAGCTAATGCAGTGAACACTGAATCTTAAGATTTCTTTGTTCAGACATAATCAGGAAGCAAAGAATGAAAATCCATTCACATTTTACAGGCCACAGCTCAATTCCAGATACCACCAAGTCCCTATGAATAGTATCTGATGTGCTTAATCCCACCCTAGAAACCCTTGAATAAGATTCTAAAAGGACATGCTACAGATACTAATATTTTCTGCTTTATAGACTGCAAGAACATTCAGAGAATAGGCAGAAAAGCTGTTCCAACATTGATGTAATTAATTTTATTTAATGAAAGACAGACAAGATATGTCTTCATTTACCTTGATTTGGTGGCATACTTATATTTGGTCTGGGACCATAGTTGGCCATAGGCTGTCCTTGGCTCATTGTCATTTGATTCTGTCCTGGCATGGTCTGAGAAGATGGCACTGAATGATTATAACCTCCCATGGACCCATGACTACTTGAAGGCATGTTCATAGAAGTGTTTGACATGTTAAGTTGGTTCGGTCCAGGTCCAGGTCCCTGCATAGGCATGTGGTTAGGTCCTTTGAAAAAAAACAAAATTTTGAAGAGACTTGAAAATATACATTATCTCTTTGATCACTCCATAATTGGTGAGATCAACAAAATGTCTCATTTAAAAATCTAGTGCACCACAATTGACAATTACCTCTGAGTCCCTCTACGGAGGTAGAGAAGATTGGGATACAAACGTTTTAAAATAAATATTTTACTCCCATTGAAAAAAAAAGATTTTATACTGGCCTAAATCCAACAGTTAGTCCCAACTGGAGAAGACACATTCATTCAATTGAGCAAACTAGATTTAGATCATAGTTAGCATTTCTAAATCTACCTGTAGGTTTGTACATGCAGATCACATACCTGTTGATGACCAAAATAGAAGAGACAAATTTATACAAGATTAAACACTTTAAATTCACACTTGAGAGGGTAAATCTGTGCCCCTTAAAAAAGGTTCTTTGATAAGAAAATACATTAAGAGAAGAGATTCTTCTGTAAGGAAAATTTGCCAGGCATGACCCATCTTCCTCCCTGCAACTTGCAGCCTCATGGCAAAAATTAAAACTGTGAAGGCATTCAGATGTTTTTAACTGAAACTACCAACAGCCCTAACCTAAATGATATTTAAATGCTGGGCCTTGCACAGAATTCCCTCATCTATTCTAGATTGCACAGGTTTTGTGTAGCAGTAGTCAAGTCACTTTTCATTAGTCATGCTAAAGGAGGATTAGAGCAAACTATTGTAATATTTCTATTCATTTGAGCATTTATTTTATTCTGAACAGAAAATACCTACATGGAAATGGGGTCTTCAAACTCCATGTTTTTCTGTATTTCATTTCAGAGGCTGGCTAGGCCTACTGGATTCTTCATGATTGGTATACTGCCACAGGCTTAACACCACACTTCCTTCACTTATTTCCAACATTTTTTTTCATCTCATCTAAAACCTAACTAGGAAATGCATGAGAGCCATAAATTTGGCATAGTTTCCAGGCTCTCCAGAACTATATATCAAATTTACTGCTCTCCTCTAGTGCATGACACCAATTTGAAGTTGAAACAGTTTTCTTTTTTCATTATTAATCCATTGCTTGAGGTATACATGCATACATTATTATGGAGACATTACTGACTCCTGGACCATTTCAAAGTCCAATTCAAAGTGCTGCTCATTATCTTCAAAATCCTAAACTGCTTAAGGCATAGAAATTAAAAGAGCCACCTTCAACTTTTTTCTTTGGACATTCAGGTAAATATCATGGGTTGGAGTTCTTGTCACCAGCTTTGACTGCTCCACCAGTTATACCTTTTTCCAGGCACGGTTCTCCTAATCATAGCAACACATGTGCTGATAACTTCCTGAACTACTGCAATGCTCCCCACTTGGGGCTTCTCTTGAAAAAGATTTGGAAGCTGCAGTTAGTACAAAATCTAACAGCTAGATCCACCGTGATATGAAAGGAATTTTGCTTGGCAGCAAAGATATTCCCAATCCGAATACAATGAGCTACTGATAATATTTAAAACCATAAACCTGTATGTCACCTGTTCTCATTTAAACAAATATGCAGTCTACAAAACCCCATCTTCCTTTGTGTCTCATCATTCTGGATCGGAACTGAGCCACTTGTTGACGTCCGGATATTTTATCAATGCAGTTCCCATCAGTCCTAGCTGGCACATCCAACACCTGGAGAGAGTTGCTCACCCTTTATCTTAAGAGCCGCCGCAAACTAGGCTCCTGCGGGAGCAAACCTTGCCAGCACGTCCCTGACGTCATGAGGCTGCGCCTCTCGCCCCGCCCCTTTCTCCGCCTCTTTCTCCGTGCCAGAGTGGTTTTCCCTTTGCTAGGGCAGCATTGCCAGTGTACTCTCTCAGTTGGCAGAATTCAACTGAGAGAATACGCTGGCAATGCTGCCCTAGCAAAGGAAAAACCACTCTGGCACGGAGAAAGAGGCTGAGAAAGGGGCGGGGCGAGAGGCGGAGTCTCATGACTTCAGGGACGTGCTGGCAAGGTTTGCTCCCGCAGGAGCCTAGTTTGCGACAGGTCTAACACAACTTGGATATATTTAAAATAACTTCTAAGCCTTTGTACTCAGAATGAAACCTTATCAAGTTGTACTCCAAAGTGTGCTGCAGACTGCAGCTTAAATTATTTGCTGATGACTTGTTGGGTAAAGTCTTGCAAGCTTTTAGAAATGTTGTTGGTATATTTTTCTCTTAGCTATATCAAGCTGGGTTCACTTATTTAAATAGTGAACCATGAATATAGAGAAGGCAGCAAAAGAAAAAAAATTAGAGTTGCTTTGAAACAGAATCAGCCAATACAAATCAGCACTAAGGCTTGTATGACAAATATATTACAAAACAGCCTTGCTAAAAAGAAAGTTTGAAATGACTTCACAAGGAAACCATCCCCTCCACAACTAGTATTAGCAACAAGGGGTAAAGCTGTTTTGTGTTTCTCCTTGCAAATACTGACATTTTTCATCCTTCTGTTCTCTAATAAAACCGTCTTTAGGATTAGACTTGAAACAAAGGTTTGGGGGCATTTTCCCACATCAATTGTTAAATACAAATTGTCTGTTTTTGTCTGCTATGCCCAAAAGAAGATTAGCTAAGATTTGATTTGCTGTCTAAGTGGTTTTTCAATAAGATTAATCTCTAACTCATCATCTAACTTAGTTGAGATGGTTATAATTTCTTGCAAAGAGAATTTGTTCAGCCACAGGCCAATACCTTTCTTTCTAAACACAGCTGTACTGAGCATGCCTTCAGACAGACTAAATTTAGACAGTTCTGTTCAGAGGAATGCTGCATGTCAGCTACATCAAAGCCCAAGGGCAGCCTGATAAACACAGAATACAGGTCATGTAGCTCTGTAGCTAACAAACTCTAAGAGAGCTTTTACTCTGGGGCATTCAAAGCAGTTTTGTCGTCAACAATCTTCTATTCCCTGTGTGCACATGCTATTTCAGTTGCTGAAAAACCGTAGTGTTACTGTCTTCAAGGAGAAAAACTTACCAGGCATCTGGCCATTCATCTGGTTCTGCAAGTGTGGTGCGGGAGGGCCCCCACCAACCATACCATCTGAACCCATATTATGAGACCGAGGGGGTGGGGGAGGGCCACTCTGACTCATTCCTCCTGGACCCATCGGCATATTCTGCGTAGGCGGCTAGAAGACAATTTAATGACACAGAAGCCATTAGTTTAATGAATACACTGCTTGCATGTGTTGTTGTAGTAGAGCCTGTGAGTAATGTTACAAACAGTAGTATGGGTGCCAGAAGGGGAAAAAGGGTTACTCGGGAGCAGGAATCTGATGATGAGCAGCAGAGAAAGAGGATTCGGGTCATATTTACAGCACCTACAGATGAGGAGTCGTTTGAGGGATTCTTTGGGGGTGATGGGTCAATGAGTGAAGGAGAAGAAGGAGACACCATGGACTGGACTAAGATAAGAGAAATGCAAGATATTTGTGAGGAGCCAACAACTAGTGATGCCTTTATGGGGTTCTCTTGGGGTGAATTCTGGCAATCAGGGGATCTAACTGAGTCTTGGGGGGACCCAAGTCTTGACAGGAGATGGAGGAATTGGAGGGAAGGACAAGGGAATTCACATGAAGAGCTGGGAGCAGCTGCGGGGGATAATGATGGGGCGGTGTTCAGTTCATCTTCTGATGATGATTTGTAAAGCGAGTTCAGGGGTGATGGGTCATTGCAGAAGGCAAGGTTCTGATGAGCGTTCGTGTGTTGGGTGCTGTGTATTGGAAAAGATTCTTGTAGACTTGTTGCTGCCTGTTTCGTGTTCGGCGTTGGTTTAGGTCTGCAGTTTTGGATCTCCTGATCGTTTGCATGCTATTGACCCCGATTGGCTTCTCGTGAATGTGGACTTCTCCCTTCCTGGACCTGGACCGGTTTGGCTAAAGATGCTGCTTCTGCGGACACTGGAGCAGCGCTGTTTCGGATTTCTCCCGCTTCAACCCTGGACTTCGGCTGACGACACTTCTCTTTCTGCGGCCCCTCCTTTTGTTAACCATTTGTGTACCGTGCCATTTTGTTTTGCCTCAGAGCACTTTGTTTGATTCATTTCTTTTTCATCCAGTTAATCTGGATTATATTTCTGTTAACCTTTTTGACCAGGTCAGGCTTGTTTCTTGAGTTTTGACCAGTGGCACTGCATTTAAGTACCTCTGCATCCTTTTTCTTTTGTTTTAATAAGCTCTGTTTTGAAGCCATTTTTGTGTCTGGCCCTTTAAGGTGTCCGTGATTCCAACATGAGTGGTACAACTACCATAGTTTTTGTTTTTTCAGACACTCAAGCCTTTCTTAGTACTATCTTACAGAATTATTGTTAAATTCAGAACGGGCCCAGAATTCACTTATTATTAACTCCTTAAGCCTCTTTCTTTACCTGTTTTAAAATAAATTAATGATTCTGTTTTAATTTTCATTTTCAATCATGAATTATTTTAAGCCACTGAAAACATGGGACCATTAGGTTATATTCAAAGATCCCAGCCACCGGAAGTCCATGCTTGGTGATTTTAACCAGTTCTCACATACTTAATAGTCTTGCTCATAAAATTTGTTTTGAAGACTGAGATGCCCTCCAAAATATCAATAGATATGGCAAGGGAAATTGTGGAGAGGGGAGTGACAACATGCCCCTGCCTGACTTACTGGGCTGGGAGGTTGCAGCACCAGGTGCTCTCCTTGACCGCCATGGTGAAGGAGGTCGCATCCTCCTCCTGGTGGGCTCTGATTGCATGTGCTTTGGTACACATGGGAGCAGCAACCAATCAGAGTGAGCCACGTAGTTCACTCTGGTCCACCAGGCGTACCTATTGTCTGCTTGCTGGCTATTTAAGCCGGTGCGCTGCTCCTCCTGGCCAGTTGCCTTTGAGCTCTCCCCTCCCACTCAGATACCAACCCTCAGTTCATTAGTAAGCGGGCTATGGTATTATCTTTGTCACAAGTTGGGGGCAGTTGGCATGGGTCTTGGATCCAGTGCTGGCTTGTTCTCCCTTTGTTAGGAAGCTCCAGAGTGTCTACCACAGGCAGGCTGGTGCAGGTAAAATGGGAAGCTGCACTATGCCTCCTCTCACTAGTTGTGTGTGCTGCCTTTTCCTGGGCCCTTCCTGTCTTCCCGAAGCCCTTTCTCATTGTGGCAAAGGATAAGCAGGTGGGCTGTCCAATATGGTAATCCAGGACCTCATACTGTGACCAATAAACAAGCTGTGACCTTGGTTTACCCATAACTATGTATGTGCGGTTCCTGGTTCGAGATGGTGGAGTATTTATTTATTTACTACATTTATATGCCGCCCTTCTCACCCTGAAGGGGACTCAGAGCTGCTTACAAGTTATAATTGTTTCTTATTTGTGCGCTATTTTCTTTGGACTTCAATCTGGTCTTGATCTTATACAATAAAGACACAAGGAGTCATTCATCAGGTGTTGCTATGGCTTGACAGTCAGGCTGTTGAAGCACTCTTGCCGCGACGCTATGGGGGCCATGGAGGCGCCCTGCCCAGGAGTTTTTTTTCCCTTCAAATTACAGCATTTTGGGCATGTGTGCCAAGTTTGTTCCAGATTCATCAATGTTTGGGTTCACAGTGTTTTTGGGATGTATAACTCCCCCAAATCAAGGTGAATTTTCCCCAACGACTTCCAGTATTTTTTGGCTAGTCATGGGGTCTCTGTGTGTCAAGTTTGGTCAAATTCTATCTTTGGTGGAGTTCAGAGTGCTCTTAGATTGCAGGTGTACTATTGGTCCCAGTACCTACAACTCCAAAATGTCCAGGCCAATTCCCCTCAAAACCCACTAGTATTCAAATCTGGTCATATCGGGCATGCATGCCAAGTTTGGTCCAGATCCATTGTTTGGGTTCATAGTGCACTCTGGATGTAGGTGAACTACAACTCCTCCTGAGAACATCGGTCTACAGTCTGGGAGTTCTGGATTCATTGCTGATGCTTGAAGCTTAGGTGTCGGTAGTGGCTTGGAGGGTCTTCACATAGTTAAAACTGGTGCGTCAGCTGCAACCATACCTCAAAAAAGGCTGACTTGATCACAGTGGTTCACGCCTTGGTTACATCCAGAATGGACTACTGTAATGCACTCTACTGGCTGCTTTTCAGACACTGTTCAAAGTTCAGGTTATCACCTATAAAGTCCTATATGCTTTGGGTCCAACCTATCTTCGAGACCACATATCATTCTATGAACTGGCATGGGGTTTGAGATCTGCCAGGGAGGCCTTTCTCCTGGCCCCACCACCATCTCAAGACATGATTTGTGGAGGCGAGAGAGAGGGCCTTCTTGGTGGTCCCCCCTGACTCAAGAATACCTTTTCTAGGAAGATTAGATCAAGCCTTTCGAACTCTCCAAGCCTTTCGAAGTAGTTTAAAAACATGAGTTTTTAGACAGGTCTTTGACCTTGTGTAATCTGTAGTTAGATTGAGGACTCAGCGATTGCTTCATTTCGACACTTTGATTTGTTAATTGTAGATAGCCACCTTTATTAATAGGTTTTACTTCATTTTATGAATTTTACAATTAGATGGGGTTTTATATGTGTTTGTTGTTTTTAGACTTATGTTGCTGTTTCATATGATTATGTATTGTTTGTTTTGTGCAGCACTTTGAAGTGCTTTTGTGAGCCGCCTCAGTTCCTTTGAGGAGATGGTGGCAGGGTATAAATAAAGTTTATTATTTATTATTATCATAAAAACTAGACAATGGCTAATTATATTATCAGAAGATGACAGGAAAGGCAAACACATAGGATATTCACTTTTGAGTAGCTAAAACCAATATGGATCTAAATAAATAAGTATCATTTCATTGCTGGGAAAAGCAGAAATCAATTGATAAAGTTCAGGCTTTTAGAAGTTAATTTCAATTTAATGTAAATAAAAACTTAAAAATAGAGAAATCTGGTTTATGGCCCTTTTTTAAAAAAAAAACCTTGTTACAAATGTTTTTATCTGGTTTTATGGTAAGAAGAGTTTTGAAACCAAAAGTTCTTTTATATTAACAAAATTGAAGCAAATCTGCAGAAAGCTAACCCTAACTGCACTGTGATTTCAAGAGCTATCAAATATGTTATCTATAGGTTGTAATCTTAAAAGCATCTGGAAAATCATCCTTGGAGCTATACAGTAGATTACATTTCCTCTCTATGTATAGAAAAGCTTGCCCTTGTAGAGAGAGATTTGCCTTTGTATGCTCCCATCCAGCTCCTGTAAAAACTTCTCAGGTCTCACCTTATTGCCATTTCTTGCAAAAAAAAACCAAAAAACAAACCTACACAGATTAGAAAGCCTTTTGTAGGCAGATTAAGGAAATTTTGAAACTCTTCCTGACCCTCTGGCAGGCCCATCACAAGTAAGACAGTTATGAAAAACCTGAATGATGTAAATTATTTCCTCTCTCATTTATTCAAACAGGAATTAGAATATAAGCCTGCAAAGTTGAAGGGAATCCCTTTTACAGATCTGAACCACTTCTCAGTGCAAGTCAACCAAGGCTTTGTACAATATAAACCTTTTTTCAATTTAGAATCCCCATAGGATTATTCTTATCCCTGTAGGGTTTTTCTTATAAAACCACTTACACAAAGTATTAAATCAGTCTGTTCAGGAGGAGATAGGTTGAACCAAATAATGGTTTAAACTGTACTTGCAAAAGACATGAATAAAATGATGTAAACATAAAAAATGTCCACAGGTCTTGCACTGTTCTTGCTTGTTAATAGTAACTCAAGAATTTATCCATTCTACATTATTTGGCTTTGAAAAAAGAACATCTACCTAGTGATTGTTGTTACATATTTTCAAATAATTTCTGATTTATAGTGACTTTAAGGTGGTGAACCTATCATGGAGTTTTCTTGGCAACATTTGTTCAGAGCAGTTTTGTCTTGTGCCTACCTTTGAGGCTGAGTGTGACTTACCCAATCTCATTCAGTGAGCTTCCATGGTTGAGTTGGGGTTTGAACACTGGTCTCCAGTGTCATAATTCAATGCTCAGAACACCACACCACACTGGCTCTCTAACTTATTGCTGAAGTTATTCTCTGCTGAGCCTTTTAAACAAGGCTTCTGTAACCTTGGGGTTTAAATTATTTGAACTGGGTAACATTCATTAGCTGCAGTCATCCTGGACTATGATTAGTGATTTAGTTGTAGTCCAAAACATGTAGAGCACTGGTTTTCAACCTGTGAGTGCCTAGGTGTTTTGGCCTACAACTCCCAGAAATCCCAGCCAGTTTACCAGCTATTAGGATTTCTGGGAGTTGAAGGCCAAAACAGGTTGAGAACCACTGACATAGAGGCTACCATATTTGGGGAGCTCTTTGAATGATATACTCAATTTAGACATTAGGGTGTCTTGTAGATGATAATCAGTCCTCATCTCAGAGGAGAATTGTTGCCCACAGCTGTGGTTAGGGAAGTCACATAGAATGATGCCATATAATCACTTAACATCATTAGGTCATTTATCTATGATATTTCAGGATTCATGCACTTCCTTCCTTTGCTCAATTTAAACATATGATGCTGATGAAGATCATAGGGAGACAAAAACTTCAGTACAAAGTATCCTATGGTTTCCTTCTCATCAAATTTAGGAATTCTTCTAGTCTGGGTGAAATGATAAACATCTGAATTGATTTATGTATTTATTTTATTTATATGCTGCCTTCTTCTGGAGTGGCTCAAAGTAGCTCACAAAAACAATCAATGAAAATTTGATAATACATGAAGAACAATTAAAATCACCACATTAAAACAGTATAGCATTATTTTAAAAGCATACATTTTTAAAAAACCGAACACATGTGCCATTACATATAATAAAAACAAGTGATTATGTATTAAAAGCCCGCTTAAACAAAAAAGGTCTTTGCCTACCCAAAAAAGAGAAAAGGAGCCAACCTAGTCTGGCATGGAAGGAAATTCCAGAAGATTGGAGCAGCCACTAAGAGGGCTCTGTCGCATGTCCCCACCAAGTTAGTCTGTGATGATAATGGAACTGAGTGAAAGCCCTCCCCTATAGATCTTAAGATTATGGCCAGTTCATATAGAAAGATACAGTCTATTAAATAGTTTGGGCCAAAGTCACACTGGTTAGTACTTTGAATTGTGCTTAGAAAGGAATTGGTAGCCAATAAAAACAGTTTGAACAAGCAAGTTACATGCTTTCTGAAACTTATTCCAGTCAGTATTCTGACCACAATATATCTGACCCACTAAGGTTTCCTAGCAGATTTTAAAGGCAGCTCAATGTAGAGCAGTGGTTCTCAACCTGTGAGTCCCCAAAGTTTTGACCTTCAACTCCCTAACAGCTGGTAAACTGGCTGGGATTTCTGGGAGTTGTAGGCCAAAACAACTTGGGACCCTCAGGTTGATAACCACTGATGTAGAGATTGTTACAGTTGTCCAAATGGGATGTTATCATGGCATGGGTCATCATAGTCAGATTGATGTCTCATGGAACAGGTGCAGTTGGTGATACAGTTTGAAAAACAGCACAACACACTCCCAGCCACTAATCAAAACTGGACATTTGGGGAAATAAATTAGGTGGTATTTTAAATTGTTACATCCACAATGTTTGCATAAGGCCACATCACAGCTCTTTGGAAAGACCTTTATTTTTTCAGATTATGCACACCACATATTTTCTAACTCAGTTTTAGAATTCGCTTTTTAAATAGTACCATTATACCATCTAACATGTCTCTGCCCTTGTTTTCAAAACTAGAAGAAGATTTCCTGCCATTAAGAGTGTGGTTTTCTTGTTTGTTTGTTTTTTACCTTTTTGGCAATTTATTTCAACATAAGATCCACAAGTTGACACATATTCTAACATAACATTCAAACTAGTTGTTCAGTGAACAGAGGATTTTTTTTTAAGCAGAAAGGTATCTTAGCATATGATGTAATAGTTTTCACCAGCATAATGTTTATTTTCCTTGGCAGGAATGAAAGTGATAATTAAATAATTCCAGTAACTGCATAACATTTACATTCTAATTAAGCAGTTTTGGAAATCAACCTAGAAACAGATATTTTAAGGAGTGACTGATAAATGTATTTTCTTTTCTAAAAGAAGAGATAATGCATAAAAAGGTATGCTAGAATTACATAGATGATCTAATCTCTAAAAATCTCAAAATTACTAGGGTATTTCTAATGAGATCAATCTAGCAATGATTTTTTTAAATATACCTTGTATAGGGAAATATGAGGCTAAGGATGTGCAATATGAGACAAAATCAGTCGGAAGCATAAATAGCATGTTCGTGTAGTAAACACAGTACTTTCATTAACTACATCTTAATGTAAGAAAGAGAATACCACATAATTGTCACAGAATACTTACTGGTGGCAGTATAGATTGCATATTTTGATTGGAGTCTGCTATCGTAGCTAAGTAGACCAAGTTTGTATGCAACAACTGCTGATATCTATTTTTTTTAAAAAGAGGGAAAAAAAGAATATATTCTAAATTCAAATTTGTTGCATATGTTAATAGTTTTGCTGCTGCTGTTATTAATTCATTTATATCCCAACTTTTTCCTGTACTGGAACACACAATTAAAGCACTTTAAAAATGCATATATGCCATTTAATTGTACATAGAAATAAAAAAAATACAAAAACATCAAGATCAACCAAACAATTTTGAAAAAAAAAAGCTGAACAGAAAGGTTTTCACTTGTTGATAGACAGCAAGGAGCAAGTCATTCCAATCTCCCTTGTGAGGGAATTTCGAAGTCTAGGAGCAGCCACTGAGAAGGGTCTCTCTTCAGTTCGCACCAAAGAAGATAGATCTGAAAGAAGATCCTTTCCCAATGATCTTAAAAGCCTAGCTCAACACATATTCAAAGATATGGTCCTTCAGACAGCTTAGACCAGAACCATATAAGGCTTTTTAGGTCATAAGCAATTATTTGAATTGTGCCTAGATATGATGAAGAGTTCCATGCTCCCAGTCTCAGAGTCAAAAATTCCAGCACCATGGGCTGGATGTAGTATTGTGGCCTGACTGTTTTACAATAAAGTATATTAAAATATTTGGTTAGCAGTTCTTTGTTATATGTCAGCCAAAACCAGGATGGCAAGGTGTGATTTGTCACTTCCTTTGGATATTTATAGACATTTGCAGGTTGAATTAATTTCTCTCATTCTGGGTTTTTCCTTAGATATTTATAAGGGATACTATGAGATGTATGTATTTATGAGATGTATGGATTTATAAGGGATACTATGAGATTTATAAGGGATGAGAAATGTAGGGACATCTAAAAGTAAGGTTTGCATGCCATCCTTCTTCAAGTAAACCTGATGTGTTCTATGCTTTCTAAACTTAATCTAATACAAGTTTGCTTCACTCAAATTTTACAGAAATGTCAATGAATGATGCCAAAGAACTTGATGTACACGGTACAGGGATATAATCTTGTATGAATGAGTTTGGTTTTGCTTGTTAAACAATTAACCATAGTCTCTGCAAAAAAAAATCCAGTCACCACTGTCCAGTAATATAAATTAATTATGTAATAATAACCCATTATATAAACTGTGCATCAGGTTGCCCAGTTTGGAAGCAGCAGCTGACGCAGAATCCAACAGACCACTGATAACAAGGGAACACAATATTTGTTTATGCATTGGCAACCATTTATTTTAGGAACTGCTTCAGGGTGTTGGTTTTCACATTTAAAACCCCGAATAGGATGTGTTTATCTAACACCCACCTTTTTACATTTCTTTAGAAATAATAATAATAACCCTTTATTTGTACCCCACTACCATCTCCCCAAGGGACTCGGTGCGGCTTACATGAGGCCGAGCCCAAACACAACAATACAAGCAATAATAACAACAATACAAGCAATTAAAAAACATAGACAATAAAATACATAACATTATCAATAAGACAACACATAATTAAAAACAGTAGGAAGGCCAAATGTAGAGTTAAAATTGGAAATAATGCTGGGACATGGACAAATGTGATACTGGTGTTTGTGGAAGGGCATACGAGCAGACTTAAAGAAATGTAAAGTGCTTTGGAGGACAAAGTACTATGGGATCATTATTCCAGGAAGGCACGCTGGAACAGCCATGTCTTCAAGCTCCTCCTGAAGACTGCCAGAGTTGGAGCCTGTCTGATGTCTTTAGGGAGTGAGTTCCAGAGTCGAGAGGCCACCACCCCTCGACTAATAACAATAAAAGTAATAATTTCCCTATGAGCAGATTGTTTTTGCAGAGTTTATAGAGATGTAGCAATGCTGCAAGAGGGAGGAACTTGCTTTTCTTTTAACTTGCCAATTTGGTACTTCACCAGCATGCTGGCTTATGCTTACCTGTATTTCGCAAAACAGATATAAGGGCAAGTCAGTTGCCCAGGAGGAGATGTTACTTGTGCCAACGGAATAACTGACAGGAATGCTGTGTAACCTGATGTTAGGTTGGTTTCTCCATAAAGAATCCACAGGCTAGCTTGCACAACTTATTTCATGCTACTGATAGACCTGCTCCACTTGCAAACCACAGTTCCCATGCACTACATACAGATTGTCAACTTACTGAGAGCATTCAGTGGCTTTGCCTTTGTTCTGGTAGTCCATTATACATTGAATAAGATGG
Source organism: Anolis sagrei (assembly GCF_037176765.1). NCBI lineage: Eukaryota > Metazoa > Chordata > Lepidosauria > Squamata > Anolidae > Anolis > Anolis sagrei. The sequence goes on along the minus strand of NC_090024.1, from coordinate 58,278,402 downwards.
TTGTTTTCATCCAACATCTGAAAACAAAACAGATGCTAAGAATAAGACTAATCTACTTCAACATACATACAATTCTATTCAGTTTCTTTAAATATTCTAACTTAAGATAGAATACTGTGTACATTCAGATTGAACTGGAAAGAAATTTCTAGGTATTCTTCTAAACTTCCTGAAACTAACTTCACTTTAGGTCTTAAGACATTTAACATTTACTGGTATTAAAATACATTTACCAAAAGCATTCTGTCATTTTGGAATTATCACCTATCAAAGTAACAGATTTCTTCATTCTAGATACAAGTAGAGTTGTACTTTATTAGCATTTTACTTTCAGTTGAAACCATACTCTCTCTCAGCCCATCTTGGAGAATCTTGGAGAATCTTATTGCCATTTTCTTTTGTTTACAAGATGAATTCAAAAGTTCATCGCCTACATGATTTAAGCAACATGAAATGGGCAAAAGGGATAATCCCCTCATTTGCTCTTCTCTCTTATGTACTTCCTGCCTCTTCTTGCAGCCCTCCAGAAAGTGGAGGGATTAGCCTATGTAATATGGAACCATATGTAAGCATATCATTCCCCTACAAAATTCAGAATGCTAGAACTTGAGGTTCTAAACTACACAAGGAACTAATACTGCTAGAGACTTCTCTATACGGGGTCTTACTGTATCAGAATTAGATATTAAAACTTTGAAAAGAAAATAAAGTATTACTTGAATAGGTGATAATAACTTTAAATATGGAAGCACTAATGCAATAAATGCAGCTTTTAGATTTCAAAACAGTTTTGAGTAAGAGACTTTGTATCGGCAACATGTACCAACAAGAGTTTTACATTCTCAGTACATTAATTACCATTGTCATGAACTAAGAAACTCCAGAAGCTAAAACACCTACACATTTCCATTACTAATCTTTCCAGTTTCACATGTAATTGCAAGCTATGCATTACATGGTTGCAGTCCTATTAGCCTTCTACCCACTACTATCAAACTTATGTTTCAGATGCACATTTATTTCATGTTGCAAATCCAGTGTTCAAGTATATATATTTATTTAATCACAGCTACATGTTTTAAGAGTTACAATAGTATGTTCACTGTTCTGTTCACCTTCTTACTCCCTCCCACAATGTGAAAGAATGTCTATTCTCACCTTCCGTGAACCCATAAAACTTAGATTGTTACTTTTCCAGACAGTTTAGCTTATAATACCTTTCCAAACTAGTGTTCCTTCGCTCCTTTGCGGTTCACTTACTGCAGACTTGCTATTTCGCGGTTTTCTCTGCATGGCCCTCCTCCTCCTCCTCGCCTCCCCTCTCCCCTTGGCAGCTCAGCAGCTCCCAAGTGAGGGAGAAGTGGAGGGAAAGCAAAGGAAGAAAGAAGGCAAGGAGGGAGGGAGGGAAGGTGAGGAGGAGGAGGGCTGCACAGACAAAAGTGTCCCTCTTGCCAGGGGAGGGTGGCATGGGTGCCCGAGGGAGGTAGGGTGGGGAAAGAGGAGAGGAAAGAGAAGGTGAAGTGAGGGGGGGGGAGTGTCCCTATTTCACGGAACACCTGCGATAAGTGAGGGAACACTGTATTCCATTTATAATAGCATTACACTGAACTAAAGCATATAGTCCTGAGGCAATGCCCTGCTCCCTCTGATCCCAGCAGACTCTAAAGCGCCGAACACTGAAGCAGAGAATGGGACCTAAGATGAGACCTGTGACTGCCACTATCTTACAACTAATACTGTAACCCCAAATATAGGTTGAGCATCTCTTATTCCAAATCCTGAAACCCAAAACATATGGGTGGCTGAGATAGTGTCACCTTTGCTTTTTGAAGCGTCAGTGAACATTATTTCATGCATGAAATAATTAATATTGTATAAAGTTAACTTCAGGCTATGTGCATAAAATGTATATGAAACATAAATTAAATTTTCTATGTGGATCTCCAAGTTATCACATTATATATGTATATACAAATGCAGATAATTCAAAATCTAAAAATACCCCAAATTCAAAATACTTGTGGTCCCATGCATTTTGGATAAGAGATACAGAACCTGTATATGCATTGCCTAATATCTACCCCTTGGAAGGGAAATCCACTCCTGAGTTATCATGGAGAAAAGGTGTCTCCACTGAAGTTTTATCTACCATCCTTGTTTCCACAACAACTTACATTTTTTCAAAACCCAATTTTCACAGGGACAGAAAGTGAGATGAAATCTTTTGAACAGGGGCACAGACAGCAAAACAAACGCCACAGAGCTGTTGATGCTTCCCCAAACCCTTCTCCAAAAGCGAAAAGATAAATATTTTTGGCTGTAGTTACACTTAAAAAATGTACCTTTTCTGACTTACAAACAAGTTCAACTTAAGAACAATCCTACAGAACCTTTCTTGTTTGTAACTTGGGGACTGTCTGTTTTTAACTTTGAATATGTTTTAATGGATTTTAACTGTGAATGTTTTAATGCTGTTTATATTTAATTCTGTTTTAATGTTTGCATATTTTAAATTGTTTGCTAATACTTTTATGTTAAGCCTCTTTGAGTTTCCTTTGGGAAATATAAAGCAGGGTATAAATAAATATTGCAATAATAATAATAATAATCTAAATTGAAAAGATAAAAAACAAAATCTAAAACACATTTGGTTCCAAACATTTCAGGTAAGAGACAGCCAAGCTGTACCTGTTTCTGCAAATGCACAATGAGATAGCTTGGAGATGGGGCTCAAGTTTCAACATGAAAATAATTCAGGTTTTTCACACACCTGATTATTATATACATTGCTGGAAGGTAATTTTTAATTGTGTATGAAACGAAGTATACATATAATGAACCATCTGAGAGCAAATACTGTAGAATGATTGCAGCTTGGCACCACTTTCACTAGCATGGCTCAATGCTAGAGAATCCTAGGAGTTGTAGTTTGGTGACTCTGTGGCAGAGAAGGCCATGGGCCTTGTAAGGAATTGTGCGAGTTAAAGTTCAAAACACCTAGAGGGCCGTAGTTGGCCCATGCCTGGTGTAAGTAAAGGTTTCCCCTTGACATTTAGGGCCCTTCCACATAGCCCTATATCCTAGAACAGGGGTCCTCAAACTTCTTAAACAAAGGGCCAGGTGACAGTCCCTCAAACTGTTGGCGGGCCGGATTATAATTTGAAAAAAGCATGAATGAATTGCTAGGGACACTGGCCATATCTTATTTGTAGTGCAAAAAAACCCACTTAAAAACAATACAATAATTAAAATGAAGAGCAATTTTAACAAATGTAAACTTATTCAAAAGTATTTCAATGGGAAGTGTGGGCCTGCTTTTGGCTGATGGGATAGGATTGTCATTGTTGTGTGCTTTCAAGTTATTTCAGACTTAGGTTGACCCTGAATGAGGGGCAGAGAAATGACCTTGAAGGGCTGTATCCGGCCCCCGAGCCTTAGCTTGAGGACCTCTGTCCTAGAACATTAAGGCAGGAAAACCCACAATATCTGCTTTGAACTAGGGTATGTGAGTCCACACTGTCATATATCCCAGTTCAAAGCAGATGTGGGATTTTATTCAGCTGTGTGAAAGGTGGTGGGGGTCATACTCATCTCCATTTCTAAGCTGCATGGGGTGCTGTTACCTTCCCACGGAAGTGGTACCTACTGATCTACTCACATTTGCATGCTAGGTTGGCAGAAGTTGGGGTTAACAGCGGGAGCTCACCCCGCTCCCCGGATTTGAATCACCGACCTTTCGGTCAGCAAGTTCAGCACAGTGGTTTAACCCACTGCACCACAGGGGGCTCCATGCCTGGTACAGATGCCACTAATTAAGACAATTTGGGAATATTAGGACCAGGCATGGAGCCCCCTGTGGTGCAGTGGGTTAAACCACTGAGCTGCTGAACTTGCTGACCGAAAGGTCGGTGATTCAAATCCAGAGAGCGGGGTGAGCCATTTTCAGAATTGGGGATAAGGAATGATCAATGTGGTCCTTTCCACACAGCTGTATAAAATCCCACGTTATCTGCTTTGAACTGAATTATATGGCAGTGCGGACTCAAGATAGCCTAGATCAGGGGTCCACAAACTTTTTAAACAGAGGGCCAGGTTACAGTTCCTCAAACATGAATGAATTCCTATGCATTCCACATATCTTATTTGTAGTGCAAAAATCACTTAAAAACAATACAATAATTAAAATGAAGAACAATTTAAACAAATAGAAACTTATTAGTATCTCAATGGGAAGTGTGGGCCTGGTTTTGGCTCAAGAGATAGGATTGTTGTCGTTGTTGTTGTGTGCTTTCAAGTCATTTCAGACTTAGGTTGACCCTTAGCAAGGGCCGGATAAATGACCTTGGAGAGCCGCATCCGGCCCCCGGGCCTTAGTTTGAGGACCCCTGGCCTAGATTTAAAAAAAAAGATATTGTGGGTTATCTGTCTTGATATTTTGGGGCCCCTTCCACACAGATGAATAAAAACCCACATGATCGGCTTTGAACTGGGACATAGAGCAGTGTGGACTCTGATAATCCAGATCAAGGCAGAGATTGTGGATTATGTGTCTTGATATTCTGGGTGATAGGACTGTGTGGAAGGGCCCTCAGTGGAAGGAACAAAGAAGGACTCCATTCACATAGCAAGAAGGGTGTATTCCTCTCGCCATCATTCCCCTCAGGGCCTCGGCTACCTTCCTGGGTTTCGGGAAGGCCACTGTCCCATCTGCACTGACCATTTAGCGCAGTTTGAAGAAAGTGATGACACAGGAAACCCAGGACCCACTTTGAGGCCCAGGTGGTGGTGGTGGTGACAGAAGCCAGAGAGCAAAGAGGCGTTTAAAGGGCGAGCTGTGGGGGGAGCGTGTTTCCTGGCTCCAGCTGCGAGCTGGTCTAAGCGGCCAGTGCGGAGGGAGGCCTTTCCCGGACCCGGGTTGCCCCGCTTCCCGCCCAGGCCCTTCCGCCCACCTTCTGGATCGCAGCCGGCGTGATCTCGCCCTTCCCCCTCTGCCTGGGGGCGGCGAAGGCCACCGACATCGCGAAGGACCCCCACGCCGCCTTCTTCCCCGGCTGCTCCTCGCCTTCGCCTTCCTTTCTCCGCGCCCCTCACACGACGGACGCCTCTCTGAGGAGCAGAGCGAGTCGGAGGAGGAAGCGGCTGCCCGTTGGGACGAACCATTGCACGGCGCGGGGGGAGGCAAGCCTTGAACCCGCCTCACTCAGTGGACACAGCCACTCACCCCGCCTCGCGTTTCATTTAACTGTGTCCCAAAACGTCACAGGCGTTTTGTTTCTGGTGGCTGGGAGTGTGGTTTCGAGGGCGCTCAGGCAGTCGTCCTCCCCCATTTCTGCGTGATAATGGTACGTTCCTACCCGACCTCCTTCGAGAGCTGAAAGCGACAACAAATGGTCCTGCCCAGAAAGAAGAGGAGGAGGAGGGAAGAGGAGGGAGCGCATGGTGTCCTCCCACTCTTTCTCCTCCTCCTTTTTGCCCAGAGTGGGCCTCTTTTCCTGTCACGAGCCGCGAAAGGGAAACTCCAAACCCGCCTCTCTCTCCATCTGTCCATCTATCTATCTAAATAAATAAAAAGTAATGTTTGTTTGTGGGATTAACAGAACTCAAAAACCATTGGACCAATTGACACCAAATTTGGACAGCATACACCTAACCACCCAATGTATGTCCAGCATCCACCTAACAACCCAAATGTACCTGATGAACAGCATATTATTTGAGAACACAGAAATGCTGGACCACTCTCACAACCACCATGTCAGACTACACAGAGAAGCTATTGAAATCCACAAGCATGTGGACAATTTCAAGGAAGGAAGAAACCATGAAAATGGACAAAATCTGGCTACCAGTATTTTAAAAACCTCTAAAATTACAACAACAAAACAACAGAAGGGAAACAACCAGGCACATCTTAACACCTCTCAACAAAAGATTCCCCCAGGCTCAGCCAGGCCTACAAGTGCTAATGAAGGTGGTCAGCTGAAACATTCACACCTAGCTCCAGCAGAGAAGAGCACTTTGCCCCACCCCAGTCATTCCACAGATATATAAACCCATTTTCCTAATTCCAACAGACCTCACTACCTCTGAGGTTGCTTGCCATAGATGCAGGCGAAACGTCAGGAGAAAATGCCTCTAGAACATGGCCATATAGCCCGAAAAAACTCACAAGAACCTAATGATTCCAGCCATGAAAGCCTTTGACAATACAAAATAATGTTTGTTTGTGGGATTAACAGAACTCAAAAACTTGTGGGCCAATTGACACCAAATTTGGACAGCACACACCTAACAACCCAATGTATGTCCTTCACTCAACATTTTTGATTTTGTCATTTGGGAGTTGTAGTTCCTGGGATTTATAGTTCACCTACAATCAAAGAGCATTCTGAACTCCACCAATGATGGAATTGAACCGAACGTGGCATACAGGACTCCCACGGCCCACAGAAAACACTAGAAGGGTTTGGTGGGCATTGACCCTAAGTTTTGGAGTTATTATTATTAACTTTATTTATACCCCGCAAAATCTCCCGAAGGACTCGATGCGGCTTACAAAGGCCAAGGCCACCAAGAAACAACAGCATACAAATACAACAGTAAAACTCATAAGCAAATAATAAAACATCAAGCAAAACAATAAAACACTAAAAACAATGACACCATGACATATTTAAAACCTAAAGGCTGGGCCAAATGTAATGGACAAAATTTAAAAAGTGCTAGACTTGACAGGTGATATGTAGAGGTTTTTTGGAAGTAGGTGCAATGTGCAGACATTCCTAAATCACTAACAAAGTGCATTTGGGACATGATGCCAGGAGTTTCCTATTCTGGAAAGGCACACTGGAACAGCCAGGTCTTCAGGCTCTTCCTAAAGACTGCCAACGTTGTGGCTTGTCTGATGTCCTTGGAGAGAGAGTTCCAGAGTCGGAGGGCCACCGCAGAGAAGGCCCTGTCCCTCATCCCCACCAAACATGCTTGCGACGCAGGTGGGATCGTGAGAAGGGCCTCTCCAAATGATTGAAGGGAACATGTGGGTTCATATATGGAGATGCAGTCACGCAGGTAGGTGGGTCCCACTCTGTTTAGGGCTTTGTAGGTGAGCACCTGCACCTTGAATTGGGACCGGAAGATGAACGGCAGCCAATGGAGCTCCTTAAACAGGAGGGTTGACTTCTCTCTGTAAGGAGCGCCGGCTAACAACCTGGCTGCCGACCATTGGACCAGTTGGAATTTCCGAGCCATTTTCAAGGGCAGCCCCACGTAGAGTTGTAGTTCATCTACATCCAGAGAGCACTGTGGACTCAAACAATGATGGATCTGGACCAAATTTGGCACGAATATTTCATATGCCCAAATATGAACACGGATGGACTTTGAAGGAAAGAGGCCTTGACATTTGGGAGTTGTAGTTGCTGAGATTTATAGTTCACCTACAATCAAAGAGCATTCTAAACCCTACCGATGACAGAATTGGGGCAAAATTCACACACAGAACCCCATGACCAACAGAAAATACTTACGGCCATCCAGTCCAACTCCCTTCACCTGGGCAAGAAAATGTAATCAAAGCCCTCTTGACAAAGAGCCATCCAGCCATTGGTATAGATAGATAGATATGATTCGCGCACAGAGAGAGAGAGAGAGAGAGAGAGAGTATGCTAGATTTGAAAGGGACCCCTATGGAAGGGCAATGATATGTTGCATGTTCCAGAGTAGGCAAACCAGACGATCTCGACATCACTGATAGATGTGGAATATCCTGCCTTGATATTCTGGGATATAGGATTGTGTGAAAGGTCTGTCTGTTGCTTGTTTTAGGCCTAAAACTATCTAGCAGCTTGTGATCCCTTTATTTTATCAGTTTTAGATAAACCATTTTATGCAATGCTTTTGACACGAAATAAGAGAAATAAATTACTGCAGCTGAATGCTATGGGATCCTGGGATTTGTAGTTTGGTGAGGCAGCAGCACTCTTTGACAAAGGAGGGTAAAGACCTTGTAAAACTACAACTATCATTTCACGGTCTCTACATTCTTTTCGTGTTTTTTGCCATTTCTTTTTTTGAAAAGATGTTGAGAGCTAGTTGATTGACAAAACATTACGCCACCTTTTCTAAGAATATAGCTACATTGTAGAATTAATGTAGTTTGATACCACTTTAACTGTCAAAGCTCAATGCTATGGACTCTGTGGAGTTGTGGTTTAGTGAGGTACCAACACTCTTTGGCAGAGAACGCAAAAGACTTTGTAAAACTACAACCCAGGGTTCATAGCACTGAACCATAGCAGTTCAACTGGCGTCAAACTGCTCTTATTCTACAGTGAAGATGCACCTTAGTCCAACACTGAAAGCACTATACCCTACAGAAAGAGTTTGAAACCCTTTATGATTCAAGTTGGAATGCTCTTGTAGAATTTTGTTCAATTTCTTTTGCCCAATACAAATAACATACAAAGTGGTTCTTTGGTTGCAATAAAAAGAGGATAACAAAGATTAGGAGAGAATCAGAAATTGTTTTGCTACAAATTGTCTCAGAGGCTCTGTTTTACTTTGAATTTGTTACTGATGATATTGAAAGTGTTGCATAATGTTTTGTGCAACATCATCTGCTACTGCCTGGATTTTCATTTTGTGTGCTTTCATACATTGTTTTAATCACCTACTACAATAAAAATATTGATGACGATACTGTTAACAGTATAGCTACACTATCTGAGTCAGACCTTATTAACTCTACTTCTATGCTTTGGAGCCTAGGAAACTTATTTTTTTTAGATCAGTTCCCAGAGCTCCCCAGTCAGTGTCCACATTCACTGAGGGATTCTGGATATTGTAATTAAAATCTATTTGTATTGTCCGCGAGTTCATCTACACCAGGTATGAGCAAACTTTGGCTCTCCAGGTGTTTAGGACTTCAACTCCTACCATTCTTAACAGCCCCGGGCCCCTTCCCTTTCCCCCTTAGGCTCAGTCTACGTCTTGAGGTCAACAGATAATCAAATTACATTGAGACAGGCATGGGCAAACTTTTGCCCTTCAGGTGTTTTGGACTTCAACTCCCATCAGGAATTATGGGAGTTGAACTCCAAAATACCTGGATGACTGAAGTGTACATTCTACACTGTAAAATCAATGAAATTTGAAATCACTTTAATGACTATGGCTCAGTGCTATGGAATCATGGAAGATTTAGTTTTTTAGTCTTCTCTGCAAAAGAATACTGGTACCTCAGCAAACTACAACTCCCAGGATTCCACAGCACTGAGCCATAGCAACTAACGTGGAGTCAAACTGCATTAATTGTATAGTGTAGACTGACCCTGCATGTGTTACATTAGAATTTCATTGTGCTGAGTTTAGAAACAGAAATGGAGAGAGTTAAAGACTGTTGTATATTAACACAAATTGGACCTCAAAAGCAGCACCTCATGGAAGAAGAAGAAGAAGAAGAAGAAGAAGAAGAAGAAGAAGAAGAAGAAGAAGAAGAAAAGGTACAGTATTTGGTAAGTGACAGGGTAAACATTAGGTAACTGAAAACCTAATTTCTTCCAAATAATTTCATTGGGAGATCTGGCTTTAATCTCAGCCAATAAACTCCAATTAGATTTTCTTGCTTTTCCCCTCTTTCCTTTTCTCACAGAGGATACTGGAAGGTTTGTTTGTCATTATCATTTATTTCCTGCTTTCACAAAAGATTCTGCAAGGTTTCTCAGTCATTATTCTTTACGGTATCCTAGCATCTGAAGTACCAATTGATACACAGAATCTCGTTGGCATTACACACAATAAAACATATTAGCATCATGCGTCTGTTTTGTTTTCTTGCCCCATAACAATCTCTAGGGACTAAGCAGGAAATGAAAATTTAACATGCGTGCAACAAAACACAACCTTCCTTGTCCCTTTATGACTGATTCTTTCCACAATTGTGCAAATTGGGTGCAATATATGTAAAGATGAATCAAAACTTGCATTGAATTGGACATAGAGCGTGGCCTTAATTTGTCTGCTTGGAATTAAATCATATAGGTTGCAATTGGGCTTGTTTCTAAAGAACTATGCCTATGATAACAGACCTTGGCAATTATTGTTTGCTTGAAACGAATGGATTTCAATGACATTTTGTATTCCTGTCTTTCCCTGGATTGTTCCCATTGTCACTGGCATAATAGATAATGAGGTGTCATATCTTAGCTCATGAAAACAGCATTGTGGGGTGATGGGATGTAGCTCTTCTTATGATGCTTTTTATGGCATATAAGGGATTATCTCAACAGGGCAGGATGCCTTGAATTTACTCCATTTATTGGTTTATTTTGTCTTGCCTGGCTTTTTCTAGTTTTGACATTTATGATTTGCATTGGATATTGCATGGAATATTAAAAGAGTAGCCCTTGATATATGGGCCTCTGTGTCCCAATGTAAAAATGAACTACCAAGCAACATCCCATTTACAAAGGTAGAAGTGTCTGTGATATCTTCCAGAGAGATCTTAATGAAACAAGTGAGAGTCGCAGGGATGCTAAATTTTGATTCTACCCTGTGACATGTTCGTTGGCAAATATAAATATTTTGGCATAAAAGAAATACACATCTTCTTGAACAGTCAGCACTAATGGGAGGATGTGGCATAGCCCTAGTGACAAAATCTTTCCAAGTCCTGGCTTTATTTTTCGAAAGGGAGTCTCCTACTTGCATTCATAAATAAAAAATAATATGGCACTATCTTGTCTAACTTCCCCTTAAGATTAAAAGTCCACCAAGATTTTCTTTTGTTCTTTAAGATGGTACTCTGTATCAGCAACATTTGCATCCTTCCCTTTCTCAAAGGCATTTGTGGTTCTGTAGGTTATTTCTCCCGTATCCCTTAATAATTGCTACCAGCTTGAAAAATGTCTTACTTTGGAAGAGCACAGTGGGCTTGTGATGGCCCTAAGAGTTTTATGGCTGAAATGATGTTTGAAGGGAGCTCTCAGCCCATTTCACATTTTATACACTATCGAGGTTCTCAATCTCTAGTGCTCCAATATTTCAGAGTTTTCAGAAGTTCCAACCAGTGTGGTCAATGATCAGGGGTTTGGAGAAGTGAAGTAAAAAATACTTGGAGTACAAAACTTTGTTCATTGCCCTCCCCACCCCCATGCCTTCAATTTCAAGCTCCTTCCATAGAATCATAGAAACATAGAGTTGGAAAAGACCATAAAAGCCAGCCAGTCCAACCCCCTATTCAGGAAAAACATGGTAGGGATTTTTGGGTGGCATGATTTTAATTGATGTTTTAATTGTTTGGTTTTAATTGTAATTGATTATTTGATATATGATTGTATGGCATCAAATTGCTGCCTAGAATCATAGAATCATACAATTGGAAGAGACCTTGTGAGCCATCTAGTCCAGTCCCCTACCAAGAAGCAGAAAATCATAATCAAAGCATGGCTATCTAGCCTCTGTTTAAAAGCCTCCAAAGAAGGAGCCTCCACCACACTCAGGGGCAGAGAGTTCTACTGCTGAACAGCTCTCACAGTTAGGAAGTTCTTCCTAATGTTCAGGTGGAATCTCCTTTCTTGTAGTTTGAAGCCATTGTTCCACATCCTATTGTCCAGATCAGCAAAAAAGAAGCCTGCTCCTTCCTCCCTAAGACTTCCCCTCACATATTTATACATGGCTGAAATGTCTTATCTCAGCCTTCTCTTCTGCAGGTTAAAAATGTGCAGCTTTTTAAGCTGCTCCTCATAGGAATTGTTCTCCAGACCCTTGATCATTTTAGTCACCCTTCTCTGGACACAATCCAGCTTGTCAAGATTTCTCTTAAATTGCAGTGTTCAGAACTGGATACAGTATTCCAGGTGTGGTTTGACCAAGGCAGAGTAGAGGGGTAGCATGACTTCCCTGGATCTAGACGCTATACTCCTATTTATGCAGGCCAAAATCCCATTGGCTTTTTTAGATGCCGCATCACATTGTTTATACGGTTTTATACTGTTTATAATGTTTTATATTCTTATTATTACATTGCTGTTAATTGTATATTTATGTTTGGAGGGGGGTGCCATGGGGTGCCACTTTGTTAGCCATCCCGAGTCCCTCTGCGGAGGTTGAGAAAGGATGGGATATAAAAGCCCTAAATAAATAAATAAATTGTTGGCTCATGTTTAACTTGTCCATGAGGACTCTAAGATCTTTTTCACAGGTACTGCTGTTGATCCAGGCATCCCCCATTCTGTATCTTTGCATTTAATTTTTTTTCTGCCTAAGTGGGGTATCCTGCATTTGTCCCTGGTGAACTTCATTTTGTTAGTTTTGGTCCATCTCTAATCTGTTAAGACTGTTTTGAATTCTGCTCCTGTCTTCTGTTGTGTCAATATTGTTGTGTCAATATTGTATATTATGCTTTTATGGTTTTAAATTGTATATCGTTGATTGATTCTTATCCTTGTTGTAAACCGCGTTGAGTCGCCTGTTGGGCTGAGAAACTGCGGTATACAAGTAAAGTAAATAAATAAATAATAAATAAGTATTGGTTATCTCTCCCAATTTGGTGTCATCTGCGAACTTGATGATCATGCCTTCTAAACCTTCATCTAAGTCATTAATAAAGATGTTGAACAGAACTGGGCCCAGGACAGAACCCTGTGGCACACCTGTTGTAAGGCCTCCTGAAGTCTCCTCCAGGGTGAGAAGGATGAGGTACAAATATGGGAAATCAATCAATCAATCAATCAATCAATCAAAGCATTCCTAACATATGGTCATCCAACCTCTGTTTAAAAATTTCCTGAGGAGACAACACTACACTCCAAGGCAGCATAGTCTACTGCTGAACAGCTCTTACCATCAGGAAGTTCTCCCTAATGTTTACATGGAATATATTTTCCTGCAATTTAAATCAATTATTCTGTGTCCTTATTAATCTCCAGAGCAACAGAAAACAACCTTGCCTCCTCCTCAATGTGACATCCTTTCAAATATTTAAACATGGCTATTATGTCCCCTCTCAGTCTTCTTTTTTCCTATCCAAACATACCTCTCTCCTATCTAAATATACCTAGCTCCCTAAGCTGCTCTTCATAGGGCTTGGCTTTCCAGAGTATCTCTTACTACAAGTCCCTGATGTGCTAATGTCCTCATTCTCTCTCACTCCCCTCCTCCCCCAATACATATACACCTTGAAATGTAAGGAGTAAAAGCCAGAAGAATCTTACAGTTTCATAAAGCATTTATTTTATCAACCCTCTGCTTCTTTTTAGCTGTTTATTCCTTCACTGGCAAGGATAGCTGAGACAGATAGACCAGTACTGTTGTCTTTCCTCTGTTTCCTATTCATTCTGCTTGAGAAGTTTGATCTATCCCAATCAGGAAGTCCCCCCTCCACCAGGAAAAAAAAAACCTTTATGCATGCATGCTTGGATGCATGTGTGCCAAACAGGCCCGAAGCCAGGATTTCGTTTCGAGGAGGGGGGGCTGAGTTTCGGGGGGGGGGGCTGAGTCTTAGTGAAAGAGGGTCTAGCCTAGCAAACCTTTTGTATCATTACCCCAATACCCCCATGGATATGGGATATATTGAGTATGGTGATCAGATCATGATATGAATTTCGGGGGGGGGGGCTGAAGCACCTCAAGCCCCCCCCCCCCCGGCTACATGCCTGGTGCCAAACTAGGGGGCGAGGCAGTAGTGGAGGAAGTAGTGAGTGGGCAATCCCAAATGATGTGCGAAATAAACTTTTGAACAAATGAACTCTGTAATCCCAGAATGGTTCCCAAGGTGTGCAAGGAAAGAGCATACTTCCAATTGAATCGTACTTCTAGAAACAATGCTTTTTAAATGGGAAATGAGCCTTCTGTGATATAGACCACAATCATAGAATAGAGACCATAATCAAGCAATCACAAGAAGACTAGAATTTGAAAGGACAGCTATGAACAAACTAGCTTTGAGTCCATTTAAAGATGGACTCAAAGCCAACCTTAAAAACTCTGGCATAGACACTGAGAACTGGGAAGTCCTGGCCCTTGAGAGCTCCAATTGGAGGTCAGCTGTGATGAGCAGTGCTGCAGAATTTGAAGAGGCACAAATAGAGGGTGAAAGAGAGAAACGTGCCAAGAGGAAGGCGCATCAAGTTAACCCCGACCAGGACCACCTTCCACCTGGAAACCAATGCCCTCACTACGGGAGAAGATGCAGATCAAGAATAGGGCTCCACAGTCACCTACGGACCCACCCTGGAGGATTATTCTACTCAGACAATGAGGGATCGCCTAAGTAAGTAAAGTTATGTATTATTGTGATATGTTTCTATTTGGTTTTGTTTCGTTTTTATTTTATTGCCTTACGTTTTAACTCTGTGCTCTCTGGGCTTGTCCCTTTGTAAGCCGCCCTGAGTCCCTTTGGGGAGATGGAGGAAGGGTATAAAAATAAAGTTGTTGTTGTTGTTGTTGTTGTTGTTGTTGTTGTTGTTATTTGAAACACAACAAGATGAGTCGACAGCAAACAAAATCACTCTGCTGGCTGTTGTATTGGATCACGCATTGGACACTTCCCAAGTGTCTAGGACTGTGTGATGTATCGGCAAATAATGCATGCAGATCCCAGTAAGGAGGCCTTTTGCAGCTGGTAGATGGTAATTTTGTCAGTGCTGATTGTGTTTAAGTGCAGGCCAAGGTCTTTAGGCACTGCACCCAGTGTGCCAGTCACCACTGGGACCACCTTTACTGGCTTGTGCCAGAGTCTTTGCAATTCGATCTTTAAATCCTCCTATTGTGTCAGCTTTTCCAGTTGTTTCTGTTCAATCCTGGGATTGCAACATCAACAATCCGTACTTTGTTTTTTAACATGATTGTGAGGTCAGGAGTATTATGTTCCAAAACTCTGTCTATCTGATTTCGGAAGTCCCAGAGTAGTTTGACGTATTCATTTTCTGTAACTTTTTCAGGCTTGTGATCCCACCAGTTCTTTGTTGCAGGCAGATGGCATTAGATCACTAAAATGAGATTGAACATAGCATAAGAAGACATGGCTCATAACATAAATCAGCAATGCTTAGTAAGGGAAAGACAGTAGGAAAAGTTGACAAACACAATACTAATTTTTTGGACGTTTGGTAATGTTCATGACCAAAGATCTTGCCACTCACTGCCTCACAGACAGAGTACAATGGCAAAGGGAAAACCATCTTGACCTTGCCCATTAGCAAGGAAGAACAACTTTAAAGCCCTTGCTTTATCCCTCATTGTCGGAAAACATACAGCTTAATTTTCCGGTTGCCCCAGACCTATCCATTGGACAGTAAACTATGGGCTGTGAAATTACAATGTATTATAAGCTGCCCTGGAGATTAGTCTTGAGGGTCAGACAACAAAAAGATAGGATACAAGGACAGCCTATCCAAATACAATGCTAAATAACTTTAATAATAAATAGACTTTGCTTTGACAATAAAAAACACATCTGTTATAGATATGAATGATTGGTTAAACAGGAATAAACAAATGGCACCTGTATAAAATTGATATAAATTATTCTATCTGGCAACTGTGCCTTCCAATTGAAAATTTATGAAGTGCACAAGGTGTCTTCAAGCATCTGGTGGTTCAACATTATGTGACTTCTGTTGTCTCTGTCTGTAGACTGACAATGCTGTGAGCTATAGTAATTGATGCTAATTTATAATATACTGCAAGAAGCCCCATATTGAGAACATAACGGGTATGAAAGAGTTTTGGGAAAGCACATGAAAACATAATTTTGTGTATTATTTAGGGGGAAATTACCATCCTAATTTCCACAGTGTGACAATCAGTTTTGTTAACATACAATTCTGAAAGGTAGTTTTTACAATT
This sequence comes from Anolis sagrei, assembly GCF_037176765.1. NCBI lineage: Eukaryota > Metazoa > Chordata > Lepidosauria > Squamata > Anolidae > Anolis > Anolis sagrei. The sequence continues at coordinate 58,262,556 of NC_090024.1, read as the reverse complement.
AATATTTAAGGGAAAACATACCACAGCTTTCATGATTGCTTTTGTGCATCTGCCACAGTGGGAAAGATATACTCAAGGCAGAAAAAAATTAAATGGAAAAATATGGCACATACGGAGAATTTTTAGAAGTGTGTGTGAAGCTATTTCTTCAATTGAAGTACAAAAACCATTTTGTTTATGGAATCTATGAGAATCGTGGGGTTCTGTGTAAATTCACATGCCTTTTTAAAACATTTAGTAATTTTGAAGTCATGCTGGCCACGTGATCTACTGACAACTCCGGCTCTTCGGCTTAGTGCCGCCGCAAACTAGTGTCTTGGGAGAGCAAACTATGCCAGCACGACCGATGACGTCGAAGACTCCGTCTCTTTCTCCGCCTCTTTCTCTGCCTATTTCTCCGCCTATTTCTCTGTGCCCGCGTGGTTTTCCCTTTGCTAGGGCAGTGATGCGAGCGTACGCTTGCTGTTGACAGAATTCAACAGCGAGAGTACGCTCGCATCGCTGCCCTAGCAAAGGGAAAACCACACGGGCGCGGAGAAAGAGGCGGAGAAAGAGGCAGCGTCTTTGACGTCATCAGCCGTGCTGGCACAGTTTGCTCTCCCAAGACGCTAGTTTGCGGCGGCACTTAGAAATGGAGATGAGCACCAATCCCCAGAGTCGGACACGACTGGACTTAATGTCAGGGGAAAACCTTTACCTTTACTAATTTTGTTTCTTCTGTACTATATGAGTAAGGATAAAGGCCAATCTGTTTCTATTCAGATGTAAACTCCACAGCTTTCAGTAGGATTTGTTGCCAGGCAAATTCAAGGCCTAAATATCATAACATCACCAGATTCTGTCTGATCTTGAAAACAAAGCAAGGTCAGCCCTGGTTAGTACTAAGGTGGGAGATCACCAATGAATATCATGTACTGTGGGTTATATTTTAGAGAAGGAATTGGCAAAATCACCTCTGAGTATTACATCTCTGTGAAATGAATTGAATTGCCATAAGTGGACAGCCAACTTGAAAATTCAAACACACACACATTCAGAATAAGATTGTTATTTTTGTTATTAGCCTTGGTGGAATTGATGGAGGGAGGAAATGGGAAAGGAAAATTTGCTGCTTTGAGCATAGGGGATTTGCAAAAAGATGCAAAATTGTTTGTTTTGCCCCTAGAAGCACAATCTAGATTGGACCTATTTATAAATAACCCCATTATGGAACGTATCCATGCTTCTACATCAGGCGTCCTCAAACTAAGGACCAGGGACTGGATACAGCCGTCCAAGGTCATTTACCCGGCCCTCGCTCAGGGTCACGCTAAGTCTGAAACGATTTGAAAGCACACAACAACAACAACAACAACAACAATCCTATCTCATCTGCCAAAAGCAGGCCCACACTTCCCAATGAAATACTAATAAGTTTATAGTTACTAAAATTGTTCTTCATTTTAATTATTCATTGTTTTTAAGTGTTTTTGCACTACAAATAAGATATATGCAGTGTGCATAGGAATTCATTCCTGGGTTGTTTTTTTTCAAATTATTACCCGGCCCTCCAACAGTTTGAGGAACTGTGACCTGGCCCTCTGTTTAAAAAGTGTGAGGACCCCTGTTTTACATCATGGCTCTCATGGTGTGGAAGAGGTGTGTCTGCAGATAACTCAAACATATTTCCAGAAAATGATGGGAGGTAAGATGCTGCTAATGAGGCCACATATCACAAATGGGGATGGGCAAAATAAATACAGAAAAGTGAAAAGAAGCAAAAGCAGTTGGAACAAATTAAATCATTAACTCTTGTTGTATACCTTAAAGTTATTTCTGGCTTATCATGACCACATCAAAGAGGGATTTGGTGGTGGTGATGGTGGTGGTAGGGGGGAGATTTAACCAGAGGAGGTTTATCACTGCTTTTTGGCTGAAAGAGTGTGACTTGTCAAAGATCACCCAGTGGGTTTCCATGGTTGAGCAGAGAATTTATTTCAGAGAACATTCAAACTACTACACCATGTTGACTTTTGCTAACTCCCATAGCGCTAAGAAAAATGTCCAACGTTGCTTTCCAATTCTGATTTTGATATGAAGTACTAGCTATGAAATGTTAATGATGGCCCAAACATGTTAAACAATTCTATTTTTTAATTTTTAATTATGGAGAATTTAGATATACTGCAGTGAGAGAAAAAGTACCAACATGAGGGACTCATGTTATTTGACAGCAAATCATAAGGCTTGAGGAATATGGATAGAAAACACCTTTCTGCTGGAGAAAAATGGGAGTTAAATAATAATTTTAACCAGGTGCAATAAAAGGAAACAATGAGTGAGGAATTCTTTTGTAGATTAGCTGTTTGAAGAAGCCTTTTATTTATATGTAATTTTATGAAGGTTCTACTCATGGGAACTGTTCACTGCAAACAAGAAGATATTGCCAGGCTGTGTTAATTGATTATACTTGCAACAATCAACCAATTGTGTTATGTAGAATATATTTTAGATTCAAGTCTATGCCACAAAGTCGTGCACAAAATAAACAGTACAAGCATATAAATGTTGACTCAGAATTTAAGTAATTCTTATGGAGATAAAAAGGACTTATTCCCAAGTACGTGTATATCGTTGTGATTAAAAAGCATACAAATTGGCTCTCCTTGGACCCGAGGGACTTTTTGAAGGAAGTGGTAGGGAACACCCCACTAGCACAAATCCCAACCCTGCCAATGGACTCCATGGTTCCTGTAAAGCCTTTGAAAACCAACATTACAACTGTATATCTATTCATAGTAGTTTTGTGGTCTTCCAACTTCCTGTTACAATTATTTTCTTCATCACTATGGGAGCCATTGGACCAAGAGCCTGGTTAGTTGACAAAGGATTTAATGTATTGTCGAAGGCTTTTATGGCCGGAATCACTGGGTTGTTGTTTCCCTATGCAGTCAGTGGGAAGCTGATGAGGAAACACAATATACAAACCATCTACAGACCCACCAAGAAAATCCAACAAATGCTACGTTCAGCAAAGGACAAGAGGGATCCTCTCACCTCTGCAGGAGTCTATTGTATACCATGCAGCTGTGGACAAGTCTACATAGGGACCACCAAATGCAACATTGCCCAAACACGAATCAAGGAACATGAAAGGCACTGCAGACTGATTCAACCAGAGAAGTTAGCCATAGCAGAGCACCTGATGAACCAACCTGGACACAGCATATTATTTGAGAACACAGAAATGCTGGACCACTCTCACAACCACCATGTCAAACTACACAGAGAAGCCATTGAAATCCACAAGCATGTGGACAATTTCAACAGAAAGGAGAAAACCATGAAAATGAACAAAATCTGGCTACCAATATTAAAAAAACTCTAAAATTACAACAGCAAAACAACATAGAGTAAACAATTAGGCACAACTAATCACCTCTCAACAAAAGATTCCCCCAGGCACTGCCAAAGCTAATGAAGGTGGTCAGTTGAAACATTCACACCTAGCTCCAGCAGACAAGATTCCTTTGTCTCACCCTGGTCATTCCACAGATATATAAACCCATTTGCCTACTTTCAACAGACCTCACTACCTCTGAGGATGCTTGCCATATATGCAGGTGAAACGTCAGGAGAAAATGCCTCTAGAACATGGCCATATAACCCGGAAAAACCTACAACAACCCAGTGACAAAGGATTGTCCTTCAACAAATAGACTAATTGGAAGGTGAGAATTGGTCTGTGCCTTTACATGGATGAAGTCTAGCAAGGAAGAATTCTCCTAGTTTCTAAATAATATGTCTAGGATCCAATTTTGCTGCTCCAAAAGCTGGTTGTGTTTTTGATATTAGTTAACTGACAGGGTTTTTTTTTAAGCATCCCCTTCCCTGCCTCCTTCACACACCAATTAATGTACACCTATTATGCAGTTAGAGAAGAATTATAGCTCCTAAAGGTGTTTAGAAATAATTTTTTTCCAAATGATTTTTGTTTCTAGCAGAAGGAAGCCTCCATGTGTGTGCATAATGTATACAAAGATATATGGCAGATGATTTCGCATACCCTGTGTTTTGCCCACCTGTGTTTTATAATCTATCAGACTGAGACATATTTCTGAAGACATATTCCTTGGGGTGTCACATGGTTTTTCCCTTGCAAGCCCTTCCCGAAATGAAGGAATAGTCAACACTCAAGTGGTACAAGTTTCTGAAGGAAAAAGAGAAATGCCTGCGACAAACGAAATAAAGATTTTAGCAAAAAGATAGATGTCTCCTGCTCTTGTGTTATGTGACTATTTTAAATCACATAAGCATAAAATTTAGTAGAAAATCTCTGATGACCATATAGTCTCTCCAAATACAGCATATGCTTTCAGAGGTGATGAGTTTGAATGAGGTAGTTTGAATTCCATCTTCTGTCTCAATGCAAATTGCTGCAGCAAAAATGTACTGGGTGAACCCTTTACTACTTCGCAAAGGTAAGTCATTAAAGATAATTCCCTGGCTTTGATGCTTGTAATTGTTGGAGTTCTCTGTTAACCTCTGTCTGTTCAGCTAGAATAAGCCCGCAAACTAAGTTTTTAACCTTTCTTACTCCCACCTACCTAGGAATAAGTCACAGCAAACATATTTCAAGTGCATATAAGTTACAAACAAGACGGGTTCTGTAGATTAGGTCTTGAATTTGCATGTAAGTTGGAACTGGTAATTTTTTAATGCATGTATGTTTTGGATAGCATAGGGAAGGGTTAACACCCCCGGGGTGTTTGTTTTGCTGTCTGTGCTCCTGTTCAGAAGATTTCACCTCACTTTCTGTCCTTGTGATAATTGGATTTTGAAAAAAATGACTTGTTGCAGAAACAAGGATTAGTGATAAATCTTGACTGGCAGCCCCCTTTCCCCATGATAACTCTTCCAAGAGTGAATTTCCCTTCCTAGGGGTAGATTTCTCTCATTTCCTGTTGTCTCACCTCTGTCCTTAACTAGGAGTTGTTTGTTAGTCGGAGGTTTGTAACTTGGGAACTCCCTGTATTGCTTACTGTTTCTCATTGCATCTTTTTTTTTTTTACAGTTCTCTCTGCAGATGTATGCAGCTGTCAAAGTAGTTAGTTTAAAGCAGGGATATGCAACCACAGAGGAGAGTGTTACTTCCCATAACTTTTGAGCCCATTTTTGTATTCCAATTTCTCTCCTCCCCCCCCCCCCCCGGGTTTGGGGGATAAGGTAGATAGAGGGTGGTAAATCATCATACTCAAGACTGTTTTGTTATGTTGATTTAGCCATATTTTTAAGGTGAAAATTGCTTCCAGTGGCAAAATGTTTAAAATTTTCTTTTAAAGTGTTGGGGTACTGTGGATGTCACCAGTGAGGCTTTAGGTCCCACAAAAGAGTGGCTCAGGTCCTTCAAATAGCCTGCAAGGGGAAATGTTCTCACCATTGCTTTAAAATATTGCTTTAAAATATATCCTGGGATATAGGGCCTTTCTGGCAGGCCCCTAGAATATCAAGGTAGAAAATCCCACAATAACTGCTTTGAACTGGGTTATCTGAGCCCACACTGTCATCTATTCCAGTTCAAAGCAGATAATGTGGGATCTTATTCAGCTGTTGTATCAAGGCCGAACAGGGTATAGGGTTACAGCCTGTGCTGGATGGGGTCACACTCCCCTTGAAGGCGCAGGTTCGCAGCTTGGATGTGACCCTGGATTCATCGCTAAGCCTGGAACCCCAGGTCTCGGCGGTGACCAGGGGAGCATTTGCACAGCTTAGGCTTGTGCGCCAGCTGTGCCCGTACCTTGGGAAGTCTGACTTGGCCACGGTAGTCCACACTCTGGTTACATCCCGTTTAGACTACTGCAACGCTTTCTACGTGGGGTTGCCCTTGAAGACGGCCCGGAAGCTTCAATTGGTCCAGCGCGCGGCAGCCATGATACTAACAGGAGCAGGCCGCAGGGAGCATACAACCCCCTTGCTGTACCAGCTCCACTGGCTGCCGATTTGCTACCAGGCTCAATTCAAGGTGCTGGCGTTGGCCTATAAAGCCCTAAACGGTTCCGGCCCAAGATACCTGTCCGACCGCATCTCGACCTACGAGCCCACCAGGACTTTGAGATCTTCCGGGGAGGCCCTGCTCTCGATCCTGCCTGCTTCACAGGCACGACTGGCGGGGACGAGAGATAGGGCCTTCTCGGTGGTGGGACGACGCGGAATGGCTTTTGTAGTAATGATGATGTTTTGATGACGATGTTTTTGATGATGATGTTTTTGTTATTGCTGGATGTGGATTTTAGATTATGTCTTTTTTGAATTTTGAATTTTTGAATTTTGTTCCTTCTATGTTGTACACCACTGTGAGTCGCCCCTGGGCTGAGAACAGCGGTATATAAGCAAAGTAAATAAATAAATAAATAAATTATTTGGCATGACAATATTGTAAATTAAATGCAGCTCAACGCAGCCTACCTCACACTCTTCCTGCATTTATTTTTACAACCTTGGGCCCTTCCACACACTCCCTATATCCCAGGATCTGATCCCAGGTTTTCTGCTTTAAACTGGATGAGTTCGGAATGCCAGGTAATCTGGGATAAACAGAAAACTTGGGATCAGATCCTGGGATATAGGGCCTTTCTGGAAGGCCCCTAGAATATCAAGGTAGAAAATCCCACAATAACTGCTTTGAACTGGGTTATCTGAGCCCACACTGTCATCTATTCCAGTTCAAAGCAGATAATGTGGGATCTTATTCAGCTGTTTGGAAGGAGCCCTTGTATGGTACGTAAGGCTGTTTTGGGTTTCTGCATTCACATATAGGTACACGACAAGGTATCTTGGAGCTGTTATCCAAGTCCCTAAAAGACATGTTTGTTTTATGTACACTTTATACACACAGAATCCTAGAGTTGGAAGAGACCTCATGGGCCATCTAGTCCAATCCCCTACCAAGAAGCAGGAAAATCGCATTCATAGCATCCCTGACACATAGCCTGAAGGTAATGGTATACAAAGTATTTCTTCTACTACTACTGGCATGATTTCAATATGGAATGTAATGTTTTTAAATGTTTTAATATGTACTCATTTTAATATAATTTTAATATTATTGGAATTGTATGTGTTTTAAGGCATGGAATAATTGCCTATATGTAAGCCACCTTTAGTACCCTTCAGGGTAGAGAAAGACAGGGTAAAAATAGGGCAAATAAATAAATACTCCTACTGATAATAATATTTTTTTTCTTACCCACCTCTCCATGTGGCTCAAGGTGGGTTACAACATAGCTGTGCATGAAACAAAAGCTGAATCATCAGGAAGCGCATGCATCATCAACCTGTATCATTCATATATAAATAGATACATAGATAGACTAGCCATCCCCTGCCATGTGTTGCTGTGGACCAGTCTGTGTATATATTTGTTTTGTGCGTGTATGTTTTTGTATATGTGTATATATGTGTGTTTGCATGTATATATGTGGTTTTGCGCATGCATTGTAATGTATTTTTTGGTTTTTGGCTTTTTAAGTCTCTTCTTCTGTGTTTTTCAGTGTTTTTATGAGTGATGGTCACTCCTTGGCCTGATAGGTGTATTGTGTCCAAATTTGATGTCAATTCATCCCGTAGTTTTTGAGCTATGTTAATCCCACAAACGAACATTACATTTTTATTTAGACTAGCCGTTCCCTGCCATGCATTGCTGTGGCCCTCAGAAAACAGAGAAATTCCAGGCATGAAACAATAGACAGAAGAGACAGATGGAAGGGACATTGATAGATGGAACAGAAGATAGATGGACAGAACATAGATAGATAAGTAGATTGATGGATGGTCAGACAGACACACATCTTTAAGGCTAAAAAGGGTTGGACTAGATGGTATTTGAGGCTCCCTTCCAACTGGTTGGCCATTTGTCGGGAGGGTTTTGATGGTGTCTTCTTTTACTGTAAAAAGTGGTTGTGCTGGATGGCCTATGGGGCCCCTTTAACTACCATGCCTCAATGCTGTGGAATAATTCCATGGTGTAGACCAGGTAAGGGCAAACTTGGGACCTCCAGAGGTTTTGGACTCCAACTCCCACAATTCCTAACAGCCTTCCTAAGAGTCTTTTGGGGTTGGAGTTATATTTGTTGCTGTGTTTTTGGCATTTTTCTGAGTGATGGTCACTTGTTGGCCTGAGAGGTGTATTGGGTCCAAATTTGGTGTCAATAAGTCCAGTGGTTTTTGAGTTATGTTAATCCCACAAACAAACATCACATTTTTATTTATATAGATTGGAGTACGTTTACCAGGCATGAGCAAACTCGGGTGATAGTATGATAGCTGGGTCCAGGAGCTCCGAGCGTTACGCGCATTCTGCAACAGTAGTTGTGAATGAGGAAAGGGGAGAGCGGCACACTGAGGGTGAGTATGTACTTCAATTTGGTGGATAGAAAGGGCTGGAGGGTTAGAATAAATTTTAGGGTAGGGTTTAGGGTTAGGGTTTGGATTAGGCTTAAATATTAGGTTTAGGGTTAGGATAAGGTTTAGGGTTAGGATAAGGTTTAGGGTAAGGCTTAGGGTTTGGGGTAGTGTAAGGGCAGAGGCGGCCCTAGGTAATTTTCAATTGTAAGCAAACAGTACTTTGCCCCCCCCCCCCCAACCAATCATTGATATATATTTTCTGTTCATCATGGGAGTTCTGTGTGCCATATTTGGTTCAATTCCATCATTGGTGGAGTTCAGAACGCTCTTTGATTGTAGGTGAACTATACATCCCAGTAACTACAACTTGCATATGTCAAGGTCTATTTTCTCCTAAGAGCGCCTCAAGAGCGCCCCTGGGCAAAATCACCTATACTGCAAATAATTACTTTGCGTAGTGGGTTGAGCTGCCCCTGGGTACCAGTTAGGGTTAGGTTTAGGATTACAGGTAAAGGTTAAGGTTAGGCTTAGGGTAAGGTTTAGGTTAGGATTAGGGTTTGGGCTAGGGTTAGGTAAGGTTTAGGGTAAGGCTTAGGGTTCGGGTAAGGGTTTGACCATTAAAGAATTCTTACATTCCTTCTATAATTTCATTAATTAATTAATTATGTCTGTGTTCCGTTCTGCGTTGCGCAAACAGCGCTCCCAAAGGAGCGAAGCGGAAACAGCGTAACACTCTGAGCTTCCGGACCCAGCTTTCATACTATTACCCAAACTCGGGCACTCCGGGTGTGTTGAACTTATCTCCCGCCATTCCTAACAGCCTAGGAATGTGTGGGAGTTGAAGTCCAAAACAACTGGAGGGCCCACGTTTGGCCATGCAACGCCTTGGAGAAACTCTTCTCTCCCGCGTCCTGTTCACTCTTTCCTTCGGCGTTTCTCCAGCGGCGCCAGACGCCCACTCCGAGTGACGTTGTGGCCGCGCTGACCAATCAGAACCTGGGAGCCCGGCAGGAGAGGCGAAGCGCACGCGCCGGGCCAGCGCGTGGCTATATAAACACGGCAGATGCGAGGTGGAGACCCCAGTGCGCTTCGCGGGGCGGGGCCAGGGGTCGCTGCTGATTGGACCAGCGCAACCAGGGAGGGTTCCTCCGGGAAGCAGAGGCGTAGGCAGACCCACGTGCGAGGAGGAAGAGGAGGAGGAGGACCATGTGTTTCTGGCCAGAGGCTCAGTAGCCGGGACTTTTGGCGCAGCGTCAGCCGCGGGACCTTGGGTAGCTGCTATGCTGCGCAGCGGCTGCAAGAGGTAGTCCCAGCATCCACTCCAGCCTCTTCCTCCATGACGACTCCTCCGGCAACGGGGAAAGTGATGCCTCCCGGGCCTCGGGAGCGGCTCCAGTCGGGCCAAGTGGCCCCCAAGCCCTGCCCGGCGACCCCCTTGGCTGCCCAAAGCCCCTCCGGTGCCCACGCGCCTCTGGGCCTCATCCCCCCTCGAGTGGCACCCTCCCCCGGGGAGACCCTGGGGCCCAAAGTGGCCCCCAAAGTGGACCCCCAGGCCACCACCGCCCTGCAGTTACCGGCCAACCTCCAGATTGCACCCGGTAAGATGGCACCCACTGTAGGGACTGGCTTCTTTGTTATTTATTGCCTCAACATTGGGAAGAACTTCCTTCTGTAAGAGCTGTTCGGCTGCTAACTCGGAGACTATGATGAAGTCGCCTTCTCTAGAGGTTTCGAAGCAGAGGCTGGATGGTCATCTGTTTGGGGTGCTTTGAGTGTTTTTTGCTGTATGGCAGAATTGGGTTGGACCCGATGGCCCCGGAGGGTGGGGTCTCTTCCAACTCTAGGGTTCTCTGCCAGAATTTAGAAGGTTTAAGGGGAGCATCACCAGGCTTTGTATATTAGAGAACATAACCTTTGAGAGAAGAGCAAAAAAACAAACAAAAAAAAAAAACCCCAAATAAACAATCTAGAACAGAATCTTTTCTTGAAGTAGGCAACCAAATATAATTATGCTAGATTGTCGTTTCAGTTGTTAGACTGAATAACCTGCAATCTCCGATCTGTCAGAAGAGATTTGCCAGTGCATAGGAAGCAGCAGAGCTTTAGAAGTGTTTTCTTTTTCAGTGCCCAAAAAAGACTCTCCCATAAAACAACTTGTTTCAAATCATGCACTCAAGAGACAAAAAAATGAAGTAGACTTTGATAATAATAATAACAACAATAAGCTTTATTTGCAGTCCGCAGTCTGCACCCTCTCCTCAAAGGGACTCGGGGTGGCTTACAACAAAGGAACCAATGCAATAAATAATATACATAGAACATAATCACATATCAATTAATAAAATGGGTTGCTGTGAGTTTTCTGGGCTGTATGACCATGTTCCAGAAGCGTTCTCTGCTGACATGTATGGCAGGCAATCTCAGAGGTGGGAGGTGTCTGTTGAAAACATTGTGTTTTTTTGCTGTGTCGGTTTTATGCGCTTTTGAACTGTGGTGCTGGAGGAAAGTTCTGAGAGTGCCTTGGACTGAGAAGATCCAACCAGTCCATCCTCCAGGAAATAAAGCCCATCTGCTCATTGGAGGGAAGGATATTAGAGACAAAGTTGAAGTACTTTGGCCACATCATGAGGAGACAGGAAAGCTTAGAGAAGACAATTATGTTGGGGAAAATGGAAGGAAAAAGGAAGAGGGACCAACCAAGGGCAACATGGATGGATGGGATCCTTGAAGTGACTGGCTTGACTGAAGGAGCTGAGGGAGGTGATGGCTGACAGGGAGCTCTGGTGTGGGCTGGTCCATAAGGTCACAAAGAGTCGGAAACGATTGAACGAATGAACAACAACATGAATAAATCTCCAATAGACGCCTCAACCTCTGAGGATGCCTGCCATAGATGTGGGTGAAACATCAGGAGAGAATGCTTCTTATTAATTGATATGTGATTATGTTCTATGTATATTATTTATTGCATTGGTTCCTTTGTTTTAAGCCACCCCGAGTCCCTTTGAGGAGAGGGTGCAGACAGCAACCCATTGATTCTGGCCATGAAAGCCTTTGACAAAAAAGTAATAAAATGATGAAAATAACATATTTGGTTTACTCACTGCCTTGACATGAGCAGCATACACATGTACAAAAACATATTAGTCCATTTTCAAATATCTTTGAGATGGTTCTCTGTGCTAGCCAGCCAGGGCATCTCTCTTGTAACAAAACAGCTATCAACACAGTTAAAAGGAGGGAGAGAGAGCATGTGATCTGCAGCCCTTTTATAACTTCTCAGAAACCATAGATTAAAGGAAGCTTCACACCAGCACATACATATAGGAGGAAACAATAAGCAACAAGATCATAGATAAACAGGAGGCTTGATGAAGGTTGTCATTTCCATCATTGTAGTATGTGTATTTTTTTAAAAGGTACTTCCTGATGATAAGTAGGTTTGATGGTAAAAAAAATGCTATCCTGGTGTGGTGGAGTCTCCTTCTCTAGGTTTTTAAGCAGAAGCTGGATCACCATCTCTTTAGAGTGCTTTGAATGTGTGTTCCTGCATTGCAGAATACAATTGGGCTGGAAAGGCAATTTCCATGTCATGCTATGCTCTAGACCTGTGTTTCTCAAACTGTGCTCCTCCAGGTGTTTTGGACATCAGCTCCCAGAAATCCCAGCACTGGGGGAGCACAGTTTGAGAAACTCTGCTCTAGACTGGGTTGTTGTAAGTTTTCCGGGCTATATGGCCATGTTCTAGAAGCATTATCTCCTGATATTTCGCCCACATCTATGGCAGGCATCCTCAGAGGTTGTGAGGTCTGTTGGAAATTAGGCAAGTGAGGTCTATATACCTGTGGAATAATGTCCAGGGTGGAAGAAAGAACTCTTCTCTGTTTAATATTATACTATACCCCATACTATATATTATCATAAACTCTATTTATTTTATTTTGGGCCAGAGGTTTAGCACAGCTGGTACATCATCAGCAATTATAAGATCTATCAACCAAAATGTTGCAAATTTGAAGCCCTGGGTTGGCATGAGCTGCCAACTATCAGCCTAGCTCATTGTTTACCTAACCAATTTGAAAACAGCTTTAGCTGTGATTAGAGAAATTAGGTACCGCTAAAAGCAGGGGAGGTGTTTTACGATGCCATAAAGAAAGAAGATCAGAAAATGCTGGGTGACCAAAAGGAAGGAGGAAGTCCTGACGGCTCTTTGTCATAGAGGATAGAGCAACAGCACTCCCTGGACTCAAGCCCAACCTTCCACGGCACCAAAAACAGCTGAAACAAACCACCTCCTTCTGTTCTGTCTGTGTATTGTCGATACAAAGCAGCATTGAATATTTGCCGTGTATATGTACTGTGATCTGCCCTGAGTCCCCTTCAGGGTGGGAAGGGCGGAATATAAAGATATAAAGATAATAGAAAATAAAGGCAAACTTAATGTAGCACAGTATTATAAAAACAACTTTGTGTTATTTCTTCATTTTTGCCACTTGATTGAGTTCTGGTTAATTGAGAGTCCAACATTAACTTACCAGTATTTAAATGGGAAGTGTAGGGTTGAGAGAGTCAAGTTAATTAGGTTTGCTGTTATTGTGTGCTTTCAAGTTGACTTAGACTCAGGGCAACCCTAAGTCTCGTGTTTAAGGCAAGGTAAATGACCTTGAAGGGCCACATCCAGCCTGCAGGCCTTAGTTTTGAAACCCATGGTGGTCTACTGTATATATTTGGGAGGTATGCCATAAAGCAGGCATCCTCAAATTGCGGCCTTCCAGCTGTTTGGGCCTCCAACTCCCAGAATTCCTGGCCAATGAACAAGCTGGCAAGGGCTTCTGGGAGTAGGAGGCCAAAACAGCTGGAGGGCCACAGTTTGAGGATGCCTGCCATAAAGGAATGTGACTGGTGTGTTTGCTATTGTGTGGAGAAAACAAGCTATGCATACTGTCACTTGGGATTTCCCCTTTTAGAAGACAGTTTTCCAAGATTTCTTAAACTTTTCAAGGTATGATGGGAAACATGTATATTTGTTGAGAATTCTTGAGAACTTAAAACTTCTCAGATGAGATTAGCTGCTTAAAATCTATTACTCAGATTTCGAAAACCCAAAAGAAAGCTAAAGATGTCTTCCCGCGTATCAGCGTAGTGGTGCTGATAATCAGTTACCTGATTGCCTACAGTAGTATCAGACATTGCTCTGTACTTGCATGGAGTAAATATATCCTAACAGCATAATTTGGCATCAGAAGCTTATTTTCCTCACATATGACTGGATACATAGCATTATTGTCTTTTTCATGTAGTTCATGTATCTCCATCTATCAGTGGATTACAGGTTAAGAATCTCAGGCAATCGAGTTGTTCAGTGAATTGCTCATTCAAGTTATGCCCGACTCAGTTTTACTGACTTAAACGTGGGTTTCGAGCTCTGGATTAAATCGGCCGAACTCTATTTTCTTTCAACACTTCAAATATGTAGGGAATACTCCTTTAGGTGGTGCTGAAACCTTTTGGATAGCCAGATTTGAATATACTTGCTGCTTTTAAAATGTGACTTGCTTTCAAAAGTTCCTTCCAAGCTATATGTTTTTAATTAGTTGCCCTCTTAAACCTGTTATCAAGCATGAATAGAGTTACCAGTTCTATTTAGAATAGACTCATTAAACAGATGGGAATTTAGTAAATTATCACATATAAATTCCATTGATTTTATGGGTGTGCTATAGTTGGGAACAAACAGTCTATGAGCCCTTCCAGACAGGCCCTATATCCCAGGATCTGATCCCAGATTTTCTGCTTTAAACTGGATTATATGAGTCTGCTCTGCCAGAAATTCTGGGATAAACAGAAAACCTGGGATCAGATCATGTAATATAGAGCCTGTCTGGAAGGGCCCTGAGTCAGTTGGTCTTAGATACTCCAAGGTTTCAGATACCATCTGATCTTAAGAGTTCCAGTCAGATAGCTTTTCAAAAGATTGCCCCAGGCACTGCCAGGCCATCAAATGCTAATCAAGGTGGTTGAAACAGTCACACCTAGCTCCAACAGACAAGAGTTCTTTGTCCCACCCTGGTCATTCCACAGATATATAAACCTTTTTCCTTAGTTCCAACAGACCTCCAACAGACCTCTGAGGATGCTTGCCATAGATGCAGGCGAAACGTCAGGAAAAAATGCCTCTAGAACATGGCCATATAGCCCGAAAAACCTACAACAACCCAAACCATTCCATTGTCAAAAAGCTCATAATGTCAATAGTTCTTTCTAATGTTCAATCAAAATCTGTTCACTTGTAACTTAAAAGGATTAGACCTCATCCTACCCTCTGTTAGTACTTGGATTGGATGTTGCAAATGAATGACATATTTTGGAGGAAGGAACTGCAAAACCACGTCTGAATCTTCCTTGTCTTATAATAATAATAATAATAATAATAATAATAATAATAATAATACATAGTCCTAGATGCTTGGAAAGTGTTCGACTTATGATTTTGTGATACGAAATCCAGCATGTATATCTCATTTTCTGTGACATGTGTTTTTGTGTCAGTATAATAATAATAATAATAATAATAATAATAATACTTTATTTATATTCCACTCTTCTCACCCCGAAGGGGACTCAGGGTGGATCACAATACACATACACGGCAAATATTCATTGCCACTTTGTATAGACAATAGACAGACAGAACAGAAAGGAGGTGTGTTGTTTCAACTCTGTGTCCAGCTGTTTTGGTGCCATGGAAGGTGAGTCCAGTCACAGGGGGTGCTGTCACTCCATCCTCAGTGATGAAGAGCTTTCAGGACTTCCTCCTTCTTTTTGGTTGCCCAGCAATTTCTGATCTTCTTTCTTTATGGCATGGTAAAACGCCTCCTCCACTTTTAGTGGTACCTAATTTCTCTAATTACAGCTAAAGCTGTTTTCGATTGCTTAGGTAAACAATGAGCAGGGCTGACAGTCGGCAGCTCACACCAACCCAGGGCTTCGAACTTGCAACCTTTCGGTTGACAGATTTTATAGTTGTTGGTGGTTTACCCGCTGTGCTAAAACTCTGGCCATTGAATTTTACAATATTAGAAAACATTGTAAAATTCATGGGATTCCCCGTTAATGTGACTTGTGACCAGAAGGTGTATACACACACAAATCAGGACAACTCAATCTCCTCTAAAATACTAGCCAAGAGATCCAGTACTGCCCTCAGCTTCTTCCTTGCTTGATAAGAGCAAGGTGGTCTTTACTTCATTGGGTGAACATTGTTGGAATGAACTAGAATGTTTTGTCCTTTGTGAATAGGAACATCATTGATATCTAGGATTCTTACTTTGCAAGAGTTGTATAATTGACATTGTGATGGAACTCCCTTTGCAGGGCCTCTTGACATGATAATCGTCTGAAAACTGTTCTTGGTGTTAAGAACACATATTTGTTAGTGAACAAAACCTTTTCTTCTGGCACTCTTAACAATTGAGTAGCTGCTGAGAGAATGAGCTTCTCGTGGGTGGGGTCCCTATCACCTCACTCTGCTGAGGAAAGAGTGTTTGCCTCCTCCCTTGGCCAAAAAGCATGGACCAGAGGTAGCAGTGAGTTGTACTGAAGTGCAATACATCTATAGTTTAGCAGGTATCTGTTTTAAGATGCTTGTGGAAATCCACAGATGCATGTTTGATATAACAAATGTTATATAGAATGCCCCAGCAAATGATTTTAATTCCTTATGAGTATTAATTATTTATGGCTGCTTCTAAATGAAGTTTCATAGTATGAATATAATGTGAGATGTTTGATTCCTTACATACATTGTATGTAATATGGACTGCTTTGTCCATATTAATAAAATATGTGCATGCATCTTTCCATGTTAAATATCCTGCAATTCCAATTCTTAGGAATGGCTTTGTGGAGTGTTGATGCTAAATGTGCCTGTTCAAACTAGCAATATTGTTTTGTGGAAGGGAGAACACAGTGTTGCTGGGGCTATTCTATATCATTAAGGGTACTATAAGATCAGAACAAGTATTAAAGTTAGCGCAAATGTCAAGTTGGGAAAAGCAATGTGCAACCCTTGTTCTGTTTTATTGCCGACTAGCTTGGGTACCCAGCATTGCCCAGGTTATTTGAAAAGTCAATTTTAATTGTACAAAATGCATAATGCTGTGGGTGAACTACAATTCACATCATGCCAGGTTAACCCTGAAAAGTTTGTTATGTAGAGCAAATTTTTATTTAGATGCATTATCTAAAGTCTGCTCTCTGACTTTAGGGTAAATGACAACTCTCACTATGGTGAGTCAGTCCCCTCAAACCCTTCCAGTAGGTTGAGTTAGTCATGGGGGTTCTGTGTGCCATGTTCGGTCCAGGTATGTCATTGGTGGCGGAAAGCTTCCCTAATTGTGGGTGAACTACAACTCCCAGAAAGGAAGGTCAGTTCCCCCCAAATCCCTCAAGCAATCAAATTTCTTGTGCCAAGTTTGGTCCAGATCCATCAATGTTTGAGTTCACAGTACTCTCTGGATGTAGGTAAACTACAACTCCCCCAAATCTAGGTGAATTTTCCCCAAAGACCTCTGGTATTTTTTGCTGGTCATGGGGACTTTTTGCCAAGTTTGGTCCAATTCTATCTTTGGTGGAGCTCAGAGTGCTCATTGATTGCAGGTGAACTATCAATCCCAGTACCTACAACTACAAAATGTCCAGGCAATTCCCCTCTAAACCCACCAAGATTCAAATTTGGGCATATCGGGTATGCATGCCTTCTGTGGTCCATCTCTATCCTTGTTTGGGCTCATAGTTCTCTCTGGATGTAGGTGAACTACAACTCCTTTAAATCATGGTGAATTCTTTGCAAACCTCTTGTTCAGTTGCTGATCAATTCCTGGTTGCTGTGTGCTATAGGAATGGGTAGAGAAGGGTTCAGTGAGTGGGGTCATGCAAATTTTAAAGAGAGAAAGGAACCCTGGGATGTCCATTCTAGAGAAAAAACAAAACATCTAGGATGAAATTATCCCCAAATGAAACATTCTTTGGGTGTTTGGTGGTTGGAGAGGACATTGACAGGAATTGAGTTACATGTTCACAGTGCTCACTATAACCTTCAATGTTAGTGGAGGGAGTGCTTTTGGAGGCTTCTCAGCACTTAGATCTATAGGCTGTTTATGAAGGTGGGAGGCTGTCTGTGTAAGTGGACACCTCTGCCACAGACACACATTTTCACTTTCTCAACCTTCCTAATGCCGTGACCCCTTAATGCAGTTTCTCATGTTTTGGTGCCCCTCCCAAACCATAACATCATTTTTGTTGAAACTTCATAACTGTAATTTTGCTACAATTATGAATTGTAATGAAAATATCTGATATGCAGGATGTATTTTCATTAATTGTGGTACAAATTTGGTACAAATATTTGGATTCTGGTGGGGCTGGGGAGGGAGGAGAGGATTGATTTGTCATTTGGGAATTGTAGTTGCTGGGATTTTTTGTTCACCTACAATCAAAGAGCATTCTAAACCCCACCAATGATAGAATTAGGCCAGACTGCCCACATGGAACCCCCAGGCCTTGAAGGGACTCGCTGGTGCGAGCCTCCTTCCCTCCTCACACACTCTCCCACACCTGCACATGCGCACCACACTTCCATGTCCTGAGCATGCCTGCTTTCCCGTTCCCCATTTGGAGTCTCAGAAACAGCCCTCCCCTTGGCTGAGAGACCGGCCAATCACAGTGGAGGAGGGCTTTTGGTGGGAGGATTCATGATCCGTTTCCAAAAAGGAAGAGAAGGACAGCCAGAGAGATCTTCAGCCTTCTCTTTCAAAGAGGTTCCTAAGACCATCACAAATATGTTTTCTGATGGCCTTTGGCAACCCATCTGAAATCCCCTCATGACCACTCCAGGGGTCCCGACCCCCAGGTTGAGAAACACTGAATTAGATGATAAAAGCAGCAACAAAACAAAACAAACTAATGAACAACAACAAAACAAACGTCAATATAAAGAATGGGGGAATGCGCTTGTTTCAATTTGACATCAGTAATGAGTCAATAAAATATGTATAGATGGGTATATCTAAAGTCTAAAAGTATATTGATTTTTGCAGTTTAAAAGATAGATGTAGGATTTTATCAGACAAATCACATATATGTACACTATTAACTGGAACTCAAGCTACTAGCAGAAATCAAAGAAATTATACTTTAAAAAAGTTTTTCTAATATAGTAAAACAGTAAGTCTGTGTTACTGTTTTATCTGTTTTATCTTTATACGTTTTAATATGCTTTTAATTACTGTATTTCAATATTAATATCAAGTCAAAACAGAGTTTATGATATGGTATAGTATGGGATATAGCATTAGTTAAGCATATTTTAAATAGTAATTCTGAGGCAACTAGAAAGTACATTTATCTGGCATCTATGGATCCCCATGGGTTCTGGTTAACTGAGAGCCTACCATTTTCTGAAATACGCTCTTATATGGGATTGCTATTTATTTATTTATTTGCTATACTTGTATACCGCCGTTTCTCAGCCTAGCCGGCGACTCAACGCGGTTTACAACAACTTATAACAAACAACAGTATACAGTTTAAAAGCATAAAAACACGATCCACAATACATATATCAATAAACAATCCAATTCATCTCTTTACTAAAATCGCGATCCAGTTTCGTCGTCCAAATTGCCAGTCCTTCAATCATTACACTTATTGCACTGAGTTAACCGAACGCCTGCTCGAACATCCAGGTTTTTAGTCTTTTCCGGAAAACCATCAATGAGGGGGCTGATCTTACCTCCATGGGGAGGGCGTTCCATAGCTGCGGGGCCACCACAGAAAAGGCCCTGTCTCTCGTCCCCGCCAGCCGCACCTGTGAAGCAGGCGGGATAGAGAGCAGGGCCCCCCCCAGAAGATCTTAGGGTCCTGGTGGGCTGATAGGCTGAGATACGTTCGGATAGGTAAGTTGGGCCAGGACCGTTTAGGGCTATTCCAACAATCCTCCAAATGATAATGCTTCCACACATCTGGAATGTAGTATTGCTAGCATAGGTTGCCTCTCTTTGAACAACTTTCCTAAACTGACTATAATGATACTGCATTGTAGTTGATTGTATTGCTAATGACTATAATGACATTCCATTGTAGTTAGTTGTATGCTACTATTCTGCATCCATTAGTTGACCTGTGGTGGGAAGTTTCATATAAATATTCAAAAGTTGACCTTGTATCACTACTCTTTAGTTCATTGGCGAGAAAAAATAGTAAAGGTTTTAGACTAGGGGTTAAATTCCTTTTGTGTAGAGTTTCAAGGACACGCCTACTTACTACCTCTATGTAAGTAAGTAAGTAAAGTTTATTGATTAGTCCACTGACCATATCAACAAGAAAAAACAAAACAAGAAAATACACAAATATACACTAATCACTGTCCTAAAAGTACTGTAATAGTGAACACACATTAAAACACAATTAAAATTTGATTAAGTTAAAAGTTAAAGATAATTAACTTTAACTTTTAAATAATACCTCTCTAAGAACAGTTTAAGACAATCACATGGCGATATTGTTAGGTTAAATTAAAGGAACACTATAAAGGAAAGTGTGCTTGATATATTTGGTTGATAATTGGAAAACAAATTATAGTACAATAAACAAATAGCCACTGCTTTACTTATATGCACTTGACAAAATATGTCCTCACTCGGAATTTTCTAGGTCCTCCTGGTGATTCTGTGGTATGTTTTTGCCAAGTGTTTCCATAGAAGAGTCCCCTTTTGGAATATTTAGGTCCCCCAGGTTGACTATAGTAACTTCTGGCTGAAGTTCATTTCAATAGGGTTCGCTACTATTCATAGTTTCTTGTTCAGAGAAGTATTCCCCATGAACTCATGGCTTGTATTGTATAATCCCTCAAGTTAAAGAAGAACTTTGTGGGTTTTGTCCATGAATAAATGGCTGCAGCTTAGTAGTACAAGTAGTCCCAACATTAAGAACAAGATAGGTTCTTAGATTTGTTCTTAAGCTGAACTTGCATGTAAGTCAGTTTTTAAGTGTAGCTGCAGCCAGAAATATAAGAGGGTTATCTGGAAATTAAGGTTACAAAGCACATAGCTCTCGCGGGGATTTTCTCGGGGGAAGTTGGTATCACTTCCATGTAGTGGGAAGCCAGCGCAAGTGAACAATCAGTGCCAATCATCAGTAGCTCATTGACTGGCATGGTGGTGAAGGTTAGAGATGAGCATCCTCATTCAGCTTCCCTCTAAGTGTGAAATTTGCACTGTAAATGCTACCTAAATGCTAAGGGCATGAACACTGCTGCACTTCATTACAACATTGTTTCAGTTTATGGAGAGGATATAATGTCAAGACAAAATGAGTACAGAATATATTGTGAGACCATGAAGAAACTTCACAGAGCCATCCAAAACAAACATTGTGGGATGCTGATGATGGGAGTCTGCCTCCTTCATGACAATGCATGTCTGCACACCGCTCATACAACACACAAGTTGTTGACTTCATTTGGTTGGGATGTTTTAAGCCACCCCTCACACAGCCCTGTTGTTGCACCCAGTGACTTTCATCTGTTCACAAAATTAAAAAAACACCTTGGTGGAAAACACTTTTCTGATGACGACGAGGTGAAAATCAAAATATGAACTGGCTGAAAAAGGTGGAGGGAAACTTCTATGATCCAGACATCAAAACTTGTCCCATGGATGACAAAATGTATTGAACGGAATGGTGGTTATGTGGAAAAATAATGTAATACCTATGCTACAATCCATGTAAGTTTTACTAAAATATATTCATTCTTTGTATTTTTTTTAAAAAAATTGTAACCTTACTTTCCGAATAACCCTTGTGTGTGTGTATGGGGGGGGGGGGGGTGAGCTTTGGCTAGCCTAGGGAAAGGTTAACACCCTGCAACATTTGTCTTGTCTGTGCCTTTGTTCAGAAGATTTCACTGCCCTTTATGTCCCTGTGATCATTGGATTTTGAAAAATATGGCCTGTAGTAACAAGGATTGAAGATAAAGCTCCAGTGGAGATACCTTTTCCCCCATGATCACTCTTCCAGGAGTGAATTTTCCTTCCTAGGGGCAGATTTCTCTAACTTCCTGTTATCTAACCCCTGTTCTTAACTATGAATCATTTGTAAACCGGATGTTTGTAACTCAGATGCTGTCTGTATAACATAGCTATCATTGTACTGTCAACTTCTGTTAAAAATGTTCACTCATATGTGTAATCAGTCGATAGGGGCAACATGTTCTTGCCCAGTCTTGGAGAAGAGGTTTATGTATGTTCATGCATAGAAGCATGCCACCCCTCCACAGATAGAATTCTTAAATTCAGCATTGTAATTTTCTAGGCACATTTTGAAATATAAACATGTTTAATGAGCTTGAGCTAGTGAGTTTATGTACTCTGGAACTTTTTGTGATACTCTAATTTCATGAAGATAAAAGGTGCTCATTAGCTGTTCCATTAGATGGCGGTATTGTACAACCTTTGTGTACTTTGTGAACTGAGCTCATAAAAGCTGTTACACTGGTTAGAACATGTGTCTCAGTCTAAAGGGCATTTTGACACATGACACCAAAAGTGGCCCTCGGCCTTTTATGTAGTCCATGCCCACAGTGAATGTCAAAGTCAGAAAGCAGAAAAAAGCCATTTTAAAGCTGCCTTACATCTTAGAACCTGGCTTTTGTATTGAAGAATTTGAATGCAGAAATGCAAAAGCAGTTTGAATCATCACTATTAAAAATTCTTTTAATCTGAATTTGTTTGGACCAGTTATGAATAGGTGCCAATGTATAAGTAAAGTTCATTTCCATGCTTTTGTTGCAAGCTACATTTATGCTACTTAAGATTTTAAAATTGTATTTGGCACCTAATTTCTTAAACTGATATCAGAATTTCATTAATTTTCTGTGCTTTTTCTTGATTGAGTATCCTTTATCCAAAATGCTTTGGAACAGAAATGACAAAGTGTGAAAATGTGTACTTGATGGTTAGAGTGGGGGAAGACTCATAATTTCTTATATGCTGATGCATCTGAGTTGCCAATGACTGTCTATATAAAAGATCTTGGGATTGTAGTATATTGCTTGGTGACCCATTGCGTAGCAGCTGTAAGATTCCCTATTAGGAAAGAATTGAAAATTAAAGTGCCAATAAACTCTATGGTGTGACCGCATTTGCGACACCATTAACAGTTCTGGGCCTGTGAACTATATGCAGATTGGACTATTATAGGATTTTGTAGAGTTAGGAAAATGTTTGGTACTTTTTACATGGCACAGGAAATGGGGGAGGGATATTAAAATCTTGTGATTTGGAAATACGTAGCCCAAAGATAAATTACAATATTCCTTATCCAAAATGCTTGGGACTATTATTTATTTATTTTGTTACCATATTTATACCCCACCCTTCTCAACCCCGATGGGGACTCAAGGTGGCTTTCACATAGGCAACTATTCAGTGCCTTAAAAACAACATACAATTAAAATAAACTTTTACATTAAGATTAAAATCAATACACATTAAGACAGTTAAAAACATTACATCAATTATTAAAACCACATCTAGAAAACTACGACTGGAAGTGTTTTTAATTTCAGATTCTGAAATACTTGTATTTGCATATGTGTTCATCATGAGATATCTTGGAAATGGAATCCAAGTCTAAACCGCTTTTACACATAGCCTGAAGGTAATTTTATATACAATATGTTAAATATTTTTGTGCACAAAACAGTATTTGTGTACAATCTTAAGGCAAAGGTATAATTACTATTTCAGCCACTCATGTGGGTAATTTTGGATTTTGGAGTTTTGGAAAGAGATACTCAACCAGTATTAGTTTAGCTACAATTAGTTGACAGCCTGGATAGTTTCAAAAGGGATGGGAATTGTTCATGAAGGATATCAATACTTACCAGTTGTGACAGCTATATCATACAGCATGCTTCTGCATAGAAGTGTGAGTAAAAAGGAACTGTTCTACTTTTGTTGTGTTTTTGGGATTCCCATGAGTATCTGGATACTTCTGGAATATTGTTGCACTAGACACCCTTAGTGTGGTGCTCCAGGGTTCTTTTTTTGCTTTCCCAGTTGATTAGGACATCTCCCAAATCTGCTTTATGGTTATCTTCCCATCTCAGCTATACCATATTATGACATTGTGCTCCAAGTTAAAGAGTGCTTGAATAACCGAAATTATGTGTTACATCAAATGGCTTCTCAGCAGGATTTGTAATGCACATTTTTGACCTTGACACATTGGAAATTATGTTGCAGAGGGGGAAGCAAAAATGTGTGTATCTCTGAGGCATACTTTTCCCATAAAGGTCCAAATGATCATAAATATAGGTGAATCACACAAATCAGTATTAAAATACTAGATCTCGGGACTGTGTATCTAATAACAGTATATCAGCAACCCTTGATGTTTCTAGAAAAAAAATTAAACACCTAAGGGCTAATTCATAAGATCTATTTTAGGCTGAATGCTGTCACCCTTCACCCCTCCCTGTTTCTTTGCAGTCTTTGTGTGGAAAGTTATAGCTGTTCACACATCCGGTTACAATGTGCTAATTAAAAGGAGGTGTTTGAAACAAGTCAAATAGCAGAGCTCTGGAAGTTAATAACATCTGTTTCTACTGTGTTGGCAAAGACGTTTCATAAGAATAATGTAACAAAGTGTAATCTGCTTTCCCCCTTAGTCCAAGGGCCTTTTTCCAGTTTCAAGACACTCTTGTAAGAAATGGGGGGACCTTCCCCCCCCTCCTAATGTCTTTACAACTAACATAACAAGGGTGACATGTGATTAGTTCTGTTGATCTTGGAATGATATGTATGGAAATATGCTTACAGATGAAGAAGCAATACTTCTTGTGTTGGTAGCTTCTGTTTTAGGGATGTACAAGAAAAAGTTTGTGGCTGTTCTTTGGATGTAGAAAAACACATAAGTACTGACTTGAGTGTGTGAGAGATGAAGGAATCGGCCCTTTCCTGTATGAAAACACATTTAAATAGTTGCACATTTAAGATGTTTCTGTATCACCTCCCAGTGCGCGAACTCTCCCAAGGAGATGAAGAAATAAAATAAATCAAATAATATAAATATATAACATTTTAAAAGTTTGAGAAATTAGGAATTTTCTGTTCTTAAATCAGTGAGATTTTTTGAGTTATAGCAGTACTAGCTGTTTCTTCTGTGGTCCTTAGAAAAATAAGACAGCTAACTCAGTATAATGGTTTGAGCAATAGACTATAATCCTGGAGATCAGAGTTTGAACCATCATTTGGCCATAAAAATGCACAGGACAAATCACATTCTCTCAACCTCAGAAGATTTGTCTCAGGGTTGTCTTAAGTTGGAAGCAACTTGAAGACAACCTTTGAGAATAGTGATTTTATTTTGAATCTCTTTCTGGCAGTATCCCTGTGAAGGAGAATTTGGCTTGTCTTGAAGGCAGCTCATCAGGTCTCAGGAAAGGCTGTAAAAGAGGGCAGCAGTGGAACAAAACATATCAAAAGGCAGAAGGGAATTCAGACAGGGTTTTGAACTGACAATGTCAGGGTTTGACTTTACAACAGAGAAGGTTTTGAGCTGTCAGAGATAGGATATTGAATTTGAGAAAGAAGGGAGAATTGCGTAGGGTTTTGGGGGAACTAAAAAATAAAATTCATATATTGATATATTGCACCATATATAATGGGCCCCCTGGTGGCGCAGCAGGTTAAACTGCTGAGCTGCTGAGCTTGCTGACCAAAAGGTTGGCAGTTCAAATCCAGGGAGTGGGGTGAGCTCCCGTAGTTAGGCCCTGTTTCTGCCAACCTAGCAGTTCAAAAACATGCAAATGTGAGTAGATCAATAGGTAATGGCACTCCATGCAGTTTTACCAGCCATGTGACCTTGGACATGTCTGTGGGCAACGCTGGCTCTTTGACTTAGAACTTGAGATGAGCACCCCCCAGAATCAGATATGACTAGACTTAATGTCAGGAGAAACCTTTACCTTTACCATATGTAGTAACCCTTTTCTTGTTGTTTTAAACTGTCCCTGGCTCTCTGTCAAGGTTGAATTGATGTCAGGCCAATGATATCACAACTAAAAAACCCACACAACAACACAGTCACAAGTCCACATTTAGGGGTCATTGGAGACCTAGCAAACCTTTCCCAGAAGGGAATAATTGGAGTAACCAGGGCAAGTGGATGGCTGAATTCCTAGGAGCATTGGTATCGGCCTGGAGAATGGGATCTGTATTGCTCCCTCATAGAAGCATTGTTTTGGAGGATACATGGAATTAGCTTGTGGGGAATTTCTGCAATGCATTGCATGAATGCATGAAGACTAATTGGTGCATAAGTATTTCACAAAGGTTCATAAGTGTATTGTTGTAACGAAGATAAGCGACAACCTAGGCAGGGGGGAAGACAATCCCAACCCTACCAGCAGTGTAAAGATGTTTAACGTTCAGCTAGTCACTACTTTGACAGATAAATGACTACGACGAGGGGGAAAGACTCTCTTATCCCACCTCAGTAATGTTGTTAAGTGACCAACTGATTTAACGTTGTTAATGACCGATGTATTAGGTAGATTCGCCACCACCACCTCAATTAATGTCTGAGGAAAACATAAGTGTGAATGTGAAATAGGTAAAATTAGGTTCAAGCCCTTTGTTCTTCTTTATGGCTGTTTCTCTCACTGACTGAAATTGTCTTTAGGCTAGCTGAGATCTAATGGTTGTAATAGACCCAGGCAGACACCAGTTTAAAGATGAAAAATAGAAACAGGTTTATTTAGACTTGATGAACAAAGCAACTCTTAATAAGAGTGGTACAAAAGCGTAATGTGGTTACTTGAGGCTTAGCTGTTTAGACAGGCAGTCTTCTCTTAAGACTTTAACTTTTGTTTCTTGTGAGTTCCTTGCTTCACACTGTTCACTACACTGACACAGTGTGTCCTTGAGAACAGCCCACAGACTGCCTCACAGAGCAAACAGGCTTTCCTACACTGACCTTTCTTTGTACAGTGATCCAGGAACCTATGCCTTTCCTATGCTCTAACCCTCAAGGCTCACTTCAAAAGTTCTTCCTCCCTGTCTAAATTCCTCTCAGCTCCCTCTCCCTAAAATACTTCTTCACTCTACGATGTTTAAAGCTCTCCTCCCTAGCTTGTCAAAAGATACAGCCTTTTCCCTCTGAAACCTAACTCCTCTTCTGACTGCTCTAGCCAATCAGGAGTCGGCTGACTCCTCCCTCTTGCCTCTTGACTCTCCTGCCTATCTCTGAACATGTCAGCTACTGTCTTCCCAGGCTTCGGCCTTCCTGGCAAAAGGTAAGATTCATGACAATTGTGTAATGGATTAGCCTACTTTACAAGGTTGGTCTAAAGGCAGTAATAGTTTTGGCTTGGAAAAACTAAGGAGAGCAGAGGGGAGGAGAGATCAGGCAGCTTCATAGCTGGAAGAAGAGTCTGATTGATTGGCTGATGAAATTGGAGGGAGTTGCTTAGCAACTGGAGATGGGCAGATCCAATCCAGCCAGAAAGGATCCAATCCAGCCAGAGTTCAGTTCTATTTGGAGCTTGGAGTTTGAGGGGTTAGATTAGGAGATTTGAAGGGCAAGGAAGGAAGAGTTTTGGGAACTGTTTGTTAGAAATATATCTCTTTGAGGAAAATATTTAAAGCCTTCAGTGTGAAGGAGTAAGAAATATAGTTGGCCTCTCTAGTGATAGAGTGCTGGTGTGGAAAGAGGATTCAAAAGGATCAAAATATCCTGTTTGTATTCCTATGTGTGGAACATTGCTTTTAAGAAACTCGAGTTATAAGACCATTCTCTGTAAAAGTAGAGCCTGACAGTTTATTGAAATCACTGCACATCTTTAGTGTTCAAGACCAACATAAACATCATATTCCTGTTTTATTTCACCTGAAGAGTTCATGTGCTTTCTTGAGCATTCTAGCAAGGAGGTGGCCTATGAATCAATAAATGGTGGCAGCAAAGAAATATATAATATATAATGGTAGCATCCCACTGTCCTGTCATGTGTATGTGTGTGTGTGCCCTTGTCCCTCTCGGCCTCGCTGGCCTGTCGTCTTTACTGTATATTTCATTTGTGAAAAGACTTCACCTGACAGAAGCTTGACTGACAAAGATTTGAAATATGTGAGCTCTTTTCTCCACAGTGAAACCGATTGGCATGAAGAGGTTAATAAAATGCCACTTGCTATTGGGATTAATTCAAATACAACTTAATGTACGAATTCTCAGACAAGACTAACATTATTATGGGGACTGTCCTTAAACCAGCATTAAATTAGTCATAAGCTAAGCTTTTTGTCTTTAATTGCTCTTGGATAACTAGCTATCATGAAACATCTATATTTTTAAAGTTCTGACAGCAGAGGGCTCTGAGAAAACTAATTCTGAACTGACTTTTTTCTTAAGCACACTTGATGAATTTTTATGAGGTCAAAATATAAGCTACACTTGTCATAACACTAATTGGGTCACTGAAAAAATGTAGCAGTTTGCACTTTTAAACAGCAACATAGAAAGCAAGGGTGCAGAATTATTGAGTCACTACAGTGGTTTTATTGTTTCTAAATTAAGTACAATAATTCTAAATTAATTATGCTAGAGGATGTCATGGATTGTAAGCCCTTCTGCCTTGGTGTTTAGTGGGATTCAGACTTGGAGCAAATTCGGACAATATTCTTTTTCACTAAGCCTGTAATTGAGACTTTGTTATGTTCTCCAGGAACAGTTCTTGTCAGAAGTAATACTGGTCAACTGATGTTGGTGTCGCAGCAAGCACTAGTGCAAGCCCAAAGCCAGACCCAAAATAATGCAAGTGTAAGGTGGACAGCGCCCACACTTGCATCTACAGTCAAACTACAGAATCCACAGGTAATCCTATAATCAAATTTCTATTAAATGTCTCACTAGTTTTGCTGCTATAGTAGATGTTTCTACCAAGGTTGAATTGCAACATAAAACTTCCATGTATGTAGCCTTGTGAGTGAGGCAAATCTAGTCTAGGTGCCAGGTTTCTTTTGCATTTCTGTCAAGATATTAGGGAGGTGGTGGCAGCTGTAAAGAGGAGCTCAAATCTGTTTTAAGGTAAGCCTGGTTCCTTATTACACAGGTATGTTCTGTTCTTCCCTTTAAGCTTGTCCATACCAGCTATCAGTGCTCATACATTAATGCAGGTACCGTATATACTTGAGTATAAGCTGACACAAATAGAAGCTGAGGCACCTAATTTTACCACAAAAAACTGGGAAAACATTGACTTGAGTATAAGCTGAGGATGGGAAATTCAGCAGCTACTGGTAAATTTCAAAATAACACCTCTTGATGTTTTGTCTGCCTCTATGGCAGGCATCCCCAGAGGTTGAATGCCATATATGCAGGCAAAACATCAGGAGAGAATGCTTCTAGAATATGGCCATACAGCCTGAAAAACCTACAACAACCCACTTATTCCGGCCACGAAAGCCTTCAACAATACATTATTCATGTAGTGTTAAAAGTTATTAAATTAATAGTGCCCTCGAGTTAAAACAGTTAAGACAATGTATAGGAATAAACATGATAAAATTGTTGTAACCCAAACGTTATGATTAAAATGTGGCATTGTCTGGTGCTACAACAATGCCCCCCCCCCCCCCACACAGTGTATTAACCTCATGGAGAGTAGGGGCATAATGAAGGTTCACTCAAGTAGACTTTAAACTTTGGGAAGGGGTGTGTGTGTGTATACAGGCACACTTTTAGATACAAAGATCTCAATTAGGGGGTAAAATATTACCAACATCATCCTGATTTGGCATGAGAAGTGTACAGCCATCCCTTCAGATTTCAGGTTGACTTTGCAAATGTGATTAAAATGTTCTCTTTGGGAACCTCTGGGTCCTCCAACATGACTCTGGTCGGTTTTTATCAGAAGGGTCACACCAGAGGACCTAGAGAGAACACAGTGATTCTGTGGTTTATTTCTTTTCTACATTATTCATAGTTTTTCACTTTTGCAAGCATCCTATATCCCTAACTCCAGTGAATGTGGAGAGCTGAGGGTTTTGTCAGCCAGAGGAATTCTTTTAAAACTAGTTTCATATGTTTTTTAAGACGTTCTAACTCGGCAATATGACTACTGGAGTTTCCACTAGCAGCAGATTCCTGTTGTGTCAACTGTGGTTGAGTTGTTACTCTCCAGGAAAAGTCATTGCTGGTGGTGCAGCTGATGTTAGTTGAGGTACCTGAAGTCTCCCTGGCCTCTAGCAATAGGGCTGGTTCTAAGAGCATTCCCTGGCTGTGCACCTATTTCCTTGAATGAAACCCCATCCAGGGTAGTTTGCTTATCTAATTTGCAGTCCTGAGAATTACTGAGCTGTAGAGCCTCTGTCTTACTGGAATTTAGCTCCAATTTCTTGAATTTTATCCAGGCTGTTATAGAATCCTGGTACTGGTTCAGTACCTGCAGAGCCTCAGCTTAAACTCTCTCTCTATATAAAAAAGATGTTGAGCTGATTGTCCTAACTTCAAATGCATAGATGGTAAGGGGTGGGAACAGTTTTGTGTCCAAATGCTACATAATCAGTTATTTAATTCTCGATTTTTAATTCATATTCTATCTATTCTCATTCTTTCTTAAAAGAACTCCGTAAACCAAGTACTTAAAGTGCTACCAGCTCCTGTTAAAACAGTGCCTCGGCCAACTCATCCCATTAAGAAATCTGCCGTAATCCAGGTATGCCTGGTATTGTATTTGCTGGTATTGAACTTTTTAGGTGTTTTTATTATTGTAGTGGTTCACAAATCATAGTTTCCTATACTGAATCACTTTCTTGCTAATAGTCGATATAACCAGTGATGAGGAATTCTGGGAGCTGCAGTCCAAAAATGCTCATCATAAAGATTGCGATTAAACTTTTTTTATTAAAAAAAACAAACACTTTTATAGAGATAAGTTATGTAATTCTTGAATGAACACTGTGGAAAGATCTGTTTTATTTTTTTCCTGGTCGAAATCAAGTTAATGAAGCTAAATACTGCTTTCTTTCAGTCAGTATCATCAGCAAAAAGCAATTCTACAAATATGACGATAAAGGGACCATTGGCAAACCTTCCTGCTTTTGATTTTCATATACAGCCTGTTGCTCCAAAGCCAATTCCTGATGCAGACGGCACAACAGTAGCACAGGCCAGCACTTCTGTGGTACGTGCAATATACCCTATGATTGGAACCTTCTATTCTGTTTTAGAATTACTGGACAGGATTTAATTTGCACTCTTACTTTTGATTCTTGTCAGGAAATGCTGGAAAATGTGCAAAAGTGCAAAAACTTTCTTGCAACACTTATAAAACTGGCATCCAGTGGAGCTCAAGCACCCGAAATGGGGCAGAATGTGAAGAACCTGGTAGAAAATCTGCTGGTAAAAGTTAATCTGCAAGTATTTTGCCCTGATCCTAAATGTCTTTACTTGGAAGTGATTTTATTGGGGGTTTCACTTGTTTATAGGTTTGCACTAGATTACATGTGTACAACATTGTAGTTGTTGAAGGTCACTGTCTCATCTTTACACATCCTGATCAGTAAAGCATCATGAAGTTGCAGTGAATGTAACCTAAAAATACTAAACATCACCAACTAGTAGAACATAACTTGTTTGTTATAGTATAAAGGTGGAATTTCACATTGAACTCGATCTTACACCACCATATTATTGTATTAAAAGTGATCATTACTGCTGTTTGAAGAACAGAAAAAAGATACAGCTTGCAAGATTTCTCGCAAAAGACATGAAATTGAGAGATATCTGTTTGTAGAGAAGTTAGGGAATTTTGAACATTTCCTTTCAAACCAGCTTCTCCTACAATAATATATTTATTTATTTATTTATTTATTTATTTATTTATTTACAGTATTTATATTCTGTCCTTCTCACCCCCCAGGGGACTCAGGGCAGATTAAGGTAAAGGTTAAAGATTTACCTTTAGGATAAAGGGTAAAGATTGACATTAAGTCCAGTCGTGTCCAACTCAGGGGTGTGGTGCTCATCTCCTTTTCTAAGCCAAAGAGCCGGCGTTGTCCATAGACACCTCATAGGTCATGTCGCTGGCATGACTGCATGGAGCACCGTTACCTTCCCACTGAAGCGCTACCTATTGATCTACTCACATTTGCATGTTTTCGAACTGCTAGGTTGGCAGAAGCTGGGGCTGACAGCAGAAGCTCAACAAGCTCAGCAGCTCAGTGCTTTAACCCACTGTGCCACCGGGGGCAGCTTACAATGCACATATATATGGCAAACATTCAATGTCATTAGACATACAACATATATAGACAGACACAGAGGTAATTTAACATTCCAGCTTTCCGGCTTCATGGGGGTATGCTTGATTCCAGCCACAGGGAAGCTGCTGCTTCATCATCCACTTGTGACACTCAGTCCTTGATGGAGTACTTCCTCATTCTTACAGCACACTGCTGGAAGGTTTTATGGTGTCGTAAATTAGTTAAATTAGCCTCCCTGCATAAAGCTGTACCTAAATTTCCTACTTGACAGATGCAGCTGTCTTTTGGGCTACATAGGTCAACAGCAAGCTAGACTATTAATGGTTGGGAGCTCACTCCGACCCGGGCCGGCTTCAAACTCATGATCTCTCAGTTAGTAGTGATTTAATGCAGCTGGCTACTAACTAGCTGCACCACAACCTGGTCATAGAACACTTCCTTTCAAACCAGCTTCTTGCATTCCCACATATTCTCACTTTATAATAACTTTATTCTTCCATACTGCCACCTTCTCCCCGAAGGGACTTGGGGTGGCTTACACAAGGCACAAGTTGCCTAAAACAAGACATGACATAAAACACAATGTAAAATACAATTGTAACAACAACATAAATCTCAGAATAAAACAGCACACATCTGTCAGTAGAAATAGCTAATGTAAATATGGCCAGCAATAAACAATTAGAGCAAGGGAATGGGAGAAGTACAGAATTGTAACCATGGGATGAGGACACAGGATAACATGTGAGGCTGCATAACAAATATATAGATCAACTAGGTGTTCTCAAAAGCTTGTTTGAATAGCCAGGTCTTCAGGTTGCTACAGAAGGAGGGCAGTGTGGGGGCTTGGCTAATCTCCCTGGGGAGGTTGTTCTAGAGCTGGGGGGCCACCACAGTAAAGGTCCTCTCCCTCCTTCCCATCAACCACACTTGAGACAGTGGTGGGACTCCTCCCCAGGTGGCGCAGTGAGTTAAAGCACTGAGCTGCTGAGCTTGTTGACTGAAAGGTCACAGGTTCGAATCTTGGGAGCGGCATGAGCTTCTGCTGTCAGCCCTAGCTTCTGCCAACCTAGCAGTTCGAAAACTGAGTAGATCAATAGGTACCGCTCTGGCAGGAAGGTAACGGTGCTCTATGCAGTCATGCTTGCCACATGACCTTGTAGGTGTCTACGGACAATGCCGGCTCTTCGGCTTAGAAATGGAGATGAGCACCACACTCCAGAGTTGGACACGACTGGACTTCATGTCAGAGGAAAACCTTTAACTTTATTCCCTCTCTCTCTCTCTCTCTCTCTCTCTATATATATATATATATGCACAAGCTGTGGGTGGTTATGTAGTGTAGGTGTGAAATATTAGCCCTACAATATCCTCCTAAGGTTGATGGATCCAAAGCTAGGATGAGCATAGTGCTGTTGCTTTGGCAGCTAGGAAAATTGGCCATAGATTATTTTTAGCTGCAACCATATTAACTTCTCTTTAAAAGCTTGTCCCATAAAAAAGGCTGGAACTATGATATTAGTACCACAGTGTCAGTGAGTTGATGGATTCTGTTGTAGGAAGATCTGAAGGAGTTGCAGGTTGCATTATGCTACAATTTCTTTTTCTACTCAGGAAGCTAAAATTGAATCAGAAGAGTTTACGAATAAGCTGTACATTGAGCTGAAATCTTCCCCACAGCCATGTCTTGTTCCCTTCCTTAAGGTAGGTAACTCAATTATTATCTAATATGTAACCTAGTTATTATCTAAGTGGGCATGAATTTTAACCAGAGAGTGAAAGATTAGTTTGGAATATCAAGTTGATTAAATAGGAAAACCACACAGGCATTTGTGTGTGTGTAAGGGAAAGTTAATAACCTACTAGTAACATTCTGTCTTTTTTGCCCATTGGGTATTTTGATACAGCTTATCATGCAATCATCCAGTGGGTTGCAAGCTAGTATAAGTTTGTGCCTAAGATTTGTGGGGATTTAATACCACCTAAATTTCTGTTCATTCAGTGGCCTAGAGGTCCTTACTGTTCCCTGCTGTGCAGCAATGACACCACTTGAGCACAATCCACCTCTGTTTATGTGTTTCTGTAGATCTTTTGGCTACATAAAATCTTACTTAGTGCAGACCAGCTTCACTTTTATCTGTGCGTTGAGTGGAGGGGATACTCTATGGATCTGGATATGCAGTATTTTCATTAGCTGAATACGAGATGATTGATTTGACTTATATCCCATCTTTCTCTGAGAACTGGACTAAGTGGGATTTTAACAAACTTTCTACATACAACAGGCAACAGTATAAATCTTGGTATCATGAAACATGTTTTCCCCCCTGTTAGATATATTAGAGTGAAAAAGCTACTTATAATTGTGGCATTCTAGTATGTATTCTAATAATAAGCTAATAATAATTCTAATAATAATATTCTAATAATAAT
The DNA here is from genome assembly GCF_037176765.1 of Anolis sagrei. Classification (NCBI taxonomy): domain Eukaryota; kingdom Metazoa; phylum Chordata; class Lepidosauria; order Squamata; family Anolidae; genus Anolis; species Anolis sagrei. The sequence continues at coordinate 58,228,417 of NC_090024.1, read as the reverse complement.
AATAAACTAATAATAATAATAAGATCTCCCAACTTATTACTAATCATACTTGATCCTTAAAGAAGTACATTCAATTTCAAATCTGTTATTGATGTTTGGAAGATTGTGAAGTTGGGGTCCCAAAAAGCAATATTTTCTGTTCTGTTCTATCAGTTTGTCCCCAAGTTTAGAGCTTCAATAAACATGGTGGCTGAGTAGTTCTTAACTGAAACACTTTAACTAGAATTTTTTTATTTTGTAATACCTATATATATATATGTGTGTGTGTGCAAATAAATAATGAGAAATCTTGCAGATGGGACTCATGTTTAAACACAATAGTACTAGTGCTGTTCAAGTTAAATTGGAAGCAAACAACACAATTACAATGGAATTAGCAGTACTGAATGTAAGATTTTATTTGTGCAATGCAGTTTGAAGGGTTATTTTGTTAAGGGAAATCCATAGATGCCTGTCTTCTTTCCTCCCACCTTAATTTACATAATGCAGGCATGAAGGCCTGTGACATTGCTGGCTATTGCTCTTATATGCAACATTCAAAGGTTCATATTTGCATCAGTGAATTAACCCAGTGTGCATTAACCTTCTGCCAAAATTCAGATGTGTAAATTAATACAAGGAAAAAACTTAAAGCAACACTGCAAGTAGTGTTGTTTCATGAAAGGACTATAGTTCTGCATAGCCTGGATTGTGAAAAGAATATGCCAAATCTAATTTTCTCTTTTCTTTTCTTCCTTGCCTAGAAAAGTGTGTGTGCCTTAAGGCAGCTTGTTCCAGACCCACAGACCTTTATACAGCAGTGTCTCCAACAATCTGTGCCAAGAACAGCTGCTTCAACTTGTGCAACTGCAGTATCATCTGTTTCTGCAGTGGCTGACAGCACTCCTGTGACGTTCCAATCTGCAAGGACAGTCCTTAGAACTCCAGTGGGAATCTCCTCTCCCCAGACCTCAGTCCCAGCCCCCTGTACATCTCTGGTGACAAGAGGATCTGCTTCACTTCAGCTTGTCCAACCAGAACGTGCCTTACCCTTGGGGGCACTTTCTCTTCAAGGCGCCAATTCTGTTCCCCCCACTGAACTGGCAACAAGTATAACCACTGTGAAGACTGTACAGCCAACCTCCTCCGTGGAAGTGGTGACAAGAAGAAACACTCCCCTTCCATTTATAAAGCCCATGCCTACTCCTGTAGCAGTATCTTCCGCTGCTTCTCTTAGTTCTGGAAAGACAGTATCACCATCTGCTGCGGCAACATCTCTTCAAGTGCAAAAGCCAGCTTTGACAACTAGTGTTGCAACAACCCTCAGTAAGGCAGTTGCTACAACGCTCCAGTCTGGGACAACAGTCACTGGGAAACCAATCACAATTAGAGTTGCCTATCCCAATTCTGTCATTTCCCAACCTGCCCGGACTTCACAGCCTGTAACGGTGAAGCAGTTGGTAAGAGAACTTCGCTTGATACATGGGTCAAGGAAAACCTGGTTATTCCAATGTGCCTTCAATGATTGAATGTAAGACACTCCCTGACCAAACTCTGCATAAAATGACCTCAGAAGCACTTTATTTTATGGTTCGTGTAATTGAATCCTTCCTCATTCTCAGATCCCCCTTCCCGACAATTTTGCACTACCCTATCTCCCAGTGTTTTAAAATTTTAAATTTTATCCTTGAATTTGGCCCCGGCCAGTGTAATTTCCTGGTGTTTTAATTGTTTGATTGTATATTGCTGTGTTGTCTATTATATTGGTTTTGCGTTTTATGTATTTTATTTTCTGGTTTTGTTATATTTTTGTGTAATATTGTGTTTGTTGTACTGATGGGCGTGGCCTCCCCGAGTAAGCTGCCCCGAGTCCCCCTAGGGGAGGTGGAGCAGGGTATATATAAAGATTATTATTATTATTATTATTATTATTATTATTATTATTATTATTATTATTATGGAAGCTGGATAATTCCCAACTGTGCAAGGGAACTGCATGTTTCCTTATGGAACTGTTCATAAGTCACCCATGTTTCAAGAAGTCACCCAAGAATGCTGCTATCTCCAGAGACCTGCTTCATAGGCACATGGGGAGGGGGCGTTCTTTAGTGTCACACTTCAAATATAGAATTCACACCTTCTAAAACTGCAAGAAGTCTCCAAGCTTGCTACTTTATAAAGTGTGTTAAAATATACCTCTTTAATTTGACCTTCTAAACCTCTGTTGTGGTCATTTTCTTTTTTCTGTTTCTCATTTTATTTGTTTGCTAGCTACAGTGTTATATTTCTTTTGTTTCATACCACCTTGACTTTTTTAGAATGCTAATTTATCAATCAATGTAAATAAATAAATGAAATCTCTTTGTAATGTAAGCAAATAAATAAAATACATGACAGGAGATTAAAAGGCTAGCATTTTAACCTTCAAAGTCTGGATCAATATGCAAAGAATCATGTGGCATCTTTGAGATTAACCTTGTAAAATTTGAAGGAGCCACAACTCAGTGGTTTTCTTTGTTTTACAATAGGTAGCTTTTATTTTACTTTTATTTTACTTTATGATCTAACACACTGATTTAGGATAAGCAGGCAATATACATTAAAAAGAAGTGCAAAAATTCAGACTAATTCATAAACTTACTAGATTCAAATGACCTTTGGAGCAAAGACATACATCACCATAAACACTAAACTGGGGGAGGTAATCTTTGTTTGACACCACCAGGGAAACTAGTGCCCTGTTACTTCTCATCACATTTTGCCTATCTGGTAGAGAGAATGTTGAGCAAGAAATTCCCTAAATCAGTGGTTCCCAAACTTTGGTCCTCTGGTTATTTGTGACTTCAACTCCCAGAAGCTTTAATCAGCTTGGCCAAGAGTCAGGATTTCTGAGAACTGAAGTCCACAACATCTGAAGGAACAAAGTTTTGAAACAACTGACATAGATGTTTAAAGTTTGCAAGTAGTTGTCCATTCCATACATACAAAAGTACAGTAATGCCCGTTAGTATTGCCAGAGAGGAGTGTGTTCATATCTAAACCTGTGGAATTTGCTAATGTTATGCCCAGACATAACTGAAAGACTTGGTAAAGTTAGGTATAATCTCGCAAAGGTCTATTTTATAATCTAAATCAGGGGTCCTTAAACTGAGGCCCGTGGGCCAGATACGGCCCTCCAAGGTCATTTACCTGGCCCTCGCTCAGGGTCAACCTAAGTCTGAAATGACTTGAAAGCACACAACAACAACAACAACAACAACAACAATCCTATCTCATCAGCCAAAAGCAGGCCCACACTTCCCATTGAAATACTAATAAGTTTATATTTCTTAAAAAGGTTCTTCATTTTAATTATTGTATTGTTTTTCAGTATTTTTTGCATTACAAATAATATATGTGCAGTGTGCATAGGAATTCAATCATGTTTTTTTCAAATCATAATCTGGCCCTCCAACAGTTTGAGGGACTGTGACCTGGCCCTCTGTTTAAAAAGTTTGAGGACCCCTGATCTAAATGATTGGCAATCACAGGGTCCTTCAAATGTTGGAGTGCAACTTTCAGCTGTCCTGAAAGAAGCACTCCAACATAGCAAATAATGAAAGATAATTGTGAATTATATTTTATAAAATCTGGAGGAGTTCATGATTTTCATCTCTTTTCAGACACTGTGTTCCTTTGTATCTTCATACTTGTCTTTTGTTGAATTTGGTCTTTTCCCCCCCAGATAGTCCAGCAGGCATCAGGAAATGCCCTGAAAAAAGTGAGCACACTTCAGCAGGCTTCCTCACTCCCTACTGTGAACAAACCAAGTGGGAAGATGCCTTTAAATACTGTTATCCATACTAACCAACTTCCTGCAGGTACAGTTGTATTCTTGGTCTGAATGAAGCCGTCATGTTAAACCATGGCTTGTATTAAGAATCATGGCTTGATAGGAAGTGATTGTTAACTTTAATTTCTCATCTGATCAGTACTAGTCATATCCTTCTAAGAGAAGCAGTGATTGTAACCATGGTTAGTTACTTCATACATGCAACTAGTACAAACCATATCTATTGGTATGATTTGAATCTGTTATTTTTTGTTTCTGATTGATTCATTGCACCCATGGTTTCTCAATTCACACACTGCATTCATTAACACTTTTAAAGCATGGTTTGGCATGATGTCATTGTTCAGATGAAGTAAACTGGTATGCTGGGTGTTCAGACATAAAGCAGTAAGGTGGGATATATGGAGAATCCTATTTATACGGGGACTTCTCTAGTTAAGGAGTTAACCTTATTGTAACCATTTTGGTCACGGCAGTGTCCAATAGCACTGTAGAATGGTGCAGAGTTAGAATTGATTGCAGAAGAAGACTCATGTTTCTCTTCTTTTAAGTGAGAAAATATATTTTCATGAATTTGAGGTGTGGTGGGGAGAAGTGCTGTTCTCCCCATCTCTTAAAGCAATCAAAAGCATGTTGGTGGTAGAGCTCAACAGCTGTTAGTGCTTAAGAACAGATAAATGAACTGTAAAGTCCACAAAATTGAATAAAAAGTGTGTGTGTGTGCGTGTGTGTGTGAAGAATAGGGGGCATGCTACATTTGGTAGTGTCTCTTACATTGCTGAATTGCTGCCATGATAACGGGGTAAGCCACATTGTGGTCCTTGTTCCCAGGCAGTATACCTGGTGGGAGATAATTGCATCTTTCCAGTTGTAGTTTATTGAATATTGATAGAATGCAATATCACATTTTTATTTATCGTGTCAGAAGCAAATTGATAATATAGTTAAAATGTATAAAAAACCATAAACAAAGTTAAAAGCTTGGCATTATACTAAATGTCCTTTGACCAGAAGCTGGCCACTTGGAGTGCCTCTGGTGTTGCTTTGAGAAGGTCCCCCATTGTGCATGTGGCAGGGCTCAGGCTGCATTGCAGTAGATGGTCCATGGTTTGCTCTTGTCCACACTTGCATGTCATGGACTCCACTTTGTAGCATCATTTCTTAAAATTGGCTCTGCATCAATAGAGTAGCAAAGCTCAAAGGCAGTTGTCTTCACTGTGTCTGGTTGTGATCCCCAGATTGTGCTATTAATAGCTATTAATATTCTATTAATAGATGAGTAGTCTTTTATAGGAAAGGCACACAAATCTTGTGCAGTAAAAACATTGCTATTTAAGTCCCCTACAAATCCAAATACTATCTAATTTGAGAGTCCATCTCTTCTCCACCCCCCCCCCCCCCCACCGGCAATGTGTTGGGGACTGGTGCCAAATTTATCTCGATTGACTTGTAGAGAAACACCAGTCCCTATAGCACTTTGAGTATCTCAACTCTGGAGAATTCCCAGTTACAAGTGAAGCTTTCCACTTTGGAAAGCAGTGCTGTTGGAATGTTCAGGCCATAAAGCCATCTTTCTTCACTGAATGCATTTGGAGTCTAAGAGGTACTAAACATTAGATATTAAGAGTAGCAGAGTTGTCCATGTCTTAGTAAAATATTTATGGAGACAATGCAAGTGAGAATTGGATGTGTGACCTTGACACAAATATGCTGCTTTCATTTTAAAACTGGACCCAGTCTTTTCAGATCTCTCTTCCGCTTGTGCATTGAATGTCATCTTGGATTTTGCTTTCTGCTTTGGATTGTTCATCCTTGTTTTTTTTAGGTTGCATTGTGAGACAAATTACCCTGCCAGGAAACAAAATTCTGTCGCTTCAAGCATCTCCTGTTCAGAGAAATAAAATAAGAGCGAATGGAACAACATCCTTCAGGTAAAAAAATAAACAGTCGGAAGTTTGTTTGGCTATAGGGAAGCCTCAGTTTAAAAAGAGAGCAAACAGCAACAGAGATGCCTCAGTAAATATTTAAGATTTCTGATGTGTGTTCTCACTTCCTTGGTTTCAATGTTCTAATGCTAATGAAGGGGAAAAGCCTTAGAATTTTGCCCTGACAGCTGTTTCAGATATTAACATTTTGCAGCTTGATTAGGCTCTATGCTCCTTAAGTCCTAGCTTTTATTTAGCTGCTGATAACCCTCACTGGTTTCATCCATTCATTTATTCATTCATACATGCACATGGACTTTTCTGCTGTCTTGCTCCTAATTGATTGAATGGTTTAATTAACTAACCATATTGATTACATAAATTTAAAATAAATCAAATATGCAGATATTAACATAGAGGCATTTTGAAACAAAGAAGTCTTCAGTATGTAAGGACTCAAATTGATGACTATTCCTAGCTTTTTCCTTTGTACTATCTATAAGAATTGTAAAAAGCAGAGCGAAGAGAGGGGAGGCCAGGGGACAGCACCATCTTGTCTCCTGAGCGAAGAGAGGGGAGGCCAGGGGACAGCACCATCTTGTCTCCTGCATTTGCCATCCGTTGGGGACCCCTCTCCCCAGCACCAACTGCCGCTCTGGACCAGAGCGAAGAGAGGGGAGGCCAGGGGACAGCACCATCTTGTCTCCTGCATTTGCCATCTGTTGGGGACCCCTCCCCCCAGCACCATACTTGTTTTTAAATGCGTAATGATTTTGTATTCTGTATATCTAAACTGTTGTAAACCGCTCTGAGTCGCCTAAGGGCTGAGAAGAGCGGTATACAAATAAAGTAAATAAATAAATAAATAAATAAATAACTTTCTTACATGAATAAAATTGAATAATTAGTCTGAATAAAATTACTTGAACAAATATCTAAACCATCAGTATTGTGAGAGATGAGTACTACATTTTATTACAAAAAGTGCACAAGTATCTATTTCTTTGATTTATATCCTGCCTTTCTCCCAACGCAGAACCCGAAAATAATAAAAAAGGAAACCTTGATTTTTGCCATTTTTAAATACATGACAGCAGTTTACAATGTTGTTGTTTATTTGGTTAGTCATTTCCAACTCTTTGCGATCTCATGGACCAGCCCTTACCAGAGCTCCCTGTTGGCTGTTGCCACTTCCAGCTCCTTCAAGGTCAAGCCAGTCACTTCAAGGATAACATCCATCTATCTTGCCCTTGGTCGGCCCGCCTTCCTTTTTCCTTCCATTTTCCCCTGCATCATTATCTTCTCTAGGCTTTCCTGTCTTCTTATTTTGTGGCCAAAGTACTTCATCTTTGCCTCTAATATCCTTCCCTGCAGTGAGCAGCTGAGTTTATTTCCTGGAGTATGGACTGGTTTGATCTTCTTGCTGTCCAAGGCACTCTTAGAATTTTCCTCCAGCACTAAAGTTCAAAACGTCTATCTTCCTTCGCTCAGCCTTTCTTATGATCCAGTTCTTGCATCCATAGATTTCTATGGGGAATACCATTGCTTTAACTATGTGGACCTTTGTGGCCAGTGTGATGTCTCTACTCTTCACTACTTTATTGAGATTGGTCATTGCTCTCCTTCCAAGAAGTCTTTTGATTTCCTGGTTGCAGTCTGCATCTGCAGTAATCCTCGCACCTAGAAATACAAAGTCTGTTACTGCCATCACGTTTTCTCCCTCTGTTTGCCAGTTATCAATCAGTCTGGTTGCCATAATCTTTGTTCTTTATGTTTAACTGCAACCCAGCTTTTGCACTTTTTTCTTTCACCTTGGTTATAAGGCTCCTCATCTCCCTCCTCGCTTTCAGCTTGAGCAACCACAGGTTTTGGTACCCATATGGGGACTCTTAGAACCAAACCCCAGCAGATACCAAATGAGCCCTTCTCCAAACAGCACTCAAGGACCATCTACCCATAGAACACCCCAAAAATGTTGAGGAACATTGGAACAAACCGAAGGTCTCCATCATCACAGCCTGCGAAGAAACTATTGGATACCAAACGAAGAAACATCAAGATTGGTTTGACGAAAATGACAATGAGATACAACAGCTAATTGACAAGAAAAGGAAAGCCTTCCAAACATGGCAGAGAGACATCAACTGTGCTGCTAAGAAAAAGATCTACACCAGTGCAGAAGCTGAAGTCCAAAGAAGGGCAAGAGAACTCAAGAACATCTGGTGGACAAAGAAGGCTGAAGAAATCCAATGCCTGGCAGATACCCATGATGCTCAGGAATTTTTCAAAGCCACAAAGGTCATCTATGGACCAAGAAATCATGACATACAGCCTCTACGCTCATCAGATGGAACCAAACTTCTGAAGGACAAAAAATCAATTGCACTATGTTGGAAAGAACACTACCAAAGCCTCCTGAATCGCAGCTCCAATGTGGCCGAAGAGGTTATCTCACAAATGTCGCAACAACAAACCAGGGATGAGCTTGCAGCACTGCCTAGTTTGGAAGAAGTCATCAATGCCATCAGCCAACAAAAAAATAACAAAGTCAGCGGACCTGATGGGATCCCTGCTAAAATCGTTAAAGAGGTGACACACCAACTTGAGCTGACACACCAACTCCACCAGCTCATTGAAAAAATGTGGGTGACTGAGAAAATCCCAGCAGATTTCAAGGATGCCACCATCATCAAAAATGGGATAGTTTCTGCAGTCTGTTCTTTCCCTCTTCAAAAAAAGGGAAAGAACAGACTGCAGAAACTATCGAGGTATCTCCCTTCTAACCTCAGCTGGGAAAATCCTCGCAAGAATCCTTGCAAACACCTTCTCCCCCTCTCAGAAGACACCTTTCCAGAATCCCAGAACGGCTTCTGCCCTCCAGAGGAACAGTGGACATGATCTTCACTGCACGACAGCTCCAAGAAAAATGCAGGGAACAAAATCAACCTCTGTACATGGCATTCATTGACCTTGCAAAGGCATTCAACACAGTAAATCACAGTGCTCTCTGGACCATCCTCCAAAATATCGGGTGCCTTAACAAATTTGTGAATATCCTGCGGCTCCTCCATGATGACATGACGGCAACATTCTTGGACAGCAATGGCTCCCAAAGTGACCCATTTAAGGTGGAATCAGGTATCAAACAGTGGTGTGTTATTGCCCCAACTTCTTCATATTCATCGCTATGATACTTCATCTTGTTGACGGGAAGCTTCCCACCGGAGTGGAAATAATCTATTGGACAAATGGCAAGCTATTTAACCTCAGCAGACTGAAAGCCAAAACCAAGGTTACAACAACACCTGTTATAGAACTCCAGTATGCTGATGACAACGTCATCTGTGCGCATTCAGAAGAAGACCTACAAGCCACTCTAAACACTTTTGCAGAAGCATACGAGAAACTCGGCCTGTAATTGAACATCGAAAAAACCAAAGTGCTCTTCCAGCAGTCACCAGCCAATCCCTCTCCAATGCTAGAGATACAGCTTAATGGTGTAACATTAGAAAATGTTGACCATTTCTGCTACCTAGGCAGCCACCTCTCCACCAAAGTCAACAGTGACACCGAAATACAACACTACCTGAGCTATGCGAGTGCAGCGTTTTTCTGAATGAAGCAGAGAGTGTTTGAGGACCGGGACATCTATAGGGATATCAAGCTATTGTCCTCCCAACCCTACTATATGCCTGTGAGACGTGGACTGTCTACAGACGTCACATGCAACTCCTGGAACAATTTCCTCAGCGCTGCCTCCAGAAAACCCTGCAAATTTCTTGGAAAGACAAGCGGACAAATGTCAGCATGCTGGAAGAAGCAATGACCACCAGCATTGAAGCAATGGTCCTCTGCCACCAACTCCGCTGGACCAGCCACATGCCTGACGGAATGTTAGTGGGCAGGAAAAGAGATTTAAAGATGGACTCAAAGCCAACTTTAAAAACTCTGGCATAGACACTGAGAACTGGGAAGCCCTGGTCCTTGAGCGCTCCAGCTGGAGGTCAGCTGTGACCAAGCAGTGATGTAGAATTTGAAGAGGCACGAATGGAGAACGAAAGAGAGAAATGTGCCAAGAGGAAGGCACGTCAAGCCAACCCTGACTGGGACCACCTTCCACCTGGAAACCAATGCCATCACTGCAGGAGAACATGCAGATCAAGAATAGGGCTCCACAGTCATCTACGGACCCCACTGCACACTGCACACTGATCCTGGAAGACCATCCTACTCGGACAACAAGGGATTGCCTAAGAGGGGACTCTTAGAACTGAACCCCAGCACATACTAATGGCCCATTGTATTGTGAATTTTGTGTAAATGCGTTTCTAAAAGTTTTAAAGTACATATTTTTATCTTAGGAATATACACATTTTATGTAGAATACTTCCTTCTGGAGGTGTTTATTAGTGCTCATCTCTCATGTGGCAAAGTGTAAGTGTGTTTCTACACTAGAGACAGATAATCTTGCACAGTATTCTAATGGTGTCAGAGACACAGCTTCTGTAATGCTAATACTCTATTCTATTCCACTCCTAGGAAACAGAAAGATCTTTCATGCTTTGAACAGCCAGGTTAGATATACTGTATTAACTATAGTGTAAGAAACTTCTGTTCACATTATTCAGCTAAGTTGTAGCAAAAGATCCAGCACACCCAGCAGTTAACAGCAGCTGGTACTTTAGCAAAGACTTACCACAGAAGTTATTTGAAAATTACAGTGTGTCCTTGGTATCCACTGAAGTTTGGTTTGGGGCCCCTCAGTGAATATTCAGATCCTTGGATGTTCAAGTTCCATTATATACAGTGGTGTAGTAAAATTGTGCCTCTTATATAAAATGACAAAATGGAGATTTGATTTTGGGAGTTTTATTTTTGGAATATTTTCAAGCCATAGACGATTGAATCCATGGATTCAGAATCTGTGGATATGGAAGGACAACTGTAATGATGATGGTCTTTCATATTCTTCAGAAATAAAGTATTTTTCTATTTGGCTGTAGACTTAACCAGAGAAACTACACTCTATTTAAAGGTGTGAAGCTCTCATGCAAACATCTAGAATTTCACAGACAGCCACCAGTAACATTTTGATTACACTGGAGGTGGAAAAGAAAGTCCAAATTGATGGAAACTAGTTATTTGCATTGCCTGTGAATCATATGCAAAGTCTGCAGGGCTCGCTCACATGTTGGTGTTGTGAGATTTATGTAATATGGGGAGGAACTGAACATACCTATTTCTTTCAGATCCCTGAAATAAGTGTTGAGTACAGAGGTATATTTTTGGCTATAGTATCCTCTGGAGCACTGTGATTAGTTTTCTATGCAATGTATGTTTTAAAAAAAATTAAGATGCCCTTAAATATAGGAATTAGCTCTGCTTCTGATGTGCATCTGGATAATGCTGTTCAGTTTTGTTATTACAAAGCTGTTTAAGGTGTAGGAAAAGACAATGGAGTCAAATAAGTAAAATAGCTGCTTAATATCTGATAGCACTATCTACCTAATCCTACATTACATTTAAATTGCTTCATGCAGATTTTGATTAGCAGCCTTTGGCTGACATCCCACAGGCTGTCCTTATTTTTAGAACAATGAAGTAATTAAAATGGAATTAAAAGTGTGTGGCCGGCATTTGAACAGCAGAGGGTGCTGAAGCCTTGTGCAGTTTGTGTGATTTCTGTTTGATAACGAATTGAACAAGATGCATGAAATTGGAAGACCAGAAGGGTCTTGCTACAGACGGCATTCAAAGATATGATTAGGTCATACTTGAGGACACGGGAAGAAGCTAAATGATTAAGAGTTTTAAGGAGACAAGAGGCTTCTGTAGTAGGTGGAATATGTCAGATGATCCAATGAGAGTACTTTACACCAGGAATATCTAAATACCAGAGAAGAACAATATCTATATTGGTAGTCTGAAACGTAATAGCAACAATAAATGAATTCCAGACTGAAGCAATACTACAGAGAGTGAGGCCTCCTCCAAATTGAAATGGGTATTATCCAGAGGAATCCAAGTTAAATTGAGGTCTTTTTAAAGCTGGGCTTTTTTGCTTGCCTCTGAGATGATGATTAGCTAAGGGTGGTAAATAGGCTATCACTGGCAAAATATATAATTTTTGTATACATCTTGGCACCTCTTTTGGTGAAGGGTAGAGTCCTCCTGGGTTCTGGATGGTGGCTGAGCTGAGCAATTTGCTTTCACTTATAGATCATGGGTTTATCTTGCAGTAAGTGACCAACCAGGGAACAACCCAATTATTGGATTGCCCTTAGGACCTTAGTGTTTTGCCCAGAGGATGAGGATGTCTATGAAGGATGCCAAAGTTGACATCTGGCCTCAGCTGGACACGCACCAGATTACTTCCCCCTTTTACTCCCTTCCAGGTTCAACACAAATCGGTTATAAGTAAGGAAAATAATAGAATGTAGGGGGATTTTTTGTGGCAATGCTACCTTCCAGCTATATATTATTTATATTAACTTTATTTGTACCCCGCTAGCATCTCCCGAGGGACTCGATGCGGCTAAAGGATTGGTTTTTCATGGCTGGCTTTCCTTTCTTAACTTCCAGTAACAATGCTTTTGAGGGGGATATGGAAACAATAACTTGTCCATTGATATCATTTGCACAAAAATCAAACAGCTCTTGTTGATCAGAGTTCCATAAGACCTCCATCTGGTGTATGAAATTTATTATGTTACATCCTTACAATGTGCTATTTCAATCAAAAGAGCACACATAATCATTGTAGAAAGAAATGACTTCACACACATCCATTCCTTTTAAGGATTGTTTGCACAATTCCCATGCTTTGTATCTGTTTTGCTTTTCCCAGTAAGAGATCACTATGCTTGCATACAGGATTGGCTTGTATAAAGAAATATGCCCCCTTTACAGTCCAAATACCTGAAATCTACAAGATCAGATCTTGGATGGGGGACACCTAATGAGTACCAGGTACTGTCAGCTATATTTGAGAGGAAGGAACTGGCAAAACCAACTCTGAAAATTCTCTGCCTAAGAAAACTGCATGAAATTCGTGGGATCACTATAAGCCAATAAGCAACATGGAGGCACATACGTATAGCCATGTAGGAAATTAGATTTTCAAAATAAGGTTCTAAGCCAAAACAAATGGGCATATGAATCAAAAACTGAAACCAGGCCTTTTTGTTGTTAGACATCCATCAAAAGGGACTTAGCTTACATTGTGGAGTGTCCTGATATATGAATAAGTAATAGGTCCAAAATCCCACCTTGTAATACTAGTGTTTAGAATCCCTACCACACTTAATGGCCAAAAGGAGCATCATTTCTTTTGCTTCGTCAATCAAATGTTACATCAGACTGGAACCTACTTAGCTTTCTCACCCATTTCTTTTAAATGCCTTGGTGTTGTATCTATGATGCAACATGTCCCTGTTAAATACATTGGAGGACATATTCTCATAGACTGGTTCTAGTTTTATTTTATTGCTTTACTGACATTTAAATCAATGTCTTTCAAATGTTGGTCCTCTAGGTGTTTTAGAGACCATTATCTAACCAAGGCTGCACCAATCTAGGCAGGACTTGAATGTTAAATTTTACATAAAACGTAGGATCAATTGCGCTTGGCCTTAACTATTAACTTGAAGCCACTTGAGACTGTTAAAGTTCATATGGTGTTCCTCAGAAAGCACTGTTAACAATCTTAATAGACTTCTTAAGCAGTATGTAATTGGTGTAACAATTCAATACAAGTTTGTGGAGAGTTCTAAATATCAGATCTGCTTCTTTCTATATGTTTATAGTAACATGTTGGTAAATCTGCTAGCGTGGTTTTTTTTACAAAAATATAACCTGATGAGCACTATACCTTCATTTATGTATCACCTTTTACTGAGCCTTTCCAAAATATAATATATGTGAACAAATGTCTCTAGGTGTTTTGAATTCATTATTTGTTTAGATAATATATACTGATAGAAATGGGAAATGTTTATTTAACAGTACCCCATTTGATCAGTGGGTCTTTTTTTTTTTTTTAAATAACCCTATCTGCTGTTGTGGTTTTTTAAATTGTATTTTCATGTATGCTGTATTCTTATATGCTGCATTTTGAGAGAAGTATAGCCCAAAAGCTTGTTCTAACATCTGCTTAAACAGCAGTGGATGTTGCACAATACCACCACAATTTGGAATGTGTGGTTATTTCTGACTAGGCTAACTTAAAGGCAAAATACACAATGCATGTAGATAGAATTATATCTTGACAGTCCTTTTTCACTTTGTCATTTTGGAATAGGGGCGGTGGGGTTAAGCAGGAGTGGATGGGGTCAACAGTTAATTTGTTCTTTCCAGTCACCACTTGACTTTATCAGATAATCTTACTGCTAGTTTCTTTTTCAGCATGATGTCAAATGACATTGTCTCCCACTCATTCTAGATTTCGCTCCCCTTTCTTATCTTTTTGATGTCTAACTTGGCCTTCAGACTTTTAGCCCTTGATGTTGGTTATGATCTAAGGGTTACACTTCTTGGAAATCTTAATTTGTTTCTATATTTAAGGGAGAGAAAAGAATGCCTAAGTCCAAAAGTGTACCTAATGGTTAAATTGGAGAGTGTAGATCAGATAAGTTAAGGAACAGTTTGCAAGGAATTACCTTTCCATTGGTAAAAGTCGTTATTTTATGGACTGTTTGTTTTTAATACAGTAATACATGATATAAGAAAAGTTGTGTTTTTGTTTGATAGAGATGAAGATGATATCAATGATGTGACTTCTATGGCTGGAGTCAATCTGAGTGAAGAGAGTGCATGCATATTGACATCTCATTCTGAAGCAGTTGGTTCAGTCATCCAGTCTTGTCCAGAGGAACTCCTCCTTTCTTTGGATGCACTGCAGAAGAAGATCTTAGAAATAGGTGAGAAATCTTAAATTTGGAGAATACTCCAGGTCATAATGTGGACTTCTCATATCTTAGCCTTGATTATTCATTTTCTGAATGTACTGTCCTCACTCTTTACTGAGCACAAAGACTTATTTAAAGACGGGCAGTTCAGTTCAGTTCACTTTATTTCTTAATTAGTCGCTCTCCACCAAGGTGCTCCGAGTGACTTACAATCTAAAATAGCATTTACACAATATAAAAACATTCAACATAAAAACATTCAACAGTGACTATTTGGCAAATTAGATCTGATTACTTAAATGCACAACCAAACAGCCAAGTCTTGAGTGCCTTTACAAAAGGTCGCAACTCCGACATTGCCCTAATGTATGGAGGCAAAGAGTTCCACAGAATTGGAGCATAGGTCGAAAAAGCTCTATGCCTTGTAGCTTCCAGGTGTACCTCCCTAGGGCCCGGTATGTAGAGGAGATTTTCCTGGGTGAATCGAGATGACCACTGATGGAGAAAAGGAATGAGGCAGTCCCAAAGATATAAAGGTCCTTGGCCATTTTGAACTCTAAATGTCAGGATCAGTATCTTGTAAGAGATCCGATGTTCTATTGGTATCCAATGCAGTTGTTGCAGAATTGGTGTGATATGGGATCTTATAGATGATCCTGCTAGCAGCCTGGCTGCTGCATTTTGGACCATCCGAATCTTCTGAGTTGTTGACTTCGGAAGGCCGGCATATAAGGTGTTGCAATAGTCCAACCTCGTGGCGACTGCTGCATGGATTACCATTGCCAATGCTTCTACCGAAAGGTAGGATGCCAATTTCCTTGCCTGGTGAAGATGAAAAAAGGCCTGCTTACTTATGGCAGTGATCTGGACCTCCATCGTCCACGATGAGTCCAACACAACCCCAAGGCTTTTAACAGTGGCAGATGGAACCAGAGCTTCCCCATCGAAATCAGGCAGAGACTGGATTAATTCTGGCGGCTGGCCAGGCCAGAGTATCCCAGTTTTTGCAGGATTCACTTTTAGTCTGCTCGCTCGCAGCCAACTCATCACTGCTTCCAAACACAGCCTAAAGTTCTCAGGAATCGCGGTTGTCCCAGGTTTGAGATGCAAGAGTAGCTGGGTATCATCTGCATACTGGTAGCACTCTATGCCAAAGCTCCGCACCAGTCCAGCAAGTGGCCGGACGTAGATGTTAAATAACAGGGGTGAGAGGATAGCACCCTTGGGAACTCCACAGCAAAGGCAGGAGCTCTCAGAGCTTTGGCCTAACCACTCCACCCTCTGTGTCCGGTCCCGGAGGAATGAACTGAGCAATTTCAGGGCTAAACCTCATACACCAGGCATAGCCAATCGATGAATCAGCAAGTCATGGTCCATGGTGTCGAATGCAGCGGTGAGGTCCAAGAGTACCAATAGCGCTGATCCACCTCAGTCTAACTGATGACGAATTTCATCAGTAATAGCTACCAAGACAGTCTCTGTCCCATGACCTGAGCGAAAGCCTGATTGAAAGGGGTCCAAACCCGCAGTCTCATCTAAGAATTGCTGTAGGTGCCCTGCCACTGTCCGCTCAATCACCTTGCCCAAAATTGGAAGGTGAGCGATAGTTACTAGCTATGGTGTTAAAGTGACAAACTAATTGATGTCTTAGTGCCATTGAAACAGATGTTTAGAATGTGCAAATATTTCAAATATTAATATTTGAAACTGGATATTATTATTTTCAGGTCAGTTCTGCTGATGTTCAACCCATTCTAGTTCTTGGAACCAACATGTAGTTAATATGCACAGGTTGGCCCTTTGAAACTTATCCAAGAAATCCTAAAACTTAATGTTTAATCTCAGAGTGGAACTAGATTTATTACTAAGAATAATTACTACCTGGGTCCTCTGAGCTTTAAGGATAGAGCTTTGATTCTTACAACTCCATGGGATAGCGTTTCTTCTTCAGATTTGGTCAACAAATGAATCTGAGCCAATAGGTGAAATGAATGTTCTTCCTCTGGGCTTGTTGACATCACTTCATCCTTTTTGCTGCTCCTTGAATATAACAACAACAACAACTTTCTTTATATTCTGCCCTGTCTCCCCAAAGGGAGTCAGGACGGATTCCAATCACATAAAGGCAAACATTCAATGCCTGAATACGACAACCAATACACATAATAGAAAAAATAATAATAACCCAATTATATAAGAACAAATTACAACTTAACATCTTACCACCCCTCTTCTATGTCAGCTCTACTGGCCGCCGATCCATTCCGGGCACAATTCAAATTGCTAGTCTTGACCTATAAAACCCTATACGGCTCCGGCCCAGCGTAACTATCCAAATGTATCTCCTTCTACATCCCACCTAGGAATTTAAGATCTTCTGGAGAGGCTCTGCTCTTGGCCCCGCCCTTGTCACAAACGAGACTGGTGGGGACGAGGGACAGGGCCTTCTTGGTGGTGGCCCCTCGCCTGTGGAATTCACTACCTGGGGAAATTAGATCATTGTCATTCCTCCTGTCTTTTAGAAGGAAATTAAAAACATGGATATGGGACCAGGCCTTTGGGCAATCTGGCAGACTGACAAGGACAATGATTACAAGAGCTATGGAAACGGATTATGATAAGCTGAATGGAATCACTAATTACAGAACTCGGTGAAACGATGGCCACCAGGCTGGCTTCTTTTCTAGTAGATTTTATTGTATTAACTCAATGTTTTAATAATTATAATCACTGTTTGTTGTGTATTTTATTGTGTTTAATTGTAGGCATCGAATATGTGCCGGCTCGAAGCCGCCCTGGGTCCCCCCAGGGGGTTGAGAAGGGCGGGGTAAAAATACCCTAAATAAATAAAATTAAAATAAGACATAACCTGTCACGTAAATTATATCAACAGAAAACAAACATCAAACAGAAACATCAATTTCCCAAAGCCGACAGAATTCATTGGGGTATATAAGTTGATTATTGCCAAAGATGTTAACTGGACTAGCAGGGTAAACAGAGCCTGGATACAGATAACAGATTTTAATCAGAGATATAGTGGCAGTGTCATTGTCTAATCCTGATACTGTTACTATATCTCTATGTTTCTGTACTACAATTTTGGAAAGGTGGAGTACTATAACTCTGCAGAATTCACCGTCTTGCCACGTCTGGAGTTCGTGGTCAGGCCCTCAATTGGTTCAACTCATTTCTCCGGAACCGAAGTCAACGCGTGGAGTACATGGATCAAGTCTCTGATAGATCCCCCCTCCTATGTGGGGTCCCCCAAGGTGCAATTCTCTCTCCTCTTCTCTTCAACATCTACGTTAGACCCCTTGCTAGTTTGGCTCGGAGTTTCGGCCTGGACTGCTACCAATATGCAGACGATACCCAACTTCTGCGTCTGGAGTCTGGAGCAACGTCAATTCCAGACAATTTCATCCTATGTCTGGAAGCTCTGTCAAACTGGGTAAGTGCTAGCAGACTGAAGGTGAACCCGGCGAAGACTGAGATTCTCTGGCATGGCCGCCCAGCAGGTCTGACTCCTCCATTACCCACCTTCGATGGTGCCGCCCTATCTCCATCGACCACTGTTAAGAGTTTAGGTGTCATCCTGGATTCACAGCTGACAATGGAAGCTCAGGTCACTGCTGCCAGCAAACAGGCCTTTTTCCATCTACGACAAGTGAGGCAACTGGCACCCTACCTATCTGACGAGGCTCTGGCAACTGTCATCCATGCCACAGTCACGTCTAGGCTGGACTATTGCAATGCCCTGTATGTGGGCCTTCCGATGTCTATGACCCGAAAGCTTCATATTGTTCAGAATGCGGCAGCCAGATTACTCACAAGAACGCCCATGAAATGCCATATAACACCAGTGCTGCAACATTTACATTGGCTTCCAACTGAGTACCATGGCCTGTATAAGATGCTAGTTCTGACCTTTAAAACTCTTTACGGCCAGGGTCCATCGTACCTTAGGGACCGCCTCTCATTCTCCCATCATCGGAGGTCGCAACGACCAGTCCAACGTGACTTACTCTATATACCAGGTCCTAGAGAAGTGCACTTGGAAAGGACCAGGTGCAGGGCTTTTTCTATTTCTGCCCCTGCCTTGTGGAATTCCTTGCCGCCCTACATGAGAGCCATGCGTGACTTAGGGCCTTTTACTCTCGCACTTAAGACCTGGCTTTTTACTAGAGCATTCAAATTTAGCTGTAAATCGCCTGGAGCATTCTCAGATGGAGGGCGATTAATAAGTTATTAGATGATGATGATGATGAGAATTGGTTTTAATGATAGGGTAGAGAGCACTGTATGCAAAGCTCTATGCAGCGCACCTCCTTGAGAATTGTACAGTGTTTTGGAGAAGGTCACAATTGCTAAATGGCTCTGTGGCCATTGCTCCAAGAATTATTTCAGGGAAAATGAGGGTCTATTGGTTGGCTTAGAAGTTGTCAATAGCTGGCCAGGCAATAAATACTAGCCAGCATTGGTGCTGAAAGTTCTATTTCTGAAAATGTTTCCCATACTTTGCTTTAATAAGACAGATACTCCTAGAATGGTCTTCCTTTGGAATACCCCATTAGTCTGATAGGTAAGTTCTTATTGTGAGGTGGAAGAAATGCAAACCCTGGATACGTTGTTCTCACCTGGACAGTTATATCATGGAGAGGAGGTCTGTTCTAAAAACAGTGCCACAAAAATTATTTAAAACTGTGCTATTCCAGGCCGGTGTTCTGTTTTAATGAGAATGGTCTTCACATTTAGGGAGAATATCAGCAGTGTGTTGGAACAATGTGATCTTAGACTAAAGTAGGCAGCCTTGGGAGGTTAAGGAGTTACATTAGCCCTCAAGAAGAGTTTAGAAAACTGCAACATCCCTCCAACAACACCCCAGATGTCCTATATGGAGATCAGGCATATTTGGCACCCCCTTCCCAAATCATATTAGGCTGGGTTGTTGGGGGGGGGGGGGGTAAGCAACAGAAAGAGATATTCAGTTCTTGTGGGTTTTTTCGGGCTATATGGCCATGTTCTAGAGGCATTTCTCCTGACGTTTCGCCTGCATCTATGGCAAGCATCCTCAGAGGTGAGGTCTGCTGGAGCTGGGAAAAAAGGGGTTTATATATCTGTGGAATGACCAGGGTGAGACAAAGGGCTTTTGTAAGTTGGGCTAGGTGTGAATCTTTCAACTGACCACCTTGATTAGCATACAATGGGCTGACTGTGCCTGGAGCAAACTCTTCTTGAAGGGTGATTAGATGTCCCTGCCTGTTTTTCTCTCTGCTGTTTTTGCTGTTGCAATTTTAGAATTTTTTAATACTGGTAGCCAGATTTTGTTCATTTTCATGGTTTCTTCCTTTCTGTTGTGGATTTCATGTTTTGTGGATTTCAATGGCTTCTCTGTGTAGTCTGACATGGTGGTTGTGAGAGTGGTCCACAAAATGCTGGACCACTCTCACAACCACCATGTCAGACTACACAGAGGGGTCCAATTTACAGAATCCAAAGAAATGCAACATTAAAGTGTTGTCTGAATATCTTTAAACTCCATTCTTTTTATTAACATAGTTGGACACATCAGTATTTAGTACTGCTCTAAATCATGGCCATCCTTATTATCAATCATATTTGAGCTATCATTTTGTTTACCGCATCTCTTAATTTAAGGGTATGTTTGAAAGCTACTTGAGTGAAGCTATCTTGCATCAGTGAACAACACTGTTTAAATCCAACGCTTAACTGGTAAAGAACACATTCCAGCAATTTAATGCAAGACAATTGTTTTATGTTGATAGTGGCTTGTCTAATTTGTGCTTCGAAAGCAGGAGCCACACCTGTCTGTTTTAAGTCTGCATTTTATTTTTGATGTCAAAGTAGGTCGCTTTTGTGCATCAACATACATTTTGTGTTCTTCAGTCATCACATCCCAGAAGAGGGAGTGCAGGTGCAAGAAAATGCCTCTGGGTATGGGTTTAAGTCACTTGCTACTCTAACATTGAATTGGATATTCACTCTACCTCACTAAACCTGTGCTGATGGAGGTCAGTTGTCAACCAGAGAAAACTTTTATTAGTGTATGTGCAACTTGAGGGCATTGCAGAGGTGAAGCATGGTCTTAGCACAGGGTTCAAGGAGCTTCACTAAAAGCAATTTGCCTTGGTGTTGATGCTCTGAGAATACCAGCAGGAGTGAGGAGAGTGGATGGTGATGCTTAAAGGGCAAAAAGAAGAGCTCATCTACCAAGTTGCAGAGATAGTAGTAGAGAGGGAAGGGGGATGCATTAGGAACCTAATTGAGTTCGCTGTTTTCGAAGCAGTTCTCTTGGGGGTGTAGGTCATCTTGCCATCTGTTGTTGGGATGGCAGGGGTACAGAAAGGGCTCAGACTCAGATGCCTGAAGTATGTTGCAAAAACCATCTCTGTTCATTAACATGTCAGAATTTAACAAGCACTGTGTCAAAAAGGGCAAAATGTAATTCTCTGTTTTTTTAATTACTGAAATTAACAGAATATGGCACTAATTTCTACTGCTACTGTTTCTCTCCTTCTCCAAACCACAAGGCTTGATTTCTGTATTCTTATTAAGTTTGTCCTATAAATGACCTTGCAAGGAGAGTGATTCTAGAGGCTAAGTGAAACAATGTCTATTTTCTGAAGCTGTGGGCTAGGTTTTATTAATGTAATGTCTAAGATCTTTGAAGTTGTGACTTTACCAGGAAAATCACAATCTCCCAAACCTTTATTCATAATGGGTATGACTTCCAGGGGGAACAGAATACCTGCTGTGCTAATTATTTCAATTATCAGCTAGTACTAAAACACGTAATGGATTTTTTCTGCCTCCACAGGTAAAAAGCATGGCATTACGGAAGTTAATTCGGATGTTCTGAACTTGATCTCCCATGCTACACAGAAGAGATTAAGAGGGCTTCTGGAGAAACTGACTGTAATTGCTCAACATCGCATGGTGACCTATAAGGTAAAAGAAAAAAAGAAAACCTCATTGGGCTTCTTGATCTGAACAGTATTTTGTTAGTGGCATTTTAAATTGAGATCATGCACCCTAAGTTTATTATGAAGAATGATAACATTTAAGCACATAGTATCTTGATTATTAGGTTGTACTAAACCCTAACTTGACTAAAAATAAATAGAAAATTGATGACAACTGCAAAGCCACAAAGTCCCTATTCCATTGTAACCTTCTGAAGGATAACAATATGGGATTTTTTCACTCTTTCTTGTGCATGTGTGGGTGCTAACAGATGCCTTTGACTTCTGTGCAATCTAGAAGATATTTGGCCATGTAGGATCAAACATGATCAGTGACAATGACACAAATGTATATCAAATGATATCTCCCAGCTTGAGTGTTTCACAACCAAGCTGTCTCATCTAAAGTTCTTCCATATATATTAGTAAGTTTTTAACTCTAACGTGGGATTTGCCCTTGCCTTCCTCTGAAGCTAGAATGTGTGACTTGCCCAATGTCATGGAGTGGATTTGCATGACTGAGGGGGAATTCAGATCCTGGTCATATTCTAAGGCTGAAATCACTATAGCACCCTGTTTCTTTATGGACTCGTTTTGGGGAGCCTCAAGGCTTGAGAACTGGAAAATGGTGGCTAAGGCACATTACCGATTATTTTCTGCACTACAAGCACTACATATTGGAATAACTTTTTATATACAAATATACATTAGAATTTCTAGAGATCAGAGATTCTAACAATTTTATTTAGACCTAAATATTACAGTGTAACTCTTAGGAGTGAGAGGTCTTTTTAAATTTTATCTCAAATGTTATAGTTGCAGAGAATATGAATGATACTTTTCTTAAGTTCTAATTTTCACTTATAGAAAAACTGCTTTTCTGTCTTTACAGGAGCTAGCAACGGTGGTGGATTTGGAAGTCCACCTCTGTTGCATTACCAGTGGTTTTACAGATGTTGTTGGACTGCTGTCACCAGCCTTGTTCATTGGCCACACTGGCTGAGGCTAATAGTGGTTTAAGTTTAGGAGCATCTGGAACACTGCAGAGTTCTCAAAACTGCTGTATATACTATGTGCTTAAATGTTATCATTCTTCATGGGCATTTGACTCACTGAACATTTGAAAACAGCTTGAGCGTTACCAGATTGCAACCAGGAGAACTTCCATATATTGTCTTAAAACACTTGTCATTCAGGAGGATGTGCAGCCAGGACTTTTCTGACCCATCTTCTTTCCTTCCTTGTCTTAGTTGACCAGATCCACATGACAAGCAGGGAGGAGATTTAACCATTGGTCTAGTGCAGTAGTTCTCAACCTGTGGGTCCCCAGATTCTTTGGCCTTCAACTCCCAAAAATCCGAAGAGCTGGTAAAGTGGCTGGGATTTCTGGGAGTTGTAGTCCAAATCATCTGGGGACCTACAGGCTGAAAACTATTGGTCTAGTAAGAGGATGGCTGTCTTTTCTCTGCTGAGAAATTCTAAAAGGTTGTTCCTGACAGCCCAATTTTAAATGAAACAATGCAAAATCTTTGTATTCTTCTGCTGTTAAAAGACAAATTTACCATGTTAGAAGATTAGGACATAAAATTATTTTTAAACAATATTGGAGCATTTGCAAGATGCCATACTTTGTCACCATTCAGATATATGTTCAGCACTTGTTATCCAAAATGTTTGGGACAGAAAGGTTCTATATTTCAGTTATTTCCCAGATTTTGGAATACTTGCATATGCATAATATGCGTAATAAGAAATCTTGGAAATGGAATCCAAGTCTAAACATGAAATCCATTTATGTTTCATATACAGTCTGAAGGTAATTTTCTACACTATATTTAATAATTTTGTGCCTGACACAAACTTTGTATACTCTGAACAACCAGAAAGCAAAGGTATCACTGTCTAGCCAGACATGTGAACTGTTTGGATTGCCAGGAATACTCAACCTGTAATTCTGCACTATTCAAAATTCAAAGCAATTTATTATTGTTGTCAGAGCAAAGCATGCTTGATACTGAACCTGTTCCTAGGTATTTTCTTTTCTGTGAGTATTTATTTGCAAATATTTGCAAGTTCAGTGCTGCACAAAGGTGCTGCGGTGCTGCATGTGCAAATATCATAAATTTTAAAAATGCCATTTCAAATACTGAGCCAGTACGTCATATCTTAGCACCCTGGATTTACACAGAATAAACATCTGAAAAGCTTTTAAGTGATGTAAATAGAAGCTGGGGACTCTTTTCCTTGTAGATCCTAAGTTTTGCAATCACTTTTCTGTATTAACTATAATGCAGGAAGTGGAATACAGGAGCTGATGTGTAACAGACCGGACTGTTATGTCCATCCAACCCAGTGTTGTCTGTGTTTGCCTCACAGTAGCAGTTCAGGATGTCAGCCAGAAGCCCTTCTCGTCACCTGTTAGCTGGTCTTTTGAAACGAAGAATGACAAGGGTTCAGCCTTGGACCTTCTTCATGTAAACTGTGTTCTCTGCCCATGAGATCTCAGCCTACATTGTTTTTGAGTTTCATCAGGCATCAGTGAAGCTACTCTTTGGTGCTGGGCTTATTTTTCTGAGCACACTGGCAGCTTATAATTAAACATAGCCTAAATTAATTAATGATAAGCCTTTTTCTTATACATGCAGGTACAACTGACATAATCACTAGTATCTTGGGTCTAGCTGCTGTGGTAGCAAATTATTCTCTGTGAAAGTGGGCAATTCCAATCTCTTTAAAAATAATTAGTAATCAGATCACTATTGCAGGAATTGTAAAAGATGTAAGTAACAGCAGGCTGATCAGTAGTGTTTTACTTCTAGGTAAATGTTTCCTTTTAGGCAGATCTAGGCACTACTTTGGAACGAAACTAATTTTCTAGATGCATTTCAGCTGAATGTTGGCCTGTTTTTGGAATGGAAAACTCTTTTTGCTGAGGGTGTCAGTAGCTGTGCAACACAGTTGACTTTTTTGACCTTGATTGCCTCTTATGCCATTGTCTAAAACCTTCTACTCAATAAAAAGAATTCATATTGTATTTTGACCCTAGTTTGTTAATCAGTTCTAGAAGATGGATTATTGCTCTTTCCTCTGCAGTTTAACTTCTACATAAAACTTCATGAAGAGGTGTTCCATGGATGGGGACTACAGTGTTGTCACTAATCAGATGACTTCCAACTATCTTCTATCACATCTAAGTGAGGCAGTCGGTCTTCTAAATCAGAACGTGGTGGAAGAAATCAGTTAGATCAGTGGTTTTCAACCTGTGGGGTCCCCAGGTGTTTGGGCCTACAACTCCCAGAAACCCCAGCCAGTTTACCAGCTGTTAGGATTTCTGGGAGTTGAAGACCAAAACATCTGGGGACCCATAGGTTGAGAACCATTGAGTTAGATGTAACTCTGTCAACTCAAATCCTGGACAAAACTATACACTGCCATTTAGCCATAGCGTATAAATGTCTAAATTATAAATGTTTGTTATAATTAAATATATAGGGAGGTGGAGATGATAAAGGTAGTTTTATAGTCTCTTCCCAATTCATTCAGAACTAAAATTGCCCTCCCTGGCACTGTTGACATACTTAGCAAAACATTTGCTCTGCATATACTGCATCCATAGTCAAAAGCTGCCCTATGCCTTCAATAAGGTTTTATGAAAGAGGCATTGTATATACTTTGCATTAGACTTAATCACTCCCCTAGTACAAGTAAAATAGAGATCTTAGAGGGTAGTTACAAGCCAATCAGATTTCTCTGTGCTCTGAAGGGGTTGCAGTTTCCTTAAATTATTGGGTTACTCATTGAGCCTTTTAAGTTTGAACTCTTTTCATAACTTATAGATTTAGAGATGCTTGTGTAGTTCTTTGTTAATTTATTTATGATTTTGCTTTTTCATGCAAAATCTTCCTGGCTCTCTGTTTTCATTGTTGCATCTGTTTCTAAGCATCACAAAGGCACCAGATCTCATCTGATTTTGGAAGCAAAGTAAGTTCAGCCTAGGTAGTACTTGGATGGGAGTCTACAAATGAATATTAGGTGTTGCACCCTGTATTTTTAGCAGAGTTTCTCAAACTGCTCCTCCAGATGTTTTGAACTTCAGCTCCCACAATTCCTGTTGTTGTTCATTTGTTCAGTCCTCTCCAACTCTTCGTGACCTCATGGAC
This sequence comes from Anolis sagrei, assembly GCF_037176765.1. Lineage (NCBI taxonomy): Eukaryota > Metazoa > Chordata > Lepidosauria > Squamata > Anolidae > Anolis > Anolis sagrei. The sequence continues at coordinate 58,202,632 of NC_090024.1, read as the reverse complement.
CAGTCCACGCCAGAGCTCCCTGTCGGCCGTCACCACCCCCAGCTCCTTCAAGGTCAGTCCAGTCACTTCAAGGATGCCATCCATCCATCTTGCCCTTGATCGGCCCCTCTTCCTTTTGCCTTCCACTTTCCCCAGCATAATTGTCTTCTCTAGGCTTTGCTGTCTCCTCATGATGTGGCCAAAGTACTTCAGCTTTGTCTCTAGTATCCTTCCCTCCAATGAGCAGCCGGGCTTTATTTCCTGGAGGATGGACTGGTTGGATCTTCTCGCAGTCCAAGGCACTCTCAGCACTTTCCTCCAACACCACAGTTCAAAAGTATCGATCTTCCTTCGCTCAGCCTTCCCTAAGGTCCAGCTCTCACATCCGTAGGTTACTACAGGGAATACCATGGCTTTGACTAGGCGGATCTTTGTTGCCAGTCTGATGTCTCTACTCTTTACGATTTTATCGAGACTGGACATTGCTCTCCTCCCAAGAAGTAAGCGTCTTCTGATTTCCTGGCCATAGTCTGCGTCTGCAGTAATCTTTGCACCTAGAAATACAAAGTCTGTCATGGCCTCCACATTTTCTCCCTCTATTTTCCAGTTGTCAGTCATTCTTGTTGCCATAATCTTGGGTTTTTTTATGTTTAGCTGCAACCCAGCTTTTGCGCTTTGGGTGACCCTTCACGGTTTCGCTCATGACATCATTGAGGTGCTCAAGCTCCAGCGCCACAACAAGGCGGTGATCCTTTGCTGGAGCCCACAATTCCTAACAGCTGGTTAGTTTGAGAAACACTGTTTTAGAGGAAGGGGCTGGCAAAATCACCTCTTAAGTATTCATTGCCTTTGAAAACCCTATGAAATTCATGCAGTCATTATAAGTCAATAAGCACATGCACACACATTGTAAACAACCCAAATACCTGTGTTGTGTTAGAAAAAATGTAAATACTGTTAAATCACTAATAGAGAACAGATATTGAGAGCTGACTTGGCAAGCCTTAACCTTGAGCAAAGTAGTTCTAAGAGATGCAATCTTGCTAAACAAAATGTCAATGTTTATTGTTTTCCCATTAAACGAATTCATCTTCACCATTAATAAAGACTCCAAAATCTGTTTTCAAGATGCAGAGTTTTCTGAGCCTTGATTCATATAGTATATTAATAAAATTAAAATAATAAATTCATTTTTCTCCTTTTTTTAGGATAAAGACATATACACAGTATCTAGTGATACACGGGCTCAACTTACATTTCTTGAACAGCTGGACCAGGTAGAGAAACAGAGAAGGGATGAAGAAGAAAGAGAGAAGTTGCTCCGTGCAGCCAAGGTGAGATAATTCAGAAGGGCATGGCATCCTCAAAGGATCCATGGTTTGTTGGTTTCATGGGAAAAAATTAAAGTCCTGCAGGTCTAAAGGTTCAAGGGAAAGAATGAGACTCTGAGAAAGCTTTCTTGAACAATTGAAGCTTTTTACTGGTTGAGTATTCCTTATCCAAAATGTTTGGGAACAGATTTTTTTTTTGCATTTTTTCGTATTTTGGAATTCTTATATTTTAAGAGATATCTGGGAGATGGGATCCAAGTCTAAACATAAAATTCATTTGAGTTTCATATACACCATATGCATGTAGCCTGAAGGTAATTTTATATAGTATTTTAATAAATAACCTTGTAAATGGAACCAAGTTTGTGTGCAGTGAACTGTCAGGAAACAAACGTTTCACTATCTCAGCCACCCATGTGGACTATTTTGGATTTTTGAGGGGGTTTTTTTTGGATTTTGGAATTCTGCATAAGGGATGCTCAACACGTACTTGCAAGAAGAAATTCAGAAAAGACTCAGATGGTTGTACAGAGCACCCAGAACTACTGTTGATCTTCTCAGCGGCATAAATGCAGTTGTTGTCCCTCAATCAAGTAGACCCATTGAGTCAATGGGAACTTAGTAAGTAAGGAACAATCTAAAATGCAAACCCTATTGTGACACACACTTATTACTATGCTGATGTGTAGACATATCATGCTTTAGCCTCTCATCATTTCACAATCTTTCAGCTTCTCTCCAGCTCTTGAGTTGTTTGCTATTTTATATAAGGAACACAATTTTGCCATGTAACGGTATATAATGGGACTTGAGCATCCTTGGATTTTGTATTTATAGTGTATCTGAGAACCAATCCCCTGTGAATACAGTGGGCTTGACTGTTCCTTTAGTTTGACCCTTCTTTAACACATTGAACTATTGCTTCCTAGATGTAAACTTTTGACCCATTTGTAATCATAGGAAATGGCAAACATTAGAAATTTGCCACAGGGTTCCAAAACCTAATTAAAAAGACCACATGCATATTTTGCTTAAATTTAGGAATGTCTAGTGTGATGTCTCGGCCTTGTATTATTTCCCTGGAGTTAGACTGTTCCATTCTACTAGAGTTTTAGAGTAGGAGTTTAGGATCCCCCTAGAGGCTGAGCTCAGTTGGTTCAGCCCATTCTGTCTCAGAGCCAGAATGGGCTGGTTATAGAACTTCGTTTCCCATTCTTTGTTAGTCTTAGCTTATAGATAGTTGCCAGATAGTGTCTGGTCTGGCCTAGCAATTTGAACAGGCCATCCTAATCATGTATTTGCCAAAGCTTATAGATAGATAGTCATAGATAGAATAGTTAGATTTGCCTTATAGATAGATTAGATAGTACATATACATAGAATAGTTATAGCCGTATTTGCCTTAGAGTTTATAGATAGATAGTTTGTATTTGCCCTATAGATAGATAGTTATAGATAGATAGTTTAGATAGTACATACCCCAGAGTTTATAGAGTATTTACCTCATAGAAATTATAGTTGTTTTTTACCTCAGATTCACACCTTTGTACATTGTTGTAATTCACCTTGATTATTTAGTAAACAATTGTTAAACTTAATCTTGTTTATAGAGTTTTATTTTGGGGGAATAATAGTAATTAGGGCATACCGATGGTCACTGGGAAAATAGCCAGACACATTTAGGTTTCTCATTAGATCTTCCTGGTGTGCCATCACAGTGATTAGGATCCTGATCGGCTTGTAGCCGATTCAAATTGCTTATAGAAAGTTATAAGAGAGAGCCCACTCCCTGCAAAGGGGGTGTGAGAGAAGAAAAGGCACTGTTTTCACAGTGATTAGGATCCTGATCGGCTTGTAGCCGTTTCAGATTGCTTATAGAAAGTTATAAGAGAGAGCCCACTCCCTCAGGGTGTGTGTGAGAGAAAAAGGCACTGTTTCCACTTTTCCATTGGAGAGTGTAACAAAGTTATAGGAATACTTGGGTGAAGTGTTGCTAAATTGAATACTTTTATAGTAAGGAGAGTTAGGGGCAGCTTTTAAAGTAAAAAAGCTGCCTGCCTGCCCTTTTTAAAGATATTGGAGGCTTGTTTCCTGTCAGAGAGTAAAAAGGGCAAGGCTAGCATCTGCTATTTGTCTTAAGGGGGCATTTGGCGCCAAAAGGGTTTTTTACAGTTTGGCAGCCATTTTGTGTTCATCCTTTAAGCCTACTATAATAACATCAGAACTGTGACAGCCTTATTGTCCCCTCAAAAAAAGATGCGGCAGCCATTTTGCCTGCATAGAGTTCTATGGGATTTGTGCTTATAGTCTAGAAAGAGCGGGAAAAGGTGTTTTGGGGCCTGTTTTTGCATTTTTCTGAGGGAAAGGAGTTACAATACTCTTTAACCTATTCCAGTAAATTGTTGTTTTGCTGTTATAGCATAGGTGGTGACAGCAGGCTGTGTGAACATTTTGCCTCACACTCAGTCCTCTTCACCCATATAGAGTTGTTGCCTCGGCAACCAGCAAACAACAAGAATGGATGGGCTTTCTGATGGAAGTGCAGACAGACATGTACACATTTCCCGTTCACATAGGGTTAGGCACCCCACAGAGAAGGCCCTACAGCTGTTGCTGGAAAGGGAAAGTCTTTTAATTGTGAAGGCAGAAAGTGCTTGGAAACGCCTGCAGTATGGCATGAACACCTTGTTAGCCTCCAGAGACCCTGAGGTAATAGCAGTGCACAAAGAAGAGCTCCAGGATAGTTTTTTACTCTGGAAAACTATTATAGAAAGACAACAACAAGTCCTTACAAACATGAATGATGATGATGCCCAAGCAAGGCTACAAGTATTATCACTGGACTATCAAAGTAAAGAAAGAGAGTTTAATTCCGTGCTTGAAGCTGCACAGTTTCGGCTTCAGGAATTTCAGCTGAGGGAAGCTTACTCTTTATCCCCTCCTAGAAGCCCCAAGTCCAGCAAGGGTTTCTACCCTCAGCGTCCCCTAAGTGTCAGATCACTTAGCCACCGTTCACATTCCAGTGTACATTCCAGCAAAAGTGCCTCATCTTCCCACAGTAAGATTTCTTCTGTGGCAGCTCAACATTTCAAAGAAGTTGAGAGGATGAAGTTCAAGGCGCAAATCTTGCAGGCAGAAGCTGAATCGGCTATGGCTGTGAAAGAGCTAGACTTCTCTCAACTAGAAGCTAGACAGGCCATACAGCAAGCTGAAATGGAAGCCCAGTTATCAGCTTTACAAAGCAAAAGAAATATAACTGAAAAGGCTAAAGAAGCGGCCAAGCTTGCAGTTAAGGCAAAAATTCTTGCCAAAGCTTTTCAGGATGAGTTAATTCCTGAAAATGTTAGGCTGCTGCCTCAGGAGGACATCGAATCAAAGATGTCATTTCTTCTCCTGTCTGACAAAGATGTCACTACCAAAAAGCTAAGCCCCATCTATACCAACACAATAGAGGATCTGCCTAATGCGGAGGGGGAAAGATCTGCACCTCAGCATAACCATCAGCCATCAGCATCAGTCTTTCATGAAGATGAGGGTCCTGTCAAAGTGCAGAAGTCTACAGCGGGGAGCCAGTCCTTTATGCTCTCCACCTGTTCCCCTGTTCCTGCCACCTGGTCCCTCCCTGACCCCAAACCTGAGAAAGAAGTTAAAGTGGAGTTTTTGGACAATGCACCTTGTGTCCAGAATTCCTTCGTCAATCAAACCATAGCCTCAGGTGTTTCTCCTTTGGGTCAGGGCGAAGGTGCAGAAAGGGAAAAGGCAGTGTTTTCTGCACGAAATCAAATGTTTTCCATGCCATCTGTGGCCTGGAACCCCTCCTTCTTCAAAAGCCCCAAGAGAGACTTAAAAGATAAGGGTGATGATTTGAGCTTCTCCAAAGAAGAGCAAAGACTTCTGGACATTCCAAGCAAAGAAGGAGTGCAGTCGGAAGAGGGAAGCTGGATAGCTCCCCTTCCCTTTAAAGACAATAAGCCTGACGAAGTGAGATCAGCCTTTGACTCCAGTGATACATCTGGCACTCCACCTAGCCTTCCACACTCACAGCAGGTGCTGCTTGCCAAAACTGTTGAGAAAGAGGCTCCATGTTCCAGTGGCTGCAACCCAGATTTTCTGGGGTCCAGTGCTCATGCATTCCATTGTGATTCTGAGCAGCTTGAGGCGACAGAGGCAGTGTTCCCTGCAGCATTGCCATCCCACAAGAAGGCATTGCTTAAAGAGTCAGCTTGTCAGGATTCCATTCTTTTGGAGCCGAACACTGTGCCTGATACCAGCAATAGGCCAGATGGCAACAAGAGCATTTCCTGTGCTGAGCCAAGTCGGTGGATTCATGTCGCCGCTGAGGAGAGACCTGCAGATATCATTTCCCGAGGGGCGTCTGCTCGGAGGTTGCTGCGTTCCAGCTGGCTGTCGGGTTCCGAATGCCTCGCAGACCCAGGTTCTTCAAAGGACAACACCTTTCCAGAGCTTCCTGAGTCAACTCCAGAGAAGAAAGGTTTGACAGCACTCCAACGAGGACATCAAGGTATGAGACATTGCTTTAAAGGACAAAAGTGCTTCCTGGAACTATTGGCTTATGGGTGTCACCCAAGAAGAGTGTCCGAGTGTGGATGACCATATCAGGAAGACTCCAATCAAGACGGACTCCAACTGAAAGACTAATACTCACCAAAGACTTATCACAGACTTGGTGGTTTTATTAAAGGTTTAAAGTTTGTTGTATTCTATTGTATAGAGTGATATGTGATAATGTATATGCAAATTTGTTCCAAATTTGAGCGGGGAGTGTGATGTCTCGGCCTTGTATTATTTCCCTGGAGTTAGACTGTTCCATTCTACTAGAGTTTTAGAGTAGGAGTTTAGGATCCCCCTAGAGGCTGAGCTCAGTTGGTTCAGCCCATTCTGTCTCAGAGCCAGAATGGGCTGGTTATAGAACTTCGTTTCCCATTCTTTGTTAGTCTTAGCTTATAGATAGTTGCCAGATAGTGTCTGGTCTGGCCTAGCAATTTGAACAGGCCATCCTAATCATGTATTTGCCAAAGCTTATAGATAGATAGTCATAGATAGAATAGTTAGATTTGCCTTATAGATAGATTAGATAGTACATATACATAGAATAGTTATAGCCGTATTTGCCTTAGAGTTTATAGATAGATAGTTTGTATTTGCCCTATAGATAGATAGTTATAGATAGATAGTTTAGATAGTACATACCCCAGAGTTTATAGAGTATTTACCTCATAGAAATTATAGTTGTTTTTTACCTCAGATTCACACCTTTGTACATTGTTGTAATTCACCTTGATTATTTAGTAAACAATTGTTAAACTTAATCTTGTTTATAGAGTTTTATTTTGGGGGAATAATAGTAATTAGGGCATACCGATGGTCACTGGGAAAATAGCCAGACACATTTAGGTTTCTCATTAGATCTTCCTGGTGTGCCATCACATCTAGTCTACACTTAAAAAAACCATTCAAATTCTTTTTGCTATTCAACAAACCACAATCAGTGAAGAGACATTTCTTTATCCAATTCTCAAATCATTTCAGACATTTTTCTCCAGATTTCACAGAATTCTTGGCAATTGCCATCCCTCACCAAATATTTCCATATCAAATATTACAATGGGGGTCAGTCATAGGAATCTCCTGTTATTATGGAGAACACATAATGAAATCCAGTTTTAAAAATTAAAATTCTCCTGCCCCCTCTCCCTCCTGAAAGCCTGCTCCTCAGATTACGCTCACCATGGGAGCAGATTTTGAAGATGTGTGGTTGTTTACAGAATAAAGGGGAAATAGCTTGCCAGCTCACTTTCTGTCATAGAAGCCATTCCATCAGTATTGTCATTCAATAAGATTGAGCCTTCTGAATATTTGGTCCTGTGGACATTTTTTTTGGACTTCAACGCTCTGAAGCTCTAACCAGCACAACATGATAGTGGGGATCTATGGGAGATGGAGAGCTAAAGGTTTTTTAAGCTGTCTTAAAATAACACCATACAGTATGGCGGCCATATCAGCAGGGGATATGTTACCAGATTTTGCTTGGATATGCAAAATCACAACAAAATACTGTACCTTATTGAAATGAAGGCATCTGGCCTAAGAATAACATAGTCATGTTTGAGAACACTGGAGATTTCTAGAGAAGACACATTTTGTTGAATATTGTAAAAAAAAACAAACATGGATATTAGCCCTGTGGATACATAGATTATCCTGCAATCCAGTATGCAAAGGGACTTCATAGCTCCTTAGAGAGTAAGAGAATGAAATAGGTAGCACACGCTTTTGTAGATAAAGTCTTCCTCAGATTCTCCATTCCATAATTCAGGTCAGTATTTATCACTGTAATGGAGATCTAGTAGACAATTTTAGCAAAATTTAACATACATATAGTTAAGAGTTAGCTGTGAGTCTTAACCTCACACCAGTCTGTCAATAGGCCTGGAAGTCTTTCCTTCCCATGTCTGATCATTCATGGGTGACTATCTGAAACTACATTATTACAGCCCTTGTAATTGTGCTATGTTGACATCTACCTAACATTATAAAATGGGAAGGTTTTAAAAAATAAGCTCCCTAAGGATGTCTGCTGTACTCCCCAATCTTCTTTTGCATCTGTGCTGCTTTTCTCACTCCCCCTTCTCCCTTTGCCAATGTCTGCTGCTGACATGAACATCATCACGCCTAGGCTGGACCTGACTGACAACGTTAGCATCATTTTTAGTTCAAGCTTGCTCTGGGCGAGAACAGAGGCAGCAGTCCCTGATGAAGAGATGGTTATAGGGCGGGCGACAGGGGTGGGGAGAGTGTGTGCCAATCTTGCCGGAGGCCTCAAGCCCCTACAGCTAAGGTTTCCAATCAGAAGAGAGAAATAAATGTGGCTTATTAAATATTTAAAAATACGTTGTGTTAGGGTGCTAGTTAATTCCTCTTGAATATCTCCCCCTTTCCTTTCCTTTTGATAGAGCCGTTCCAATAAAGAAGATCCGGAACAGCTGCGATTAAAGCAGAAAGCAAAAGAGGTAGGACTTTCAAGTTACCATGCTTGCCTTTGTATTCCAAGGGAAGGTTGGCAGCCCTCTCCTGGCAATTAGGTCAGGGTTTATTTTGCTGTTGCATACCATTTGCAGAGGCCTTGGGGAAGGACAGGAACTGCTGCAGGCAAGGGCAGCACTTCAAATGAGGTCAATGAATTATGAGCTCTTAACATTTTATTTTCATAGTTTACAAAGAACTATTTCTAGACAGGCCTAAACTACAGCAGTGTGCTTGGTAGGAATATAATGTGGGATTAGAAAAAGAAGTGGGGGGAAGACACTTTGAGATTTAGCATCTGGGACCGTACAATAGGCTACATTTTTCCAGGGTAATTGTTCGTTTTGTAAATCTGATACTGCTTATAATTCTTTGGCTGGGAGGCGGTACTGGGATTTAGTTTTAAATGGAAAACGCCTCTGGCTTTTAATTTTCTGGGCCCAGCAGTTTTCTGTTCTGGAATGGAGCCCTTGTTTCACACAGTTCATGTTTAGCTGCAGGGGTTTTAGTTTATAGCTTAGACTGGTTAAGCTTTCACTCCCAGAGGCCTCTGCATAGCAACTGCAGAAATCAACAAATAAGTTCATTTATGTCTGCTACAGCCTCCTCTCAGTAGCTGACTTTTTACATTTCCCAATATCCATTTCCTGACTTTTCTAGCCGGAGAGAAAAAAGCTCCACTAATTGGAGCTTATTTTAATTGAGCCTTAATATTGGATCTCACTGGAGTTGCCCCCAGAGCTACTAGGAACAGAATTAAATGAAAATACCTAAGGTTGAAGACTGTGAGTGAGAATTTTTTTACTTGACCTACAGATTCTTTTCCCTGCTGAATAAATCAAGCCTGTTCACATTTCTGATTAAGGATCTGACAGCACACAATAATAAAGACAATTGAGGTGTGAGATGTGTGATACGGAGCTGAAGAAATTGGTTTCTATAGTTACTCGACTGATTTCATGCCATTTTTAAGGATCTCTGTGGTAAATGAGTGATTTTTTGAGCAACCTTTTTCTTAACTGTGCCTCTTGAACTATGAAATTTGTTGTTGCTTAACATTGCTACGGTTGGCTTCTAGGTGCCAATAGCAGCAGCAGTAGGTTATTTATGGATGTTTTAAAGGCCCTTATTGTTTGGATTAATGTAGAAGGCAAGACAAAACAAATGGCAATCCAGTGTAATGGTCCCTAAATCAGTCTACTGCATTTCAACTAAAGTAAAGAAGTGTTTACAAAACAGGAGACTGGGAATGAAAGAATATGTCAAGACTCTGTGGGATCCTAAAAGTTTGCCAGCAAATTTTCCTGGTGGAGTTTGGAGGAATAGATCTGCATTGTCTGCTAAATAAAATATGTACCCATCCAACCCATAAATCCCAGGATTGCATCAGGTGGAACCATTATAGTATGAAACTCTATGGTGTTGTTCCCTTAGTCTGTGCTCCTCTTTAGTTTTTCACATCAATAAATTGCATTTCCTCAAAAGTGATCATTTATTCTATTACCATACACATTTATGAATTACTCAAGGGAAGGTTTGGGTGGCAAAATTATGGATTCTGCTAACTTGTATTTGCTCAAATACTTGACATGACCCATGGATCATTCTGCGGAGAGGGAAAAGCACCAGTGCTGTCCTAGGGGCCAGATAGTATTTTCTTCCACAAATACTCAAAAAGGCCAGAAGTGGCAAAGAAAGTACAGGGGGTCAGTGGACAAAATAAGCTCTTGTCTTATGCTACTCTACTCAGAAAGGGAGATGGTTCCTTTTTTGATAAGAGTTCAGGTATAGTACTCACATTGACCATGATCTAGTTGACCAAGGTTTTGTGGATTGATTTTTTTCTAACTAGAATTTCTAGACTTTTGCATGAGTATAGGGTATTCTAAGACAAACAGAGGCCCTTAGTAATGTGATCAATAAAGCTGGGATATAGTCATTTTTTACTTCTTTGTGCCACCAGTATGTTTAGAATGCAAAAGGATTCTTTGCCATTAGATTCTTAAGGTCTAAAGTTTATCAGAGGGGAAGGAAAGCAACATAACGATGATAGATAATTAGATATAATGTACACCATTTTCATTTACACATGCTTAGACTGTATTGCATTAAGGCAGGAGTAAATGAGCTTGTGGCATAAGCATGGTAGGTGGTTTGAGAACTGGACTGTACCTCTGGAGAACAGCTTGGAATCCCATGAAAATCCACTGGATGACTTTGAGAAAGTCACAGTCCTAGCCTCAGAAAGGTTTGTCATATGTTGAAAATGACTTGAAGGCACACAACAACAACGTGGCCTTGTGCTCTTCAAACATTGTGGGAATTACTCTGATTATTCCTGATTCCTGGCCATGGTGTGTAAGTCTTTTGGGAATTGTAGTCCAAAATATCTGAAAGACATCAGGTTGCTTACAACTTTCATGAGGTTATGGGAACTGGGAGATTGAACAAGTCCAAAGTAAGAGATGATATTATCAGTCTAGATAAGAAATAATGGTGCTGGCAGAAAGGCATTAGCAATAGATAAGCAAGGCCATCCAAAGGCAAGATGGATGGATGTTATCCTTGAAGTCACTGGCTTGACCTTGAAGGGAGTTGGGGGGTGGTGGCTGACGGAGCTCTGGTGTTGGCTGCTCCATGAGGTCAAAAAGAGTCAGAAACGACTGTACGAATAAACAACAACAAGCAAGGGAAAGGGTTTGTGTGTGGAACCAAACACTACTTTTACTCTATAAATGCTTTTAATATAGAATGAGTCCATCTATAGCTACATCTTCAGATAGCATCAGTCACTGGAGTCCATGCGTGAATCAATTGAACTATTGAGTACATTTGAAATACTGAGTGCAATTTTGGTCTGACTTTTCAAATTTTGTGAAATATAAAGGCTAAGTTTGTTCTTGTTGCAGGAAAATGTGAAATTTATTTCTTATTAGAGTAATAGGAAGTTGCTCCCAGTGTTTTACTAGGATCTAGAAATGGTGTCTTAGCAAATGTTTACATCGATTAAATCTTCTATGTCCATCCATAATAAAAGTGAACGTATGTATGTATGTATGTGGCTAGGGCTCCCACTTCCATAAACAACTATGACCCCCCCTCACCACCACCACTGAGGAGCTACCAAAGGCCCTCCCTCCAATTACATTGTAGGCTATAGAGTGTGTTGTGAATATATACAAGATCTGCCAACTCCTGCCAATGTCCTTCACAAATACAAGTTAATGATTTCATACGATGACAGTTTAATCCTAGATTTTATGTGTTTCTTCCACCACAGACATCTGTTTTTCTTACTCTCTGCATTGGTGTGGAATTTGCATGCTCCCACCCACTGTCTCTCCCATAACCGTTTCCTACTCTTTTCTATGGTGCACAGCAAACAGAGCAGAATTGATCAGTTACTGAACTTACTGGAGGGGTTTGGGGAACTGACTCAGCAAGATGGAAGTTGTAGTTCACCCTGCATCACCCGACAATGGGCCTGGACCAAACTTGGCACATAGAACCTCCACGATCAACAGAAAATACTGGAGGGCTTTGGGAGGACAGGGAATTTACCTTGATTTGGGGGAACTGTAGTTCATCTGTATTCAGAGAGCAATGTGAACCCAAACAACAATGGATCTGGACCAAACTTGACATGCACATCTGATATGACTAAATTTGAATACTGGAGGGATTTGTGAGGGATTTACTTTGATTTCTGGGAGTTTTAGTTCACTTGCATTCAGAGAAACTGACTCCCACCAACAATGGGCCGGTACCAAACTTGGCACAAAGAACCCCCATGATTAACTGAACAAACTGGAGGGGTTTAAGAGGACTGACGCATGATGGTGGGAGTTGTAGTTTATCCTGCAGCCAGAGGGCAGACTGAACCCTGAAGACACATCTGGAGCAAACTTGCCACACATGCCCAACATGCCCAACTTTAAGTACTGATGGAGTTTGACTGTGTTGGCATGGTGTGAGTTGTAGTTCACTCACAGCTTTATGCATTTTCTTAGCGGGACCATTTATAAAATCCCCCCAAAATAACTTTTTCAAATAACTTAGGCATCGCCGGATACCCAACCTATTGGTTGATTACACTGAATATGTAATAGTACTGCCATTTCCCCAGCAGTGTTGGTAAACTTCAGGTGGTAAAAAAACAGTTGTGATGTGGGACCCCCAACTATCTTCACACTAACTTACTAGGGTATACAATTGTCAGTATACTGGAGGTCATAACACCAAACATTGACCTTGAGTTTCTGAGTTGTAGTTCACCTACATCCAGAGAGCACTGTGAACTCAAACAATGATGGATCTGGACCAAACTTGGCACAAATACTCAATGTGCCCAAATGTGAACACTGGTGGAGTTGGGGGGAAAACGGGGCACTGAACCCAGCTGATGACAGATGTGGTCCAAAGTTGGAGTTTGGGGAAAATAGATCTTGACATTTGGGAGTTGTGGTTGCTGGAATTTTTAGTTCACCTACAATCAAAGAGCATTATGAATCCCACCAACAATAGAATTGGGCCAACCTTCCCACACAGAAACCTCATGCCTTGAACGGACTTGCTGGCGCGAGCCTCTCTCCAACCTTGCGCACTCCCCCTCACCCGTGTACCACATTGCCATGCGTTGAGCACGCCTGCTCTCCCCTCCCCACTTGGAGTCCCAGAAACAGCCCTCCCTTTGGCTGAGAGGCTGGCTGATCACAGTGGATGAGGGCTTTTGGTGGAAGGATTTGCCATCAGTTTCCAAAAAGGAAGAGAAGAACAGGTGGAGAGATCTTCAGCCTTCTCTGCCAAAGGGGCTCCCAAGACCATCAGAAATATGTTTTCTGATCGTCTTTGGTGACCCCACTGAAACCCCTTCACTACCCCGCCCCTAGGTCCTGACCCCCAGGCTGAGAAACACTGACTTAAAAGCATATAATTACACAGAAAGAGAACTATAAGACTGCTTTGTGCAAGCATACTGTTGATTGTTTTTTATTTTGTTGTAATTGCACAGCATTGTAATTGCACAGCTCTAATTTACTGTTGCTCCTAGTGCTCCACTTCTTGGATTGTTTGTATAGTTTTTCAAGATTTATTCCCACTCAGTTTACATTTCTGAAGCAGGTAATTGACTTCTTCCTTCAGTTTCATTTTGAGGATGATCCTTCTTCAGCTTCTTCATCTAAATCTTCTCAAAATCCATATAGACAGTATTTTTCCTGAAAAAAAAATCAATTACTTATGCTATTGAATAATTACCACTTCCATCATTCTTACACAGCAGCTATAAATACAGCTATTTAGACAAAATTAACTGTCCCTTATTAGACTTGCATTTTGTTTCATTTCAATAAATAGATTCCCGAAAGAAAGGAACCCTTTTTCTAATCTAGTTTCAGGTTCTCCAACTTCTGATCCTGAACCTTCATTTTGAGACTAGTAAAGTACATGACTGGCAAAATCTGAAACATTTCAATCTTCAGAAATATATATTGAAAGCATTTGTCATTCTTTTTCACCTGATGCTGGAAAATGGAAGAACGTAAAGCAAGTGTAGTTATATAAGAAATATGTCTAGTAGTTTTAGAGCATTGAATGACTGTATTTTGTATTCCGAAACAGTTGGAAGTGCTTTTCCAATAAAGTCCTGTGATTTCAGCACCAAGTTTTGAGTCTTAAATCTGTCTTTGGGTGACTTCTATGTATAGCTGTCTTACTAAAATATTGTTCTGCAATTTTTCACTCATAATTCAGACAGAGGGGGGAGTAGAAAATTCAGGGTTTTTTTAACCCTACATTCTAAGTCATTCATGGCATTGTGGGACTTCATGAATAAAGAAGCTAGATTGCTAACTTCTTTATTCATGGTATTATGGGACTTCACATACATAGCCTTGTATGAGGGTATTATTTATTCATTTATTTATTTATTTACTGTACTTGTATACCACCTCTCTCAGCCAAGGCGGTTTGCACAAGGTGGGTAGTTCTCAAAATGTACATGGGAGGTTGGTGGAAGTGTAAATATGGCCAAAGGGAAGAAGGAGAAAGAATACAGTTGAGTAAACTTGTGAGAATGATGTTTTAAATCTGGTGGTGGTTGATAAACTAGTTAAGTGAACCATCAGTTTTTATTTATTGTTTTAAATTAATTTTATGTTAGCCACCTTAAGATCTTAGGCTAAATTAACTTGTTGATATCTTCTAGAACAGTGGTTCTCAACCTGTGGGTCCCCAGATGTTTTGGCCTTCAACTCCCAGAAATTCTAACAGCTGGTAAACTGGCTGGGATTTCTGGGAGTTATAGGCCAAAACCCATGGGGACCCACAGGTTGAGAAACAGCCAGTCTGATGGATGATGTTGATTTGTAGTGGTAGTGTATAGGTGGAAGTAGAAAGTGTAAATATCTGGCTTATAGGTTGTTCTTTGTTATTTGTGAGGAAACTTTTACAAAATAGTGCAATATTCAAATTTTCATTGGAAGTTTTGTGAACCAGTACTTTTCATATCATGATGTGTGCATCATAGTTTTAAATTGTGATGAAAGATTTAGTTATAACATGATATTGCTGCGTTGCTCTCATCTGGCCTATAAAGCCCCAAATGGTTCTGGCCCAACTTACCAGTCCAAACGAACCTCTCCCTATGAACCAGTTCGAGTGTTAAGATCTGCCAGGGAAGTCCTGCTCTCGGTCTCACCTCCTTCACAAGTGCACCTGGTGGGGATGAGAAACACGTCCTTCTCAGTGGTGGCCCCTCGGCTATGGAACTCCTTTCCCAGTGACATTAGATTGGCCCTCTCCCTCTTGGTCTTCAGGAAAAAGTTAAAGACCTAGCTATAGAACCAGGCATTTGGGAAGTAGTGCAGTATGGAATGTGACATTGTAGCAGCAGAAATGATGACTATGAGTCTAGGCACTATGTTTTAATCTGTTTTAATTGTATTTATATCTTTTTATTTGTTTTTATTGCTCAATGTGTTTATTTGTTTATATTTGGAATGCGGCATTGAATTTTGCCATAACAGTAAGCCTCTCTGAGTCCCCTTCGGGGTGAGAAGAGCGGGGTAGAAATACAGTAAATAAATCAAAGAGCATGCCAATCAGAGCCAATCCAAATGTGCAGAACGTAAAGTCAAAGGCTCTACTACTTTTGAATGCATATAAGAGGCACCATCTTTTAAAAGAACCCATCCTGCTAAGTGAAGCCTTCAAGAGGATAGCTAGGTTAATCCTCACAGATTAGTGAAGCTCACTGTGTGACTTTCTTTTAAACGAGATTCTTAACTTGTAACCCATGGCCTTCTTGAGGTCCTTCAAGGAGGAATCAAAATTGAATTTTTTCTTTGACTTCATTCTTCTTAACTTGTAATATTGCATTTGTGGTGGGGTAGGGAGACTTTTGTGTCAAAAATGTTATTTAAGTATTGTTTCACCCCAAACAGGTGAAGGTAGCACAGTATTCTACTTATCCACATTTGTTTAAAGTTGTCATTGCCATAATTTGAGGAAATGATCCATAATTTCTGTCAGATTCCCGAAGGGAGTATGTGGCCCCAAAAACTTTAGAACATAAACACCTTTTTCATGCCATGCTAGATTGCTAACTTCTTTATTCATGATGTATTCCAAGATGTCCAAATGCCTGGACCAAATAACAGAATAGTGGAAATGTCCATAAATTGTTATATGTGGTATTAATATTAGAACCAAATCAATACACTTGGTTTTCCAATTTACACTGAGGGGGTGGGGATGGTAGTATAAAGTTTATACAAAGTGAAAAATCCGATTTCTTTGAAATGGAAAGGAAATCTGTTCTCTGCTCAATTTTAAGAAAATAGGTTTCTCCTTCTTAAAAATTGCTTCATGTGATTACAGCTATGCTGCAAATGCCATTTCACTATTGGGAAGGACTTTAAAAAATGTCCCTCCGCTTTATTTGTGCTTCAGGTCAGATTAACTAAAATGGTTATTGTGTCACCTAGAAACTCCTGACGGCTTCAAGGCCAGACTTTTTAAAAAAACCTATATATTATTATTAAAAAGGCCAGCAGCTACAAAGACCATTTTACCATTTCTGCGACGTTTTCATAGCAATTTGATCTTTACACAGTTTTTAAAAAAAGAAAATCTTTGTACTTGAAGCAGATGGGAAAATCGAAGAAGGAAAAATGGGCTTGAAAAGCTTTTTGGTTGACTTCTGATCTCAATACTTTGCCCTTTTAGTAATGTTCAGAGTTTAGAGAACTAGTCTGAGACCTGGTGGGCCAAATTACTTCCTCTGGTTGAGGAATGAATTGAATTCCTACCCAATAAGCAGCTGTGACAGTTGGCTTACTGTCAAGCACATCCAGAATTACAGGCACATAGGAAATTGGTATACATATGCATGCTAACCAGAATTTGCAGTATAGGAATATTTGTGTGTGTGTGTGTGTGTGTGTGTGAATTAGCATTTCCAGATATATATGATCTGTTCTCAAACAGGGAGAAGGAGCTATCCATCCATTAGTTAACTCCAGATGCCACCTGGGTAAGGCAACGGATCAGGATTTGTCTTTGCATCTTTCTCTTCTTTTATGACAGTTCTCACCATAGGTTACTGGGCCCTGTTTTGAGCTTAAATTATTTTTATATGTTACTGGTTTTATCTTTTATTGTATTGTATGTTTATTTTATGCTTTGTTTTAAGCACATTGTGCCATATGTAAGCCTCCGGAGTCCCTTCAGGGAGATGGAGGTGGCATACAAAAATAGAGTCGTTGTTGTTTATTTTCACACTTTTTGGTAGACAAGTGCTCAATGAAGTTCTGTTGGAGTGGTTTCCTTCTCTTTCCATTACCCATCCCAGAGCAACTTTGTGCTCAGGTAATCCTCGTGGATAGATGGTCCCTTCTCCACTAGCTGAAAATGATGCTTTGTGGAGCTTATTGTCAAAAGTCCATTCTAGCAACAACAAAACAATCCATCAAAAAATCTAGTCCCAGCTTGGTAATAAGACCTTTTTTCCTTTTCCTGGGATCTTTCCTTTTCTATGTTTTTCATCCTTCATGACTTGAGAATGAACTAGGGATCCAGTACTGTATTAAAACAATATCTAATCCCTTGCCTCGCTTGGGTAGGGACTGGAGTCAGCCCATAAATGTATGGTCCCTTCTCCTAGTCTAGAATGGACTTTCACGATAAGTTCCCCACTGTCCCATGTCCTAACCTTGCTTGTGGTACAGTACTTTTTAGTGGAATTGGTTGGTATGTTTTGCTCTTATACTGCAGATTTCTCTGGGTGCATTCTTTTCTGCACATGAACAAAGCCCATTTACTTACGAGTGTGAAGTGATATCAACCTGTTATACATGATATCCAAAATGGGATGTGGGTGCATGTCTGTATTACTCATTTTCTATAACTCTGAAGAAAAACTGAAGTGCATATTTTTATATAGGTGCTTTCAGGATAAGTATAAAACTCAGTTCAATATAATTTGTTTATGCCAGCCATAGATGCAGGTGAAACGTCAGGATAAAATGCTGCTAGAACACAGCCATACAGTCTGGAAACCACACAGCATTTTGTTTGTTTATGTTTAAATTCTGCTTTGACTAGTTTGGTCTATTACATACTTACTTAGGCGATCCCTCATCTGAATATGATGGCCTTCCAAGTGTAGTGTCTTGGTGATGGATACATAGGTGACTGGCATCCTATTCTTGACCCGCATGTTCTTCCACAATGAGGGCATCGGTTTCCAGGTGGAAGGCGGTCCCAGTCAGGGTTGGCTTGACATGCCTTCCTCTTGGCACATTTCTCCCTTTTGCCTTCCATTTGTGCCTCTTCAAATTCCTCAGCACTGCTTGTGACATCTGACCTCCCGTTGGAGTGCTCAATAAGCCGAACTGGGCTTCCCAGTTCGGCTTATTCTGATGTCTACACAGAGCAATTCTTGATGTAGGTATTTTAATCCTAATGTGTTGTGATCTTGAGTATATTGGCACTAAGTATACATTGTGCTGCTTTTTGCTTTAGAAAGCTATATAGGTTCAAATTGCAACATGGTAGATTCTTCAGAATTGTAACGCTTCTCACACAGCAAAATCAAGGGAAAGTCAAAAGTCTAAGCTGATTGAGCCCAGCTGTAACTTAGCATACTTAGCATCTACCTTATTCCTTAACATTTCTCTTTTCCTTTTAAATTAGTTGCAGCAATTAGAGTTTGCACAGATGCAGCAAAGGGATGCTAATCTTGCAGCTCTGGCAGCTATTGGACCAAGAAAGAAGAGGATGCTGGATTCCTTGAGCCTTGCCTCTGGAGTGGAGGTACGTACAGTACTGTCGTGTTTGCTCTTCAGGTTACAAATCATCCAATTTATGGGCCTTGTTTTTGCTTTTTGTAGAAGGCGTTCCCTCCTTTGGGGCATCTCATATAGCTGAGTAGTTTTATCCTTTTTATAGTAAGTGAAGCAATGGTTGGGCATCAAGAGAAGTTTGCTCAATAGTATAGTATATTCAGTTGTGAAGGATCATTTTAGTGCTCTTGCAGAAAAATGCAGTATGAGTGCAGAGCAGTGAACCTCCACTCTCTGTAAGTGTGATGACTGTGATTTAAAAGGAAATATCAGAGTGCTCCTTGTACAAAAGTCACAAAAGATATGTGACTATGTATTCATAAAACATGTCACATATCTTTTCCCACCTATTTCTTCCATGTACAGTAATTCTTCCATATTTGTGGTTTGAGCTTTTGTGGATGTGATTAATCACAAATTTGATTTGAAATGTTAGCTCAAGGAATGTCTAGTCCTTCATTGTTACACTGTGGTCACTTTCCCTCAGTCATACCAGAGGACCTACAGATTTCTAGAGAAAACATCTCTCTAGGAACCTCTAGGTCCTCCATTGTGGTTTTTATGGTCAGTTTCCAGTGAAAGTTTACCATGGAATCATTCTATAAGACATAGAAATTCCCAGGACAGGTAGTCCCTCATGTAAAAAAGTGTGACTTCTTTATTTGTGGTTTTTCAATTTCATGGGTGCCTTGTGCTCCTAACACCTTTCAATGTGGAGGGCTGACTGTTAAGTTATATACATTTTAGAACACCAAGCTTGTGTGGTTATTTGTTTATTGGGGCAAGTGTGTTCACTATCCAAAACACACTTTTTGTTATAAAGCCTTATGAATGCTCATTCACATTACGGTAATTGGGAGAAAATTAGCACAAAGGTGAGCATCAGTCAAGAAACATTTTTCTTGACTGATGCTCACCTTTGTGCTAGTTCAATGAGATGTTTCAAAAGATATAAAATTACTCTCGAAATACATCCAAAAAAAAAAAAATAGAGAGGTGAACTGCAGAAAACAAACATCCCCCTGTCCAACCTATAAAAAGTTTTGCAAATATAGAAGTTCACCTAAAAAATCTTCAAAAATGTCTTGTCATTTTCAGCTATTTTTACCATCACAATTCTGGCATATTCTAAAAATGTAGGGAGATGGGGCATGTGACAAAGGCACTGGAATGAAAAGAAACAAAATTCAGGGTTTTGAATTTCTTTTGTTAGTGTCACTAAAATGTTATAATCATTGTGTGCAGTTGGGCACCACTTTAACCACCATACCTTAATCATATGGAATCCAGTTTTGCGAGGCATCAGCACTTGTTGGTAGAGTGGGCTAAAGGTGTTGTAAAACTACAGTTCCCAAGATTCCAAGCATTGAAATTGGTATCAAATTGCATTAATTCTGCAAAGCAGATGCACCTACTGAAAAAAATTAATGGGACAGTTGAACCTGAGTATATGTATTGAGCCAGTGTTGTGTAGTGAACATAGAACTACAACTATGCTGAAGTTGTGGAGAGGTGAGAGCAAGTAAAGCTATAACTATATCTGCTGCTTCTGTTACAAAGTGGATTTCAGATGCTTTGAACATCTGTGCAGTTGAGATTTGAGTGATTATGCCTGATTCCTAAGAAGAAATATCTTGAGGTTTAAGGTCTGTAGAAGAGAACAGATGAATACTACTTGTGATGATCTGCTTTTTAAAGCAACTATGGTAGAACAACATCTTCACTTCACAACAGAAGCAAATTAATCTGTAGATAGGGATGCTAACCTGCCTGTAAGCTTGGGTGTGTACCTTGAAATTTTAATAAATTAGTGGCTGTCTTCTTAATGTATGTAGCATGAGCTTTTATCTCCCTTAATTACTACTAAAAGATTTGAAATCATGAGCTTGGTACAGCAACTTTCCCAGGTCCCTCCCTTTACCATTAAGCTTTCATTAGGTAAATCATTGTGTTTACTATTGGTAGGCAAAGGCTACAAAAGAGCAAGGTAGTAATTATTGGTCGCTTTTACTTTTATATGATTCTAGAGGGTATATAATGGCTGCCCCTTGGACATATTCTTGCTGTCACTGATGTGGCTCACACCATATTAAACATTTGTGTTGTAATCCTACCTAACACTGTACATGGAAAAATGCTCATAGCAATGGAGTAATGCATCAGAACAATAGAACTCAACATTTCATACTGCATTAATGGAAGCACTCATTAAGACAACTTGTACATACCATTTTTATGTTTATGGAAGTGCATATAAAATATAGCAAGTTACTGGTGTTTGATTATGAAAGCACCTCCCAGTCACTTTATTCTCTGCAGAGGTGTATCTGGATTTGTCATAGTGAACACTTACATCTTGTCTACCATGTGATTATTCCTATGAAGTGTGAATATGTGTGTGTTGCATTGAGATATTTTCAGCACATGACTAAAACACCATATGTTTTGGCTTTCAAAGAAAAGTGTGTTGACCATATTTTGAATCCAGATATGAATTGACCTGGAGAAGGCTCCTTTCTTAAATATAATTTTGTCATGTATAGTTGTCCCACCACATTTGCAATTTTGACTTTTGTGGATTTGATTATTCATGGATTTGATTTAAAATGTTCTCTCTAGGATTCTCCAGGTCATTGGTGTCAAACATGTGGCCATCAGAGTGTTTTGGACTTTAGTTCCCACAATTCCTGGCCATTTGGCAAGCTTGCTAGGGCTTCTGTGAGTTGGAAGCCCAAACATCTGTAGGGCTACATGTTTGACGCCTCTGCTCTAGGTCCTCCATTGTGGTTCTATGATCAGCATCCAGCAAGGTGGGACTGAAAGAAGGACCCACCCAAAAAGCTAAGAGCATGATACTTCAAATATTCTGGACCCAAGCCATTTATGTGAAGGCCTTTATCACACAGAGGTGGAGACTAGCACAGTAAGAGGACCATCCTCTTTGGAAATGGTCCCTATGACACGATGTTGTGTGATACCTTATAACTGGTCCTGCCACAACTCTGCTCGCAAACATGTACAAAATCTTCTGGTTCATTTCACTATATAATCTGTTCCATTCCTGCAACATTTCACTGCCTCCTGGATCATTCCTAGTTTATGGTACTTCTGTGCAGTCCATTTACTCAGATCTTACAGGTATGAAAGAGCTAGCCAGTTTGCTCCAGTCTGTTTGTGCTTATATAGCTTCACTTGGAAATTATTTGAAGATACTTCACTTAAACTATTCTGTCACATAGTAAAATCTTACAATTGACGCTTATTGTGTGCTGGGGATTGTGACAGATGTTTTAACTGAAATGAATGATGAATCCCTGTTGAGCGGTTGGGGGGGGGGGTTACTAGTTGAAATGTAACAGGTATGTATTGAAAGTGGATCAGAAAATGTGTACAAACATGTGGTTGTATATAAAAAGAGTTGTGATCTTCAAATATTTCTCAAAATCAAATAATCTTTTGGATTTTGTTTTTAAAGTAGCAGCTGCTTGCAGTACATGCAAACAAGGAAAACAAAACATCCTAATAAATAAACAGTATTCTACTCTGTTCAGAGATGAAAGGATGGCCTTGAAATAGAAGAATATGGCTTCAGGGTCTGTATATACTAGGAATCCCCGGAAAAACTGAAAAATTTAAATATGTAGAACTTGAATCACTTGAGTACAAAGATGCAGGTTTTCAAGGCAGATGTGAAGACTACAGCAGGTTGACACACATGTCTCATTCCAATTATTGATTATATCACTCTTAAAGCAGCATAACCTGATCCTCTGGAACTTTTCCATTAATTCGGGTATAAATGTTCAGTGAGTAACAAGGCATCTTGATATTTGAATATTGGTATTTAGGTCAGTAAGCTGACTATGATGTTCTACAAAAAATTAAAACCTGAAAAGAGCCAAAATTAGATATTCCTTCAAAGAAGATAGCTCTCTTATTGCTTTCTTTTAAAGGATGATAGGTTCTGTTCAAGAGGTCACACTTCCCCTACGGGAGTCTTTGTTAAGGGTCCTTCAGTATTGAGAACTAGGCACCAAGCATTCTTTAAAGTGCTAAGTGACTAGAGTTTTTAGCAGTGTAGCTCATCACTTTAGATTGTACTTTCCAACTCAGACTCAACAGTTAAGAAGAAAGTCATACTTTGAAGAAGGTATTGGCAGGTTCAGA
The DNA here is from genome assembly GCF_037176765.1 of Anolis sagrei. Lineage (NCBI taxonomy): Eukaryota > Metazoa > Chordata > Lepidosauria > Squamata > Anolidae > Anolis > Anolis sagrei. The sequence goes on along the minus strand of NC_090024.1, from coordinate 58,179,768 downwards.
ACAGATTTGACTTGAATTGAAATTTCATAATAGTAAATTATGGAAGGAGTCAAAGTTCTGTTGGGGCATTATATCAATGTACCATATCTCCCATGAGGACAAGGAAGAACTTGAATATCAAGTGTGACTGGTTGGCGCAATTCAGTCTTCACTGCAGCATCAAAAAGACAAGAGTGCCTAGCAACCAATGAGGAGACTGGCACCATCCAGGTGGATGGGGTGGATCTCCAAAAGTCAAAAGGACAATGTCTGGCTCGAGAGCAGTACGTGTGAAAAAGATCTTGGAGTCCTCGTGGACAAAAAGTTAAACATGAGCCAACAATGTGATGTGGCGGCAAAAAAAGCCAATGGGATTTTGGCCTGCATCAATAGGAGCATAGTGTCTAGATCTAGGGAAGTAATGCTACCCCTCTATTCCACTCTGGTTAGACCACACCTGGAATATTGTGTCAAATTCTGGGCACCACAGTTCAAAAGAGATATTGACAAGCTGGAATGTGTCCAGAGGAGGGCGACTAAAATGATCAAGGGTCTGGAGAACAAGCTCTATGAGGAGCAGCATAAGGAGCTGGACATGTTTAGCCTGAAGAAGAGAAGGCTGAGAGGAGATATGATAGCCATGTATAAATATGTGAGAGGAAGCCACAGGGAGGAGGGAGCAAGCTTGTTTTCTGCTTCCCTGGAGACTAGGACGCGAAACAGTGGCTTCAAACTACAAGAAAGGAGATTCCATCTGAACATGAGGAAGAACTTCCTGACTGTGAGAGCCGTTCAGCAGTGGAACTCTCTGCCCCGGAGTGTGGTGGAGGCTCCTTCTTTGGAGGATTTTAAACAGAGGCTGGATGGCCATCTGTCAGGGGTGATTTGAATGCAATATTCCTGCTTCTTGGCAGGGGGTTGGACTGGATGGCCCATGAGGTCTCTTCCAACTCTTTGATTCTATGATTCTATGATTCTAATACCTTCAAGTATCTTGAATCAGTGATAACTTCAGATGTCAATCTTTTTGATGAAGTCACCACATGGATTAACACAGCTTGGATGAAATGGCGCTTGGTAGGAGGTGAACTCTGCAACAAGAAGATGCCCGATCACCTAAAATAAAAAAATCTATTGAACTGTCGTAAAGCCTGCTGCAATATATGGAGCTGCATGTTGGCCAGCAACAAAGGAAGCAGAACATCGTATCAGAGTCATGGAGATGAGGATGCTACCATTTACAGCTGGTTTCAAATGCCTTGACCACATCTGTAACAATAACATTCGGCAATGCTTTGGCATTGTTCTAATTGCGGACAAACTATGAGAATCATTCCTCAGATGGGATGGTTGTACTGTCTGAGGTGAAGATTGGTCCGTTCATGAGATTGCTCTTGATATAGAAATGCCAGGCAAGAGACCAAAGGGACAACCAAACCAAGGCTAACTGGACACATTACACAATGATCTGAGGACTGCTGGCATACGCCCTGACCAGATGCATGGCCGGGTGAAAGCTAAAACCAAGGTCACAACAACATTTGTTATACAACTCCAATATGCTGATTACGACATAGTCTGTGTGCATTCAGAAGAAGACCTATAAGCTACTCTAAACACCTTTGCAAAAGCATATGAGAAGCTCAGCTTTTCATTGAACATTGAGAAAACCAAAGTGCTCTTCCAACAGTCACCAGCCAATCCCTCTGCAATGCCAGAAATACAGCTTAATGGTGTAATATTTGAAAATGTTGACCATTTCCGCTACCTTGGCAGCCACCTCTCTACAAAAGTCAACATTAACACTGAAATACAACACCGCCTGAGCTCTACAAGTGTAGCATTTTTCTGAATGAAACAGTGTGTTTGAGGACTGTGACATCTATAGGGACACCAAGGTGCTTGTTTATAAAGCCATTGTCCTCCCAACCCTGTTATATCCCTGTGAAACGTGGACTCTCTACAGACGTCATCCACAACTCCTGGGATGATTCCATCAGCGCTGCCTCTGAAAAATCCTGCAAATCTCTTGGAAAGACAGGCGGACAAATGTCAGCGTGCTGGAAGAAGCAAAGACCACCAGCATTGAAGCGATGGTCCTCTGCCATCAACTCCGCTGGACTGGCCACATTGTCTGAATGCCCGATCACCGTCTCCTAAAACAGTTACTCTACTCTGAACTCAAGAACAGGAAATGGAATGTTGGTGGACAGAAAAAGAGATTTAAACATGAGCTTAAAGGCAATCTCAAAAACTGTGGCCTAGACACAGAGAACTGGGAAGCCCTGGCCCTTGAGTGCTCTAAATGGATGTCAGCTGTGACCAGCAGTGCTGCAGAATTCCAAGAGGCACAAATGGAGGGTGAAAGGGAGAAAGAGGAAGGCCCATCAAGCCAACCCTGACTGGGACCGCCTTCCATCTGGAAACGGATGTCCTTACTGCAGGAGAACATGCAGATCAAGAATAGGGCTCCACAGTCACCTATGGACCCACTGCCAAGGCACAATATCTGGAAGACAATCAACCTTGAGCTACGAGGGATCACCTAAGTAAGTAAGTAAGTAAGTGATTGTATTACAACTAGAGATGCTGTCAAGTAATCCCCAAAAATTCTGGAACAAAGCCGCAATGAGCAATCCCTATTTCTTACAACATAAATACCATATGTGTCTCATCCCAGGGATTAAGCACACAGGTTTCTTGGCAGATAGAGAATGGAAGTGAACTACTAGTAGTCTCTAAACGGTCAAATTAGTTATAGATCTAATTGTACTAAGTAAAATAAATTTCCAGTTGCTAGTCCAGACCCATAGTTTCTAGGGACTTGCCACAACACACACACATACACACACAGAGAGAGAATAGAACACAGAAGACAAATGTTTAATCTAGTGGTTTGAAACAAGGCTCAGATTGCTTTTAGAAAAGTATACAGATAAATCTAAGGTAAGGATAGAGAACCTCTGGCCGACAAATCTATTTGGAGACTAAACTTCCACAATTCCCTATTAATGTAGATGGCTGGGACTTCTTTGAGACAAGTTTCAAAACTATCTGAGACCTCTTTGAACATGCTGAATTAAGGAAGTGAGTTGCTAATTATGTTCCTTTAATGCAAGGACTATCCATATACTCTCTGTTGAACTAAGATGTATAGTTGAACGAGGTCAAGGAATATGTGTGCTGCAAAATACACAACTATGCCAATGAAAGATAGAGTTTTAGCTTCAATTCCCAGCTCCCTAGCACTTGTCAGTTTAGGCCATGTGCTTGACATAAAATCTTTGCATGTAAATAGACTAAAATATTCCAGGCTGCCATTCATAGGTTTAAGCAATGCAGTTCACTGGTCCATAGAATGCTTTTTCTGTAGAGATGAAAACTTAATTATTTTCTTGTATGAAAGATATCTGCAATTTAAATGACTAATTGTATTATAGCTTTAGGCTAAATATATTGGTAACACAAATGTTGATGACATGTGAAGGGTCAAGGAATTTATAATTTTGATGAGGGGCTGCTTAAAATGAAGTGGCAAAGAGCCAGAATATTTCAGTTTAATAATTGTCTATTAAGTCAACATGACACACTTTGTACAGTATTTTTACCTCCAGGTAAAGATTAAGGATCTGATGTAGCTAGAGAAAGTGACATGCATACATGAATCTTGGGCATAATAGCGAATGAAATGACACTACATTTCCAGTAATTTGTCTCAATATGTAAAACACTCTGTTGGTTACATTTGAAAAGACTTGTACAAATGTCACAATGCAAGCTGGGAGAGGAAGGCTCCACAGCTGAATGATAACACTAGTTTCTTGGAGACCCTTGACAGTTTAGTGAAGCATTAGCTTGAATGAAGATATGAGTTTTCCTAAAATAATCTCAGGCACTTTTCATTGGCAGATTTTTCTTGAGACTTTTCATCCCAATAGGAGATTTCCATCTGTTGTGTAGTTGGTGTAAGCTTACAAGGGTAACAAAACATAGTGCGATCGAATTGTAGTGGTGCTTGAGTCAAACTAAAACAGTAGGAGTTCAAAATATATTTACAACTTTACAATCTCTTTCCAACTATGTGTATTTGATTGTTTTAGCCTTCTGGTTTCATTGCTGCATGCAAAATCTTAACCATGCAGCTATTCCACTCCTAATTGGGACAGGGGGAATTACCACATGAGACATCTTGGCTTCATTGAGTTCAATTATTTTACTTTCTATTAATAAAAGGGGGGTTCGTACCCAAGGTTTTTCAATATCAATGATAAAATAGCATACATGTAAGCAATGGCAAGATTGTTATTGATTCAAGAACTATGCCTTCAGACCCCTGGTGCCTTTCTGGGAGAAAGATGGAAAATAAATGATGGTGATGACTATAGAAAACCTGACCAGGTAGAGACAAATGGAGAAACTTAAGATCTAAAAACCACTGTATAAATGGTTTACCTGTGGAATGTATCTCCATCTATGCGCTGGCAAGGAGATGAAGATCTTCTGAGGAGGCCCTGTACTTGATTTCGCCTCCTTTGCAAGTGTGGTTGGCAGGAACGAGAGACAGGGCCTTCTCAGTGGTGGCCCCTCGGCTATTGACCTCCCTCCCGAGTGAAATTAGATCAGCCCCCTCCTTCCTGATCTTTAGGAAAAAACTAAGAACATGGATGTCCTACCAAGTATTCAATGAGTAATCTGTCAGTGTAATAAGAAGAGATGAAATAGTGCAATGATAAATTGGACCGGTCACGGACTATGATATTTGATTGCATGATTTTAAATATTTGGTTTTAAGATTTCTATTATATTTTAATGCTTTTGTTTATTATTTGTGGTTTTGGTATCTAATTGTTGCCTATATATGTAAGCTGCCCTGAGTCCCCTACGGGGTTGAGAAGGGTGGGCTATAAATACAGTAAACAAATAAATACAATGTCACTCTCCTTCCATTTAACTCAGCCTCAGTCAGGATGCCTGTCTGCATTTAAGGAACAAAACCAGCACCATCTGTTCCACTCATAGGCCAAAAGTACTAAAAAACTAGCATGTTGCCACTTGATTATTACATAGATATAGTATCAAACCTATTTGAAATTAAGTACATTCAACTTTATGAAGAGGTGGGTTTGTTATCTAGTGATGGAAAAAATAGGAATAAAATCTATAAAATATATCAAGTAATACTTGAGAAAAGGCATAGTTGGGAAAAAGTGATAAAGCTTTACTAACCCTAGCTTCACTTACGTAAATAGGGTACTCACTGGAGCAAAACATTGGAAGCAAAGTAACAAAATATTGAAAGACAGGCAACAAAGTAAGTTTTGAAATATCAGACCAACTTAAGCTCCCAGCTTATATAGTTGAAAACCCATAGCAATGTAAAGTGGTTCCTATTAACCAGCTACAAAGTTGATAATCCCAGAGCTGTTGTAGTTTCTGGGAAAAGCTGGTTCCCTTGAGGACCCAGTTGAAACTATTACTTCTAATTAGCAATGCTTGGCTTTGACTCTGATGACCTGAAAGGGGTAGGTAGATAACACAAGCGGTCTAATGACTTTGTGAGCTCGTGCTTTCAGGGAAAGGAAGCAGTTGGAAATGTAGAACTGAGAAACTTAATAAAAGACATAAATTAAAATAAAAAAACCTAAATTTACAAAGGACATTCTTGAACATGACATAAGTCCTATAGAGCAGTGGTTCTCAATCTGTGGGTCCCCAGATGTTTTGGCCTTCAGCTCCCAGAAATCCTAACAACTAGTAAACTGGCTGGGATTTCTAGGAGTTGTAGACCGAAACACCTGGAGAACCACTGCTATAGAGCAAAGTTACAAAGCCTCATTTTCATTGAGTTATATCCAGTGTTGTCCTCATATCAACTAATAGTCTTGGAAGGGGTTTCCCTTCTTCTTTGGAAACACTCAATCTATTATCATAGAACTAGTAATTTTTGTCTCTTTCTTACAATAAGCACATTTTGGCCAAATTCCTAGAAATACTGCCAAAACATTTGACCTTGAAAAATACATTAAAAAAAACAGTTTATATTCCCCTTTCCTCTTAATGCAGGACTTCAAGGTGGCCAAAATACAGATGTTACAGAATCAAACTCTTGGCAGAAGCTTCCATGTACTACTTTCCCCCCCTCTAAAACCCTTTCTTTTTTTTCTTTCAAGAGAGGCTGCATATTGGGAGCCAAAGTTTTATCATACTCTTTGCTTTGCAATAAATGAGAATCAGTGGATTTGCGTGTGAATGCCTCAGTAGTAAGTCTTGACTAATCTCTGTTTAGAAAGTAAATACTTCCGCCTCCCTAAAGTTCTTTGATTTCTAAAGGACACAACTATTGGATTGTTGAGAGTCCCCTAGGGTTTGTTTCATTTAAAATATTGCCTGGGGCCTCCATTCGTATCCTGTTGGATTGACCTCTTTTTCAACCCTGTAATGGCAGCTGTACTACAAAGCTAGTTCTCTCCACCCTCTTCACCTTCTTAAGAGGTTGCTTTTCTTTGAACTGTGACCCTTTCCTGGCTTACCAGGACTGAAGGACACCCCCCCCCCCATGGTAAGTAGCCAATAATCTTCCTTCTGTCCCAGTTCTTTTCCAAGCCATCAAACAAATGGGAAGCTTCAAACAATGATGCTGTTATTGTTTTGTTCTAAATCAACAAATGGTGCTGTTATATTAGCAGGAAAATACTTTTCTTGAAAAGTAGATCATGTAAGGTATTTAATGTGTTTCTTCATTAAGTTTGTTGACTCTTAGTTCTATGTTGTTTTGCTGCATATATTTGTTTTATATGCTAATGATCAAACTTTGAAGATTGCAGTTAATCTTAACCCTTAAGATGTTTCAGATGAATATAAAAGACATAGTTGCCCCAAAGTCCAGGTGTTCTGGACCTGAACTCCAAGAAGTGTAAGCCACAATAAAGGATTATGAAAACTCTGGTCCAAAACATACAGAGGCCATTTTATACCACACAGATATAGCACTTTAACTGCTGCGAGTGCATCCTGTGGAATCCTTGTGTTTACTTTTCGTTGAGGCTTGAGTATCCCTTATCCAAAATGCTTTGGACCATAAGTGTTCCGTATTTCAGATTTTTTTTCCAGATTTTGGAGTAGTTGCATATACATTTAAGCCCATGGAGGCAGAATCCATGTGGAGACTGGTCCTGAGATCACAAATGTTGATCTCGGGAGCAGTCTCCATACACCACATACTTTAAAAGATCCGGACCTTATTCAAAGATCCAGATCTTTTTCAGATTTTTTTTAACCTGGAGTAAATCTGGAAATCCAGGTTTACTCCAGGTTGAACCAGATTAGTCTGAGGTGTTGTTTGGATGCCTCCCACTAATCTGGGGGAAAAAACCATGGGTTTTAGTCCTGTATGTGCCCTCAGCCCCTAAGCTGCAGTGGACTCTTAATTTTTATGGCACCATATTAGTTACATAAAATAACTGTATTTTTTCTCCTTAATTATGATTGCATTCATAAACTTTATTGGAAAATGAATATTCAGACAAAATCTTGCATTTTGCTTTAGTTATTTGTTCTACATTGAGAAAGGGAATGTATCTGGTGTTTCACCTTTTTTCAGTAATTCAGCCATGGAGCTGCAATATGCTTCAGGGAAAGGCCACCTTGGATAGTCTCCATGATAAAGAGGCCAGTGGAAGTTGCATCAAGGAGCAAGGCATCATGATGTGTTGTATGAGGGCTAGAGCCAAATGGTTTATAAGGCCTGACTATTCCCTGTGAAACTGTTTGGATCTTCAGTTCTTCTGAGCAGATGTCTCAGGTCTGCCTGGCTGGGGATTGTCCTCAAGGCTCAAGTGTTTTTATTCAAGAGAAGGCTAAGGAAAAAGTCAAGTATTGACACCTGGACTCAACTGAGCCCGCACTAGATAGCTCCCTCTTCTTGCTCTTTCCCAGGGTCAACATAGTTAAATAGGTTTCAGTTTAAATGAAGTAGTCTTCATTCAACTCCATTATTGTGTGTCTAGTTTTGTTATTGCAACATTGGACATTAAATGAATGCTTCATCTATTGTGTATCTTTTAGTAGACTAGATTATAAATACTCACTTGTTTCACTTATTACATTGACTATGATGTTTAATATGTTTTCTTTTGTAAGCCACTCTGAGACTTTTTCTAGTGGAAAGGAACAGAATAAAATATATGATAACAGTTATCCATAAAGATGCCCCTATAGATTTAGAATAACATGGATGAGTGAAACTGGAGCATCATGCTCATGCAAGATCTTATTTAGGTTGCTGTCTATGATGGATGTCTTGAATTCTGATTTGAAATAGCTGCTCACTTTTTCTTTTGATGCTTTTGTCTAGGGTTTCAATAGATTATCCAACCTTGTGAAGCCACCTCTTCGTCCAAGAATGACACGCATCTGCCTCAGGGACTTGATCTTCTGTATGGAACAAGAGAAGGGGCTGAAGCATTCCTTAGCCTTGTACCAAGCTCTTTTGAAGTAACCACTAGGTTTCTTTTGCATTTCAGCTTACCATCATTCCTTGCCAAAGTTTACCTGCTTGTACTGTCCTGAAGTCTGTTCTGGAAAACAGTTAGTTGCAATGACTAGACTGTTCAGTGGTCAGTGGATCCATGTTTGACTTTTGAATGTCCTTGGAGACAAAAGGGTTTGGGCCCTATTAAGTTTCTTGCCAATCACATTTGTCGATATATCTGTTTGTAATATTGTTCCATGACTAATGTGCCGCCTACTATTGTGGTTAGGGAAGAAGAGTATGTCGAAAGTATTTAATCATGAACCAGCAGACTGCCAATTTGCCAGCATTTTGCCTACAGGAGTCAACCTCTCTAGATGGCCTAGTTTTAGAGATCTGCGGTATAGTTGAAAGAGAAACCACTTGGGTGTAGGCCAAAAAAGTGCCAAAGCGAAATCTATAATCTACTTTCGATAAAGGAAGAAGCCCTACTGGCATGGTTTGTGTTGCCAGCACTGCTGGACAGATTTGCAAAGAGGAAGCCCTACTGGCATGGTTTGTGTTGCCAGTACTCAGGACAGATTTGGAGCTCAATGAGTTATGGGTCTTTAGAAATATTTTTTTCCAAATAACCCAATGACAACCCAGTGGATGCAGTTAGCCAATGGGGAATAGTCCTTTAATTTTCACTGTACAAAGTGACTTAAGATGCATTTAATTTTGCATCAGTGTGCAGAATTTAAAACAGGAAAATATCCTTGATGAATACCAAGGTTAAAGGCGCACTCTGCTTTATGTAAAATATAGGATTGTTTGATTTCTTCCTTCCTGTGTTACAGACTGGGAAGAATATATTTAAGAAATATCAGGGATTTAATCACAAGACTTGGAAATTATTCTTAAAGGGGAAAGAAATTATATATGGGGCATACTTGCTTGCCAAGGCCCCCAGGCTCCATTCCCACAAGAATCAATGTAAAGAGATCCATTTACACCCCTCCAAAGCCCCCCCCCCCCAATGGGGTTTGGTTGGCTATTTAAAGCTTAATCCACTTCCTATCCTGTTTCAGATCCAGAATAGCCTCTCATTTTTTTTCCAAATCCAGAAGGAAACATCTGGTCAAGTTTTGTTTTTGTTTTTTGTTTTGGAAAAGGGACAGGTGCAACCCCCTATGTCTCTGCTTGAGCATGTGTAAATGAGGTGGAGGCATCTCCTAGGCCATTAGTAGCTGTCTGTCCCTTTTTTGACTTCTGCTTTATAGCAAAAGAGAAGAATTTACTGTTGCACTTGGGAAAGAGCACAAAAAAGTTCAGGGAATCAAAGAAATGATAATGCTGCATTTCAAAAGTTTCTGCTTATTTCTTTACACTCAGTAGCTTTTCAAGGAGTTGGTTCTAAAGATCCATGTGCAATCACCTTTAGCACTTTTCTATAAAGCCTCCACTATACTATATATTTAATGTGTTGCAACATAGCATAAGTGTGTAATTGAATGTGTAGGAATGACAACTGAATGTAATTAAAATCTTTATTTTTAAAAGGTTCCTAAGGCTTTTTGCTATGCCATTCTCTAAAATATATTTAGCTGGGGGAGAAAACTGTGAAACTTTGAAACACCAGGACTGCTGGCAGTATTTTGAGTTTTTAATCTAGCCATGGTTTTCCTGTTAGGAAAATTGTAAACAGTGTTAGTTAAAATAAAGACAGGATCTAAGACTGGACTTTGGTTAGAAGCACAGTGGAATCCTGTAAAGGGTGAGGTATGATGTCCCTTTCCCGTTGACTTTATATGTGAAAAATCTATGCCAGATTGCTAATAAACCTTCTACACCAGTGGTTCTCAACCTCTGGGTGCCCAGGTGTTTTGGACTACAACTCCTAGAAATCCCAGCCAGTTTATCAGCCATTAGGATTTCTGGAAGGTGAAATCCAAAACATCTGGGGACCCACAGGTTGAGAACCACTGTTCTAGAGTGAATTTTGGACAGCTCTGGATTACAGGGAACGGGAGAGAAAGTATTTGATGCCCTACAGAATTGTAGTCCCAATGCAGCAAATTGATCGTAAATGCATTTTATAAAATGGTTTTCCTGACTATGAACCAGTAAACAGCAAAAATGTTTTGTATTATGAATGCTTATCTTTACTTTGTTTGTAAAGTGCAGCATTTTCTTGATGGTGTATTCAGTTATATGATAGATGTTCCAAATTTATTTTAAATACTGCATTAAAGTAACTATTTTATTAAAAAAAAGTTAAGAGTTTTTACTGTATTAAATATAAAGGGATGGCATTGCTACCTAAACACTGTATACTTATCTGAACATTCTCTTAGTTCATTCCAGTTAATATTGAGTTCTTGCAGTTTCTGTACAAAGGGGGTCTGATTCAAACAGGTGAGACAGTTGTGTATGTAGGTATCTCTGCTGATTATGAATAAATGTGGGGATTGAGGGGGTCTATTCATTCTTTGAAAGGTTGGGAACTAGCCCGTCTTTCTTTATTTCCTCTCTTGTGGCAAGTGGTAGACATAGCATTCCCAAGCAATGCTCCATCCATGCATTGGCCAAATGTGGACCTGTTTTCTTTCGACAACATAGCTGTGTAGCATTCCCTTTGCCTGCATAATTCAATGCTGTTTCTACCTTTTTCGCTTCCAGTACTGGGATTGAGCTGGAGGAAATGTCTTAAATCCTAAGCCTTGCAGCAATGGAGGGCAGTAAGACACAGTGACTGTGTTTTACTCCCTTCCTTCATGCGCTTTTTCTGTAATAAACAGACCTGCAGCCATGTGTAAACAAACCCCAGGGCACACATTGCTTTACACATGGTTGCACTGCACATCTGGTTGGTCCTCAGACCTGCACTCATCACTCAGTTGACAAAGAACATTATCTTGAAACCAGATTAAACATCTGTGAGATAATTCCATCATAAAGTGAGCCATTAATTCCTGAGCTAGGGAGGACAGGGAAGTAGAGTGAATTTATCCCAAACAAATCTGCTGACAAAGGGAGGTACCTGCTACAACTCTACATAATTTGAAACTCTAACCCTCCCTCCCATCAGTGTCTTGGATCATGTATTTCCTTATGGAGAGATACAATAGTGTCTTCCAGCTCCCCATGCAGGGACACGAGAGAAGCCTCCCACAAGGATGATAAAACATCAAAACATCTGGGCGTCTCCTGACACACACACACACACAAAGCATTCCTGATGGAAATAGAATAACATGACTAACAACAACATCAACAACAACAACTTTATTTATAACTCATCCTCTCTCTCTAAAGGCACTCAGGGACGTTAACAAAAATAAAAAGGGCTGTGGTGCAGCTAGTTAGTAGCCAGCTGCATTAATTCACTACGGATTGAAAGGTCATGAGTTCGAAGCCAGCCCGGGTCGGAGTGAGCTCTCGACCATTAATAGTCTATCTTGCTGTTGACCTATGCAGTTCGAAAGACAGTTGCATGTGTCAAGTAGGAAATTTAGGTACCACTTTATGCGGGGAGGCTAATTTAACTAATTTCAAATGCCATAAAACCTTGCAGCACTGTGCATAAGAATGGGAAAGTACTCCATCAAGGACTCAGTGTCACAAGTGGACGGTGAAGCAGCAACTCCCCCTATGGCCATAATCAAGCATACCCTCATGAAGCCGGAAAGTTGGAATGATAAATTGCCTCTGTGTGTCTATATACAGTATGTTGTTGTATGTCTAATGGCATTGAATGTTTGCCATGTATATGGGCATTGTAATCTGCCCTGAGTCCCCTGCGGGGTGAGAAGGGTGGAATATAAATAATGTTAATTAATTAATTCATTCATTAAAATGGCAAACATTCAATGCCTAACAAATAACAATCACAAAACAAAAAATAAAATAAACACTATATAACTTATAAACAAAAAAATCAAGGGATAAGCTAAATAAACGTGATAAGTACAAGAAATCAACTCGATTAAAAACAATACATTAAAAGCATAGTATAACATATCGCATCAACAGGCTAAGGTAAGTGTCCGATATCAAGGCACTCAGGGACGTTAACAAAAATAAAAAGGGCTGTGGTGCAGCTAGTTAGTAGCCAGCTGCATTAATTCACTACGGATTGAAAGGTCATGAGTTCGAAGCCAGCCCGGGTCGGAGTGAGCTCTCGACCATTAATAGTCTATCTTGCTGTTGACCTATGCAGTTCGAAAGACAGTTGCATGTGTCAAGTAGGAAATTTAGGTACCACTTTATGCGGGGAGGCTAATTTAACTAATTTCAAATGCCATAAAACCTTGCAGCACTGTGCATAAGAATGGGAAAGTACTCCATCAAGGACTCAGTGTCACAAGTGGACGGTGAAGCAGCAACTCCCCCTATGGCCATAATCAAGCATACCCTCATGAAGCCGGAAAGTTGGAATGATAAATTGCCTCTGTGTGTCTATATACAGTATGTTGTTGTATGTCTAATGGCATTGAATGTTTGCCATGTATATGGGCATTGTAATCTGCCCTGAGTCCCCTGCGGGGTGAGAAGGGTGGAATATAAATAATGTTAATTAATTAATTCATTCATTAAAATGGCAAACATTCAATGCCTAACAAATAACAATCACAAAACAAAAAATAAAATAAACACTATATAACTTATAAACAAAAAAATCAAGGGATAAGCTAAATAAACGTGATAAGTACAAGAAATCAACTCGATTAAAAACAATACATTAAAAGCATAGTATAACATATCGCATCAACAGGCTAAGGTAAGTGTCCGATATCAAGGCAAGAATATATTTCGAAATGCTAATCCTCCTCCTCATTTGATGCTCAGTGTGGGTAGATTCCAAGCCTGAGTAATTTCCTTACAGTTATTGTTACATTTGAATTACAGTCCTTGTTTAATGTGCCTCCAATTTTAATTCAAGAAAGAAGTGCAGGTCTTCTGCCAGAAGTTGGGTAAGCATAAGGAAACTTGCGTGGCCGGGTGTACCTTGGGAACACCCATTGTTTCCACTGATGTTAATTGTATTTTGGTTTGGCTGAAAATCATTTCATGGTGTGGCTTGCTTTACAATTATCAACCCTTTTTAAATAATGGAACTGAGTGATTATTTACAGTCTGATATTCAGATAGCAATGCCTAATTTTCTCTGGATCGATTGCTACAATTCGAGATAGTAATGCTTAACTTGTCTCCGATAAGGAAACTCTAATTATTAATTAAACTGGATATATTGGGAGCTAGATTTACTTGGAACAAATGCATTAGTTAGGTTAGGCTTCCTAGTTTGGTTTGATTAGATGGTGCAAAGTTCTAAACATTATTTCAGATCTGGCAAATTGTGTAATAATTGCATTCTCTTGGGCACAAATAATATTTCCACACAAGGCCAAATTTCCACTTTTTTTGGGGAGGACATGGGTAAAATATTCATTCTTTAATTATCTCGCAAAATTGGTCTGTAATCAATATTTTACATTTCAGCCACAGACCATTCAGGACAAAGTATAAAACTTTCCAGTTGGCATGGTTATGATTGAGAGTGTAAAAGTAATATGTTTCAAATAAGATTGTTAACGATAATTAATTACTGGATTGCTGTGAATTTTCTGGGCTGTATAGCCATGTTCCAAAAGCATTCTCTCCTGACATTTCACCCACATCTGTGACAGGCATCCTCAGAGGTTGTAAGGTTTGTTGGAAACAAGGCAAGTGGGCTTTATACATCTGTGGAATGCCAGGGTGGGAGAATGAACTCTTGTCTGTTTGAGGCAAGGGTGAATTGATCACCTTGATTAGCATTGAATAGCCTTCCTGCCTGGGAGAATACTTTGATGGGAGATGATTAGCTGGCCCTGATAGTTTCTTGTCTGGGATTCCTCTGGTTTTTTAGTGTTGTTCTTTCTTTACTGTCCTGATTGTAGAGGGTTTTTTTTAAAATACTGGTAGCCAGATGTTTTTTGTGTTGATGGTTTCCTCCTTTCTCTTGAAATTGTGCACATGCTTGTGGATTTCATTGGCTTCTCTATGTAGCCTGACATGGTAGTTATTAGAGTGCATTTCTCTGTACTCAAATAGTCTGCTGTGTCCAAGTTGGTTCATCAGGTGCTCTGCCATGACTGACTTCTCTGGTAGAGTTAGTCTGCAGTGCCTTTCATGTTCCTTCATTTGTGTTTGGGCAATGCTGCATCTGGTAGTGCTATGTAGACTTGTCCACAGTGGCATGGTGTCCAGTAGACTCCTGCAGAGGTAAGGGGATCCCTTTTGTCCTTTACTGAATGCAGCATTTGTTGGATTTTCTTAGTGGGTCTGTAGATATGTGGTCAGTATTTCCCTTAAGTATGGAAAGAACACTTTTACTCTGGGTGGATCTTAGTCTTCACTCTCATGGCTTTTTCTTGGTCTTGCAGCTCTTCTGGTGTCTGTGGTGGAGCATCCATTGGCCTGTAGAGCCCAGTTTAGGTGGTTCAGTTCATCTTGGAGGAGGTGGGGTTCACAGATTCTTTTTTTCACGGTCTGCCAGGGCTTTAATTGTGCCCTTTCTTGACCTGGGTGATGGTAGTAGTTTTTATGTAAGTATGTATCAGTGTGTGTAGGTTTTCTATAAACTGTGTAACCCAATTGTTGATTGGGTTTCCGGATGACTGGGGCATCTAGAAATGGCAGTTTTCTTCCATTTTCTTTTTCCATGATCTTCATGTGGAAGTTGTTGAGGTGGACTAGGAACTTGAGTTCTTCTCCATGGCTCCAAATGGTGAAGGTGTCACACACATATCTGAACCATATAATTGACTTTTTGTTGTTGTTTTCAGGGCTTGCTTTTCAGAGTGTCCCATGTAGAAAGTTGCTATGACTGGGCGGAGAGGCCTCCCCAGGGCTACTCTATCTTTCTGTTCAATATAATTCATTGTCCCACTGGAAGTAGTTTGTGGTGAGGCAATGGTAAAACAGGGCTGTGATGTCTTCTGGGAAATTCTGGTTGATTAGTGCATTGGTGACTTCTACCAGGACCTTGGTAAATAGAGACACCACATTGAAACTGATAAGTAAGTCATAGGTGTTGAGCTTGAGGTTGTTGATTTTTGGTATGAAGTGGGCTGAGTCCTTGATGTAGTGTGTAGTGAGCCCAATATGGGGTTGTAATGAATTACTTTGGGGATTATAAGAATGAAGTTATATTTTAAAATTAATTTAAGGAATAATACAATGCAATGTAACAAATTAACTTTAGGAAGTGATTGTTTGTTTCCTTAGCAAGCAATAGAATGAACAATGTAACAAGTCACTATATTTTGAATACATTAATAGTAACAAATTACTTTAGGGCATTTTATAATATATAACATAATGTAATTTTTACTGCAATATGAACAGCTGAGATTTATCTTTAGAATAGTGAGAGACCAGATGAGTAAATAATAGGTTTGGATATTGTTTTAAAACTATTTTGTGGTTCCATACTTTGAATATTTACTTACAGATGTGTAGGCATGAAGGGGAATGGGAAACTATATGCAGGAATTGACACCAAATATTCTATCCCCCCACAAAATTTGCCATCATCCCTTACACTCAGCATAGCAGTTGTTTTCCATTTCCTTTGCCTTTTTAGATACATAAACTATAAATGATCAACTGAAATTTTAATTCACTGCAAATCTATTGATGTATGAGGTCTGAAGGGATATTACATGGGGGACAAGACTTCTTATTGGATGTTAGTGTCCTCATTTTGTCCTTCATCGTGGAAGCCCTATTTACACTGAATCTCATGAAGTTCAATTGGATGTATGCATTTAAGTTTTAGTCTTGGTTCTTCTTAGGTTTGTTTTTGGGACTCCTTATAGGTGGATAGGTAAGTTTTGAATAATGAATGTGCAAATGAAATATAGGTACAGTTAATAGTGGCCTTTGCCCCATTGGAGTTCAGGGACGAACACTGTTCCTGGAGTACAAATTATTATCTGAATTTATGAAATCATAGTAAATTAGCTTAGGTTCGGGTGCATCAAAAAATTTTCATCTACAAAGTAACTTCAGATATGTTTTGCTCAATTCTTCCAATATCTGAAAGCAAGAATGATTGCAGAAAATAACTCAAAATGTGAAACGCTTGAGATTGTATAAAACCAGCCTTCTGGAAGAAGTAGCATATTACGACTTGATTTGGCAATAGTTTCATGTTCTGCTGAAAGATTTTTCTTTGCCTTCGACTTGTGACAAGCTCTTCATGGTCATTTGAGTGTAACTGAGTAAATAGCTTCTTAACACTTCTAACGTTGCTAGTTGCATAGTCTTTCATGGAGATTTGATACATTTCTTCTAAGTAGCTAACCCACCTACCAGGAGATGAAAAACTGTCCAGTTGGTACTAGAAGGTTAGTTACCTAACTCGAGTTGGGTGCCAAAGAGTTTAACCTTGGATTTGCTCTTTTTATATTGGCCTCTCTGTTTCTGACAGTAGCATGCCTCTATAAAGTTCTGGTGACTGGGGCTTTACAAAAGAGAAAAGAACAAGCACAAAATTGGAGTTTTGGCAACAGTATAGCTGTGTCTCTCCAAAATACTGAGTGCTTGGTACAAATATCATTTCACTCAGGGCTTACTATGATAAATACGGAATATTTGTACAATTGAAATCACCAGTCATTGGGTTTTGATGGACACATGGCTGGAATCTCTGCAAGTACTTACTAGCTCCCATGTGGGAGTTGGCTTTTGGCAATGGACTTTGATTTCTTGCAACAGCCTAACGTCCAAGAGTGCAATGTTTTCTTCTTTCTGGTTTTGGAATGCTGCAAATGAATAAAGAATGGAGCAGTTTCAGTAGAATAAGTCATTATCCTCCTGTTGCATGGAAGATTCAGCTGAAATCATGCTAGGAGGGGACAGGCATAAATCTATTTATTTATTTAGAGTATTTATATTCATAGAATCATAGAATCAAAGAGTTGGAAGAGACCTCATGGGCCATCCAGTCCAACCCCCTGGCAAGAAGCAGGAATATTGCATTCAAATCACCCCTGACAAATGGCCATCCAGCCTCTGCTTAAAAGCTTCCAAAGAAGGAGCCTCCACCACACTCCGGGGCAGAGAGTTCCACTGCTGAACGGCTCTCACAGTCAGGAAGTTCTTCCTAATGTTCAGATGGAATCTCCTCTCTTGTAGTTTGAAGCCATTGTTCCGCGTCCTAGTCTCCAAGGAAGCAGAAAACAAGCTTGCTCCCTCCTCCCTGTGGCTTCCTCTCACATATGTATACGTGGCTATCATATCTCCTCTCAGCCTTCTCTTCTTCAGGCTAAACATGCCCAGTTCCCTAAGCCGCTCCTCATAGGGCTTGTTCTCCAGACCCTTGATCATTTTAGTCGCCCTCCTCTGGACACATTCCAGCTTGTCAATATCTCTCTTGAATTGTGGTGCCCAGAATTGGACACAATATTCCAGATGTGGTCTAACCAAAGCAGAATAGAGGGGTAGCATTACTTCCTTAGATCTAGACACTATGCTCCTATTGATGCAGGCCAAAATCCCATTGGCTTTTTTTGCTGCCACATCACATTGTTGGCTCATGTTTAACTTGTTGTCCACGAGGACTCCAAGATCTTTTTCACATGGACTGCTCTCGAGCCAGGCGTCACCCATTCTGTATCTTTGCATTTCATTTTTTCTGCCAAAGTGGAGTATCTTGCATTTGTCACTATTGAACTTCATTTTGTTAGTGTTGGCCCATCTCTCTAATCTGTCAAGATCGTTTTGAATTCTGCTCCTGTCCTCTGGACTATTGGCTATCCCTCCCAATTTGGTGTCGTCTGCAAACATGATGATCATGCCTTCTAGCCCTTCATCTAAGTCATTAATAAAGATGTTGAACAGGACCGGGCCCAGGACGGAATCCTGCGGCACTCCACTTGTCACTTCTTTCCAAGATGAAGAGGAAGCATTAGTGAGCACTCTCTGTGTTCGTTCACTTAACCAATTACAGATCCACCTCACCGTAGTTTTGCCTAGCCCACATTGGACTAGTTTCCTTGCCAGAAGGTCATGGGGGACCTTGTCGAAGGCCTTACTGAAATCCAGGTACGCTACATCCACGGCATTCCCCGCATCTACCCAGCTTGTAGCTCTATCGAAGAAAGAGATCAGATTTGTCTGGCATGACTTGTTTTTGATAAATCCATGTTGACTCTTAGCGATGACTGCATTTGTTTCTAAGTGTTTGCAGACCGTTTCCTTAACAATCTTTTCCAGAATCTTGCCCGGTATCGACGTGAGGCTGACCGGACGGTAGTTGTTTGGGTCATGCTTTTTCTGCCCTTCTCATCCCACCAGGGACTCAGGGCAGATTACAATGCACATATACATGGAAAACATTCAATGCCATTAGAAATACAACATATATAGACAAAACAGAGGCAATTTAACATTCCAGCTTTTCCTGCTTCATGAGAGTATTCTCGATTCTGGCCACAGGGGGAGCTGCCACTTCTCCGTACACTTGTGACACCGAGTCCTTTGATGGAGTACTTTGTCATTTTTCTGCACACTGCTGAAAGATTTTATGGCATCATAAATTAGTTAAATTAGCCTCACATAAAGCTAAATTTCCTACTTGACAGATACAACTGTCTTTTGGGCTGCACAGGTCAACAGCGAGAGCAAGCTAGACTATTAATGGTCAGGAGCTCACTCCGACTCGGGCTTCGAACTCATGACCTCTCAATCAGTAATGATTTAATGCAACTGGCTACTAACTAGCTGCGCCACAGCCTGGTCCAATCTACCCAAATGAATAATCGTATCAGGAGAACACAAGGTTGAAATAACAGCCAGAGGCAACCTGAAGTAAAATATATGCCTTGTTATTCCTCATTTGGAAGTGTGATATTTTTTTTCCTTTCAGGAAAACAATCCTTTCAGGAACTTGATGACAACTCCTGAGATCATCCATAGTACATTGTGCTATGGACTTTCAGGCAGGTGTGTTATGCCCCTTCCTTGTGCTGTAGAAACACTTTCTGGAGCATAACTACAGACCAGGAAGATGAAAGCATTGGCCTTCCCATACAAGAATTCTGATCTCTCTTGAATTTTTCTTTGACTTACTCTATTCTTAGCATTGTAGGAATTTAAATTTCTTTTGAGCCTTTAGAAAAGCAATGTATGCATCCAGTGCAAAGGGGCAGGCAGAACTTCCAATAAAATGCAGATGGCAAATAGTAGTTCTAGTGGTGAACAGTTTTCAGTGCCTGTCTGTCTGGAATGCTAGCAATGTGAGGACCAAAGGAAAACTTCATTGTGGGGCAGAATAATTTTTAGCTGGTAAAGCCCTCATTATGCCTGTTTCCCCACACACAACTGAACCCCTATTTCTGGGCTCTATGCCCACCCATCAGTGCATAGTAGGTGTGCATTATGTTCCCTGGCTTTCTTTTCACTTCTCTGTTAAATGCTACTGGATATGTCTTTCTTTTGCCCTGTTAGTTTGTTTTTGCCTTTTAACTATAGCAAAAGATACTTTGCATATAATACAAAGATGTGATCAAAATTTAAAACTCTATGTGAATGACCTAGACATTGTACAGCTTGTGTGTGTGTGTGCATGTGTGTGTAGGCCTGCGGCCTTTGAGATAAATCTAATACTTGGAGATCCTCTGATAAAAGGTACTATATATGCAAAGTACTTTATAAACATTCATTAGCTAATGCTGGAAACTTTGCCGTTGGCAAAAATCTTTTTCTTTCTCCCTTAGGTCCCTAACGACACAAAGTTAATGATTCTTCTGTGGGAGCACATGTTAATTTGTGCACCATGGATTTAGTGGGAGCACGGCTTTGAGGAAAGCAGCTGTTAAGAGGATGGTTCGATGGTTATATCTTGGTAAATAATGGTAGCTGAGCTCTGTTAGTCTGTAAAATGGGTTTATCGTAACTTGATGTGGTGAGATTTGAGAGATAAAATGAGCAGCATGGCAAAGTAACGTTAAAAAGCAGGTTTTTATTTAAGGCTATATGAAATTTATTAAAACCTAATTCTTTGCATGGAGTGAACAAAGCCAACTTAATTTCCTTGGCTTAATGTCCTTCACTCATATTTATATGCAAGCCCTGGTGTTCTAGAAGAAAAGCAGTATTAAAACACATGTGTAATTGTAGCCAGCTAATCACTTTGGGCAGAAAATCCTTTCACAGTAGTGCCAATGGATATAAGATATCCTCTCGTATGAGGTGAAAGCACTCTTAAATCAGGAAAAAAGTTAGATGGGATATCTTTTACTTTAGTTTATAACCAGGGCCCCTAGTGGTGCAGTGGATTAAATAGCTGAACTTGCTGTCTGACAGGTTGACGGTTCGAATCCGGGAAGGGGGGTGAGTTCCTGCTGTTAGGCCCAGTTTCTGCCAACCTAGCAGTTCAAAAACATGCAAAAGCAAATGTGAGTAGAACAGTAGGTACCGCTTCTGTGGGAAGGTAATGGCGCTCAATGCAGTCATGCAGGCCACATGACCTTGGAGGTGTCTACAGACAATGCTGGCTCTTTGGCTTAGAAATGGAGATGAGTACCATCCCCCCAGAGTCGAAGGGTTAACACCCCTGTGGATATGACTTTGAAAAAATTGACTTGATGTGGAAACAAGGACTGGTGACAAAGCTTCAGTGGAGACACCTTTTCCCCATGACAACTCTTTCAGGAGTGAATTTCCTTTCCAAGGGGTTAATTTCTCTCACTTCCTGTTGTCTCACTCCCATTCTTAACTATGGGCCTTATCACCCTTGAGCATTTATCCATTTTAATCCACTTTAAATGCTGTGACTGTTTCCTGCAGAATTCTGGGGTTTGTAGTTTAGGGAGGCCCGAGGCTTTTCTGGATGAGCAATTTAAAGACCCTCCCCCCTAAAACGACAAGCCCCAGAATTCTGCAGGGGGCAGTCACAGCATTTAAAGTGGGTTATGGTGGATAAATGCTCGAGTGTGGTGAGGCCCTATTAATCGTTTGTAAGTCAAATGTTTGTAATTTGAGGACTGCCTATATAGCCTCAGATAAAGAATCCTGGGGGCTACATTTGGAGGGCCATGTGGTTCCCTGCTTTCGTGCCACACCGTGGGACTTTCAGACTGGTGGTAAAGAGTATGCGTAATGGCCAGAACTTCCATACTTTTTGTACATCCCATGATATTTCTAGAGCACTGGGCTTAAGCCCTGGAAATATAACATCTCTGGTTTCAATGCTTGGCCCTTGTTGGCTTATAATATTTGGCAGAGGAGGTTGATTGGTTGTGCCTTTGGTGTTCGAATTGCCTTCTTTGTGCATCTGGGTTGTCCCAGCTGTGCTGAAGGAGGCAAATGTGTGACAATTCTAGAATAAATTTATCCTGGCCCCAGATGATTGTGCCAACTGCTATCTTAACAACAGTTTTTTACTTTAAAAAGTAGGCAGTCTTTATGTTCACCTAACAAGAGACTGGCCAATTCTCACCAACTCTGTGGTTTGCATCATATGCAGAAGTGTCTTTAACTCTGTGGCACCGGGATTGTGGCGCAGCTGGCTGAGTGTCAGCTGCATTAAGATCACTCTGACCAAAAGGTCATGAGTTCGAAGCCAGCCCGGGCTGGAGTGGGTGTCCAGCCATTGTGTAGCCCGTTGTCGACCTTTGCAACCCGAAAGACAGTTGCATCTGTCAAGTAGGAAAATAAGGGACCACCTTGTGTGGGAGGCTAAATTTAACTAATTTATGAGGCCATAAAGAAAGAAGACTCCGGGGAATGTGGAATGCGGAAGAACTTCATTGGTGTCGTTGATGGACGATGAAAAGCAGCAGCTCCCCTGGTGGCCAGAAAAAAAAAAGTTAAATAGCCTTTGTCTGTTAAATGTTGTTTGTCAAACTGGCATTGAATGTTTGCCATATATGTGTTTACTGTAATCCGCCCTGAGTCCCCTGCGGGGTGAGAAGAGCGGAATATAAGAACTGTAAATAAAAAATAAAATAAAAATAATAAGCAGAGTGCCAGAATATGAGTGGGGAAACCCCTTTTCAAATCCCCAGTCAGCTATGCAATTTACTAGGTGACCTTGAACCATTTACTACTTTTCAACCTAACCTACATCACAGGCTTTCTGTGACAGTCAAAATGGCAGAGAGGGGAAAAGTCATGCATGCCATCTTGATGTCCATGGATAAATTTATAAAAGTTAGATAAATAAACAAAGTGGCTACAGATGCAGTGTAAGTGACTGAAATTATATTTCCCTGTCAACTTCATGTCCTCAAACGTATTCTAACTAAAGTTATCAATTATGAGGTATTTTATTCATTTACAAGCTGTAAAGGCCAGCATTGTTTGTGAGAATTACGAACCATCATTCATGAGCAAAGAGTTTCAAAGGCCATGGAGAATGAGAGCCTGTTTCTTTGGGAGCATCAAAGTTCCTCATGCTATGTATCGATGCCCTTGAGGGATCATGTTTTTTCCAATTGGCTCATTTTTATTCTCTACAAGTGGTGCCCAAGTTATTAGAAGATAATTATTTTTTATTTTACAAAATGCATAAGCTTGAGAGTGAACTACAACTCGCATCATTCCTGTCATGTTGGGCAAGTTTGCTCTAGATGCCTCATTGATGGGGTTCGGTGTGTTCTCTGACTGCAGGATGAATTACAACTCTTACCATGGTGAGTCAGTCCTGTCAAATCCCTCTAGTATCTTCAGATAGTACCTTCAGCACCTTCAGGAGCCCCCGGTGGTGCAGTGGGTTAAAGCTCTGAGCTGCTGAATTTGCTGACCAAAAGGTCACAGGTTTGAATTTGGGGAGTGGCGTGAGCTCTCGTTGTTAGCCCCAGCTTCTGCCAACCTAGCAGTTCGAAAACATGCAAATGTGAATAGATCAATAGGCGGGAAGATAACAGCGCTCCATGAAGTCATGCTGGCCACATGACCTTGGAGGTGTCTACAGACAATGCTGGTTAGAAATGGAGATGAGCACCAACCCCCAGAGTCGGACACTACTTGACTTAATGTCAGGGGAAAACCTTTAGATTTACCTTTACTTTCAGTTGGTCATGGGTGTTCTGTGTGCCATATTTGGTCCAGGTTCATCATTGGTGGGTGCTGAGTCCTCTGATTGCAGGTGAACTATAAACCTACAACTAACAAATGTCAAGACCAATTCCACCCAAAGCCCACCAGTATTCAAATTGTGGCATATTGGGTATTTGCACCAAAGTTGGTGCAGATCCATCATGGTGTCCAGAGGAGGGCGACTAAAATGATCAAGGGTCTGGAGAACAAGCCCTATGAGGAGCGGCTTAGGGAACTGGGCATGTTTAGCCTGAAGAAGAGAAGGCTGAGAGGAGATATGATAGCCATGTATAAATATGTGAGAGGAAGCCACAGGGAGGAGGGAGCAAGCTTGTTTTCTGCTTCCTTGGAGACTAGGACGCGGAACAATGGCTTCAAACTACAAGAGAGGAGATTCCATCTGAACATTAGGAAGAACTTCCTGACCGTGAGAGCCATTCAGCAGTGGAACTCTCTGCCCCGGAGTGTGGTGGAGGCTCCTTCTTTGGAAGCTTTTAAGCAGAGGCTGGATGGCCATTTGTCAGGGGAGATTTAAATGCAATATTCCTGCTTCTTGGCAGGGGGTTGGACTGGATGGCCCATGAGGTCTCTTCCAACTTTTTGATTCTATGATTCTATGATTCTATGATCATTGTTTGTGTTGACAGTGCTTTCTGGATGTACTTATTATTTATTACTTCACTTGTATACTGCTTTTCTCACCCCAGGAGAGGACTCAAAGCTGTTTCCAACATATTTATTACAAAATTTAGTGCCTCACATACATATGAAATCTAACATAAAACAAAAATAACATATAACTTATCAATAAGATCATACAATGGAACAACATTTGGACATTAAAACATGGAGTTAAAAACATTAATGTAGGTGAACAATAATGAACTATAATTCCTATAAATCAAGGTGAATTTTTCCCAAAGCCCTCCTGTATTTTTTGTTGGTCATGGGGGTTTATTGTGCCAAGTGAGGTCCAACAGTATGGTATTTGGGGAGGACATTGACAGGGGTTGGGCTACATGTTCATGGTGCTTGCTATAACCTGAAATGTCATTGGAGGGAGACTCCTGAGCACTATGGGTTAAAACTGTTTGTGGAAGTGGGAGCCTATCTGTGGAAGTGGGCACCCCAGCCACACATATACATACACATTTTCACTTTTATTAAGGATATAGATATGAGGAAAATAATTGGGATCCACCAAAGTTCCCCCAAAATTTCATGTATGCCGGGGCGGGGGCGGGGGCGGGGGGGGGGGGGGCTAACCAGAACACCTTATACATCCCTTCTAAATGTCCAGCCATTTTTGTATGATGGCTTGAAAGGCAGAAATTTAATTCTTCTTATATAGTTACAACAAAACCTCTGAAAGGTGAAGTCTTCTGAAATATTTCAATTGTTGTATCACACTATATTTTCAACCCATTTCCCCAAATTGTGTGGAGAGCCTTCATGGATAGAAAAAGCTTCTATTCAATAACAATGGAAGGAATATTAAAAATGGTCAAAATAATGTTTTTGAGTATTAAGACACCTTTATAATTGGAATTCTAGACTGACAAATGCCTCACAGTTCAGGGTGTAGTCTTATAGAAAATGCTGCTTTCTGTGCCAACAAGCAGCCACATTTTGGACTGAATAAACCCTGCATGGCAAATAGCCTTAAAATTTTATTAGTGATTTTAAGAGTTTAAGTGGGGTTTAAGAGTTTGAGTGGTTAGAGAAGTTAATGATGGGTCTAAGTGTGAGAGATGTGTTAACTAATCAATTTTGTATGTTATATTGAACTTGTATTAATAAAGCAATGCGTGCTTTTAATTTCCAACCAAATTTTCTCTATATTGGAAAGCATGGATACAGGCATGGCCTCTGTGCTGGCAGCAGCTAATAAAGAAGGGTGGTGTTGGTGGAGATAACAGATGAAGAACATCTCACACCGGAGCCGCAGGGCATCAAAGGCTGCATCTACACTTCAGGATGAATACAGTTTGACACCGCCTTACCTGCCATAGTTAAATACTATGGAACTATGGAAGTTCTCAAGCCTTCTCTGCCAAACTACAACTCCCATGATTCCATAACATTGAGCCTTGGCAGTTAAAGTGGTGTCACGCTGCATTAATTCTACAGTGTGAATGCACTCAGTTGGCTGTGGGACATGAGGTCCTTACAACCACCACAGCTCCTCAAAACTGGATACACAATTTTTTGGAATGGAGTCTCTTTCCCTGATGTATCTTCTGCCATAACAGCATGGTTGGGAGAACTTTTCCCATCCAGTTGTTGATGAACTTACTATCCTCCAATGGGCAGGCTAGCTGGGCCTGGTGGACATTGATGCCCAGTAACATCTGAAGAGTCAGTTTACTGAGCCATCTGCTGCAGATGATTTTTACAGGAGATTGTGTGCGAGTGTGATTCAACTCTTCTGTCTGTAATGAGACATGATGTTTATCATCTGTTCAATACAGATGTATCTCTACACCAGGGCTGGATCCAGATGCAGAACTGTTACTCTCAACATTCCGTTTTATGGGCGAGGCAGGGGGTGGTGGGATTTGCAGTCCAGTATTTGGAAGACTGAAAGATTCCAAGTTTTTGCTGTACCAGTAGAAATGATCAGTAGTGATATGCTCAAGCTTAATATCTCCTTGAGCAAGTAACTTGAAAGGCTAAAGAATGTTAACATCTGTATCTTTGTTTTTTTTTATTAAATATGGAAGTTGTATGTTTGTCTTTTACTAAATTTTATCAGTAATGGGAAACTGAGTCATTGGAAAGAGGGAGTGAGGCAAGAGAAGAGATGTATCATGGAAAACTGTAATTTCCTTAAAGATTAGTTTCATGCGCCAGAATTGTAACACTTCAATACCACTTTGCCATAACTGCATCTTCTGAAATCAGGGGATTTGTAGTTTGTTGAAGCACTGTTGCTCTCTGGTAGAAAATTCCACAGGATGGCTATATGTAGTTAAAGTAATATCAAAGGGCTATAATTTTGTAGTGTTAAAAAGACATCAGAAGCTGGTACTAGTAAGGCATTACCAAAGCCCACAGGGAAAGCCCCTGGCCCTGCTGAGCTGACCTTATGAGACATCTGCATGAAAAGAACCAGGAAACCAATCTAGCCCCAAGTTGGCCAGTAGCATAGTAGAAGTAGTTGAGGCCAATCCAGTTGAAGCTGCCCAGAATGAAGACTTAGGAAAGGAAAATAGGGTGTTTGGCACTGTGGTTTGGAAACGAATGGATGAACTTTCTGTTGACTTCTAGTTAACCCTTTTCAAATGTCCCAAGGTTACTAAGCCCCTCAGGAAAGTTGAAGGGATGTTCTTCCTTGTTTACCTATTGCAGACCGAATATAACCCACAGTGTAGTCAAAGCAGCACAAGCACTGAACAAGGAGTGGAAGCCTCCAGGAGTTACAGAAATGCACAAAACCCGCCAGAGGGGGAATTTGCCAGAGGGGGCCTCTAGAGGTTACAGAAATGCACAAAACCTGCCAGAGGGATAATCTTTCAGAAAACAGCTCATATTCAGTTGTATGGAGTGAATGGTGAATATCTACAGGGAGAGGGAATGGAGTCTCCTGAAAGAGAATATGGCTGACACACTGAAACAAATTTTGGAATGGAACCACTCTGGGGATGAGTTGTAATCTCAGGGAAGCCTGTGAAAACCATCATTGTCTAGAGCTACTGATGATTTTACTGTAAGTTGTGGCATTTTTTAAAACAAAGGGCTGTGAGCATAATGATGTGTGGCAAGGGTGAGCAACTGTGTCTCATGTGGGAACTTCTTGATCATAAGAGCTGTTCAACAATGGTGCCAATTACTAGAGAAGTGGTGAGGTCTTCTTCTCTGGGTGACCTCAAAGAGAAGCTGGGATGCTTAGCTGGAGATCCTGAATTGGACAGAGGGATGTATTTAATGGCTCATGAGGTCACTTCCAACTCTACAATTCTATATTTCGAACTTGGGGGTGGGGTGTGGATCTTGCAGAGGCAACACAAATGGCCAGAAATGCCAAGAAAAGAAATAAGAAATGAAACAAAATGAGAATTCACCAGAAGTTTATTGCAGATTTTGGAAAACTTTTTTTAAAATGTTCAACAGATCAAAGGAGCCTATTAACCTGGTTTGCCTCCCCTGGAATAGAAAAAGCTTCTATTCCCCCTTCCCATCCCTCACCCATCCCAATAGATTCATAGAATCCTAGAGTTGGAAAAGACCACAAGGTTGATCCAGTCCAACCCCCAGCCATGCTGAAACACACAATCAAAACACTCTTGATCGATGGCCATCCATCCTCCTCAAAAACCTCCAGAGAAGGAGACTCCAGAGTATTTATACCTTTATTGTTTTAACCAAATGTGGGCATTTACCCTAACAGATCTATGAAAAAGCCTAAAAACTTGGAGTCTTCTAATACTGGGCTGCAGTGAGTTTTCCGGACCATGTTCCAGAAGGATTATCTCCAGATGTTTTGCTCACAATTATGGCAGGCATCCTCAGAGGTTGTGGAGTTTGTTGGGAACTAGGCAAGTGAGGTTTATATATCTGTGGAATGTCCAAAGTGGAAGAAAGAACTCTTGTCTGTTCTTTCTTCTTCTGGAACATGGCCATACAGCCCAGAAAACTCACAGCAACCCTTTGATTTTGGCTATGAAAGCCTTCAACAACACATCATCTAATACTACTATGATTCTCTCTTAAATGCCATAGCAATGTCCTATGGAGTTGTGAGACATGCAGTTTAGCTCAGAATTACCAGCCACTGAGCTCTAGTGCCTCATCAAAATACAAAACCCAGGATTCCATAGGATGTTGCTATGGCAGTTCATAGTGCTTTAATTGTGAAGTCTGAAAGGACTCTTGGCCTCAGGTTACTGCAGCCCAAGTACATAAATGACTACAGTACACATCCGTCTTCTGTGAGCGTTGGTTAATAAGATTAGAGCATCCTCTTTCCAAAATGGTTGCCTCTAAAAAACATGATCACTGCAGACTCCCACTCCAATCCCCCCATTAGAGTGAATTCCTCAGCAGGAGAGCTGGCGCTGTTTGAAAAACACTGCAAGTTAACCTCAACTTGTATCCCTTCCCAGAGCCTCTCCAAGCGCTCACATCAAATACCTGTACTTCTCTGTAATACTGTACAGAGGCAGGGGGGAAGGAAGGGGGAGGTGGGTAAACAGCCTGAGAACAAAATGGTTTTATTTTTTCTTTTGCTCTGCCATGCTGCAGGCAAATGCCAACTTTTGCTCTTGTAAAAAGCAATCTAAGGAGTTATGGAAAGAAAGCAAATTCCACCCCATCCTCTGGCGAGCAAGCAGAACGAGACTGGGGCATTTTTAATTGATGCTTGCAGAACACAGGGATCTGAAGCTGGCATTAAAGAGCATAACTCTATCTCCCTTCATGCCAAGTGCTTCTTATTTTTTTTCCTTTCTTTCTAAGTCTGGTTTGCCCAGGCATACCACCAAAGGGCATCAAAGAGTCAACAGCCCTGTGGCGTTTGTCCTTGGGCAACTGCCAGTGAAACCGGTTTCAGCCAGCAGATGTATGTGCAAGCTGCAGTAATTGGTGTGTCCTTTCCTGCCCCAGATTTCTTATCTCAGGCTGGATTTCCACCCCCCCCCCCCGACCTCCTCTCTTGTTCATTTTTGCTGTAAATCTTTTATTAGCA
Source organism: Anolis sagrei (assembly GCF_037176765.1). Classification (NCBI taxonomy): domain Eukaryota; kingdom Metazoa; phylum Chordata; class Lepidosauria; order Squamata; family Anolidae; genus Anolis; species Anolis sagrei. The sequence continues at coordinate 58,150,558 of NC_090024.1, read as the reverse complement.
AGATGCAAATATTGCTGTAGACCTCTATAGCCAAGGAGAGGCTTCTGGATTATTTCAGATTGCATTTGTACCTTTTTTTTATAGTAATGATCTGGAAACAAAGGTTTTTTTCCTCTTTGTCTTTTGCGAGAAGAACAGACAGCATTTTAAACGGATGGAGCTTGCTAAACAGCCTAGCCTGAAGCAGCTGCGCCAATAATTGGTATGGAGACCAAAGCCTGACCAATAGCATCTCAGCCTGCAACTTTTCCACATGGGAGGTCATTTCAATCTGTACTGTTTTGTGGGAAGTCTGGCAGAGAGAAGCAGCAGCGGCAGTGACTGCTGCTAATTTATTTAATATTACTTTTCTAACAGGCGAAGTGTTTTACAAGCACGATAATGATAGGCAAATTTGTTCCTTGTCTGGATTGAGCGTCTCCAGCTTCCTTGTTCTCACACCAGATAATGAATCCCTGTAGCTCACAGCAACATTCTTGCCAGTTCATGGAAAGTCACAAGGATGCTGATGCTGAAGCATGGAAGAAGATGTTTGGGGGGGAGGGGGGTTGGAGGGGGATGAGGCGGACTATGTTTTCTCTGGTGTCCCTTACTAATGTCCCTTACTTAGGGCTAAAAGCTTGGAATGGAAGCTGTACCTTATTATAAGAGATGCCACCTATTTAAGGATTACAAAACCAGTCCTTTTATAAAGACTTATATCAAGAGTTGCTTATTATTTGCATCCTGATCTTTCATAGTCAGAAATGTGTACATCATTGACTGTTAGATTGAACTCAGCACTTTACCCCCAGCCCTGGCCCTATAATCCACTCTTTGCACAAGACCATGCCCAGCCCACTCCAATTGCTGATCTTCTCCACTATATTCCTAGTTCTGGTTATTGAGGTTTGCTTGTTTCATTTTAAGATTTATTTATCGTATCAGGAGTGAACCAATGTATTTGAAAAAACACAAAGTTTAAAAACTTGGCATTCTATTAAATGTCCTTTGATCAGTAGCTGGCCACTTGGAGTGCCTCTGGTGCTGCTATAAGAAGGTCCTCCATTGTGCATGTGGCAGGGCTCAGGTTGGATTGTAGTAGGTGGTCTGTGGTTTGCTCTTCTCCATACTCGCATGTCATGGATTCCACTTTGTAGCCCCATTTCTTAAGGTTAGCTCTGCATCTTGTGGTGCCAGAGCGCAATCTGTTCAGCACCTTCCAAGTTGCCCAGTCTTCTGTGTGCCCAGGAAGGTATCAGCCATGGATTTAGGTGCTTGGTTTTAGCCTGCCACAGTTGGACTCTCACCTGCTGAGGTGTTCCTGCAAGTATCTCTGTAGATCTTAGAAAACTATTTCTTGATTTAAGGCATTGGTGTGCTGGCTGATATGCGAACAGGGGATGGGCCGGAAATTTTACTGCCTTGGTCCTTTTATTATTGGCTGCTACTTCCCCGTGGATGTCAGGTGGTGCAATACTGACTAGACAGTGTAATTTGTCCAGTGGTGTAGGGTGCAGACAGGCTGTGATAATACGGCATGTCTCATTAAGAGCCACATCCACTGTTTTAGCGTGGTGAGATGTGTTCCACACTGGGCATGTGTACTCAGCAGCAGAGTAGCAAAGCGCAAGGGAAGATGTCTTTACTGCTTCTGGTTGTGATCCCCAGGTTGTGCCACTCAGCTTTCATATGATATTGTTTCTAGTGCCCACTTTTTGCTTGGTATTCAGGCAGTGCTTCTTGTAGGTCAGAGAATGGTCCAGGGTAACTCCCAGGTATTTGGGTGTGCTGCAATGCTCCAGTGGGATTCCTTCCCAGGTAATCCTCAGAGCTCGAGATGCTTGTCTTAGATGGATTCGGAATCAGCTAGTTTTCCTTTTAATAGGCAGTAAGAGCACCTAAAGCTTTGGAGAACTTCTGTTCAACCATCTCTAAGCTCCCTGCTTTTTGTTCCACCATCTCAAAGCTCCCTGTTTTTGATATTCTGTTGTTTGTTATATGTTTATTATGTTTTTAAATGTGTTTTTAATTGGTGAATTGTTGTTGCTGGGCTTAGTCCCACTTGTAAGCCTCCCCAAGTCCCTTTGGAGAGATGGTGGCAGGATATAAAATTAAAGTTATCATCATCATCATCACCACCACCACTACCATCATCATCATTATCATCCTCATCATCATCATCATCCTCATCATCATGCAATGTATTAATGTGGACAATATTTTAATTAGTGGAGCCACAGTGGTGCAATGGGTTGAACCACTGAACTGCTGAACTTGCTGATCGGAAGTTTGGTGGTTCGAATCCACAGGGTAGGTGAGCTCCTGCCGTTAGCCCCAGCTCCTGCCAAACCAGCAGTTTGAAAACATGCAAGTGTGAGTAGATCAATCGGTACCACCCCAGCGGGAAGGTAACAGTACTCTATGCAGTCATAGCAGCCACATGATCTTGGAAGAGTTTACAGACAATGCCAGCTCTTCGGCTTAGAAATGGAGATGAGCACTATCCACCAGAGTAAGACAAAACTATGCTTAATGTCAAGGGGAACCCTTTACCTTTATTTTAATATTGCAGAGATTTGCATGCAGATAAATTAATACTTTCACTAGATATTTAACAGAACACAGACTTGTTAATGTTTCCTTTCTCATTGTCAGTCCTGCACGTCATAGACTTTTGCTCTCATTTGCTCTTTTGACTACAAATATAATTGATGCACTTTTCAACCCTAGTGCATGTTCATGTCATATTTATCTATGCCAAGAATAATTGGCATGCAGACACCCTCGTGTGATTGTTGGATATGGCTCATGTTAGACAGGAGCAAGATTATTGGTAGGGTAGTTTACACTCATCCCATAGCTTCCCAGAAAAAAAATTGTCTTTGCATTTGCCTAATCTTCCAGCTCTGACAGATTAGGCAGCCATCATTATATATCTCCTTCAAAGATAGGCTGTTACCACTCATGTTTTAAATACTTCTTTAGTCCCGGATATGTGAGAATTGAAGCCTATATGGGAATTGAAGTTTCTGGACATGTTTCCTAGGGCAACCCAAGTTGGTAAGATCAGCAGGTAAGTGAAACTAGCTCTGAGACTGGACAAGAGAGAAATCAACAACTTACTAACCTGAAACATCTGTTGAAGAGACAAGCAGAAAGCAGTTCTGCAATAGTCAGTTGCTCTTGAAATAAGATACACAACAGACCATTGGCTAACCAATGTATGAGGATCCTAGGAATAAGTGATCAAAGCTATTTGTGGGGGAATGTCACGATTTGGGAGCAGATGTTGCTTCCTGGCTGTTCAAATGAAAACAAAGGAAATTCCTTTTAAATGTACAGGCATTCCTCCAGTGACTGGTCAGCCCCACGTTGGAGGGTAACTCTATTGGCCAGTCAAAACTCCAGAGGATTTGATTATTTGTTTACCTTAATGATGTTACAGACCAGCATTATATTCTCCATGGACCAGGACTGGCCTTTTGATAAAAGTATTTCCAAAAAGGAGGGGGTTAGAAAGAGACCTTGGATACAGGGCCGTAGCCAGAATTTTTTTTTGGGAGGGGTTGAAAATTTCGGGGGGGGGGGGTTGAAAATTTCACCGGGGGGGGGGGGTTGAAACCTGCCTCCAAGCTCACGCTGAAGCAAAGAGCACAGCAGGGGACAGAGCAGCCTTCAATAGCCTGCAGCTCCGCCCCTGTCAACCACCTCCACCAAGTCTGGACTCCTTAATGAGAGCATTCAACACACACACACACACACCCAAACTTGGTTGCTTCGCTACATTGGCTATTGCTGCAAGTAATGACAGTGTGAATAAATTGTCAATATTTGCTTGAGATAGTGCTTGCAGTTCTGGAGGGACTCTTAATTTTTTGTGTCTCATAGACTTAGCATGGGGATTTGGTTAACCAGTTAAAATTCACGTGTAAACCAGTTTTTTTAACCTGAAAAGGTAGGTGTGAATGTTGCACATGGCCATCTCTGCAGGAGTGTACCGTATACCATGCAGCTGTGGACAAGTCTACATAGGGACCACCAAATGCAATGCCCAAACACGAATCAAGAAACATGAAAGGCACTGCAGACTACTTCAACCTAAGAAGACAGCACCTGATAAACCAACCTGGACACAGCTTATTATTTGAGAACACAGAAATGCTGGACCATTCTAACAACTACCATGTCAGACTACACAGAGAAGCCATTGAAACCCACAAGCATGTGAACACTTTCAGTAGTAAGGAAGAAACCATGAAAATGAACAAAATCTGGCTACCAGTATTAAAAAAACTCCAAAACCATAACAGTAAATAAAGATCAAGAAACAAAAACAGGGGAATCCCATACAAGGAACAATTGTGGCTAGCTAACCACCTCCCAAGAAATGATTCTCCCAGGCAGTAAGAAACCAGTTCTTGAAACTGCTAGGCCATTAAACACTAATCAAGGTGGCCATGTGCAACATTCACACCTGCCTCAAACAGATAAAAGTTCTTTCCCCACCCTGGACATTCCACAGATATATAAACCCAATTTTCCTAGTTTCCAACAGACCTCACAACCTCTGAGGATGCCTGCCATAGATGCAGGTGAAATGTCAGGAGAGAATGCTTCAGGAACATGTCCATACAGCTCCAAAACCTCACAACAACCCAGTGATTCCGGCCGTGAAAGCCTTTGATGATACATTTTATAAAAGTTTTTTGATCACATTGTAACACAAATTGCAGACCCTTTAACCACATTTTCTCCCATTGTTCCATCTGTATGTTCATTATATCATACAACCTTTTACTTGTTGATCTTCAATTTCCAGTCTTAACAAATGCTCATACATTTTACACATTATCTGTTCATCATTTCTACATAACTGAGTTTCAAATTCTGTCTTTGACAGTTTAATACCATATGCATATATCTAGTTTAAATCTCTGAAACAATTGTAACTAGGAAAGCCATTGACATTTGTATCCCTATCTCAATAGTTAATCTTATTGGTGGTTTGTATAGTGTGTGGATAGGAGACAGCCAACAAATACAAGATGCTATAGGCTGAATTTCAGAGAAAGAAACTGGCAAAACCACCTCTGCAAATTCCTTGCCTAAGAAATGTCTATGAAATCCATAGGGTCACCATAAGTTGATAGGCAACTTGAGGTCAGGCATGCACATACACACATGCTTTTCTTCAGTCAACATACATAGTCTTCTAGGCATGTAATTCAGAGAATTCCAGATGAACCAGCTGTTAGAATGCATTCTGTCTCACTTATTGTTGCAGGAATTTTGGCTTTGATAGGCACTCTGCCTGTTCACTCAGAACCTGAGGAAATTTATAAAAACAGAGCCTGGATCCTACTAGCTTAAGGTGGGAATCATGTGGACCACCTCCAGACAATCTGCATTATCACTTTTGCCAGGAAGGGTTGCTGAGCCAACACTATCTGGAGTAATGTATGATTTGTACTCCTGTATTGATTTAAACTAGAACAAATGCCAGCTAAATGCTCTGAAGGCATTGGAGCCTGTCTAATCTCAGAAGCTAAGCAGGACCAGGACTGGTTAGTACTTGAAAGTGTGACTACCAAGAAAAGTTTAGCGCTGTAGGCTATAGCCAGAAGAAAGCAACAAAAAAGCACTCTGAATAAAGTTTGCCAAGAAATCCTAAGATCAGAGTTTCCATAAGTCAAAATTAACTTGTAGCTACATAATAACAACATACCCATCATCATTTTCCAGATGTAAGCTGTGGTGCACATAGCCAAACAATATAATGGTGTATTAAAGATGGCAAAACTTATTAGGGTTTGATTTTATCCAAGTCTGAAGGGGGTAGATTTCAACTGAAAGTTGGAAGGAACTTCTTCACAAGGAAACGACTTCAGCAATGGAACCAAATTCATAGACTCTAGAGCAGGCATGAGCAAACTTCGACTCTCTAGATGTTTTGGACTTCAACTCCCATAATGTTAGGAATTATGGGAATTGAAGTCCAAAACACCTGGAGGGCCAAAATTCACTCATGTCTGCTTTAGAGAGATCATGGTGCCTCCTCTTCTGGATGTCTTCAGAAAGAGACCAGATAACTGCCTGCTGAGAATGCTCTAGATCTGGCATCCTCAAACTGCAGCCCTCCAGCTGTTTGGGCCTTCAACTCCCAGAATCTTGACAACTGAACAAGTGCATTAGGGCTTTTGGGAGTTGGAGGCCCAAACAGCTGGAGGGCTGTACTTTGAGGATACCTACTCTAGATTGAGACCCATGTAGAGCAGTGGGTAGGATCTGATGTCCCATAGATCCCCTTCCAAACCTAAGATTCTAAAAACAAGAATCTTCCACCTTCTCTGCCCACTGCTAATATGATCAAGTGCAACATTTTTTGCATTTTAACCCAGTTTACAGCATCTGATTTAAGCTGGGGTCAAGGAAGAAAAGTGAGAGGAGGACTGAAAATTGAGACATTTCAAAAGGAGCTGAAGTAGCAGAGCAGAAGAAGCTTAATCAAGGCCAGCCTTGGCAGTTGGAGGGAATGCAATACTAACAGAGCAGACCCATTGAATCAACAGTTGAATAGGGATACAACATATAGACAGACAAATCTCTTTGGTTTTATGAGTTAGGTTTAACAACAGGGTTTAGATCATCAGAATCTTGAGCCACCATCAATCGGCATCACAATGACTGTTACTGCTCCCCCCAGGGCCAACAGATGGCCTTTGCCGTGAGATGCTGGGACCTGCTCCCATTTGCCACCAACACTGTGGCTACTATTCACCATTCTGATAAATTAGTCAGCATTTATCAACATTGCTGTCTGGCCCAGGGGACTCTACATCTTTGGCTGGTTAGGGGCTTAATTTTTGACATTCTGAGGGATATTTTTATCTTATTTAACTTATTGATTATAAGACCTAAGGGGTAATTGTGCGGCCATTGTTATTGAAATTACATTGATAAGGTTTTATGAAAAACTCACCGGCTGCCTGACATTGGCACTGGTGACTCCAGAGATTTTTTTCCATCCCGGAGGCTGCCACATCATTAATGCCACCACCTTGGAGATCGTCACCACTGTTATTAGAGGCTTTATTATTACTGGAGGCCTCCTGCATGCCTCAGATATTATGGCCGCCATTTGCAATTGCTGTTCCTTCTGTCGACTGTGATTACTCCTGTCTGCTCCATCACCCCAGTGCCTGCTTGCTCAGATGCCGCTCTTAGGAATCTCCATCGTGGTGTGCAGAGGCTGATTCTTTCAGAGACTTATCGATATCTACCATTGCGGCCAGCTTCCCTATAGCCACTCTGCACCCACCTCTTGGCTGTACCATCGCTGCCAGCTGCATTCAGAACTGTCCTCCATTGTGGCTCCCTCAACACTCGCCAACTTTGATGACAACTTAGGAAGGCTTGTCTATGGACCTGGGCTACTTTGGGAGTGGGAGGGTGCCTTCACCTTGTACTTATTTTGATATACTACCAATCTAATAACTTGTAAGCCAATCTAATAACTTGTACAAATAACTTGTAATCCACTCTGAGTCCCCTTCTGGGTGAGAAGGGCAGCATATAAATGTCATCAATAAATAAATAAACCCAGATGTACAAGCCAGTTTCAGAGATAGAATTTCCCATGAACATTTAAATTACATTTGCCAAATACAGCAATATATGGTTGTGTATTTGAGAGCTGTGGTAGATAATTCTAGGTAACAATCAAAAAAAGATTCTCATTAAAGAAAAGGTTGTTTGTTTAAAAGAAAATTAAGAAGAGGTTGTGCATCTATGATTATATAGATGCGGATGGAGGAAAGGAGGCGGGGGAGATAGGCTGGGAGAGATGCCTGAGGAGTGGTTTAGGAAGAGAAGCTTTGTAGAGCAGAATGGCAGGTTGGTCCACGCACAAGGAGTGGTGTGGGGAAAAGAGCCCAAAGGCAAGAGTGGGAAGAAAGAGATGGAGCAATGAAGAAGGAAGAAGAAGGAGAAAGAGAAGGGGTGGAGTAGAGACAGAGCTGTGGAGTGATTTGGAGATGCAAGCAATGCGTGCAAGGCAGAGATGAAGGTGTGACCTGGAGTCATTTGACCTTTATACAGACATCAGGCCACTTGTTAAATAGGAAGTTTTGAGGAGAAACTGGTTTTAAATTTTTTCTTAGTTCACCCTATCTGCAAAGGCTTTGCTATAGTAGCAAAGAAAGAGCACAATATTTTGGTTACTAACTAGCACTTTATATTGCCTTATCTCATGGTAATAACACATAAGACCACTTGTACTAGCAGGCCTATGTTTGGCCTGCGGGGAGAGGGTGATTGGGAAATTATGTTTTAATCTTTTATTTTATGTATATGTTTTAACCGTTTTATAATTTGAAATGTTATATTTATTATTTGTATGTATTATTTGTAGGCATTGAATTTTGCCATAATCTGTAAGCCTCTTTGGGGTGAGAAGAGCAGGGTATAAATAGAGTAAATAAATAAATATTTTGGGTTGTTCTGTGTTTGCCAGGCTGTATGGCCATTTCCAGAACATGGCCATGCAGCCCAGAAAACACAGAACAACCCAGTGATTCTGGACGTGAAAGCCTTCAACAATACATAGCACAATATGTTGTTCTCATCTCTGTGGGAATGCATTTGCTAAAATCCTGAGCAGTAGCGTTTTCTGAAATTGTTACATTTTTTAGAACTGGGAATAGATGGAACTAAGGATGACTAGAAGAAAAAATCTCCCCATCTTACTTTATGACATGGAGAAGGTTGCCAAGGGAAGAAGGGAAGTAATAAAATGCATATATGTCTTGCATGCAGGAAGTCCCTGGTATTTCTATTTTTTCTTTAAAAAAAATACATCTGACAATAGAAAAAAGTATGTTTTTACTTGTCCCTTTCACACTGGACAAGTATAGTGTTATGACTCCATTTTAACTTTGGAGGTTTCATCCTTTGGGAAATCTGGGATTTGCAGTTTAGAAAAGGGCATTTCCAAGTCTCAGGTAGAACTCTAGTGCTTCACCAAATTATAACTTCCGGGATTCTCTGGAATAGGAACACGGTAAAGTGAAATCATAATGCTGTCGTCCTGTAATGTGAAATGGCCCTGTGGAACCACTAATAGTCACAGTATTCATTCCTAGACTACATGGAAAAATAGTCCATGTAGTCTAGGAAAGAATGCTACGGGAACAAGGCCATACAGCCCAGAGCCTCACAGCAACCCAGTCCACTAAGGGAGATTTCCGTATACTACGACCTTCTTTTAAAGTAATGCGTACACCTTCAAATTACTTATTGATTTATTGTGACCCCATGAATATCATAGGGTTTTCTTAGGCACAGTGATTTGTTCAGTTCATTCCCCTGAAATAGAGTCTATAGCTTCTAGTATTCATTGATGGTTTCCCATCTAAGTTCCTTGAGCTGACCCTTCTTAGCTTCAAGATCAGAAGGGATTTGGCATCTTTAAGGAAATCAAGAAACAATCAGAGGTGGTTTGCCATTGCCTTCCTCAGAGTGTAACCTTAAGCAGCTGATATTCCCTGCTTAGCTTCTAAAATTGGTGTATTTAGGCAAAACCTAATCTTTTGTGGATTTTTTCCCCTTAGAATGCCAGGGGTTACATACCACTTCAGAATTTTATTTCTTTTTCCTTTTGAATTACTAAATAGCAACTTTTCTTCAGGGACTCTATCACATTACATTGCTCCTGCAATATAGCCCATAGAATCCTGGAATTTGCAATTTAGGGAAGGACATTGAAAACACTCAACCAGAGGGCTCACGGGCCTCACTAAACTACAAATGGATAATAATAATAATAATAATAATAATAATAATAATAATAAAAATAAAAACAACAACTTTATTTTTATATTCCACCTCCATCTCACCGAAGGAACTTAGGGTGGTTTACAAAGGGACAAGCCCAAAGATTACAAATAAAACAGACACAGTAAAAACAATCAATAACAGCAAATAATAAAAACATTAACATCAATTAACATCATAAAAACAAGCCCTATGAGGAGCAACTTAAAGAATTGGGCATGTTTAGCCTGCAGAAGAGAAGGCTGAGAGGAGAAATGATAGCAATGTATAAATATTTGAGGGGAAGTCATAAGGAGGAGGGAGCAAGCTTGTTTTCTGTTGCCCTGGAGACTAAGACGCGGAACAATGGCTTCAAACTAAAGGAAGAAGATTCCACCTGAATATTAGGAAGAACTTCCTGACAGTGAGAGCTATTCAGAAGTGGAAATCTCTGCCCTGAGTGTGGTGGAAGCTTCTTCTTTGGAGGCTTTTAAACAGAGGCTGGATGGCTATCTGTCAGAAGTGCTTTGAATGCGACTTTCCTGCTTCTTGGAAAGGGGTTGGACTAGACAGCCCACAAGCTCTCATCCAACTCTATGATTTTATGATGCACTTATATGTTACCTCATTTCTGGTAATGACATTTCAAAAGCAAAGTAACAACTTGGAACAGCAAGTTCCTTTTTGGATAGGGGGTAATAATGAGAGATATTGTCTAGTTACTTCTAAAAGTCATTTTCAAATGGGATGTCTAGGCAGTTTGTCAGGATTTTTCAAACTTTATGTAATTCTAAAACAATTCTCAAGACCCATTGCAACAGGAGTGGGTGAAGGTGGAAAGAGACTAGCCACAGTATATTGATGGCAAACCATAATTTCTCAGATTCAGACAAAAACCTTCTCCAATTTGGTACTATTCAGATCTGTTAGGACTAGAAAGTCCTGCATTCAGACAGCAATCAGATTGTGGGTTTTTTAATACCTAGAAACTGCCTGGTTGGGGAACATCACTCACAAGTGCAAGACTGAAGGAACTAGCATGTAGCGAAAAATTGGATGGTACATGACAGAATATTTGCTCCTTCAGCAGGCACATAAAAATGCTCAGTCCTCTGGATATGGCTAGTCTAATCACTCACAAAAATAGGAAATCCAAACTAATCATTCTTGAATCTGATGACAAGAACAGCTTAATGTTTGGGTTTGGAAGGTGAAAGAAGGCAGGTATCATTGTTTATTTATTTATGATATTTCTACCCCATTTTTCTCGAACCCAAAGGTGACTCAAAGTGGCTTAAAACCAGGCAGCCATTCGATGCCTTAACAATATACAATTAAAACCACATTTAAAACAGAATTATAAAATTCATTAAGACCTTTAAAAATATATAAAACCAATACCTTCACTGTTAGCCTCGTTGTCCAAAGTCATTGTCTGAGCCTTTCCAATATTCAATTAGAAACATTCAATTGTGCTCCAAAGTTATGGGAAACTCCATGTGCAGACTTCTCAGGTTTGGTCCAGACTCAGTCTGGACCAAACCTGGGAAGTCTGCACATGGGGTTTCCTCCCCAGCCTAACAAACATGTGACCTCATGGTGAAGTGACTCAAACCATCCAGTGAAGATGCTCTGGGAAGAGTCGTGATCAGGAATATGCACAACTCTACCAGGCATTCATAATTAACAGCACAATTATATGGATATTTCTGCAGACACTCATGGGAGGAAGCAGTGGTGTAATGATGTCAGGTTTGAGTTACATGGATGATGCCAGGGCTTGAGTTACATGGATACCGCAATCTCCCTGTGAACTCACTGTTCCTTTTGAACTGAGGTGTAATCCTCACCAGGAACTGGAAAGGAAACAATAGATCCTAGCAACAACATATATATGAGCTATCCCTGTTTTAATCCTGGGTATTAGGGCAGTAGCAGCAGAAGCAACAGCATTGACTTGGCCTTGACTAGGGATCTACTCCTGTTGAAGATTAGACTGATGCTCCTTTTAAAAAAATGCAGCTCTACACTGCTGCCTGTATTTTGGAGTAGTTCATATAGATACTGTCAGGCTGAGGGCCAGTTCACAAACACACACATACTATGTATATACAATGATCCCTGGATAAATTAGTGGGAGGCTCATAAAGATAAGCAGAAGCAAACAATTTTTTATATTCTGGTGTAGACGGTGTGGTAACAGTGGGGGAGAAATAACCACAGGCAGTGCACTAATAGGTGGACGATGCTTCCAGCAAAAATATCTGTCAAGAGAAGAAGCCGTCCCTTCTTATTCAGGTTCTGACACTGTCTGGAGTTAGCAAAAGAATAGGACTTCACTCTTACCCTCAGTTGCTGATCGAAAAACAAATCTATAGAGCATATTTACTTATTTATTTATTTCGTATATTTGTACCCCACCCTTCTCATCCCCGAGGAGGGACTCACAGCAGCCTCACAGCAAGCACCTTTCGGTCCCATCACAATTATAAAACATTCAACAGATTCATTAGAACAAGACATTAAATAAACAATGATTAAAACATGCCAGTTAAAATCACAGTCCAGGTCAGCTCATTATCGCTTTGGGTTGCTTATGTCTTCTTCTCACTTGCTGCTCTTAAATGTTCAAATGCTTGGTCCCTCAGGCAAGTCTTGAATTTCCTTCTAAAGGACAGAAGGAAGGTGGCCAGTCTGATGTCCCTGGGGAGAGAATTCCACAGACGGGGGGCCACTGCTGAGAAGGCCCTGTCCCTCGTCCTCACCAACCGCCTTTGTGATGGTGGTGGGATCGAGGGCAGGGCCTCTCCAGATGATCTTAAACTTTGTGATGGTTCATAACAGGAAATACGTTTGGACAGGTAGTCTGGGCCAGAACTGTTTAGGGCTTTTAAGGTTAAAACCAGCACTTTGAATTGTGCTCAGAAGCAGATTGGCAGCTAGTGGAGCTGGCACAACAGAGGAGTTGTGTGCTCCCTGTACACCGCTCTGGTGAGCAACCTGGCTGCTGACCTTTGGACTAGTTGAAGCTTCCAGGAAGTCTTCAAAGGCAGCCCCACGAAGAGTGGATTGCAGTAGTCTATTTGGGATGTAACAAGAGTAAAGGTCTCCTACCTACAACTTCTCCCATTCAACACCACACTGGATCTTGGATAAGAAAATTGTACAGTTAGTCTTCTGTATCCATGGCTTCAAGCAACTACAAAATGAAAAAGCTCCACAAAAAGAAAACCTTGCTATGTGCTGAGCACTACATTGTTGTGCAGTCATACCCTTCTGTAGCTGTCCACCATTTCACAGATCTTTGTACTCTCTTCAGCACTCATTTGAGATTTTCACCATAATAGACACCATTTGACTATGCCATTGTATATGATGAGACTTGAGTATCAATAGATTTTGGTATCTTGGAACCAAATGCCAGTGGATACCAAAAATCGAATGCAATCCTATATACAGCAGAAGACATAGGTTTTTAATTTTTTTCTGAGAAAGGTGATGTACTCTCAAGGGCACACAAAGGACCTAGCTGATGGAACATTGTGAAATACTGACCATCAAACAAATCTTAAGTCTATTGACATTTTGACATTTAAAAAAAAAAAGGAAACAAGCTTTTGACAAGCAGGAGATTCAAGCAACAGGAAGAGTAAATAGATCACAATCAAATTAAAGAACTAAACAAAATCAGAAATTTTGACTACAATATGGACTTTAAATTATATGCCTCCAGGTACTGAGTTGTGCTTTCTGTTAGAACAGAAACAAAAGAGGACGAAGGTATCTATTTGTTTAGGATGATTAACAAAACAATTGCTCAGATTTTGAGTAAATTTTAACTGGATTTTCATCAGGCCTCCTTTCAACATAAAGGCTGTTCAGCATTTCTGACATTCTTCTCAAATCATTTGCCTCAAACTGCCAGATTTAGGTAATTTATTTTTAAGATTAAACTGTTGCCCTACATAGCTGCAGTTTTGCGGTTCTCATTTAAAAACAAAAATAGCTGTAATGTCAGAGGAATACATACACTGGCCATTTCCATAGCATCACAGAGGACACTTGTGAGGTTGGGTCTCCATCTCTGAGGACAGATCTCCCCTCCCCACCTTGGAGAAATCAAACTGAACAAACCCTATAGCCCCTGGGGATGCCCTTCTACGTTCTAAAGGAATGTAGCCAAAGAAACCAACTGTAGATAATTTCATTATTCGAAAACAGTGACTGCAATTCACTGGCCTGTGACAATAGCAAGATTTTAAATAGCTGACATTTAGTAAGGGCCATGCTAATCCACTGGGGAAAAAATTGATAGAAATGGTCTTGCAAATAAAGACTAATCAAGATGGTGATGGTGGCACCATGAGTTTCTTATAAACAGTCAAAAATGGGTGTGATTCTTCCCATATTGCTCTCAGGCAGTGTTTCTCAACCTAATGCTGCAACCCCTTAACACAGTTACTCATGTTGTGGTGACCCCCAGCTGTAATTTTTTTTGTTGTAACTTCATTTTGCTGCTGTTATGAATCATAATGTAAATATCTCATATGCAAGATGTATTTTCATTCACTGGACCAAATTTGGCACAAATATCTAGTACACTCAAATTTGAATACTGATGGCGTTGAGGATTGATTTTATCATTTGGGAATTGCAGTTGCTGGGATTTATAGTTAACCTACAATCAAAGAGCATTCTGAACCCCACCAACAATAGAATTGGGCCAATCTTCCCATACAGAACCCACATGACCAACAGAAAACTCTGTGTTTTCGAATGGTCTTTGGCGATCCCTCTGACACCCCTGTGCCCTCCCCCCCGGGGTCCTGAACTCCCTCCAATGATGGAATTGAACCAAACTTGGCACACAGAACTTCCATGACCAACAGAAAATACTGGAAGGGCTTAGTGGGCATTGGCCTTGAATTTTAGAGTTGAAATTCAACTACATCCAGAGAGCACTGTGGACTCAAACAATGATGAATCTGGACCAAACTTGGCACAAATACTCAATATGCCCAAATGTGAACACTGGAGTTTGGGGAAAATAGACCTTGATATTTGGGAGTTGTAGTTGCTGGGATTTACAGTTCACCTACAATCAAAGAGCATTCTGAACCCCACCAACAATAGAATTGGGCCAATCTTCCCATACAGAACCCACATGACCAACAGAAAACTCTGTGTTTTCGAATGGTCTTTGGCGATCCCTCTGACACCCCTGTGCCCTCCCCCCCGGGGTCCTGACCCCCAGATTGAGAACCATTGCCCTAATAATTGCTTTCTGCCATTAGCAATAGTAGTTTGCTCCTGCATGTTTTTTTCTAGACACTGAGGCATTTCTCTGACATGTTTATTGTACATTTATTTATCCTGGTTTTTGAAACCATAAACACAAAAGAGCTTGGGGAAAATATTTTTGGATTAAAACTTTCAGAATCCCACAGCCAGGATAATAGTTAGGCTACTTGGGAATTCTGTGAGTTTTGTTCCAAAACGTAAATTGTACAATTGCGCAACATGTGCTGATGGAACATCCCTGCTTTTATCAGATGAATCAATAATCACCCAGATCCATGAGATATATTGAGCCCATTCCACCCAACATCGCATGGAATAGATTTCACTTGAATATTTTTGTATGTACTGCTGCAAAAATGCAGAGTCCACTGCTCATCCAGTAAGTTGCTTCAGGCAAACTCATGGCAGTTTGCCTGAACAGGAAAAATATATGCTTGGAGTCTTGAGTCACAAGCGGCCTCAATGTCCTGAAGAAAATGCTTTGTTTTTCTAGCTGAAAGTGTGTCAAGCAGCACAGCCAGAATGATATCCTCTTATTTCTAACCCTCCCACTCCTATTTACCTTAGGACAAAATTATACTCTTCCAATTACAGGGGCAGTTCAAATCGATAGAAAGGTGGGAGAAAACAGATCATTTTTCTTATGGAACTAACTGTTTTCATTAATTTTTCATTAGTCTTGCTTCGGTTTCGCTATCCATCACTAGCTGAGCTGCTATGCAGTAGATTACATTTTAGTTATCTTCCATGCTTCCAGGATTTAGTAGATATTGCTTGATAACGCTGCAAGCATTGTGGCTTTAACTTTTAATGATCAATAATATACCAGGGGAAGGTATTATTTTGTGTGTGTAGAGGTAGTTGTCATAGGCTGAACCAAAATCCTTTGCTCTTTAAATATCCTTTTTTTAAAAAAATGTTGAACATGTAAACTACTACTCCATTAGAACACAAGTATTATTTAACAAAAACCTGAAAAATAAAAGCAAGGGCATGCTTATAGAACCTGGTAACTCTGTCTCCACTCTCTTATTCATAAAACAGAAATTAAAGTGGATTTACTTGGAAATCATCCACATTACAGAGTTACAGCAGTTTGACATTGTTTTAACTGCCATTTATTTGTTTGTTTGTTGTTTCAAACATTTATATCCCATCCTTCTCAACCCCTGAGGGGGGACTCAGGGCGGCTTACAACTGGCTACCATTAGATGCCAACAAACAGACAATCCTGCGACAGACAGTGAACACTAAAGAAAACATCAAGATTATAAAAATACATTAAAATATTGACCATTATACATATTAAAATGCAACCAAGCCCAAGTCCCCAAATCCAAATCATAATCCAGAGTTCCAGCCCAAGGTCTATTCATTGACAGATCTCATAAGTCATTGCAGTTGCTGCTTGGTCAGCTGTCTGAATGCTTGGTCCCAAAGCCAAGATTTGAACTTTTTTTTTTCCTGGGATTTTTTTCCTGGGATTTTTAGTTTGCTGTGGCACCAAAACTCTCTGACAGAAAACAGCAAATCTCTCACAAAACTGCAAACTCCAGGATTCCAGAGCATTTAGACATAGCACTTAATGTAGTGTCAAACTGCTATAATTCTGCAAAGTGGATATAGCCCAGCCTGTGTCATAAGAAGACCTGTATCAGTGATGCTCAACATTTGGTCTTCCAAATATATTTTTTCTTCAAAAGCCAAAACCAATGTAGGCAAAGACCAGGAATGGTCAGGATTTGTAGGTGTCAGCACCTCAAAATCTGAAGAATCAAAGTTAAAGGACCACTTATCTGTACTACAGGAATAATACTTCTCTTATTTGAGAACTCATGTAACCTTAAGCATCTTATATCACTGTTGGACTGATTTCAAAAGCCTCTGTGAGCCAGACCTTTTCATTCCTACTCAGTAGGAAGAGGCAAGAAAATGGGTCAGACAGAAAGATTGCAGGGAAAGAAGTGCATCTGTTTTTTTTTTAGTTCTACCTGCTATCAGGATGTGACCATTAAAAGATGAGCCATCATAGCAATACAGCCCTATACAGCTCAGGCCCAGTTTACCTGTTCGAATGTAGCTCTCTCAATGAACCATCAAGGATCTTAAGATCATCCAGGGAGGCCCTGCTCTCGATCCCACTGCCATCACAGTCACATTTGGTGGGTATGAGAGACAAGGCCTTCTCTGTGGTGGCCCCTCGGCCACCACAGAGATCTGCCCCATCCCTCCTGACCTTCTGGAAGAAGCTCAAATCCTGGCTGTGAGATCAAGCGTTTGCAGAATAGACTGATTTACTGGTGAAGATAAGATTTTAGTGGACTGCAATAGAACTGATTTGGATGACAATTTGAACCGACAAACTGTTTTAATGTTTATTTATAACTGTTTTTAATGTATGCTAATTGTATTTAATGTTATGTTATTATATTCTGTTGACATCAAATAGTTGCCTGTTGGAAGCCGTCCTGAGTCTCTCTTCGGAGGTCAAGAAGGACGGGGTATAAATGCTCTAAACAAATAAATAAATAAGAGAGAGAAAAGATATTTCCCACTACCCAGTGAGCAGGGTGGGAGTAAGGTAGATATCCAGATATTGCTGCCAGAGAGACTTAGCTAGCACAGTCAATGGTGAGAAATCCCAATTATAGGAGTTGCAGTTCAACATCTGAAGAATCACATGATTCTCGACTTTTGACTTGGAACAACCTGTATCTTCTGATAAATGCTAAGCCACACCTATTAAAATGCATATTTTCAGAAATTTGTGATGCATGAATCTAAATTGTATTTATGATAATTATAAAGGAAACACCTTTATTTTATGATTTCTTGATATAAAGGTAAGAATCAACAGGGCCACCTGTTTTGAAATACCATGAAAAGATAAGAGAGAACATATAGAAGCAAATGCAATGTTAATTTATGTTCACCTGTGGCACTATTACAACACCGCTTTAAACTTCTGAATAGATCATAACACTTCATGTATTTTGCAACATTTTAAAACTATGTTGTGAAAGCAACTAAACCAGAGAAAGCAGCAAGAGTGCTGGGCAGATTTTTGTTTTAGTTCATGCATTGCTATTTTTATATCAGTAATCTTTGGACAGATATCTGGATTTCAATTTTGGCATCATATTCATTCTGTTTAAGTTTTGCTTATCAGCTTTACAGGGATGTAGCCATCCTACTTTAGTAATGGTTTATGCAACCCTTTGAACATGTAAAGTCCCAGTCTGTAGAGCCATTGTGGTTTTTTTTTTTTTTGAGACATGTTAAGGAATCTGGAGATCATCCAAGGAGAATTCACAATATTTCTTCAGCAGTTGTGGGGATGCTGCAGCTGATTTGTGGGAAAGTAAGAATTCCACCAAATGCGAATTCTTATATTATGTCCATTCTAAACCATGGAAACAACAGTGTAGGAATCTTGCTAATCGACAAAGCTCAAAATTTAAAGGAATGCAAAACTGGAGTAGATGCACCATTAAATCATTTAGGGTCAAGTTGGACTTTAAACAAAAGGCAGAACATGTCATGTGTTAAGGAGGACAACTGGCATCTTCTGTCTGCAACTAACAGGCTGCTCGTACAGCAATAAGAGGAAGTTATGCTTCATATTGCATCCATTTTTCTTTGGAAAACTATTCTTCATTAACAATTATTATTATTATTATTATTATTATTATTATTTAGGGTTTTTATATCCTGTCCTTTCTCAACCTCCGCAGAGGGACTCAGGATGGCTAACGAAGTGGCACCTCATGGTGCCCACATCAAAACATAAATATACAATTAATAGCAATATAATAATAACAACAATATAAAACAGTATAAACAGTATAAAACCGTATAAACAATATGAAAACAATATGAAAACATACAACAAATAGTCAGTGGTCACCGATTTAAATCATTATCCAAGGGCAGTCCATCAGTTCTAAATAAGTCAACACGTCAGTAGGTCAGCCTATTCTCTAAAGGCCTGATCCCATAGCCAGGATATTACTTGTTTCCGGAAGGTCAAGAGGGATGCAGGAGATCTAATTTCACTCGGGAGGGAGTTCAATAGCCGGGAGGCCACCACAGAAAAGACCCTGTCCCTTGTTCCCGCCAGACGTGATTGTGACAATGGGGGGGACAATGAGCAGGGTCTCCTCAGATGATCCTATGGCCCCAGACGGATCGTAGTGGGAGATACATTTGGATAAGTAAACTGGGCTTTATAGGCCGAAGCCAGCACTTTGAATTGTGCTCAGAAGCTGATAGGCAGCCAGTGGAGCTGGTGTAACAAGGCCTTGTGCGCTCCCTGTACCCAGCCCCAGTGAGAAGCCTGGCTGCCGAACATTGGACTAGTTGAAGCTTCCGAGAAGTCTTCAGAGGCAACCCCACATAGAGTGGATTGCAGTAGTCTATTCGGATTGTAACAAGAGCATGGACCACTCTGGCCAAGTCAGGCTTCCCAAGGTACGGGTGCAGCTGGTGCACAAGTTTTAACTGTGCAAAAGCTCTCCCTGCCACCGCCGAGACCTGGGGTTCCAGGCTCAGCGATGAGTCCAGGATCACTCTCAAGTTGCGAACCTGCGCCTTCAGGGGGAATGTAACCCCGTATCTTTCTTTGTACTACAAAATAGCTCAACTGCCATCAGCCCCAACTAAGACAGCAGAAACAGATGTTATACAGAGTTCTCTTTCTCTGCTTCAAGGTTCTGCCCAGGATAGCCACTTTAGAACACTCTATATACTCATGTATAAGTCTAAAAATGTAGTCAAAATTGACAACATAAACCTGGCAAAATTGACAACATTGACCCTATCCATGGGTCAACATAAATATTCTTATAAAAAAGAAACCATCTATTTCTCTGAATACTGGGTGATACGAGTAAAATGGTGGAGGCAGTCTGGCTTAGCTGGCTCCTGGTCATTCTGGTGCTTCCTCTACTCTATGGAATAGTCCCCGACTTATGTGCTTGCAGACAAGAGAGGACTTACTATTTGTTCTAATAACGCCATATTTTTCATCTTAACAAGTCCCCCAAATAAAAAAAAGAATGCAATATTTATCACACACGTTCCAAATCCTCTGAGATTTCTCTGACCAGCATACTGAGTAGATAGTCCATCTTTTAAGAGGTAATAAAATTTCTAATAAGACACTAATTTTTGCACTTTCCCCTGAAGTGATGGTGGCAAAGAATAATAGATCACATCACTTCACTTCACTCCATAAAATTTCAGGAAACATATGGCAGACCGACACGCTATACAGATCAGACCAAAACTAGTAGCAATGCCCTTACTACAGTGTCTGATTCAATTCATCCCCTCCCTTGGTTTGCCATCACAATTTTCCTGTCAGGATCATTTAGGACCCACAAAATCATAATTTTAATGATGTCAGCACATGGGAAGTTGACTTTTAGCACAGCTGGGAAATTTTGGGAAGCATAATCTAGATAAGTACCTTTCCAGAGCTCTGGAAAATAAATAGATTAGGATATAAAATTTTAACAAGGGGCCATTTTCAGAAGCAGCCTCAGGTCCTTTCTAATGTCTAGTTCCATACTAAATTATAGAGTGTATTAAAGATGATGTCTAATACTCCTTTAATTTTAGATTCCTGATTATAGACTTGTTGTGATAAAGCAGATTTAAATGATGCAGAATGAATTAAACCCAGAAGGGACAAAAACTCCGACATAGTCCAATATTGCTTTCTCTTTCACACACATCCACTCCCCATATTTATATCCAGATACACAAGTCATCTTCTTCAGAAGTACAGTCATTTCTCACAATACTGTTGTGCAAACTATTGTTTGTGATTATAGTTGAAACCAGTAAGTAATACACATACATTTTCCAGAAAAATTAAAATGATTTACATGCAATTAAAACAGCTTCTCTCTTTAAAAGAAAAAAAACTTTCAGCTAGCAACTTTCCCCACTCATCATGGTATTTGTGTTTCAAATACAAGCCTGAGAAAGTCTTAGAAGCAGCTTCAGCCTCAGACACAGAACATCTGATTCAACATCTCCAGTTTATTTTTCCGAGGCCCCAGTAACCAGATCAGTGAAAAAACAGCCAAAGATAACAGAAAACCTTAATGCAAAGTATTGATCTTAGTTCTGGTGATCCTTCCAGTCCCTCAAGAAATAATAAACCACTCACATTGAAGTCTGAGAAATTCAACTGCCCTGAGGGGCTTGAAGGTTTCTTGGATTCGTTTCCACTGTAAATAAACCTCCGGCATCAAGAATGCCTGCATTCAAATACTAGTTGTCCAATAGAAATAATTCATAATATAAAATTCTCCAGGACAGGAATGACAAAATAAAGCAATTGGTTTTGGTTTCTAAATGATTAAAGAAAAGAACGGTGGTCAATATCATTGCAATTGTTGGGTTCCCTCTCCCTTGCCTCATTCCTCAATTTTGCATTTTATGCATTTTCTCGTTTTGGCAAGTAAGTCATTAAACTAATACACACATATTGAAATGGAAATTACATACACAGGTGTACTTTTAGGAAAATGTGCTTCTAACTATTCAGTGTCAGCTTGCAAGTTTGGAGACAGACTGTGGCATTGGAAAAGCAATAAAAAAATTGTCTCGAAAAGGTGTAGTGTGAGCTGCTATCCATTGTTACAGTCTCATTCCCATAGATGGAGCCCCTAGTGGTGCAATGGGTTAAACCCTTGTGTCAGCAGGACTGTTGACTGACAGGTCAGTGGTTCAAATCCAGGGAGAGTGGGTTGAGCTCCCTCTGTCAGCTCAAGCTCCCCATGTGGGGACATGAGAGAAACCACCCTCAAGGATGGTAAAGCATCAAAAAATCCTAGTGTCCCCTGGACAACGCCCTTGCAGATGGCCAATTCTCTCACACCAGTAGCGACTTGCAGTTTCTCAAGTTGCTCCTGACATGAATTTTTTTCCTCATAGACTCCCTCTCTTGACTTCATGCACAACACAAAACGAAGCCCCAAATTTGGGTAAAACAAAACAACTTCTTTTGGATCTTGTTGGCCAACATCCCAATGTGGACCAATGTACTTGCGCATAATTAAAACACATTATCCCAAGGTATAGAGAGATGCTTCTCATTTCATCAACACAATTCTTTGTTTCTTTCTAAAATTCTTCCTTGAGTATTTCAAGTGATTGATGCAACTGTCCTCCTAACACCAACCAAATTGAGCATCTTATTTGCCAGTTCCCCCAAACTTTTTCCAATCACATGCTATCATCCCAAAATTGGGTCAAAATTGAGCTCATTTTCTTGCCATTGTGTTTTCACTCTTACTCTAGTAACTTTGATGTGGAATGTGTGCACCACAGCTGTCAATAGCTATCAAATAAGAAATGATCTGGCTTCAGTGTTTAGGATAAAGCATGATCTGATGCTGTTTCTTGAGGAAATAATTAGAGCACACACCGAGAAACTAGAAAGAGGTATTTGTATTGGTAAAAATGCATTGATAACCGATATAAGCAACAATGCCTCAATATGCCTGTGGAAGCTAGTTTCATTTCCACCTCAAGCCACATTTTTTTTACATTGAGGAAGGTCATGTTGCATGGCATTTCCAGTATATGTTCCCAGCAGTCCCTTTCCTACCACTTAATCATGTTGACAGAGAACACCGTGTTTGGCAGTGGCTGTTCCTTTCCATTTTTCCATGCATTACAGCAAAATACAGCACCCACTGATGGCATAAAATGCAGATATATATATTTTAAAGTAGCTAAATTACAACTACAGTGCATTACAATATAATTAACCTGTAAAAAGAGAGTTGTTTGTCATCTGTTTTATTCTTATTCAATATATTTATTGCTTGTATCTATCAATCTGATTTCATAAATGACATTTAACAGACCATTAAAAGATTCTGCTTTCTTTGTATAGGGCTAATCAGTCACACCTAAAAGACTATGTTTTCTCTAGCCTTGCATCTGTTTTATCCAATCTACTACCCCAGATTTCCTGACTAAAGAATACAATGTCATTAACATTTTAGACCTCCATCATTTGTGATTCGATTCATAAAATAACATTCAGTGAAGTGTTTTCTGACTATTCAAAGATTTATATGGAATTACTTAGAAAGGGCTCCAGATCTTATTAAATGCAATACTAAAACCACAATTACATTAACCAGCAGCATTTATAAAAGGAAAGATAATCTTTGCAGCAATACCTGTGACTAGAGTCCTTTTATTAAATATCCCAGGCAGAGTTCAGAACCATGTATTAATCTGTAAGCTCCTACTTAAAGCATGGGATAGTTTTACAAGGATTGCTCCCCTTCAAATTCAGATTTTTGGAAATGTAAGTCTAGTGAACATAATGATCAGTGTTAAGTACAGATATGGTATTTTAACAGTACTTTTTTTTACATATTTGCAGATTTTTTTTCTATTGTTTGAGAATTTTTAAAAAAACAACGCAGCATTTCCAGAATTCTCACTCCTTCCATTTCACCTTAGTGCAAAACAAAACAAAACAAAAATGCACTTACATTTTCAAAATCCAAACTATTTGTTTGTATTAGAATCCCAATTATTGAACAATGCCCAAAATTCAGCAATACTGCATATTGCTAGTATCTTCATTTACAAATTTAAAACCATATTTACTCTATCTACCCTTTCAGCACATCTCTAGGTTAAAAGAATTATTGAGCATTTTATCCAAACACCAGCAGTTATTCAGATCTATCATTGATCAAGCATATATATGTCTTATAAGGCAGTGAGTAGAACTTTATTTTAAAAAAATGGTAATATTTTTGGAGATTAACAACATAATTGAGGGCCAACATAGGCAAGGATCTGTTGAACCTATTTTGAATGTCATATGACAACTTTACACTAGGGATCTTGGAAATTACTATGGTCTTACCTCACTCTGGTATAATAATGACCTGTTAGTAATGTGGGTTGTGATGTAGTGGTTTGAACATTGAACTTTGACTCTGGAGACCAGGGTTCGATTCCACACTTGGCCATGGAAACCCACTGGGTGATGCTGAATGGGTCAGATAACTTCACCTCCAGAAAACCCTGTGATAGATTCGCCTTAGGGTCACCATAAGTCACAAATGACTTGAAGGCACACCACAACAGACTGTGGTTATGTCTAGGCCTGAAGAAGATTTGGATCTAATATAATTTGACCCAACCATTTTGGCACTTCCATCATAAGATCTCAGGGCCCTTCCAGACAGGCCATATATCCCAAGATCTGATCCCAGTTTTTCTGTTTATCCCAGATTATCTGGCAGCATGGACTCATATAATCCAGTTTAAAGCAGAAAACCTGGGACCAGATCCTGGGATATAGAGCCTGTCTGGAAGGGCTCTAAGTCAGATCTTAGAGTGCTTTCCTATCAGATTTCTGAAAGCAGCTGATAGGAGAAAACTCTGTCCAAGGAAGAATATTTCTGCTTCTAGTAGGGATTTCTTCCTAACCCTAACCGCCTTACAGCTAGTCAGAATTGAGCTGTAAATTTAAGATTTCCCCTTGGATACAGAGTTAGTAGAATTTCAATTGCATACTATTATTCCATGTTTGAAGGACATGCCTTCCTCCTAAGATAACAATAACTTAGGTCAGGGCTGGGAAATATTTGTCCTTCTGAAAGTGAAGTCCAAAATGTATGGAGAGTGAAAGTTTCTCTGAATCTGAGTTATTTAAAAAGTATTTCACTAAGGGAAGGAAAAGAAAAATTGAGTGTAAATTTCAAGGGACTAATTTTATGGACATTAATAAAATTATATTGCGTAGCATTAAAATAGTTAAAGATAAGTGTACAGAATTGCATTTAACTGCTTTACCAAAAGAAACGGCCATGGCTGGCAGCAAGATCTTTTTTCAGAATGATCGCTTTTTCCAAACAGAATCAATTAAGGAGAGAAAGGGGCACCAAGAGGAGCATCCGAACCATTTTTGCACTAGGTACTAAAAATATAGTAATCACCTTTCCTTAGCTCCCTCATGCCTTCATATTTTTTTCTTTGCACACAGAATTCAACACCACATACATCCAATAAACATATCAAATGCATAATAAAACAAGGTAAAAGCTAATGTTAACCTTGACTTTTTTAAAAATTTATTTAACATTTTTGGGCGAGTCTTGGCTGGAGACTGGATGTTTTAACAGAATTTATTGTACTTCATATATTACCGTGTTCTTTGGGGGGAAACATATGAGAACACCAGACTCAAACCAAATCACATCTAACTAAGTAGTAACAAAATTCTGGCTCCTTTGTAAAATAAAAAAATGATAAAAAGGAAGACAAATCTTCACATCTGTCAGGTAGACAGAAGTACATGCCTTCCATACAAGCTACATTAAAAACTGCTGTCCATGACCTTTATGCAATGGATGGATATCTTCTGGAGTTGTGCCCAGTCACTTCTAAGACATATGTCTGCAAACATTATTCAGGGTGTATGCACTGAAAGTCATGTTGCCATTTGGCAATGGGAAATAAAAAAAGAATTGTGGGCCTCCCTCTAATGGCAATGGCTTCTGTATTGTTATATCAGGCCTAGCGAAGGCCTAGGACACTTAATGGCCATCACAGCACCAACCTCATCTACCATTGTTAGCATTTTTTCTTTTTGCATTTCTAACATTTCACATATACATATTTTACACCTTGAGGTTATTATTACTTTCCAAATGCCCCCATATGAATACAGGTGTGGTCTCTATATTTGATATAAATGTGTCTTTATTCAGCTTTTCGTTCCAGGGCTCTTTTGGTGTCCCATATGCACATGAAAGAAGTCCCTCTTTTTTGTTGCTGTTGCATAAGAAAAAATTGTCCTTAGTCCAGAGGCTCTTGCTTTATTCGAATGACAGAGGATGAACGAGATGTCCGTCTGAGTTCTCGCCTAAGTACATATTCACTGAACTGGGAAGAGTCCACGCCTCCACCACACGAGCCAACAATTTCAAACCCTCTTTGTTGCAACCTCTCAAGTACCTACAAAAGAGGACAAAGGAGAGATTGTGTAAGAAGAACAAGAGCAATTGTAATCAACTACTCATCAACTTATCTCAGTTTCAACATGATTAAAATGTGTATCTGAAATTTGTCTGTGCTACACATTAAACATAGCATTGTATAGCCATAATTCTTTTGCTCAGATAATCCTTGATGCCAACACAAAATAAGTGCCATTGGGTGATAATTACTTAACCTCATTTTTAACCAAATATTTTCACATTTCAGTAACAGCATATAACAGCAATTAAATTCTTCATTCTTGCTAAGCAATGTTTTCTCTTTAACCTGTGCTTATTTTCACTTACTTTCTATCTTATTATTTTTTCCAGAAATATATGAAAAGGTGACTCCCACTCCCCACATAATCACAAGTAGACTTCCATGACTAAGATTTTGGTTCAATTAATAGTGAAATCAGACCCAGCCTTGTTGCAGAATAAAAATGATGTCCAAGATTCTGAATCATATTTTTAGTTGAATAAATGTAGCTAGCTGTGACCTAAAAAGGTAACTCCTGAAACATACCTTAAGCTCAAGGAGCCACTCTGAGAGGTGGGGGGCCTGCAGCATAGTTGAGTGGCATGCTTCAGAATGATGTGGCCAGTTTCCTGGAGTTTAACATATATGTTGGGGGGGGGGTGCATTTATGATTGTGGCATTAGTGTCATAATCATAAATACAGAGCATTTACAGATCCTAGTGATACCAATCTGTAACTGCAATGTAGGATACCAATTAACATGTGCATAAAATTTAAATTCCATTAACTTGTCTTTGGATCTTTTCTGGGGAAAATTAGATGCTATAAAGGTGACCCAGCCAACTGTAGTCCTAAGGAAAAGTCTGATCTTTCCTGAAGGTGGAAATCTCAAAGAGTTGAGGACTACTATTGGCAGATTTTATTTACATAGCATTTAACAGTTTTCCAGATGTAGCAGTACAGATGCTTCTTGAAAAAGTCAATGTTCTCTGGATCTCCAAGTGAGTTACTTTACTGTTGCTAGTGGAGTTTAGCTTTTACTATTCTTTGTCTCAGTCCCCATGTGGCCAAGAAGAGATTGGCCTATGCCTGCCCTAAGATTCCTCCAGACCCAACTAAGTCACAAGAGAAACAACATGTGGTACTAAATATAGGACTGTGATTCCAACACTCTCACTTTTGTTTCTTCTCTTGTGTGATTTTTAACAGGTTTCCTAATTCTGTAGAACTTGAGTTCTACTTTTGATTCCACTCCATGCATTCTTTTTATGAATATAGAAGAAGCTTCTTTTGTTTTCCTTTATCAATTGCCACTGATTTCAAAAGCTTTACACTGACCTCCAATTGACCTAAGTTAAATAAAAGAGTGGAAAGAAGGGGGAATATATTTAGACAGTGATTTGGAAGCCATAAAAGTGGGAGGTCACCTTTTGTTCAGTAATATTACTTTGTCGTGAATACAGGAAATTCCATCATTTTATTCTGAACTGTAATATTGCCATTTAAAAATAGATAATTGTAACACTGCAGTCTGCCACAAGGACATTTGGGTGGTACTGATGTTGAGTTTTCAGATGTCTTGTTGGCAGCAAGACTAATCAATCAGCAACTTATTAAATTGATAAGGTATATGATACCTTTCGTATTTCAATAACTTGTTCCATAATTTTTTAAAAAAAAATGACACATGACTAGCATGCTCAGAAACAGACATACTTATTATTACTTACCTGAACTGAATTAAGATGACAATATCCATTTAAAGGAAATCTGATTACATGTGTCGAATCATGATTCCAACCTGCATTCACCGAATTGCACATCACATCACCAATTTCTGGGAAAACCTCTTCTATCAAGGACTTGTCACCGCTCAAAGTAATCCTCTCCCCGAGATCTGGAGCAACTCGCACAACCAGACATTCACAGGATTTGGAAAACCGGCCTGTCTCCCGATCCTGTTTCCACCTTTCCATTTCACCCAGCATGGGCTGAAGCTGAAAATACTTTGCTTCTTCATATAGCAAACTGTAGTCCTGAAAGAGATAATACTTTTCAATACAACAAAGCCTAAAACATAGTTGCAAAGTGGTTCACAGTTAAAAAGAAATAAAATCTTTCTTTTGGTGGACAGTTCTTATGTAAAATGAAATTACAGTCAAGAACCCCTGGGATTCGATTACTTACCTTTTTTTATCTACACTAGGCCACAGACTGTTTACCTTCTCCAATTAAGAAGAGTTTAGGACAAAGGTTGGAATCATGCAACCCTCCAGATATTGAACTGCAACTTCCAGTATTCCTCATGCTGACTAAAGTTTCTGAGACTTAATATTTGATAACAGTTAGAGTACTACATAATTCCTACTGGTTTAGGGGAAAACTGTAGTGTATGATCAATTCTACTCTGAACATCATGAATTCACACAACTTCCAACCAGCCCTCTTCCCAGATGTTGGATTGAGTACAGAGAATCAAAGGGTAAATTAATATTCAATGCAGATTAAATTCTACAACATGTAACTTAGGCCAGTAGGATAGAACTCTTATATACCAATGTTTATGGTTGCTTGTGAACATTTAAAGAGAGAAGCTTATAAATATTAGCGTTTGAAAGCATCTAAATAAAAATGTGTTGATTGCTAATAGCCAGCATTAATTTGTTAAAAATAAAAACGTTATGAGCCGATATTCCCTTTGATACGACAAACAGTTTAATGGATAGAAGGAACGTAAACAATTCATTTCAGAAAATGTGTAGGCATAACTCAACATGGCATTTTAAGTGTAATCATATGCATTTCTCTTCAGAAGTAAATCTTCCTGATTTCAGTGGGGTTATCTGCTATACTGTAGGTAAAACATTAGGAAATGCACATCCAAATATGATTGATGAAAGAGTTCAATTAGGCATTTTTGCTAGACTTTACTGGAATAAGACAGGGATAGTTTACATTGTTTGCTTATAAATTTCATTTTTCATGAGGGTGTATGTATGTGTGGAAGAAATGGATTACAACTCATATCAATTGGAAGAACATATTTGCTATGAACCTCATGAACCTGATCAGGGTAGCTTTAAAATAAATTATCAGAGGGGAGGGGGCACAGCAAGGATTGGGGGGGGGGGAGATAGCATAATGATAAGGAAGTACTCAAGAGTGGAAAGAAAAACAAAAATAAGGAATCAGTTGAGAGAATGCATGGGGCATGGATAATAAATAAGATGAACTTGGACATGAATGCAGGAAGGAAAAGATTTCATAGGCATCACTGAAATCTGGTAGGATGAATCCCATTATTGTTATGCAGCAATGAAAGGATACAACCCATTACAAAGCCAGACAGGAAAGCAGAAGAGAGTAGCATTATATGTCTAGGATGTATATACCTGTGAGGAAATTCACAGAAAACAAGTAGAGATCCTTAGGGTAAAAATTAAAAGGGGAAAAGAAAACAGTTATCACATTGTAGGCGTGTACTACAGTTATCCAGTAATATTCTATTTTGGAATGATGCCTAAACATTCAAAATGAGTGATAAAATAGTTACAGGAGACTTCCACTATCTTGATCTTTGTTAGAAGTCAGACTTTGTTAGAAGTCAAACTCTGGCAAGAATTATTTACTTGCCTTATAGAACTCCAGAAAGTGGAAGAGGCAACACTGTTTTGAATTAGATCTTAACCAGCAGAGATGAACTGGCCAACAGGGTGAAATAAGATTATCCTTGAGATTTGTTACACAGGAGAAGTCAAATATAATCAGACATTCATTCTGGACTTCAATAACTTAGCAACATACTCGGTGAGGTGTGGTGGTCAGAAATGCTCAAAGGGAAGGGAGTTCATGGTACACGGAGTTTCTTTGGGTAAAATATTAATGGTACAGTTGTAAGCAATTTCAACAAAGAAGGAAAGTGGGAGTTGTTTAAAGAAACTAGATGGCTGAAAGAAAAATATCTTAGCTGAGCTGATGGAAAGAAATGGAAGATGAATAGCCAGAACTTATAGGGAGAAAGACTGCAAAGTTAAAACTTAGAATAAGCTCAAGCTTGTGGGTGATGTCAAAAAATAATAAAAGGGGATTTTGAAAGGTTATATTTGGAGCAAGAGGAAGAAAAAGGAAATATGCCACTGTAGAGATTATAATAAAATGCTAATAGGGAACAGAGATTTTTGTCCCAGTCTACCCCCCAAAAAAGAAAGCGTACTCCAATTGTTAAAAATTGAACAAATGACAATGGGACTGCCATCCAAAATAGGCAGACAAGAAGTGAAGGAATACCTAGCTAATTGAAGTAAATTTAAATCTCCAGTTATAGCTGAATTAAAAGAATCTGTCAACAATCCATGAAAATTCTTGGAGAACAGAAAAGGATCCAACAGAACGAAGGAGTGTGAATGTTGTAAGTAGATGCATCATGTACTGTATGGGTATTTTTTGCATAGGTACAAGATATCTGCTTTTTGTGTGCTCTGAGTACAGTCTCTCCTTAATAAATCAAGTTAAAATGATAAAATTGTGCTCTTGGGTGGTTAGCAGACCAAATTTATATATTCCACTTGCCAGGATGAATTAAAAATTACTGGGATTTATGACCTACTTCTGTGATTTCATAGGAGGACATGCCTAATAATGAAACACCATCTCCAGCATAAAATTTGTGGGGGAAAGCCTTCCTTGTTGTTGTTTATTCATTCAGTTGCTTCCAAGTCTTCATGACCTCATAGACCAGCCTATGCCAGACCTCCCTGTTGGCTGTGGCCACCCCCAGGTCCTTCAAGGTCAAGCCAGTCACTTCAAGGATACCATCCATCCACCTTGCCCTTGGTCTGCACATCTTCCTTTTTCCTTTCATTTTCCCTAGCACCATTGTCTTCTCCAAGTTTTTCCTGGCTTCTCATTATGTGGCAAAAGTACTTCACCTTTGCCTCTAATATCCTTCCCTCCAGTGAGCAGTCAGGCTCAATTAAACTATTTATTTACCCTATTTATACCCTACCTTTCTCAACCCCAAAGGGGACTCAAGGTGGCTTACATATAGGCAACTATTCAATGCATTAAAACAACACACAACTTAAATGAACATTTAAATTAAAAATTAAAATAAATACATAATAAACATTTTAAAAATTACAATCGCTATTAAAATCACGCCATCCACAATCATAATTCATTGCACATCTTCCATATCTGTTATTGTACTACAACTATTCTTCGAAGGTTTGATCCCAAAACCATGGTTTCACTTTCCTTCTGAAGGTCAGGAGGGAAGGGGCTGATCTAATGTCACTGGGAAAGGGGGGTTCCATAGCCAAAGGATCACCACTGAGAAGGCCCTGTCTCTGGTCCCCACCAGTCACTTCTGCAAAGGAGGTGGGACCAAGAGCAGGGCCTCCCCAGACAATCTTAATCTCCGAGATGGTTCATAGAGGAGATATGTTCGGATAGGTAAGATGGCCAGAACCGTTTAGGGCTTTGAAGACTAAAGCCAGCTCTTTGAATTGAAATGGGGCTTGGCCCCATGTAAACCATTCCGAATCCCCATCGGGGAGATGGTGGCGAGGTAGAAATAAAGATGATGATGATGATGATTATTATTATTGAATTGTGCTCAGTAGCAGACTGGCAGCCAGTGGAGTTGATGTAGCAGGAAGGATGTCCTCTCTCTATACGCTGCTCCAGTGAGCAGACTGAATGCTGCCCATTGGGCCAGTTGAAGCTTCCGAACTGTCTTCAAAGGCAACCCCACGTAGAGCCTGAAAGTTGTGTTCAGATGAGATTAACTGATCTATATTTATAGACCTATTAACACATCACTTTACCTAAGCAGGTGATAAGTGGGTTTCCCAAGCTAAAGTGGTGAGAAAGTTTCTGCCTTGCGTTTTTGGTCTTCATGGCTATTGGGGTAAATTGGCTACTAGTAATTATTTATTGCTCTATTAAAAAAATAGATTGGTTTTTCACTGACATTTAACTTTTCAGTAGTTTAATCATATTATTTATTTGTTTTTTTAACAACGCTTTTCTTCTGTAACTGTTTTAATATTTGTAATCTGCTTTATGCCTCAAGGCTGGGTTGATAGTAGCATTCCAATTCTTATTGAGCCAATCTAAGGCCTTTTGGTCAGTCTAGATATATCTATCACTATTTTTTTGGCATGCACTGATATAATGGAAATATAACTTTTCTGGAAAGTAAAGGATGGCACGCCTAAAACTTCAATTACCTGATATTTTTCCACAGGATAATTTATGGTTTTCATTAAACAAAGCATTCAGGTTCAGAATTGGCCAAACAGAGATAGATCCCATTGAAAATGGCATAAAGGGATGAAAATTCAAAAGCGCCCCCAAAGCACTTTTGTGAAATATACAGTCCCCAAAGTGGCAGTATCTTGCTCTATAGATCTTTACGAAGATGAAAATCTATCAGGAACAACATCCTCCATCAAGATTCTGACCCACAGTAAAGAACTGGGTAGCTTCAATATCTTTATATATCAAAATGGAAACGACACACCATAAATCAAAGGTTTGATTTCATTCCTATTTTACCTGCACTGAAAATAAGCCTAAATTGTGTATTACAAGGCTAACATTTAAAAAATCATTTTAAATGACTGACCTACCTCCAGGAAAGAAAACCATTAGGGGCACTGGAGAAACAGATGCGGAATCTCAAGCGGACATATGTGCTAATAAGGCTATTTTTAAACACTAAGTGCCATTCAGAGTAGTGTGCCCTAAGAATGCTTGCGAAGGGCAAGTTGGTACTACAAGGTTTTATAAAGACTGCAGTTTAGCTCTGTGGCTTGAGTTGAAGCACATTTCATCAGTCACACACATTTTGATTTTCCTACTGAGTAGATAAGTAGGGCCAGATGTTTCAAATAACCCGAGGCTGGATTTTTAAGAGTGCTCACATAAAAAAAAAAAAAACCTTTTTGAAAATATGGCCCTTAAGCAACAGGGATAAAACAATTACACAATATCTTGAAATTCTTCACCTTTGTTCATGGTTCCTTCCCCATCCCACCTGAATGCAAATAAATCCCATCTGTTAGGGCACATCATATTAAGGTTTGGATTAATAGGGGATATGAAAAGATTAATTCTGATGGTGCTCAATGTTGTTGCCAGAAAAAGAAGTCATAAGTACTGGTGCCAGTTGCTTAAAAGGGAAAATAATATGACAAAAATGACTGGCTTTCTGTTTGGTATTTACAACATCATAAGCCAGAATTATGATATATTTAATGCTGGAATGGTCATTTATGGTTGGTGCACCAGTGTGACAACTAAAATGCCGCCTAAGCCTACCTTTGACACCTGTTAGCCCCACCAACAGAGGATTTACAAGGTGCTGTGGGGCACAGCAGTTGGTGAAACATCCATCCTTCTCTACATAGCCAAGATAGTGTTTGGGTGCTTCTTTGCTGATCACACCACTCTCCGGTGCCTCAGAAATCCTTTGGTTGGCAAGCTAGTTTGGTTGGCAAGCTAGTTTTTTATGGATTGCTTTGATGGACATAGCTATGATGATGGAGATCCATTGTTATAGATACACCTCTCAATGCCAGATATATGTTCTTCCCCATGTAGGTCCTTCGAACCATTCTTGATAACATTAAGCTGCTCTTTGTGTCTGACAGACTCTGTTAAGGTTCTCTTTGGGTCTGACCGACTCTGTTAAGTTGAAATAAAGGTCATAAATAAGTCCAAATTGACTATAATTTAAGGAATGCTGTAATGGAGGGGGTCTCATGTATCACAATAGTCTGTTTTCTTCTGTTTTCTAAAGAATATTACAAATAAGGAATCAATAATGTGAAAATTTTAAATCCTGAGTCACTCAGCCATTTTGATCAAAACTAACTCCAAGGCAATTATGGCCCTCCAGAGAGATTGCAATTCACATGGTTCCTTACTACTGGCTATGTCAACTAGGGTTGACAAAAGTGCAGCACCATTATTGTGGGGAGTCAAACATTAATCACCTCTGATATTGGGTCAAAATTAATCCCTAGGTTCTCAAACTATGGGCTGTGGCCCAGCACTGGTCAGCGAGAACAAAAATCCAGTCCATGAATCTCCTTCCTCCTATTTATTTTAATTTGGCTCCTTTTTGCAGAGCTAAACAGCCCCACTTCTTTTGCTACTAATGTTGGAGAGAGGTTCCTGGTCAAAGTGGTCCCTGGTCAAGCAGGCACTGGTCAAAAAAAGGTTGGAAACCACTGCCCTAGGTGTTTTGTGATGGGTTGGAGGGGGAGCAGTATAATGGAAATATATTGCAAGGGAAAAAGCAAAAATATAGCCAAAAATGAGCAGCAAGGGGAAAAGAAAACACATAGGAAAAAATCCCATTTGGATTCTTGATTCATAAATTACTCCGTCAAGAAAGCTGGAATTTATAGTACTCCCTCTCCCCATAAACCCCAGGGCTAGGGGAGTTGGTAGATAACAGGTTGACAGGCCTAGGATAGTTCATGGTTAATTGGATCCTTCTAGAGCAGGCATGGGCAAACTTTGGCCCTCCAGGTGTTTTGTACTTCAACTCCCACAATTCCTAACAGCCAGTGAGCTGGCTAGAATTTCTTGGAACTGAAGTCCAAAACACCTGGAGGGCTGAAGTTTGCTCATGCATGTTCTAGGGGAATGCAGAGAATATGGATTCTGTAGGTCCAAAACTATCCATCCACTGAATATTATGTTTGGACAACTTTTAACTGATTTCACTGATGAGAGAAGAATCACTGACTGGTTGCATCCCAACCTGGGTGCTGTGGTTACCTTCACTATTAATGCAACACATCAACACATCACTGTAGCCACAGTTGTCTGGTTTAAACAAAGAATATGCTTAAAGACTGGACTGCATTCATTTCAATAGCTCGTGAAACTGATTTGACAGTATAATTCCATCAGAGGTCACAACAGAAAGGATAATAAAACGTATTTAACAGCACCCACCTTCTATGAATCACAAGGACACAAATGTTCTCAATATGGAACATTATTGTATCTTCCATTCAGTACTGCAGATGCGACATTTTACATTTAGCTAGTGTAAATAGTTTCCTATATCTTCAAAGAGATAACTCTATCAAAGAACCTATAAGAAGAAAAGCCTGTCTCCTTTCACTAAGGGTCAGGTAGACAGATGCTGTGCTTATATGGTTTTGCAACTGGATATTCCACAATGCTGGCTTATAGTTTCACTGGCCTTAGTATAACCAATAGCAAGAATTGAATTTTATAAGAATACCACATTAAAAAATGTTTTCATCTACTATGGCCATTTCTACATATAATCCATATATGCCATATAATCCAGATTATCAAAGCAGATAATCCACATGGCCTGCTTTGAACTGGGTTATATGAGTCTACACGGCTAGATAATCTGGTTCAAAGCAGATAAAAACACTTTAGATCAAATTTGACCAGTCTCTCTATGTAGCAGTACATTGGACACACAGTTTTAAGGCCAAGAATAATACTTCTCAAACATTTTATTTGAATAGATTCTAATGCCATGAAATTGCTAAACTCACACAGTTTTGCTCCATAAAGTGTATTTGCTAACATCTTAACATTCAAGACTTGGATAGCTGATAATAAATCTTGATCACCATTAACATAAAAAGGAGGCAAGCGATTTAACAACTTCTATTGCAGTTGCTATAGTTTATGATACTTGGGCTCTTGAAAAACCTGAACAATCCTCTCAAATATTTCGAACTGCTCAACTGGATGTCCATTGATCTGCCACCAATGTTGGTTCAATTTCCAAGTAAAAACTGAAACTTCAGCTGTCACCAAATTACATTTATCTCAAACCAATGCACAACAAACCCAGAAACATTGTAATATCTACATCAAGGAAGATAGATCTGGATTTACACACCAGTTTTGGAAGTTAAAGCTATATCTACCAATGATTTTATGTCAAGTCACTTTGGCTTCCCTTTGGGGAGATAAAGCGGCATATAAATAATAATAATTCAGGAACTATTTAAACTAAAGAATCAATGTACATTTTGTACAAGATGTGGACATATCTGGATTTAGTCGACATTCATGATTACATCTCACTTACAAGTCATAAAGGCTTTAGTGACATACACACGTGTATGTTTCCTTTATGCATTTGTATGTCCTTTGGGAGGGGGCACTAGAGGAACATTATTTCTTCTCACTCTCTGCAACATCCAAAGCCCTTCTTGACTTACTGAATAGCCCCTGAAACCATTTGTGCTTTGTGGGGAGCAAGCAGAGTTACAGAAGTATTTATAGATGTTCCTATATCATACATGAAGTGGTGCTGAGATCCACTTGTGTGTTTCTGGGATCCTAGCTGCTTTCCACAAAGCACAGCATGGTCACTAGGAGCTGCAGTGGTTATTAAGTCAAAGGATAGTATATGCCCAGCCTTTTGTTTTATTCTGCATCTTCTGAACATGCCAAATACAATGCTTAAGACTAATCCTAAAATTTAATCTCTGTTAAGATTAAATTGTTTTGGTTCTCAAAATTTCCAATAGAAATGTAATAATGTTGCTGAAATATTTTCCCATGTGCTCAAATAATTTTCTGTTTGACACCCACTGACACTTTGTTTCTGTATTTGATATTTGAAACTGAACCCTTAACAGTTTCTCAATGACTCAGGACCAATATTTTTATGGTCTTTGATTTTGATCCGAAAGACAGTTTGGAAAACAATCAATTGTTGTATATCAAAATTCACAACTTTGAAAAGTTTGCAAGTTGATATTAAGATTTGAGAGCCTGAAAAGTGTTATAGAACTTATAGCATGCAATAAATAATATGCAAATATAATTGATGTTTGTGACAGTCAAAACTGACAGCATGTGAAAACAAAAAACACAGAAAAGCACTAAGGGATCAAAAACATTTGAATCTGAAAACATTAATCATTCAATTTAATGAAGGATTACTCAAAAGTAAAACTGATCAAATCCAGTAGGACCCATTCCCAGCTATATTTCCACTCTTAGATATTCATACATTCAGAAGGTAAATATGAACCGTGTCTCTAAAATTCTTTTTTACAATTGTTAAGGATAAACATAAAAAAATCTGCGAGTTTCTAATAGTCATTTTAAAAAAACCTAATCACTGCCATCTTCCTTCATTTGGTAGTTCTGATTCCAACTATCTCCTCACTACATATTTCCAAACATCATGAAAATGATGAATAACATTTCACCTTGAAATCATCTGGTATAAGGAGTTTTGATGTTCGTAGAAAATTCAAGATGTATCTGAACATTTGGCCATCCCTGTCGATGAAGTAATGCTGCTTCAGGCTGTCCAAAACAATGGGCTCCGTGCCATCGAAAAGCCTCCCAATTCTGAAAATGAAAGAGAAGTCATCAGCAACATCAATCTGGAATCAGCATCATGAGTCACTAGGAGTCATATTGATCAGAGCTAACCGAAATTATTCCAGCATTAAGTTCAGTGATGAAAGAACTTTGCAGGGAACACATATTAAAATGAAACATGATGAATTCTTGGTGCGAATTTGGAAAAGATTTGCAACGGAATGGAAAAATGGTGGGACCTGTCTACTGAGACAGTTATACTGAAAAGAGAGGCATGTGAAATTTATCCCCCTTTCAACAGCTCCTTAAACCATTCTCTGGGGCTGCATGAAGAAAGTGTGCCCTATGGAAGCACTTTTACCCATGCAGGGTTTATTTTTTCTCCTTCAAACATCTTGAAACATAAACCTCCAGGGCTAGGATTTTTGTGGTCTTTGGCTCTGAGCCAAAATAATCCAAGTGTGTAGAATCTGGTAATCATTTGTCTTTGAGTCTTACATTCTGAATAGTTTAAGTTTCCATTCTTGAGGTTGTACTCCTCTCCCTCCCCCCTCCCCTGGCCAGCCTCTTCTTGCTTGTATGGAAGAACCAAGAAATAGGCTGCTGTTCTAAATTAGAAGAGAATGATATAAAAATATTATTTTATTTATGATACACAATTAGTCTTTTCTTTTGCATCCCACATTCCATGGAGAAACAAGAAACATTTTACAGGACTGCATATGATTTCTCAGAAGTAAAAACAGGACAACTGATGTGAATATGGATTTTACCATTGGGAGTTGGAATACTGGCATTTTGCCCCCTACAGGATTCCAATCTGGATTGGGCTCTTAATACTTACTGTGTTTTTCCAAAACTAAGACATTGTCTTATATTTATTTTTCTTCCAGAAGACACACTATGGCTGATTTCCAGAGGATATCTTAGTTTTATTAAGTCCTAGCCATCCCCTACCATACATTGCTGTGGCCCAGTCTGTGTATATGTTTTTTGTGTGTATATATGTGTGTATGCATATGTAGGTTTGCACATACATTGTACTGGTGTTTTTTTCAAGTCTCTTTTGCTGTTTTTTTCAGTGTTTGTATGAGTGATGGTCACTCGTTGGCCTGATAGGTGTATTGTGTTCAAACTTGGTGTCAATTTGCCCAGTGGTTTTTGAGTTACGTTAATCCCACAAACAAACATTACATTTTTAGTTATATAAGATGGTGCAACAATCTGCATTTATGGGATGACCTCTCTGGGCTCAGATACAGACTGCTTGCTGAAGCTTTTCCACTATCCCCTGGTGTTTGTGGAGGGTGAGAGAGACCCACAGACTGTTGCTGGTTGGTGCTGGAGGGGAGAGACCCACAATGCTGAGTATAATGGCAGCCACAGCTTTACTTCTTCCCTCTGAGGACACACAATCCCTAAAGCAGAGTGTCCTGCTCCTCACTACAGTAGAGTGTCCTGCTCCTCACTTCAGTTCACTTACTATGTCTCCTCTATGCCTCAGCTTGCAGCATGCACAGAATGATCAAGAACTGACAGGGGGAGTTGACGTTGTATGCTGCACCACCACAACTATCACAATGTCTTATTTTGGGGTATGGCTCATATTGTGCAAAAGCTTAGAAATCTTTCTATGGCTTATTTTATGGGTATGTCTTATTTTCGGGGAAACAGGGTATAATATGTATTACCAAAAAGATTAAAAAGTTCAAAAGGGTGGCTTGAAATGAATTATTTTCATATCAATGGAAATTACACTCAAATCTTCCCACTGCCAGTCTATAGAGTGCAAGGGAAAGGTTTCAAGATTTCTTGCCATCTCAGGTCTGAATTGAGTGCACAATATGAGTAAAGAGGAAAAGGCACCACAGATTGAAAGCATTTTGAAGTTTTACCCCAAGGAGCTCTTATTTCCTATGTATAACTGGCTTAATCCAGCAAATATCATAACTGAGCAGGGATTTGATGTTGGGCTCCACTTTCCTCCTAAAAAAAACTAACTCTGACAGCTCTTCTTCTGGTCTTGGGCTTCCACAATAATTACTTTAATAAATGTTAAGTAAAATCAGTTCAGGCAACTGGTTAGGGCTGAAGTTTGAATGGTCTCTAAACTTCTGATGAGGGAGAAACTCTGAAAAAGGTTCAGATAACAATCTTCCTGGACAGAAGTTCTATCTAGTGTCTGAACCTGGTTTATGTATGTTCTTTGGGGTCATATTCTCACAATGCTTAGCCAATCATACCACAGGGACTAGACCTCCTTTCCCATAAAGAGCACCTTGAGAGGATAGATGCATCCTCACCATACCCATAGTCAAGTAATCACAGACTTACAATGAGGAGAAAAACTTGAATTTTAGTATGTTTTTCAACAATAAACAACAGCAAAATGTGGGAAGATAAGATATACACCCCTTGTTTCCCAGTTTTTACCTCTGATGCTAGTTCGTTTGATAGAACCAATTCTTCTCACTCAGAAAATGAGTGTAGGCAACCTTTGCAGTCTTTTCAACCTTTTGTCCATAAATACCACTCGGCATTCATTATGATGTTGTATCTTCAGTTTTAAGTCAATTTTATGTGGACAATAAACAGAGCATAGAGAGATGCAACTTAGCCTGATTTAAGTCCTAATATAATCTGCACTTTAAACGATCTGTCTCCTTTTTCATGAACATACCATACCTTTGGATTTTCAGAGGGACAAGAGTATTAGTCTTAGGACTTTTTTTCTCAATTAAGTTAAAAATTAGAGTTATAAAAGCTGAAATAACTAGAAAGCAACTTGCCTACTAAGTAAAATCATATGGATCATGGATTTGGACAAATTTTATCTGGAATGGCTTGAGAAACCTCAGAGGCCACCTGTGCAAATTGCAAGGATAGCCCTTCCTCTCAAGTCCCTCCATACTGCTGTGAGTGTTGCACAATGATACATGAGGAAACGCATTTCTGTATTTTTGCTTCCCAAAATTAGCCACTTACCCACTCAATTCTGCTGTTTAATAGGGTATTGAAGAACAACCTTCCTACTGTGCCATGCTTTCCAGCAAAAAAGAGAGTGCTGGGAGCCAAGGAACACAAAGAGAATCATATTCATTTGCCTTCCTTCCTAAGAAAATCACTGGGAAAAGGGTAAAGTTAAAACCTCTCTCTTCTCCAAGTGGATGGGGGAATGTGCTTGTATATTGCAGTGTGTTCAAAGTATTATCAACTAGGTTGCATGCTGTTTTATCTCCAAACCATGGACCCATTTACACTTATACTACAGGGTTAGTCAAAATGCATAGGCCAATAAGCCATTCAATTGAATGGCTTATTGGCCTATGCATTTTGACTAACCCTGTATTATAGTGCTATGATTACACTTTAACTGCCATGGTAACATCCAATGGAAATTTGGGCTTTGCAATTTGGGAGGCATTAGAGCAAGAGTTCTCAACCTGTGGGTCCCCAGATGTTTTGGCCTTCAACTTCCAAAAATCCTAACAGCTGGTAAACTGGCTGGGATTTCTGGGAGTTGAAGGCCAAAACATTTGGGGATCCACAAGTTGGGAATCACTGCTCTAGAGCCTCCCAAAAATACGTTGATAATTCCCTTTATCCCAAAACTATAAATCCTAAGATTTTATGGGAAGGTTCAATGACAGTTAAAGTGGGAACACAGTGATATAATTGTGTAATATGGAAAGGCCGCATGATGTGATGCTAAAGTTGGAGGATCAGTCACATAATTGAACTTAAATTGTTCAACAGAATAACAACGTGCTAATGACCCAGCCTTTTAAGTATGCCAGTGACAGGAATTATGTCATTTATTTCTTCCTTCCTGGGCCATTTTCTGCTTAACCCTCTTTGCACCAAGCCTCTTCAGTAACAAGACAAAGTATTTTAAAATGAGGGTTGAGTCTTCTTGCAGCCTTACTATCCTTGCTGCCTTGCTATCACCTCCTCCTCTTCCCATCCCAGAAGGTCAGTCTCTCACACATGTCTGAATTGGTTTAATATTTGCTTCTGAACTTCCAAGTAGCGGCATGATGAAACTGATAATTTTTGTCAGACTCACTGTGGCCCAAGGCAGAAAGCAGCTGTACAAACTCAAAATGCAACCCAAGAGGCAAATTGACTGTTTGCAGATTTGAAAAGAATCAAATATTTTTATTGGGATAGGTGTCTTTGAAAAAAAAGCGAATAAAGAAACAATAATAAAATAAACAAGTAAGATAAAATTTCTGAAAACAAGATGGTTGATCTCTTAAGCATTTGTCAGCAGCCAAGATACCTCTAAAACAAAATACATTTTCCCAAGAGTTGCTCATCTCATATGAAAGTGACTTAAAATATGAGTCTTAGAGAAAATGACAAATATCACATCAGATTTTGCTTTATTTTTCTTCCAATGTTACTTCTATCTGAAATTTCATTGTCATCTATCTATATATATAATAAAGAAGAGTGTTTGTATGGGAAGGACAGAGGTGCGGAGGGCGGAAGGTGTATGTGCCAGCGTTCTGATTGGCTGCCGCTGTGGTGCTATTTGCATATGGTCTCTGATTGGCCAGCTTCAATAGGAGCCCCTGGTGGAGAAGAGGGTTCATGGCAGAAACGGGGCATGACAGAAGGAAATTTGCATATGGTCTCTGATTGGCCAGCCTCAAATCCAACATTCCGAGATGAGAAAGAGAGGAAAGGAAAGGCCGGGGGCTGGGTCAGAACACTCCCAATACAGACCGAAATAGGCACACAGAGCCCCCATCACCCACTCTACATCCTACTGCAGTTTGAATGATGGGACTTGCAGTACCACCACTCACATTCTGAGACCGCTGTTAACCTTATCCAATGACTGATCAGGACCAAACTTCGCACAGAGACCTCTCATGACCCACTTTACGTCCTGGTGTGGTTTGGCCAGGGATGGACCGTGGATTATGGGACTTGCATTACCATTGCTCAATTCTTCATACCACTGCAACCCTCATCCAATTACCAATAAATACCAAACTTGGCACACTGAGTCTCCATGGTGCACTCTAC
Source organism: Anolis sagrei (assembly GCF_037176765.1). Classification (NCBI taxonomy): domain Eukaryota; kingdom Metazoa; phylum Chordata; class Lepidosauria; order Squamata; family Anolidae; genus Anolis; species Anolis sagrei. Next base: position 58,108,056 of record NC_090024.1, on the reverse strand, counting down.
ATCCAGGTGCAGTTTGAAGGAGGACGCACCATGGGCGATGGGACTTGCAATACCTCCACTCCCTTCCTAAGACCATTATAACTGCCAACAATGATGGATCAGGACCACAATTTACACAGAGAGCCCACATAACTCACTCTACATCCTGGTGCGGTCTGGAAGAATTTGACAATGGATGATGGGACTTGCAGTCACTTCACTCACTTCCTGAGACCACTGAGACCCTCGCCAATGACTCATCAAGACTAAACTTGGCACACGGAGCTTCAATGACCCACTCTACATCCTGGAGCAGTTTGGAGGACGACAGACCATGGATGATGGGACTTCAAGTACCTCCACTACCCAAGACTGCTGCAAAACTCATCTAATGACCAATCAAGACAAAAGTTGCCACACAGAGCCCCCATGACCCACTCTACATCCTGCTGCAGTTTTGGAGAAGGGTGGACCATGGATGATGGAACTTCCAGTACCTTCACTCACATTCTGAGACCTCTGCAAACCTTATCCAATGACGGATCAAGACCAAACTTGGCACATAGACCTCTCATGACCCACTTTACGTCCTGGTGTTGTTTGGAAAACTTTGGAGATGGATGATGGGACTTGAAGTACCTTTGCTCACTTCCTGAGACCACTGAGACCCTCGCCAATGACTAATCAAGACTAAACTTGGCACATGGAGCTCCAATGACCCACTCTATATCCTGCTGCAGTTTGGAGGAGTACAGACCATGGATGATCGGGACTTCAAGTACCTCCACTCCCTTTCAAAGATTGCTGCAACCCTCTTCTAATGACCAATCAAGACCACACTTGACACACAGAGCCCCCATGATCCACTCTACATCCTGCTGCAGTTTGAAAGGGGATGGACTTTGGATGATGGGACTTGCACTACCTTCACTCACTTACTGACACCACTGCCACCCTCATCTAATGACTGATAAAGACCAAACTTGGCACACAGAGCCCCCATGACCCACTCTATATCCTGCTGCTGTTTGTAGGAGGATGGCCCATGGATGATGGGACTTCAAGTACTTTCACTCACTTCCTGAAAATAATGCAGCCGTTATCCAAAGACCAATAAAGACCAAACTTGGCATACAGAACCAACATTACCCACTTTCTCTAATAACCCGGGCAACGCCGGGTCCCCAAGCTAGTCATTCATAAAACAAAGTGCACAGAAAGATACCAAGATTTGCTGCAGAGCATAACAGGAGCCAGAAGCAAGATCTAGAGAACGCCATTCTTTTTTTTCTAAAAATGTACAAAACCCTTCACACCTGGCACTGAGTTTAGATCTGTGTGTGGTAAAGGTATGCGGTAGTTCTCCTCATTAGTACTGCCTTGGGGCCATTGTAGTAGCCTCTTTAATAAGCATCTGGGCTCAAGGGTAAGCAGCTAGAAGAAAGATTGTGAGAACCAAGTTGAGAGAAATTAATTGGGCAGTTGCTTGACAATCACCCATACAAATATGACAAGTTCCTTCCTCTCTTTCCTCCTAATTATGTCTGTATTGGTCAGGATTTTTACCACTGGTCACCTCAAGATGACAACCATGTTTCAACAAAACCTATTCCAAGAGGGGAACAGAGCTATTATATATTATAGACACTGTGGCCAGTTCTGTGAAACAGACATCATGGCTCAAGGCCCTCCATTTTCACTGGTTCCTTGTGAAAGTAGGCAAAATACAAATAAAAAGCCCCTCTTTTAAATCTGAAAGAACGCCTCTAGGTCCTCCAGGGTAACTCTATGGTCAATTTCTGGTGGTGGTTGACCACAGAATTCAACTGGAGGACCGTCAGATTCCTAAGAGGCCTCTTCTCTAGATCCTCCAACATGACTCTGCTGGACAGATGCATCTACACTGTAGAATTAATGCAGTTTGACATCACTTTAATTGCCATGACTCAACATTCTGGAATTATGGGAAATTTCACAAAGACTTTAGCCTTAAACACTGCTGAGGTTTATCTCCAATTTTATCAAATTGACCCCCCCCCCCAAAAAAAATGGAATACTCAGGCTATCAGTTCAAGAAAAATGATCAAATACCAAAACTATGAAACATGAAAAAGCAACAATGAAGGAAGAAAACATTCAAACATGATTTTTCATGTAAATATGCTAATTTAACTATTTTAAAAAGAAAACAAATTAAATATATTTTTAAATTTTTCCTTGGAATACTAAGGAATTCCTAATGAAAGACAAGGATATTAAAATACCAAAACTCACCCTCCCTCCTGTCCAAGCCATCAACTCCTTGGTAGAAAGAGGTTGTTTGTGATTTAGCCTTTAGATTATTGGTTCCCAACCTTTGGTCTTCCAGGTGTTTTAGACTTCAACTCCCAGAAACCCCAGCCATTTTACCAACTTTGAGGAATTTGGGGAGCTGAGGTCCAAAACTCCTGATAGACGAAACCACTGCTCTGCTAACTTAGCCCTGTTTTTTAAATGAGATGACAATGAAAAACTACCATCTACTTAAAAACATTACTGTATTTCTGCAATTCTAAGATGCACATTTTCCCCTATATAAACATCTCTAAAAATGGAGTGCGTTTTAGAATCACAGGTGTATCTTATCAATTTTTGGTGGTGGTGGTACTAAAATTAGGGTCCGTTTTACACTCAATGGTATCTTACAATTGAGGAAACACATTAATATTATTTTAAAATTTTATTAACCTTGCAAGAGATGCCACAACAGAAAAAAAACCCAATATGCTTTCCCCATTTTGATATATGTTAAATTAAATTAAATGCAAGAACTAGAAGCAATACCATCTTTCTCAACATCCCAATATTCTAGTTGATAACAGCTTTTGTCGATAATTGTACTGCTCTCCTTAAACGTTGGTGGTGGTGGGGAGGGGTCATACCTGATTTTTAGCATTTCTTTCTTCTGCAATATATCATCAAGATGATGATATTTTTGATGAAGTGTCTCACACAGGGGCCTGAAGATAATGGATTCAATGGTTATACTTAAAGGATCATTTGTCAATTCAGTATTGACTATTTGTGCTGCTCCAAGACAGGAAGAGATTTCATTTTTTTAATATAAGCTGTGAAGCCCTGAGGCATCTTCCTAAACCATTTAAAAAGAAATCAATTTTCAGATGGATAAAAGGAGCCTAGAAGAGTCTTAATGAACTTGAGTGTTCTGGACCTCATTCAGCTGAATCTAAATCAAGGCCAGACACATTTAGAACCTATTTTTTTAAAAGCAGAGAGACTGTTTGCAATCTGTGGTTATGGCTCTCAACTAAAGCCATGAATTAGCAACTTAGCATTTGAAACATAATGTCTGGTTGCACAAGAATGCAAATTAATTGTTACCACCACTGGGGACAAAAAAAAAGGTACTATGCAGACTAGATTTTGATGTTTATGTGCAGAGGAGGAAACCATTATATCTTGTGAGCATATTAATTAAACTCCAAATAACAGGAACAAATTGTATATACAACAGTCACCTCAATACCTCTGAGGATGCTTGCCATAGATGCAGGCGAAACGTCAGGAGAGAATGCCTCTAGAACATGGCCATATAGCCTGAAAAAACCAACAATAACCCAGTGATTCCAGCCATGAAAGCCTTCGACAAGAAACAGTCAAAAAGCCTCTTTTCAATTAAAAGTTGCAACTTCTTTTTTTTTTTCCATGTCAGGAGCGACTTGAGAAACTGCAAGTCACTTTTGGTGTGAGAGAATTAGCAGTCTGCAAAGACACTGCCCAGAGGACACCCAGATGTTTGATGTTTTACCATCCATCTGGGAGGCTTCTCTCATGTCCCTGCATGGGAAGCTGGAATTTGACAGAGGGAGCTCAACCCGCTCTCCCTGGTTCAAATTGCTGACCTGTTGGTCAACAGTCTTGCAAGCACAAGGGTTTAACTCATTGCATCATTGGGGCTCCGACAACTTCTCCTTCGAAATTACAGCATGCACCTATCTTCTATTCACATGATGGAACACCAAAAAGATAATATAAGCAACTGGAGACACATTCTGACGGACAGAACACACACACACACAACCTCAAAAGAGCTGACAGTTCTACCAATATGGTGGATGTCAAAATGAAGCTGACAGTAAAGGTCAGGGATAGATACTCCTCATGAGTCATTTAGCTCAAGAACAGCAAAAAAGATCCAGCACACAGGCAGACCACAAGGAAGCAATAGGAACAAAATCTGTGTTATTGCAAGGATATATACACCTACTAAGATATAACTATTTTTGCACTATGTCCTACTTTCTTATTTTGCTGCTTGACATAACAGAAGAGCACAAGCATCTTTCAGTCTCCCTCAACTGCCTTTTTCAAGGATAAAATCAAATAACACAAAACTGAGATTTTGAGTTCTAAGTTCAAAATCCCATATTTCATCACATAATTGTCACCATCATATAATGCCTCCTTTCTTGGGTCCTGATTTTGGTATATTTGATGATCCTTGCATAATAGTCACACCCTTTATTCACTTGCCCATGAGAGCATGAATGATGCTTGCCCTTTGCAGCTATGGGGCTTCTCCCAGTTAACAAGGGGTACAAGTGTGTGGGCAAGTGAAGCCTCCTTGTATGATTGTATTTAAATCAATTTTAAATTTGAATTTGGTTTATGTGTTGCTTGTAATATGCACTGCAGTTTAATTCAATTAAATTAATAAATATGATTGTTTTAATTTAATTTGTATTACACTTCTTGGTTTCTACTTGATCTAGAAGAGGTCCACATTTTCCCCAATTCATTTTTCAGTTATAGAATTCTGAATTCCATTATACTAAATCAAACACTGTTAACAATGACATGATCCAATTATGTCTTTACAGTTCAAATGCTGTTAACATTGTTTGAATTGGTAACAAATAAAATTTGACTAGGTCATTAAGAGAGTAATGATGAGATAAATTACATAGAATGGAAATGACAGCTGTAAGTGTCAGCATACAAATATATGACATATCTTTTCACTGAACCATAAAAAAAAACACAGGAACTACTTTTGGTAAATGGTGAATGGTGACTGTTAGAATAATGTACTGAGGAATAAATGGGTGAAGCAAACATTACCAGGAAAGATAGCAGCTTGAAGTCATAGGGGCAAAAGTAGCAGTAGATACTATCATGTATTGAACTATTACCAAAGAAATGACAAGTATGTTGTCAAAGGCTTTCATGGCAAGACTCACTGGGCTGCTGTGAGTTTTCCAGGCTGTACAGCCATGTTCCAGAAGCATTTTCTCCTGGTGTTTCACCCACATAAATGGCAGGCATTATCAGAGGTTGAGGGGTCTGTTGGAAACTAAGTAAGTGAGGCTTATATATCTGTGGAATGTCTAGAGTTGGGGGGAAAAACTCTTGTCTGCTAGAGGTGCCTGTGAATGTTGCAATTTGCCTTTCATGTTCCTTGATTCGTGTTTGGGCACTACAAATGGTTAGAAGAAATTAAGCAAGAAACCTAAAAAAGCTGAGGTCTCTGTGTCAGGTAAATTAATGCTATAAAACAGGGATGGACAAAACATGACCCATTGATTGTATCCAGCTTCACAATAATTTCTGCAACCTGCTCCCTCCCCAAGCTACTTATGTCTCCCTTCAAAGAAATCTGAGGTAGTGGTAGATATTATTGTTCCCTAATGGCCAATAGAACTGGGTCTTAACTTTCACAGTCTATAAAGTATTCAAAAGCAATATTCTGACCACAGGAAAAAGCCTTCATTATGGTGTCATACTTGGAAGTTGAGAAGGGATGCTAGCAAGTGAATTTCCGTATGTAGTAAGAATTAAATTCAAAATAAACTGACTTGAAACCAATAGGGCTAAAATGTGCAATGGATTGTGTTATCAAAACCCACAAATGGGGTTCAAATATGTGTAATATTTTGGGGCCATAACCAAGTCCACCTGGAAGTTAGCTAGTAAGAAGGAAGGCAAAGAGAGTTAGATTTGAAGAGAATCTGATCAAAGTTATAAGAAGACACGGGAAACTATCTTAAACTGGGTCAGACCATTGCTTCATCTAGCCCAGTATTGCTGACACAGACTGACAACATGTCTTCAGGGTTATGGGAAGGAGTCTTTCCAGCCCTACCAAGAGATATAGGGGATTTAATCTGGGATCTTCTGCATGCAAAACTTGTGCTCAACCACAGAGCTCGAGGTAAGATTTTCTTGGCAAAAATAAAACTTTGAGGACAATGCCATCAGATTCAAAGGACTTTCCCCACTTTGCGCTTCCTCCTTAACAAGTGCTGGGAAACAAATCCCACAAATGGCAAGCCTTTCCAAATGCAAAGCCAGCAAAAAGGTGGAACAGCGCCAGCCTGAAACATTCTAGAACTTGGCAGCTATATCCTGAAGCTTCAAACATGCCCTGTGGGTGGCCATGGGTGTTGGCTGCAAAGCTACAAGCTGAGTCGTTTTGGTTTTGCAATTATATACGTGCAGCGTATGAAACTGCTAAGCAACTATGCAGCAATTTAGGAAAAGACAAACATAGCAGAAGCTATTTCATTTGGAAAAGAATTCAAGTACAGTTGGTCCTCCATTTCCATGGATTCTGCACCCATGGAGTCAACTATCCATGGCTTTAAAATATTCAAAACGAAAATTCCAAAAAATCAATGTTATATTTTATAACCATTTTATGGCCATTTTATTATGCCACTGAATATAATAGGAACTGAACATCACTGGATTTTAGTATCCATGGGAGTTCCTGGGACTAAATCCAAGTGGATACCAAGGACCCACTGTGCTCCAGTTAACATCCCATAACATTGAAGAGCCATGACCAAAAAGTTAATGCACAGAACACATAACAAAATAATTTCAATCCACACAAATAATAAGATTAAAATATAAGACTACTAAAAGAACTGTTTCCCACACTGAATAAATGTCATTGTGCATCTCAAGTAAATGACTTTCCCCAAGTCTCCTCCATAGAAAACACTGGATCTGCAAATCTTTCAAATGGATATTCTTCTTCAAGGACAGTAACAGAACAATTGGCCAAATGCTGAAAATGTGAAGTTAATATAGTTAATGAGCTGCGGTGGCACAATGGGTAAAACCAGTGGTTCTCAACCTGTGGGTCCTCAGATGTTTTGGCCTTCAACTCCCAGGAATCCTAACAGCTGGTAAACTGGATGGGATTTCTGGGAGTTGTGAGGCCAAAACACCTGGGGACCCACAGGTTGAGAACCAGTGGGTTAAACCCTTGTGCCAGCTGAACTTCTGACCTGAAGGTTGGCAGTTCAAATCCATGAGACAGGGTGAGCTCCTGTTTGTCAGCTCAAACTTCCCATGTGGGGGACATGAGAGAAGCCTCCCACAGGATGGTAACACATCTGGGTGTTCTCTGGCCAAGGTCTCTGCAGACGGCCAATTCTCTCACACCAGAAGTGACTTGCAGTTTCTCAAGTCACTTCTAACATGATAAAAATATAGTTAATACCCTATGTTTCTTGTAAAGTAACTGCTGTATTAGATAAGAGGAATCAGATTTGGAAAAAAAAACTCACTAGCACTCAACACTTACATATCCCACCTGTCTTATATCAAGAGATAAAGGGGAGTTATTGCAGTGTGTGTGATTTGTTAAATGTGTGTGTGTTTGTAAAGACATTCAGCACAGAGTCATTCTCAGCACCATAACTGCTTAACCACAATTGTGAACCATCTCCTCCCTTGCATTGTCAAGAAACCACGTTACTCTCTGGCTGCTTCAAAGCAGATTCCTTCCAAATGAGGAAATGACCCATAAATAACTTTGGTTCTATACTTCTCAACAGGGTAACTAAATCTTATTCCAGATATCAACTGTTCCTTTAAAATGAAGCAAGATCTGAAAAAGATAAATCTGGCTCCTGCATTCCCCTTCCAATACCATTTTTTAGAATTTAATTTGCCACCTGACACACCTGGGGATGTCCCTAACTATATAAGTGAAGAATAACAACTGGACTATAAAGAGATAGTTGTAAAGGATCATCCTTCCCCACCACTTTAAATGGAGAGCACAGTGTCCAAGGAAAAAGGTGCCATCTTACATTTCATAAGCTATGTTGGAAGATTGACCCTAGTTAGTGGTCTAATGTTGCCCCCCCCCCCCCCGAAAGTATATTCCTGCAATCACACATGGCCAAAGACACTACATATTTAAAAAATAATGCCTCAGGCATACATGCAAGCAATACTTTCAAGATGTCTTTGCACCTGGAAGAGCAATCATCCATATTAATATGGTGATTTGCATGTAGACAAGACGAGTAGGATGTTGATTATGTACACCAATGCCATTTGTACCCATGTTATTCATTTATCTAGCAAACTGAAAACAAACTCAAGATGCAGTAATTGAGAAACAGTACACTGATATATAGTCCAATCTTAAAAGTACAATTACTTTTTATGATGTTCATTAGATTTCAGAGAACACAGTAATGCTTTAAGTATAACTGTTGCAAGATTATTATATTCAGTATCACACACTGAAGATTTTAAAAGAACTTTCTTAGAATTAATCCCCCTCTTTTCTTTTTCAGTTTTACTAACAATCAACAGCTAAAAGGGAAAAAATCTAGACAACAATTCAAAAGATATAGAAAAATTATTTTTACTAAATCCAGACCATTTTTATTATTTTAAAGAAACTTGGGAGGCATAACCTCTATTTATTTTTTTTCATGTCAGGAGCGACTTGAGAAATTGTAAGTTGCTTCTGGTGTAAGAGAATTGGCCATCACAAGGACATTGACCAGGGGGTGCCCAGATGTTTTGATGTTTTTCCATCCTTGTGGGATGCTTCTATCATGTCCCCACATGGGGAGCCAGAGCTGACAGAGGGAACTTATCTGTGCTCTCTCCAAATTTGAACCTGCAACTTGTCGGTCTTCAGTCCTGCTGGCACAAAGGTTTAACCGACTGCGCCGCTGGGGGCTCCATAACCCCTAATGGATACAGCCATGCCAACAGCAAGGAGGATAGACTGTGAACAAGTTGCAAAGCACTTTGAAGATAAAATGACTCAGATCTTTTCTGACTGAAATGCTACCATTAACAGAGATCTACCTCAGTTTGTATTTATGCAATGCCAATAGATATTTTTCAACTTCTACTGCCTGAGGATGTGGACAAGATCATTGGAAAATTGAGAGTCATCACATGTGAATTAGATACTTGCCATTCTTGCTTATTGAAAAGTTCACAAGTGGAATGGCTGGGTAGATAATGGAAATATGTAACTTGTTTAAAGGGGGCAGTTGTAAGATCCTTCTTTCTGGAGCCAACTCTACTGAATAATTGTCAGCTAGTTTCCAATATACCATTTGGGGTATTGGTATGTGTGCTTGCTTCCCAGTGCCATGAGGTTTCTGGATGAGATTGATGACCTGGATACATTTCAATTTGGCCTCAGGTCCAATTATGGGGTGTACAAAGCCTTGGTCATCATGGTAGATGACTGTTGCTGGGAACTGGGCAGGGGAACTATGTGCCTATTAATTCTGCTGGGACTGTCAAAACCATTGACCGTAGTATCTTTCTGGGTTACCTCTCTGGATGGGGTTTGAAGATACTTTTCTATAGTGCCTCTATTCCTTTCTGGAAGGGCAAACCCAGAAGATGGTACTGCAGGCTTCTTTACAACCTTTTAGCTGCTGGCTTGTAAAGTTCCTAAGGATTTGTCTTATCCTCCAGGATAAGGTTGATTAGAGTTTAAGTGTCAACATTAATGGATTGGATGAGGAAGAACAAACTAAAAGGTAATATAGACAAAAGTGGTGCCCCAAGTCAGTTGAAATCTATGCTGGATGAAGTTACACTAACCCTGAAGGTGCAGGTTTGCCATTTTTCTCTTTCCCCGATTCAACCCTGAACTTGAATGCCCATGTTTCTGCAGTGGTCAGGACTGCATTTGCACAGTTAAAGTGCTCATCCCTTGAGAGATCTAACTTGCCTCAGTTGCATCCCAATTGAATTACTGTAATGTATGCTATGCAGGGCTGCTTTTGAAGTTTGTTCAAAAACATAAATTGGTCCAATGAACTATAGTGATATTACTAACAGTTCCTGGTTGCAGGGAAAATGGTATTCCTCGGTTACAACAGTTACATTAGTTGCTGGTCTGTTTCTTGCCACAATTAAAATGTCTGGCTATGGCCTCTAATGCCCTATATGGCTCAGGACCAACCTATCTGAAGGACTGCACCTCCCAATATGAATTTGCCAGAGCTTTGAAAAAAAATGAGGAAAGCACATCACTCTCTTTCCCAGCAGTTTCATGGGCACCCTTGGTGGGAACAAGAGGCAAGGCCTTCTCTGTGACTTCTCTCACATGAAGTTAGGATGGCTCCTTTCTTGTTCTTTTGTCAGTGCCAAATTAAGATCTTTTTAGTCCAGAAAACATGGTATGGAGGAAGGCAAGTGGCAGAATCTATTCTTGCCAAGCCCAGGTCTTTGATTACTGCACATGCACTAATTCTGGCTTCTTGGGAACACAAAGCTTTTACTTTGCCAGTTCTTCTCTCAGTCTAGTCAACCGCCCATCTACTGTAAAATAATGGATTCTGAGAGATTTTGAGAAATATTTTCTAAGTGAGATCTTCCAATTGGTTAGTTGGTACTAGCTGCATAGTGTGTGAAATGCCAGAGTTGGTATATGTAATATGCAGGCAAGTCTGGTGGTGTTCTGAGCAAAGAGATAATACCCAACTGTGTGCATTAAGCAAAATGTTTCTGATCACATTACACTCAGAAAAGTTCAACACTTATTCAGATGAAATGTCATAACACTAAGCAAAAATATTACAGAGATCAAATGGGAAAAGTGACTAAATTAACACCACTGCCAGAGTCATGCAACATAATCCTTAGAATTACCTGGAATCAGGATATTTAGTAAGTGTGGCCAAGCTGCTGGTATACATGTGCCCACCCACGTCAATATGTACCGGTGCATTGGATTTTGTGAGTTGTGCTGGCGTGGGAATGCCTTGATTGTTCAAAGGAGATGCAGGGGACCTAGTGATCAGAGGTCTTGACATATTGGGCCGACTGTCCTGTGAAAAGACACAAACACCATTAGGACCTTGGTTTTCCAACTTATGGGGGAAAAAACCAGTAAAATAAAACAGTGGAATTCACATTTAGGAGTAATTAAATTTAATATAACTATCACTAAAATGCAATCTCATATACATATATGAGAGAAATTTATAGAGTTGCCACAAGTCGACAGGTGACTTGAAGGCACACACATTTAATGTGACTTAAACCACAGTGCATAAAGACAAGTCTAATAAACATAACGTTGATGAGATCCATAAGGCAATATTTCCATTAAAACTAGAAACAGAACAATGTCCATAACTGATTAAGTCACTAATATCCTAATAGAGTACATTCAAGATTTTTAAAATGTAAACGTTACCAAAGAGAGTTGGATTTTGCTGTGTCCCAACCCCTCCTAAGCAGTTAGAAGAGTTAAATACAAACCCTCAGCTCTTCCATTCTGCCAACTCTTCTCTTGAATTTCCAATTCACATATCACGCAAACAGAAGAGGAAACACCTGGACTAGCCCACTGTTCATGTACTGTAAAACATGGGGCACCGAGAGCCTTTGAGAAAGACATTTTCCATGTAAATATTAAACAAGATGTGACAGATGCCCCTCTTGACCCAGGTAAGCTGCTATTCCGAACAGCGTTCCCAAAAAAAACTCCAAAAAGGGAGCACCGCAAGCGAATGCACTTGAAACAAAACACCTCAGTCAAACTGGAAATGCAGTGTCAGTAACCAGCAAGGTCTAACCCTGTGCGGAGAGTTAAGGGTGGGGCAGAGTAGAGCAGAGCAAAGCACTTTGCTGAAGCCAGCAAGGCAGACCTGTTTCAAACTTCTGGAATGTAAACAAAACAAAACCTGGCCACATCTCTAACACAATTTCACTTCCTCTTAAGAGATACACTGAACACTCTAGATGAGAAACACTGACCAAGGCTATCAAGGTCTAGGAATGAAAAGCAAGAAGTAAGATCATCCTGAATCCTCAAATGTGCTGTGTGTGTAATCTATTTAGCTGTAATAATCCTTTTCTTAAAAAGCAGTATTTAGTGCGGAAAACTTGCATCTAAAACTTAGAGTGAGGAAAGTGTGTGGTCTGCTTGGAACTATAAATTAGTACCTAGGTAGTCTTAGGCAAGTTAGTCTCTTTAAAAGTACAATTTTAGGCATGCCTACTCAGAAGAAAAGCTAAATTTCACGGGGCTTACTTCCAAGTGAAAGTTTTAATGTTATGCATGCATACTTTCCACTAAACTCAAATGAGGGGTGGGAAGAGAACTTCTGAATAGATATTCATACAACCATGCACACTGTTAATCTGCAGTCCCCATCTGTAAAAACAAGAACAATATTACAGAGCTTTGGGGACCAGTGAAATAAGAACTGAAAGGCACTTTTCACATAAAGGGAGTAAGTTATAAGCAAGACTCACTATAGGATTTACAGTCCTGAACAGTGGGAAAAAAGAGCACATCTTTCATCAGATTTTATTTGTGGCATGTTTAAAATTCCTAAAACCTGCACCATAAAAATGGTTTAGTACAAATGTTTTAGCGTATTTAATATATCCATAGAATTGTGGGGTATCATTCAGATTTGTGATGTTTGCTATATTTCAGTTAAAAGTTTTTGAATAATTCTTGTTTACAATTACTAGTTGCACCCAAAGATTTCAACATCTACAGAATTTGGAGAGTTGGTTTTGAAAAGCAATTAGCTACAGTGATAGTTACTCCTTCCCAAAGTAGTGTGTGTGTGTGTACATACACAGTATATATAATTGCTAATTATTGCTCTCTAAAGAAAAAATGTCTAAATGTAGACCACTGGCCTACAGCATAGAATGAAGTTCCTTCCCATTTGTCTTTTTGTTGCTGAAATCCACAACGTACCATAAGGGACAACACAATCCAGCACTCAAACCATGTGATATTCTTCTTCTGCCATTAAGTGATGCCACATCCCAACAGGCTTCAGCCCCCCCCCCCCCCCCGAAATTATCATGGTTGTTCGCGAAAAGGCCTTACTGGTACATTATTTAAACTGTTACATTTATTCATATCATGATCTGATCACCATACTCAATATATCCCATATGCATAGGGGTATTGGGGTAATGATACAAAAGGTTTGCTAGGGTAGACCCTTTTTCACTCAGACTCAGCCCCCCCCGAAACTCAGCCCCCCCCGAAACTCAGCCCCCCCAACCCCCCCCTGAAAAAAACTCAGCCCCCCCCCCCCGAATCGAAATCCTGGCTATGGGCCTGCATCCCAATAATGATAGAATTAAATAAAATCCTACTTTATGCCACAAAAAGAAAAGTTGTTTTTAAGTTACAATAATAAAAAAAAACATTATTAGGGGGGAAAGAATTACATATAACTCACTATTTGTAATATGTGATTTGCAAGAATTGGTTGGAGAATCATAGAATCATAGAGTTGGAAGAATCCTTGTGGGCTATCCAGTCCAACCTTCTGCCAAGAAGCAGGAGAATCGCATTCAAAGTACCCCCCAACAGATGGCCATCCAGCCTGTTTAAAAGCCTCCAAAGAAGGAGCCTCCACCACACTCTGGGGCAGAGAGTTCCACTGCTGAATAGCTCTCACAGTTGGGAAGTTCTTCCTAATGTTCAGATGGTATCTCCTTTCCTGTAGTTTGAAACCATTGTTTCACGTCCTAGTCTGCAGGGCAGCAGAAAACAAGCCTGCTCTCTACTCCCTACTTCCTATGACTAACCCTCACATATTTATACATGGCCATCATGTCTCTCTCACCCTTCTCTTCTGCAGGCTAACCATGACCAGCTCTTTAAGCCACTCCTCATGGGACTTGTTCTCCAGACCCTTGATTATTTTAGTTGCCCTCCATTGGACACATTCCAGCTTGTCAACATCTCCCTTCAATTGTGCTGCCCAGAATTGAACAGAGTATTCCAAGTGTGGTCTCACCAAGGCAGAATAGAGGGGTAGCATAACTTCCCCGGATCTAGACATTATACTCCTACTTATGAAGCCAAAATCCTATTGGCTTTTTTAGCTGCCGCACGACAGCTAAAAAAAAGTTTAACTTGTTGTCCACAAGGAATCCAAGACCTTTTTCACACATACTACTGTTGAGCCAGGCATAGTTCCTCATTCTGTATCTTTGCATTTCATTTTTTTCTGCCTAAGTGGAGTGTCTTGCATTTGTTCCTGTTGAACTTCATTTTGTTAGTTTTGGCCCATCTCTCTAATTTGTTAAGATCGTTTTGAATTCTGCTCCTGTCTTCTGGAGTATTCGCTATCCCTCCCAATTTGATGTCATCACAGTGGATGAGACCAAACTCAAAATTATGACTGTAATATAATTTTATCATTGAAATCATATGTAGGGGGAGCTACAGGTCCATAATACATTCAGCAGGTATCGGGTCTGGTTAATTACTTTCAAAAGCAAGCAAACAATGGATAATCAGAACTAAAACTGACAGATAACTCTACAGATAACTCTAACCCTTTTCTTTATATGAGAAGGATCAGATGTGAATGAAAAAATTAAAAACACATTTGATACTTAACATATAGATTGACAAAAAAGGAAACACTGGCTATAGGCTGCCACTGCTGCTGAAATTGAAAAATCACAAAAACAAACAAAAATGAATTTATCATTCCAAAACCTATGAATCTTTCAAAATTGTGTGCCACTTTCATCAAAATCATTATGTACCAACATCCTGAAAGTTTCTGTGTATATGTTCTCCCTCTTTGTTCCCACAGAATATTTTCTACATCTTTCTGGTATTTCAAAATGCTCTTGAAACATTATTTATTACTCTAATTTGAGTAACACTGACGTTGACATTCATGCATGTAGGTACTACAAAGATTTGCTCAGCTGTTACATGCAGTGCAAACCCAATCAAATAAACATGCAGTAAAATATACACAACAACAATGTTCATACGACTTAAAATATAACAAATCCCATGTTGCACTGGCCTTCAGTGATGCTTATATACCCAACAAAATGCCATGCCGACATGCAAATATTATATAAAGTGTATAACTTTTGATGAATTTCATCATTGTTCTGAATCATCTCTGGAAAAAAAAATCAGCTTGCTTCTGAGTAAATGGATTAAATGTTTTCATCAGAACTGTTTGAAGCTCATATTGTTTGGGCTTTCTCTTCACCAGAGATAAACATCTACCGTCCAGGAAATTTCAAACCCAATTCTGGCTGGTAATTTATTTCTAGGCGGCTGCTGATTTCTGATAATCTTGAGTGCTCATATTAATTAAAACAGTTAGTGTGATAATCTTCTTTCACCAATTAATATTATTGAGTTTATGGCAGAATCAATGCAACACCACAACACCCCAACTCCTACAAGATCTACATACAAAACTGAGACATCAATATGTAATTATTGCACACAATCAATTCTGTATTTACCACTGCAGTCTTATATGCTGAGCTCAAAGGGACTTTCTTCCAAGTGAACAGAGTAGAAGATTTCGACCTAAAAAGATGGCCATCTGCTTGTGAGGGCAGATAATCTACTCATCAAAGGGTCACTAACCTTATGATGCATTTGGAAGATGAAGAAAGAAATTGCAGGATTGTTGTAAGTCAAACAAAACACAAGGAACTAAATCATAATGGAAATATGAAATTCATTACTATCTGTTGGTTCATACAATGGAAGTCGAAGTCAAGTGATTGCTGTAAACATTTCTCCAATTCTCTCCCATAACATGGAGCATTTCTTGCTACTGAGGACCCATCCAGACAGCCTCTTTAACATGGAAGTTTTTGCAACTAAAAGGGGGCCATCCATAACAATGCCAATATAAGAATTTACTTCGCTTACATGAAAAAAAACTGAATGACTACAAGGTGACATCAAAACATGACACTGATGTTTGGAAATGCAAAAAAAAAAAAATCTGGAAGAAATCTATATTATTTTGGAAAATTCTGTTCCCTTCCTATGTTATCTGTGATGAGACATTTACAAAAACGAGAAACAACAAAACAACAACAAAATAGACTAAAACATCAAGCGGAGCCATTGCTCAGATTGTGTATTCAATTACAGGTAAACCTGATTGGTAGATTTCTACTGATGTTTGTTAATACAATTAACAACATGGCTACTTCTAAGGTTTTCAAAAATCATTGTTCCTATTAGAAAGAAAATCTATTTAAAGATGGAAAAGATTAAATGGAATTGTAACACAATGTGATCTAACCCAAAGCAAATCTTAATATCATACAACAATAATTTTTTGGGGGGAAAGCTTGAAGGAGGGAAGACTAGTCAGACAAATGAACTGTTCTACTAGAGCAAAAGACTTATATTTATATCTGTATTGTGCACTATGAGCAAGGTGTCATAGTGAAGGGCTCTAGGACCTTGTTTATGGTGCTGAATATAGTTATAAACTCAAACTCCCATTTTTGAAACCCACTGCTGAACAATACGATTATTCAAACCAACCAATTTTTTAAAGTCATCTAAGACTCTTCATTGTGCTTAGAGGCACACACGCACACACGCGCACACACACAGAGAGACATATTGAGGAAGAAAAAAGCCTCCAAACTGGGCCAGATGATGAAGCCATGAAATCTGCAGGCTAGATGCATCTCAAACTATCACTGGGGTACACAATTATCAAATTAGGTGTAATGTGACACCTCCAATCCTTATCAGACGAATTTCTTCAGTCTACAAATATGCATTTTGAGACTGTATTTAACTTGCAGGGGTATCATAAACAACATATTTTTTTCTTCTACCAATATGAGAATAACAGAGAGAAGGGCTAGTGCAAATCATGCTCAACCATAGGAATAACAGTATAAAAATGTTACAAAGAAGCAGCTGGATTCAGCAGTATGGCCCAATTAATAATGCTACCCATAGAACGAAGCCCACTTTCACCATAGTGCTAGGACTGACTCAAATCATTTATTTCGTTCATAGACCAGCACAGGAAATAAAGGTCACATTTTCATACAAACTTGGTACATTTAGTACATTTAAAATGTAAATATAAATACTGAAGCACAATAGGGGGTGAGGGAGTGGAAGGGGAAACAGGGCAAAAACATACAATGCACAGGTCTATCAGCAAATTATAGAATTAAGGAAGATGATTACTTGATACACAACTAACTTTTGGGACAGTGATCCTGCTAGGATTGATTTAGAAAACCTCCTAGCTTTGACACCCTGCTGTGTGTGTTTTCAGATTCCCTAAAATGTTACAAAACGGGGGAAATTAGTTCATCATGACTCACATCTACACTGCCCAGTTAATGTGAGATGAAAGTAGCAGAGGAGGAAGCAATTCAGATGTGGAACTGATCATACACCAAACACAGGAACCACATTGAAGCCTGGGTTGTGTTTATATGCACCACAGAAGTTACCAGTTCCAGAATATGCAGTTTCCATGGCTTTACAGCCATAGAAACTTTGGGGTTTGTTTTCTGTTCCTCTGCTGTAAGGTGCAGGTCTGGATCACAAGGGTGCCCATCCCTTAACTGGTTTACTACAATGCGTACTGATGCACATTATACTATCCTATTTCAGACTATCCCCTGATTCTGTTTATCCTGGTTTAATGCTTCTAATTCACGTTCCTGCATGAGCTCACACCCTCTGCATCTTTTAAATACACTTTCTAGCTGCCTTCCATGTACATGAAGTGGTCAGCATAGATATGACCACTTCATCTACGCTGAACAAAGATTTTCTAAGATAGTTTTCTGAAACCAATGCCTCCCAACTTCCCTATATTCTCAAATCCTGAAATGATTCTTACTAAGGTTTCATAATGATCATCTTATTTTATTTATTTTAAGGTGCATGTCTCTGTGTGTGTCATCCTCTTTGGTGTCCATGTAACATCTCCAGTGACTGAAAAATATTTGAAATCTAAAAGATTGCATAGCCATCTATTTCAATAAAAATACAATTAAAATATTGAGACACTAAAAAAACAAGGGCAGAAACTCAGAACATTCTGCAAAAAGTTAAAGATTTGTTTTCTGTTAAGACCACAGTGCCATATTGTTTGAAAGTTTTTCCATTCTCTTCCCGTCACCTATCATTCTACTGTCTCTAACATGCTTTTAACCATATTTTAAAGAAACCAAATAACAGAATTAAGTGGATTTCTTCATTATTAAACCCCAAACATCCATAATAGTGATGTCATCATACAACCAGGGAGACATGTTTGCATCATAATTCCAGTCAATAAAAATGCACACTACTCTTACTAAAGTACAGTTCCCCTGGTCATGCCAGAAACTGCAGTGGAAGTGCCTATTAAAGCAGACATACAATTAAACACAATAATATGTATGCATGCAAATAAACTCTGTACCAGAAGCCAGCTTAATGTGCTGATTTTTTTGAGCAGAGTGGCTTTGCTGCCACAGTGCAGTCAAAGATGTGTAAGTGTAGTTGATAAAGCAATAGGGGTTGTAAAATTTCTTTTTCCATAATCCTTTCCTGATCATTCAAGTACAGGTTGCAGCCCCTATCTGGATTTCCAAAATTGTCCTAATTGGTGGCTGATAGCAACACCTTAGCTTTCTGATGGTTTATGTACACAGATTTTGTTTCACACACAAAATCATTAAAATATTATCTATAAAATTATCTTCAGGCTATGTGTAGAACAGGCATGGATAAACTTCAGCCCTTCAGGTATTTTGGACTTCAACTCCCACAATTCTTAACAGCTGGTAAGCCGGCTGGAATTTCTGGGAGTTGAAGTTCAAAAAACATGGAAGGCCAAAGTTTGACTATACCTGGTGTAGAAAATGTATCTGAAACATAAATGAATTTTGCATTTAGACTTTATGTATATGCAGATCCAGCCAGGTTTTCACATCCGTGAGGTTGACTTTTGCAGGTTTAATTATTCACAAATTTGATTAAAATGTTCTCTCTAGAAATCTATAAGCCCTCCAATGCAGCTTTATGGTCAATTTCCTGTGGTCTCACTAGAAGATCTAGAATTTCCTAGAAAGAACCCCTTTCTAGAGGACGTCATTACACTAAAGAATGAATCCACTTTAAAACTGGGTGCTGCTTGCTGCAGAATTCTGGGGTTTGTAGTTTAGGGAGGAGCCTTTAACAGCCTCACCAAACTACAAACCCCAGAATTCTGCAGGAGGCAGCAACCAGATTTAAAGTGGATTTATTCTCTAGTATGTTGAAATAGGATCAATTCCAGTGTGATTTTATAGTTGGCTTACAGCCACTGGTTGTCCATAAAGTCATGTTGGCAAACTTAGAAAAACTCAAAAAAGTATTCTCTCAGGTAAAAGAATAATAATTTATTTGAGCCCCTAACCCCACAGAATGCAAAGGTTGACTGTGTTCCAATGTCTGGGGGCGGGATCCAAAACACTTCTAATTCTAAGCATTTTGTATAAAGAGACTCAACCTGCAGCACCTTCTATTTACAAAATTTTAATTACAACAGTTTTGAAGGACACAAAAACATTCATAAAACATGGTCTCCAGCTTGGCTCAAACTCCTTGGGGAGAGGTTCGGGAGGGGAGAGAACACTAGTTTGCCTTGTGACAAAGTAAGTTAACACTCTTCAACTTAAACACAAGTGATCTGCACTTACAAAGCATAAAAATACCTGGTGATTTCTTTTGGATCTTCAGCAGCCTACTTTCTTGGGATCATTCCGGATCAGTTCCCTATTATCAAGGAGAAGCTAACACCCTTCATAAAACTTCCAGGGGCACATTAGATGTTTATTCTTCCTCAGGCAATTTCACCCTCAGAAGAGGAACAAACATTGCCAGTTGCCATCTCTGCTGAGAAAGCACGAGAGATAATTTCACCCTGGGAAAGTTGCTGATTTGAAAGCTTTTGGGTGACACAGACCTTGCCTTCACAACCCAGTGGCTCTTTTTATTTATTATTTATTTATTTTAAAACGTTTGTATACCAATCTTCTCTACCTCCATAGAAGGACTCAGATTCTTTTGAATCACAGAGGTTAAAAGAATAGTGGTAAAACGCAGACTAACCCATTACATCAGACAGCCCCTTCTCTGCTCTTTTGACTGTCTTTTAAAAGCACTAAAATGTAAGCTTCAGCATCACCACCAACATGGCATAATACACATATATTACACATACATACCTATAAATATAGCACACACTCTCCAAACATATGTTCCTGACTTTTACAATAAAGGTTGTGCTTGGTTAATACGTATTTATGGAAATACTGGACTATGGGCTTCAGACCTATGTGGCATGAAACAAAAGGAATAGTAGCCATATTAAGTAAATGTGTAAAAAGCACTCCTAACCATATGAGTCACAGCATTTAGATGTATCAAGTAAAGCAGCACTCTTTCAATGTTCATAGATGTCTACAAGACTCTCATCGCTATAGGAGCGGGTAGAAGACTTCTCTATTTGTTTCCTAAATGGCATCAAGATGTTTGCACAAAGAAAGGGTAGCATGCAGATAGCAGATCTAAAGCTGTATGGAGAGTAAACAGGAGGAGGTAGAAGATCTTAGCTTGAAGGAAAAACAGGCTTTCAATGTTGCCCAGCCCAAAGAAGCAGATAAGAATCCCACAGTTTAAAAAAGGAAGAACATTGGTTAGTGCTACTTTGCATTCAAATTACATCTCCTGAAATTCCCTGTTTTACAACTATGAAAGGTTCATGAGCCCTGGATTCTTTTACACCTGGCTACTATATGCAATTCTGACTTTTACTCAAGCAGCCATTACAGCTCAGCTGGGTCCTTCTTGAGACCACAAGACAGGCTGTAGTTCTGATTGGAGGAGTTGTGGACTTGGGATTCTGAAAAATCATAATCTTTCATTCAAGCCAGTATCAAGGAGAAGAAGGGTGGTGTTTTTTCTCCTATAGCTTCAATGATACTATTCTCCCCTGTATACTTTGGATGTTCTTTAGAAAGTTCACAAGAAGGCAAGTATTACATACCAAGGAATGAAGCCCCCAAGCACTAGTGAGTGGGTTGCAGGAGGGCGGGGTGGTTAGGTAGGAGTATGCAAGTATGCATATGTATTTTTTTAGGCAAAATCACTTGAAATGTTCTTCTATATAAGTGTCCAGAGTAGGGTGACAAAAATGATCAAGGGTCTGGAGAACAAGTCCTATGAGGAGCGGCTTCAAGAGCTGGACATGTTTAGCCTGAAGAAGAGAAGGCTGAGAGGAGACATGATGGCCATGTATAAATATGTGAGGGTTAGTCATGGGGAGGAGGGAGCAAGCTTGTTTTCTTCTGCCCTGGAGACTAGGATGCAGAACAATGGCTTCAAACTACAAGAAAGGAGATTCCACCTGAACATTAGGAAGAACTTCTTGACTGCGAGAGCTGTTCATCAGTGGAAATCTCTACTCCAGAATGTGGTGGAAGCTCCTTCTTTGGAGGCTTTTAAGCAGAGGCTGGATGGCCGTCTGTCGGGGGGTGCTTTGATTGCGATTTTCCTGCTTCTTGGCAGGGTGTTGGACTGGATGGC
Organism: Anolis sagrei; assembly: GCF_037176765.1. Lineage (NCBI taxonomy): Eukaryota > Metazoa > Chordata > Lepidosauria > Squamata > Anolidae > Anolis > Anolis sagrei. The sequence goes on along the minus strand of NC_090024.1, from coordinate 58,086,422 downwards.
CCATGAGGTATCTTCCAACTCTATGATTCTCTGAGATGAATGACTTTCAATGAGACATGCAGAACAGATCTTCCAGCAGACTGTACCACATGGAATATAGTTCAGTATTTAACTGGTAAATATTAACTTTTTAAAATGCTACAAGATAGCAAAATTTATTTGTGCATAATAAGTTAATCAATAATAATTTTACAAGTTTTCTTGTTATGTAAGCTTTTTATACAACTTTGCTACTTCACCAATTAGCTTTTGTTTATTTTTTGTACTTTGAGCTACATTAAACAGAAGCGAAGCGATGACTGAGGAGTATTAATGAATGGTGTTGGCCTGGAAGTGATCTATGTAAGGGGACCACATCTGGGCCTGCCAGAAGCAAAATGTGATGAGTGAACTCTATGGTACCAAACCATGACCTTCAGCTGAATTGTTTAATTCATTAGGAGTATATTCATTTCAGAAGACGAAAGAATGTTTCAGAACAACAGAATTCAGGGAAAGTGTTTTTACTAAAGTAGACGGAAAACATCTGAGAATAGCATCAAATGGTATACCATTACAACATGGAAGAGGTGACTGGAAAATAAGAAACTCAGAGCGTGCCCTCTTCCATGGCAGACACTAAATGCTAGCAATATTGCTTTCCTTTCAAGGACATTACCCATGATACAGAGCTGCCATTGCTCTGGATCTGATTCCCAAGTCCCAACAATTGTGTACAACACTAAAAAGTACCTGTATATGCAAACACAGGTATCCCAAAATCCAAAACACATCTGGTACCAAGCACTTCAATTAAGTGATACACATGCATGCACTATACTTTTTAGTGAGGGCTTTAAAAAAAGATATTTATGCACAACACAGGATTGCAGACAACAAAAGCAAGTGAGCCAAAACACATTTCAGGGAATTGTTTTATAATTCAAGATAGTGCTCCAAGTTAGTAAGAGGGATTTATATCAAGCCTGAGCAGCTTGTAACTCACCAAGATGAAACTGCCCACCAGCTATGTATTGTGGCCTGCCAAGTGCATGGCAACATCCTTATTTTGCCCATCCCAGAGAAACAGCAAAATCAAGAGATTTTACAGAGGTTTTTGTAAGCATCCCTGCAGACCTCATGGACTATGTTGGCCTTAGTGGATGAAAACCTTTGTGAAGTTGATGTATGGCTTTTACTGTAACACATACCGATACTTGTATTTTCGTTCACTGATTTTAGATATTTTTAGCATGAAGTATCAAGTCTGAAACAATGCACAGATGCTTTTGAAGATCTCAATGGGTTTATCTTGCTTCAGTGAACTGTAAATGTGGCTTATCTGCAATAATGCAAGTCTCTCTCAAAAGCAACTATTTTTATCTAAGCAACTGAACCAGCTTAATTCATCTTGCCATACCAATGCAATGCTATTAATAAACTACAGTGACTACAGGTGAAAGCAGGTGAAGCTTCCCTGAAAGCAATGTGTGTTTGTGTGCAAATATGTACAGCAAGAGGAGGAACTGAGCTGTATTATCATAGTCTTGCCAATATCAGTAGATATTTCTAATGCTGTATCTGTATAGCTATTCACAAAATAAAATTCATGAAACAAGCAGTAAAGACAGGATGTCAAGATTTCAAGAAGCTAGTCAAACAGGCAAAAAATATAACTGTATCTAATAGATTTTATAAAAGTAAGCAGAGTATGCAAATTGGCCATATTAGCCATGAAATGCAAGGCTACAAGCTCACCCAAAACCTTGGTTATTCTACAAACAATTTATATACTTAATTTTCATTAGATTCATGGATTGGACATTAAAACCAGAGTCATCACCAACTTTTTAGTTTCAGTTTTTCTGACTTCCTGACAAACCTTTGTTGATTTCTCTGACCACAGTTGCAAATTAATTATGGTGAACCTATGAATGACTGACCTTTAAGTCCTGTATTATTGTCAGCCTTGCTCAGATCTTGCAGACTCAGTCCTATGGATTTCTTGACTAAGGGCCCTTCTACACTTAATTAAAACCTGGGATGATGCAGGTTAAAAAAACTCACTTTCTCCAGGTTTTGCTCCCCACCTCACCCCCCCCCACCCCCACCCACCACAACCCCGGGCTTTCCCTTAGGGGAATGGCATCCAGCCCCCCCCCCAGCCCCCCATTTCCCACAAAAAAAAACTCACTGGAGGGGCCTGCTGGCAACACAGACCCTTCTGTACAGTCCTCCTAACACAAGAAAATGGTGTGTCAGGAGGTGGGAGGGGAGAAATCACACCCATACCTCCTGATGCAACATTTTCTCCCATCATGAGGACTCTACAGAGGGGCCTGTGCTGACAGCAGGCCTGTCGGGCACATTTTTTGGGGAAGGGGACTGGGTAGAGGGGGTGAGTGCCTGAAGAATTGGGATGGCTGTGGGGTTGACCCCCAGGACTGCGGAAGCAGTTCCAGGATTCAATCCCCACAGACCTGGAACCTGCAAAGATCAGGACCTTAGCTTAAGGTCTAGATCTCTGCAGGTGCCAAGTTAATGCAGACTAAACTGGGAAAACCCAGTTTGCTCTGCATTAATCTGGGTTTACCTGAGGTGTCATTTTGACTCCACAGCTAAACCCATTACCTATCATGGGCTTTGAGGCCGGTATAGAAGGGAGCTGAGTCTATCCTGTAATTCAGTCTTCCTCTTTTCCTGTTGCTTTCTACCTTACCAAATATTATTGTCTTTTCTACTCAGTCATGAATACTCATGATGTAGCTAAAAATGACAGTGTCAATGTAGCCATTTTGGCTAGTAGGGACAGTTCAGGCTTGATTTGCTCTGGGACCCATTGATTTGTTGTCCGGTATCCACAGAACACCACAGTTTATTCTACAGGACATTTCAAATGAGTTGGGTTTTTTCCCCATTAGATTTCTTCATTATCCAGAAATTCTTCTTTTTGTTCCGTACCATTGTGAAAACACAAAATTTATTGCTTTGTTTGTGCTAGTTTTTAGCACTGGCATACCAGAAAATTAATTTAGATGGTTCCGGGCAACGTACCCTTAGAAAGTCTGTGCCTTTAAGCAGCCCCATGAATATCATAGAATTTTCTTAGGGATGTAGTTTGCCATTGCTTTTCTCTGAATTTAGCCTGCAGCATCACATTGAAATCTCCCCTATAAATACCCCTATAAGTACTAACCCAGGCCTGACTCTATTCAGCTTTTGAAATCAACTAGGATGTCATGCATTCACCATATTTAGGCAACTCAAAGTTCCTTATACATGAACATAAGCTAAGTCAAATCAGAGAAACCAATGCATCATATAGAAACATGGAAGAGGGCTTGGCTGTGTGATGCCCTTACCTTGGAGGCTCGTTTGGCACTAATTTGGCAAAGGGGGGAGCTTAAGTCTCTGTAGTGTAAGGACCTTGGATGGATGCTATAAAATTATATGGTTTGAAACTGTTTATATAGTTGTAATTATATATATATTAGACAGTTCTACTTTCTTTATTGTTCTTTATTGTTTGAATTGCTTTTTCTCTCCATTGTATTCTGAAACCTTACGATACAGGATGGATATAAATCTTTCACTTCAAAAATAAAAGATGTATAAATAAAACTTTTCTTTTATGACTCTAGTTTTGCATTTAAAGTTCAATTTCTAAACAAACCTCAATTTTTATTGTTGAGATTACAGAAGCGTTGTGGCAGGATTGACTTTAGAGCTGGCTAGACGTGATGACTAGATATTAAATTTAGCCAACTACAATTTGGTGACCCCTGTCAAAATACGCACATCTTCAAATCGACTGAAACAAACTGATTTTAGTTTGACTGAATGCACACTCCATGGATCTAAGATAGCAGTCAGCTTCTCCATAATAATATAATGCTATTGCACAGAGTTTCCTTTTATTATGTTTTACTATTAACAACCATAAGCCAATAGAGATTTTCAAACTCCTATTACATAGACCCCAGTGATGCAGTGGGTTAAGTCGCTGAGCTGGTGAACTTGCTGACCAAAACATCAGCAGTTTGAATTCAGGGATTGGGGTATGCTCCTGCTGTTAGGCCCAGCTTCTACCAACCTAGCAGTTTGAAAACAGGCAAATGTGAGTAGATCAATAGGTACCACTCCAGCAGGAAGGTAATGGCACTCCAAGCAGTCATGCTGGCCACATGACCTTGGAAGCATCTATGGACAATGCCAGCTCTTTGGCATAGAAATGGAGAGGAGCACAACTCCCGCCCCAAGAGTTGGACATGACTAGACTTAATATCAAGGGGAAACCTTTCCTTTTACCCTTTATGTTTTCATGACACTACACTTGTATTGTATTGCTTCTTTTCAATTAATGCAAGTTTGAGCACCTCAAAACCCATTATTAAGCATTAAAGAAATAAATACTGTACTTAGGTATTTGGTGTGGGGGCCTTCACTGCCCAGATGCACCTACCATTTTTGAAAAATAAATGTCATTTTCTATATCTGAGTTTGTATAGTAAGACATATCTCCTTACTTGTACAAATAACTGGCAAATTTGGATCGATCAAAAATCTCTTTGGATAAGATGATTTTGGCTCCAATCCTAAAAAGAATAGTACCCCTTTCAGTTACTGCATACAATCTTAGCACAATTTGATACATAAGTTCACTCAAAATTATGTATCAAATTTATCACTAATTTGAAGACAGGAAGGCCAGCTTTTTTAATGGAAGAAGTGGTTCACTATAGCGTTTGAACTTTGAATCAATCAACTGATAGATCCAGACTAAGAATTCCTGCCATTGTATGGACAAAATTTACTTAACAGTTACACACAGGTTAACTATGGGAATATTTACAATTGTAAAACCTTTAGGTATCTTTGGTAAGACTATCAATTTGACATATATCAACGTTACTCCTGCTGTCTTTGAGGCACTAATTATATTGTCAAAGAAGCTGAAATGAATATCTAGTTTAGATATTCTTGTTCAAAAGCACTAAATTTAATGTTCATTAAATTAGAAATTGAGTGGAATAAAGAGTTAGATAGTGAATGGAAAACTGCCCTTGCTTCAATATCTAAGTATCATTTTAGACTTAGTACTTTTAGTTCAGAAATAAGTTACATTTGTGTACATTGGACACCTTTATGAATTTCTAATGCCATGTTTATTCGAATTAAATATTGATAATGAAGTATCATGTTTCCTTGTGGCATTTGTGGATGTGATCAGTGCTTGCCCCTCATTGTTTGGATATACTACAAGGTATAATTTGTATGTGTGTGAGAGTATATGTGTCTTAGTATTTGTAGACATGGATATGGCCCTGAACATCTGAACTTGTTTAGGTTAGCAAGATGATTCCTGATTAACTTCTGATCGATCATGACTTGAAATCCAGATCCCTTCCCAAGCTCTCTGCTGCACACAGTTTTCTTTTTAGGAATATCTGAAGCAAAATAGGTATTGAGTAACTGATAAGTTAACTTTGTACTTAGAATGGCAACAATTATTAGACTGGATGTATCAACTGACTGAGCAGGGCTGTTGACAACATGTGACTTAGAGATCTCTCATTCATGGGGTCACTGCAAAGGTTGACTTGACAACAATTTGGGAAAAGCGGGACTGCAGGAGGCTGTTTGGGACCCAAAGGTGGAAATTCTGGATAGGACTCTATCCTGCCTCGTTTTGAGATTAGTAAAGATTTCTCAAAGATCTGACAAATTGAGATTTAACCAATGGTCAATGTGATTTGATTCTGCATGCTTTAACTTACATTCCAAAGTAAGAAAGGTAAATCTGTATCATTTATCACTCAGTGGTCATTAGATCTTGCAGAAACATGTAATGAAAAGATATCAATTTCAAAACAATGTTTTTCTGGAAAAACGTTAATCTTATATTAATGTATAAGCCTAGCTCACATCTCTATCCTATGTACTCTCCTCACTGTTTCTTTTTTTCATAACTATTCTTTAGATATCTATTTTTTTTTTTTAAAAAAAGAAATCTCAGAAATCTATTTCATTCCTCTATCTTAATTACAATTCCCTGACGATTTCTGGTTTTCTCTGGCTTTTCACAAAATGCTAACCCTGTAAAATGCATCTGATTATTAAAGTAGCGATATGTGGGCTTTATGACAAAATGGGGGGGAGGGGAGAGAAGTGCTATTCTTTCAACACACATTTTTGCAAGCAATAACAGATAATGTTGTTTTCCATTTGTAACATTCTGTATATGACTACCACCTCCAACACCTTTATTTCTTAGCACAGACAGGAAATCACCATCAGTGTGTTATGACTGATAGCATTAGGAGACACTGGGCTGAAAACATCCACAAGCAGGCTAAAACAATCTTCTTGTGATCTTTGTGGCATGAATTCACTGGGGCCAATGTTCTCAAAAAGCTGTCAATGAATGCTCATTATTACTTAAATCCACATGATTCATTATGGCAAGATAGCTGACAAAATTCCCACCCAAATCTTAGAAAGAGGGTCAGAGGCATAAAATTGCACAACAGTACTGAAAATTGATATGATTGAGTATGCTGTGCATATTATAGAAGAGGGCTTTAAAAGCATAGCCTGCAGGATATTGTTTTGCAGCATCCAAACTCCCCCCCTCCCCCCACTGAAACCCCTGGAAGTTCTCAGAACAACAACAAAAATTCTCCAAATAGCTTTAAAATATCAGACAATCAAATATACACTGAAAACAAATACACCACATAAATAATTGGCTAATTATGAAATAACTTCTGGTCATGTTGGTGTGGGGAGTTCAGGAGTGGAAAATAAATTCTGTCCCCTACCCCACCTCAATTGTCAATCTCTGATATTTAATGCTATCTGCAACAACAACAAGTTGTGCCTTTTGATCACAGCAGAATACTCTATAAGACATTCTCTCCCTCTACATCCCACCTCAAAGTTTAAGATCATCTGGGGAGGCCCTACTCTTGGCCCTGTCTCTGTCTCAAACACGCTTGGCGGGGATGAGGGACAGGGCATTCTCGGTGGTGCCCCCCCCCCCCCGCCTGTGGAACTCATTCCCCAGGGGAATTAGGAAAAAGTTAAAAACCTGGATGTGGGACCAGGCCTTCAGGTAATTAAGCGGACAATGACAATAAGAATATTGATAGTGGCTTGGAAATGGATTATGGGTAAGTTTGATGGAGCATTCAAACAGTTTTCAGCTAATAATGACCACTAAAGTGGTAATTCTTAGTAATTTTTGAACTGTATTGTTTAATGTTTTAACTATTTATAATTGATTGCTTGTTTTATTGTGTATTTTATTGTGTATTTATTGTGGCATCAAATCACTGTCGATTGGAAGCCTCCATGAGTCCCCCCCTCCAGGGGGTTGAGAAGGACCTGATACAAGTGTTCAAAATAAATAAATAAATAAATAAATAAATAGGACATGTGCTACTGCCTAAATTGACATTTCAGAGAGGACGTACAACAACTGAATCAAAGAGTGGTCATGGACTGAAGTTCTGGAACTTGTATTATCAAGTATATAGGATAGTGATTAGCAAAATGTAACTCCCCAGACATTACTGCACTGCAAATTCCATTAGCACAGGTCAGCATAGTCAAAGGTGAATTATCACAGGGGCTACAGTTCAAAGATAAGCATTTCTGTTTTAACTTGTTCATAAGTATTTCCCAAATAGAGCAGTGTATGGGCTAGAGTTATGAATGACACCAAATTATACAGCATGGTAAAATAAAAAGGGGAATAAGAAGGGCTGCAGAAGAAATCTCCTTGGGCTAGATCAGGGGTCCTCAAACTAAGGGCCGGGGCCCGGATAAAGCCCTCCAAGGTCATTTACCCGGCCCTCACTCAGGGTCAACCTAAGTCTGAAACGACTTGAAAGCACACAACAACAACAACAACAACAATCCCATCTCATCAGCCAAAGGCAGGCCCACGCTTCCCACTGAAATACTAATAAGTTTATATTTGTTAAAATTGTTCTTCATTGTAATTATTGTATTGTTTTTAAGTGGGGGTTTTTTTGCACTACAAATAAGATATGTGCAGAGTGCATAGGAATTCATTCATGTTTTTTTTTTCAAATTATAATCCGACCCTCCAACAGTTTGAGGGACTGTGACCTGGCCCTCTGTTTAAAACGTTTGTAGATCCCTGGGCTAGATGAATAGTCACTGAAAGAGCAAATGTGATACCAAGTGTAAAGGAAGACACTAGTGCCAGTATACACATTTTGTATATGTGCTGGTGAGCAGTAGTACCTGACACTGAAAGGAATCTTGCAGCTTCCAATTGAGTGCTCAGTGAAAATGGTGACTTTAGTGTTTAGCAGCTATGAAAAAGACAGGAACTATGTTGGGAATCCTCAGAAAATGAACTGAAGACAAACTTGACAATTATCTTAGTCTCCTGGGATGCTGTATACATTTCTAGTCCCCAAACTTCAGCAAGGATAAGGTGCAGAAAACACAACCATAGTAATCATTCAACCAAATGCTTCACTCTAAGAAAAGTTTGAAGTGAAATTTAATCCAGACACCTCTCCAGATGTTTTTTGGAGAGGATTCATCTGTCCAGTTAAGTTGTGTTAGACCTGGTCTGAAAAGGGCTGCATTCCTCCTATCAGAATAGGACTCCATCTACACTGTAGAACTAATGCAGTTTGACACCAATTTAATCGCCTTGGCTCAATGCTATGGCTCAGTGCTATGGAATCCTGGGATTTGTGGCTTGGTGAGTAAATCAGTCATTTTTGGCAGAGAATGCTAAAGAGCTTTTAAAACTATAACTCCAATGATTCTATAGCATTGAGCCATTGCAGTTAAAAGTAGTGTCAGCTGTATTAATTCTACAGTACAGATGAATCTTGGTCCACAGACTGGGAAGTGCTTTTGAAATCAGTACTACAGCTAGAAGCATATGTGATTATAGTGGCTCAGGCGCATCTATACAGGCCAATTATGCTGGGGCTGCACCAAAGACAGTGTGTCACTAGAGTTATGGGGAAAAGTCCATACCACCCAGCCTCCTTTCCCCCAGTCAACTCTTTGATTATGCTGATGCTTTGGCAAGAATTAGCAAATGTTGTTGAGTGACAGGCACAAGCAATTTCACACCCATGTTCACAACTACTTTGAGGACAGCATGGTGACAGTTAAGCACATGCCCAAAGCATGGGGAAGGTCCAGAGCTCTGGGGAAGCTCTGGGACATCCCCCAACTTTGGGTAATGCAGGGCAAATCATATTACATGGCCTTATTGAACATATAGGGCAAATAGACTCTGTGCATTATGTGAACACAACAAAATCCATTCACCCATGCCCTGACTCATTTGGTGTGTGTAGATGGGCCCTCAGAATACCCTTGGGAACTCAGGCTGTCTTTCTGGAAAGACACAGCTTTGCAAGAGTTATCTTCCATTTGGATAATCGCAACACAGGACTTTAAAACAACCCAGGGACTTCACTTAATCCAAAACAGGCCAGTAGGCTGTGAACTGGAAATGTCCAAAACTGAAAACAGAGGGGGTGTCATGTCCTGGCAATATAGTTATCTTCAGAATATTGATGTTCTTACAATATTTATGCACTCCATCTGAACATAGTTACCAGTTAATACATGCTGTCGGTGCAATTTACTGCAAACAATAAATAAAAATGTGTATCAATTACACTTGCATAATGAAACATAATATGATATAATGGATCTTCAAAATATTTCTCTTTGCAATGCATAGCTCAATGTAGCTACTGTGATTTGTAATGGAGTTTTTAATCGATTAAGGGCTAAAAGCCAGAGGCTTCTCAGAAAAGACAGATGCAAAGAGGTTTGGGTATTAGTAAAATGGTTTACCAATTAATTACATATTACAGTATGAGCCCCATATCCACAGGTAATGCATTCCCAGACTTTGTGTGAATGTGCAAAACTGCATATAATAGTAAACTCTATTTAAACGAAGGACTTCTGGCCCAAGAAAACTAGAGAGTCTCAGTGGAGAATGCCAAGAGATGTGGATATTTTGTCAGATATCTGCAGATATCTGTCCCACAGACATATGAATTGCACTGTAATATTAAAAAAGTTAATTATGCATGTAGTAGTAGGGGTTTGAAAGGACCAAGGCAGTGACATCTCCAGCCCATCCTCTATTTGGATATCAGCCAGCATTCCAATGCCTTAAATCAAGAAACAGCTTCCTAAGATCAAGAGAGATACTTCCAGGAACACCTCAGCAAGTGGGAATCCAAAAGTGGCAGGATGAAACCCAGTACCTTAATCAGTGACTGAAACCAGATGAGAAACACCCTTCTGGGCACACAGAAGATTGAGTGACCTGGAAGGTGCTGAACAGGCTGCACTCTGGCACTACGAGATGCAGAGCTAACCTTAAGAAATGGGGCTACAAAGTGGAGTCCACAACATGCAAGTGTGGAGAAGAGAAGACCACAGACCCCCTACTACAATGCAACTTGAGCCCTAGTAGTTTAAACTTAGTAGTTTAAAAACATGCAAATGTGAGTTGATCGATAGGTACTGCTTCGGCGGGAAGGTAATGGTGCTCCATGCAGTCATTCCAGCCACATTACCTAGGAGGGGTCTATGGACAATACCAGGTCTTCAGCTTAGAAATGGAGATGAGCACCACACTTCAGAACTGGACTTGACTAGACTTAATGTCAAGGGGAAACCTTTACTTTCTTTACTATATAGTAAATGATTTAGCTGTTATTATATAAAATTTCAAGGTATTCTATTGAAGAGCACAGACAGTGTGCAAAGCCACAATCAAACACATTGGATAGGACCCTGACTTCTCTTCTATTGAAGCTGCATCTCATAAGTGGAATTTTGTAAAGAATTTCCATTCTATCAGTGGTGGCAAAAGGCAAGTTTCACCCATTTGCCATTCCCCTGCAGGGATTGCATCCCCAAATGTGCTGCTCATGATTAAAGAAAGTCCAGAACCAAGGGCAGTAAAGGAAGAGAGAGCCAGCAAAATAATTATTTCCTCCAATGTCATATATTTTTCTAAAAAGTGTTCAGATTTAAAGTTTTCTTTTGCCAATGTATCTAGTTTTTTTTTTAAATCTTTTCGTAGACTACAGTTGGGCTACACAAGAATGAGAACAAACAAGTCATTTTCTTTTGCAAAATTAGTGCCCAAACATCAGGGCTTGTAACAGGCTTTCCTCGGGCATGTACTTTGAGAGGTTGTCTGAAAAACGACATTGAATCCAAATTGTACTGAAATCACCTCCACCAAATTCACAACATATGGCCCATTAAGCATTAGCTGGTACATGGATATTTCAGAGTTACCTTCGCTGCTTTCTTCTTTTGAAGAGGAAACTGTGTACAACAAAAAAGAAAAAAGGAAGGAGGGTGGCGGGGGCGGGTGGGGGATGAGACAGGTCTTCCAAAGTGGCTGAAAAATCTACAACACAACTAATTAGGTTCCAACTTCTAACACAATAGTTGGTGTACTAGGGTCTATTATCAAGTTTATAGCTAAAGGCAGCAGACAATACAACCCCACATTCAATTTAATTACAGCCCATGGCTTTTGCAGCAGTGGCGTATTTCAAAGGGTTTAACCACTCATTTATTTCTAGACTATACATAAAATAAGGCAGCTCACTGTCATAGAGATTCACCAATTAAAACTGAGCATTTTCTGATCTCTGGGTCTCTGCACTGAGAACGCAGAGCAAAAGGGAGGCTTTTTCCACAGCCAAAGTACAGAAGCTTCATTTAATAGGGAAAATGCTTTCAGGCACCTGTGATTCTAGTTTGTGCATAAGGGCTTTGATGTTCATATACTGGAGTAGTGAATTATTTAACTATCTGAGGGAAAAAAAGATTTGAACAGTGCCACTTCATCAAGCCTGTCATCATTTCTTTCCTATCCTGGTGGCATCCATGAAAATTTCTCAAGTCTGGGCACATAAAATCCCAAACTTTCTCTGCTTCTGTTTTTAAGAAACTGAGAAACTTTAAAAACTCAGCTTCAGATGTAAGAGTTTGGATACACTGTATTCTAATTCCAATTGTCAGTCACAACTACAGCTAAATTAACAAGAGCTTGGTAACTTAAAGGTTATGTAAGATTCAATAGATCTTGTCGAGTTGTGAGTAATAATTGGAATTATACTAACAAGGACGACTTGCAAAGGAAGTGGTTGAAGAGAAGTATCAGATTGCATGATAACAGCCATGCAAATCAGCTTCTGGTGCACACTTCTTGTGCTACATAGCTATCCAGTCTATGAGTGTCATAATGAATGTGAATTGTATCTTATTTGATTTTTATTTATGCTACACAGCATCAGTGTAACTCTTCCCCAGTCCAACCTGGCCAATATTGCAACTACCATTATGTTCCTTGCATAAGAATCCTAAGTATTAGGCTGTGGTGAAGTGTCAACACCTAGGATCCTTTCTGTTCATTGCAATTTAAGCAGGGTAATAATGAAAAGGGTATTATAATAATAAAACTAAACACTCGAAGGGGAAAATGACATTAATATGAACCCTATCTCACATACCTGGACATTACTGTACTGCTTCTCTACCCTTCAAAACCAACAGCACACCATTTGTAGTCCAAATCAATTTTTAATTGGATTGATGTGCTACTAAAACAAGACCCAATGCAATTTACAAGAATAATAAAATAAAATTCATTAAAAGGAAAGACAAATCCAAGGTTAAAAAACCTCACAATACTGCACATATTATTGTACTCTACATCTCAGCATTTCTTGCCATTACCTAGGCCTCGCTGCTGGAATGTTCAACAATATCTGAAAGGCCAGAGGTAAATTCTGATTAAAACAGTTAGACACAGAATTCTGAAGCCCAATATTAAGAGTAATACATCTCCTAAATGACACAAAGCTCTTCCTCAGTAATCAAGCAACTACCAAAAGCCTGACTCAGAAAAAAAACAAAAACAAATGGGTATTGAAATGACAATAAGAACAGCCTAGGCTCTCTTGCTAGGCACTGTAGGGTCTGGCACTGGCACCAATTAAACACTATGCTCTTTCATGCATCTTTGGTAATATTTAACTCTTTTTCTAAGAGCTATATCAACACCAGGTAATTAATGCAGTTTGACACCACTTTAATTGCATTGGTTAAGGGCTACAGAATCATGGAAGTTGTAGTTTCACAAGGTCTTGAGGCTTTTCTGCCAAAGAATGTTGGTACTGGGTTGCTGTGAGTTTTCCAGGCTGTATAGCCATGTTCCAGAAGCATTCTCTCCTGAAGTTTTGCCCCCATCTATGGCAGAAATCCTCAGAGGTTGCTGAGGACAACTGCCGAGATTTCACAGCATTCAGCCATGGCAGTAAAAGTGGTGTAAAACTGCATTACTTTAAGAGTGTAAATGCTGCAAATATCCAACTCTGTGGAACATTTTCAGTCCTGATTGTAATAACTTGAAAAAGTATGACTCTCTCTGTGTGTACCTCCAAATTGTCTGTTGACTTTGGGTGACTCCATATGGGTTTTCTTAAACAATGAGGATTCAGAGGTGGTTTTGCTAGTGCATGACCAGAAAGGTCAATGCACATGTAGGTACAATGGAAATGAGTTAGGAACAACTCTCCTTTGTTTCAATCCAGATGGGATTACAGTAATATACTCTACACTGTTTGGATTTTCAAGATAGCTTTAACTGCCCCCAAATATGTGCTCAAACTCTTGCCTATTTCTCAAGTGTAGTGATGGGCAAAAGTGAGGTTCCTGGGCTGCTTGTAGCTCCCCTTAGGCTCCCAAGATTGCTACTGACACTCTGTGCCCCAGATTCTAAAATTTTCTGTTGTTCTAATGATCCCATTTCTAAAATGTGTCTTTTCTGTCCACAAAAAGGTCTGACAAGAAAGTATGTTAAGGAAAAAAGCGATGCCATTTATGCGACTATTTTTGAAGGCTTAAAAGAGAGGAGTAGGTGTATGTGCAAAAATGACATTGCCAACTGAAATCATAAGGTACATAAAAACTCAAGATTCTCAAAGAGTGCCCACAGTTGTTCTAAGGTGATAAACACACACCTCTGGTTTTGCTTTAGTTTCACTACCATTCTACGTGATCTGAATTCAAAGCACCAATTCTAGTCTGAAAGATGACAATGATTTAAACTAGGTTCCCTTAGGGACCTTTGCTCCCAAGTAGACCTGCCCAGCAATTGCAAACAGTATCACAGGGCTCACTTTCAGCATCATTTCAAATGATTTTAACAAAGAAAGAAGTCTTTCCTACCTGGTGTGCTATATTCTACAACAGTGGTTCTCAACCTGTGGTTCCCCAGATGTATTGGCCTTCAACTCCCAGAAATCCTAATAGCTAGCAAACTGGCTGGGATTTTTGGGAGTTGTAGGTCAAAACACTTGGGGACCCACAGGTTGAGAATCACTGTTCTAGGGCGTCCCCACAACTGGAATTCATCAGGCTCCTTTGGTGTGTCTCTTTTGCCAGAAACTTAAGACACACTTTAAAATGCAACACTAAATTATATTCTTGTCTGTTTTAATATGTAACGTCTTGTATCTTTATTGCTGTTGGGCTTTTGTTATGTTTTCAGGGTTGTTTGCATTGTTTATCAACAGTTATCATATTATTGTATGATTAAGATATGCCCTGATCTGGATACCTTCAGTAGAAGAGTGGAATATAAATAATATATTTAAAAAAATATAGACTACTCTCATAACCATTTCCATTTGTGGCCACCATAGGGGAAAAAACATAGATTTCAGCTTGCAATAGAAGACACACTGGACTTTGACTGGTGTGGGATACAAACTGACTGTTACATGTTACCAATTACCATTCTAAAGCTGAATGATGTCAGATGTATATATCAGACTCACTCAGCTGAATGTATGAGTAATTTTCCTAGTGATCATCATGAGCTTATACAGACCTTAGAATATATCAATTTATATCCAAATCACCTGAATAATTAATCTAACAGATCATAAAACCATTAAGTTGGAACTTATGTGGTATTTCCAATAATTATACTGAATGGGTTGCATTCAGATTTAGTCACAGTCTAAAGCAGCTGCATGGAAATCAACGGGACCTAAATTAGTGGAATCTTAAACCCTACTGGTTTTAATGGATCTACTCAACTGTGTATTTGGATCTTACCTACTGTTTGTTTATTATCTGTGATGGCTTCATATGGTGTAACGGATTTGTCTTTGGCAAACTCCAAGTTTACAGTGTTGGCCAAATAAAGTTAAATAATTAATCTGAAGACATGCAGACATCACAGTAATTAAGACTCATCTTGCTGTATAGCATTTCAACAATGTATCTTTATGGCAAAAGCAAAAACAGAGTTATGTCAACTGTAATCAAATAGCTTCCCTTCTGGGATAAGTATGTACCGTGTACTGGAACATATGCAGCAAAAGCTACAACGGAATGTATCCAAATGTTGATACACATGTAGCAAAAGCCATAGCAGAATATATCCAAATATTGATACATATGTAGCAAATGCTACAGCAGAATGTATCCAAATATTGCTACATACGTAGCAAAAGGTACAACTGAAATCTGTGTATCAGGCTGCCATTGCAACCCTGACAGAGGACAATCTGGCTCATTAGATCAGTGCAATTCAAAGTGGTGATCTGTGGATAAGTGCCAATCCCTGAGCCACTGGCTGCCAACCTCTTGCAAGTTTCAAAGAAAGAAAAAAACAAATTCAGTGCCAGTCCCTGATACAAAGGGGGGGGGGGAAATAACTACATCTACTTTAGATCTGATAACCTTAGAAGCCCTCCCTTAGGCATTTTCCAAATTTTGTTCACCAAATTTTAAAACCAATAAAGATATATAACTCCTGACGGCTATTTTACAAAACATCTTTCATCAGCCTTAACTATACTGTGGCAATACTGCCATCAACACCGTTTCTCTTCAGAAGCATTAAGGACTGAAGAAGTCAAGGTCATACAGGCTCAGCCATGTATGATTAAAACACTATAATGCCTCTTGTGTCTGCTACCCAGAGCGAGAGCTGGATTAAAGGGACATCAAATATATCTTCCCATCATTCAGCTGCAGCTTTCTACAATGATTCTAAGACAAAAATATCTTAAGATGGAAGGGAAAAGGTGGACGAAGTAATGATTACAAACATATAAATTGCAGTTTTGCATTTGGTAGGTAGCTACAGCAAGATATCTGAATTCTGTATAGCTACATCCCAAAGTATGTTCGCACTACATATCATATTTTGTGTGGGAAATGTCATGTACAGTATTTCCAACATCTAACTGTGGACAAGATGCTATCCACATTTTATATTTTTGATTGACTGTAACACTGGAATATATGTTTTGCCACAGAAAATATGAACCCTCCCTTACTTATGTTTATTTGGTGGTTGTTTTTATATTGTGTTATGCTGTTGTTTTATTTTGCTTGCTGCTGTTTTATGAATTTTAATGTAGTATATTTTAACTATGTTGATAGGGTTTGTCCCCATGTAAGCCACCCCCAGTACCTTTGGAGAGATGGAGGCAGGATACAAAAATAAAGTAGTTATTATTATTATTATTATTATTATTATTAATGATAATAATAATATATACATAGATCCTGTGACTACAAAATGCACTGATACACAAAAGCAAGTGAATTTTCCTATTCTCAAACTATTGTTGGTTAATCATATAAGGCAATGGTTCTCAACCTGTGGGTTGCCAGATGTTTTGGCCTTCAGCATCCAGAAATCCTAACAGCTGGTAAACTGACTGGGATTTCTGGGAATTGTAGGGATTTATAGGTTGAGAACCATTGATATAACCTAAACACCTATAAATATGAATAACAGCCACATTCTTAGGAACCCAATTTTACCATTCTGAGCACCCTGGGATAAAAGATGAGATAGAAACATTGTTATTCAATGAAACTTGGAATTCATGCATGATATCTTTCCATTCACAGAAGATCGGAAATCCTTGCATGTGGGAAAATCTGGGGTCATGACCAATGTGAAACCACCATATAAGGTCACTGACTTCAAAAGAGTCTATTTCACTGCATACATGATAACCTATTCAGCATGCCAATATTAAAAGACTGTATAGTATTTATATGGGCACTGTATAAATAATATAACTAGTAACTGAGGCTGGTTCTACATTGCCATAGAATGCCATTCAATTCAGTTCAAACTGCATCATATGGCAGTGTAGAACCAGCCTGAGTGAAGCTTTGACTTCCCTGAATTTAGGTGAGATCGAAACCTAGACTGTATCATTTATTTTTAGACTAATACAACTGGCATCGTGTATTGCTTTATAATACCACGAATCAATAAAACTATCTTTCTATGACCTTCAAGACCTTGAAGCTATCAGAAAAGCAGAAATATTTGTTAGCCATGGAATGCAGTGGCATGCCACTTGATGAAGTCAGTAATAACCTAGAAAGTCTATGTTTATAATTAAGCAATAACTACCGTGGGTCAAGTAATTTCCTCCAGATTAATGATCATCTACAAGATATGATGCCCCACAGCAATACTTCAGGGATATTAACCTGAACAGTTATTCGTTTCTTTAAACACTTTGCTATATTGTGGCTATTTGTGCATGAAAAGAGCATGTTGAAGTATTTAATAATATTTTTATGTATGCACATGTTGTGTATGTGTGTGTATTTTTCAAACTTACAAGACCATCTATGAAAAAGATGGATGGGAAATACTGCATTTATTGAGAAGGATAAAATTTACTAGAATTGGCCTACAGAAAACAGATCTGTGTTTTAAAAAAAGAAAGGAAGGAAGAAAAATAGCAAGGCAAAGAAAGTATACTTTCTTCCCATTAATTCCTGTCCAGATCCCATGAAGAAATGATTGCTAATCACATTTTCTCACCTAATAAGAAAACTAGCATAAAGTAAAATAAAATGACCTTTAAACTACAATTAACAGCTACATATCTCATGGCCCTTTCACACTATTATTATTATTATTATTATTATTATTATTATTATTATTATCTTTATTTGTACCCCGCTAGCATCTCCCGAAGGACTCAATGCGGCTTACAAAGGCCAAGGCCTCAAAACACAACATAACAATACAACACCTAAAGCAAATTAAAAACAGTTAAAGCAATATTAAACAACAAGCAATAAACAATACATCAAGACACTATAAAACTGGGCCAGGCCAGAGTAATGGGTACAAGGTTAAAAGTGCTGATGTGACACTACACGTTTATACCACTATGATTCCACTTACGGTAAAGGTTTCTCCTTGACATGAAATCTAGTTCATGTCTGACTCTAGAGGGTAGTGCCCATCTCCATTTCTAAGCCAAAGAGCCGGTGTTGTCCGTAGATGCCTCCAAGGTCATGTGGCCAGCATGACTGCATGGAGCACTGTGACCTTCCCATTTGAGCAGTGCCTATTGATCTACTCACATTTGCATGTTTTCAAACTGCAAGGTAGAAGCTGGGGCTAACAGTGGGAGCTCACCCCACTCCCCAGATTCAACCGCTGACCTTTCAGTCAGCAAGTTCAGCAGCTCAGTGGTTTAATCTGCTGCACCACTGGAGTCTCCCTGATTCCACTTACTCTGGCAATATCCTGTGGAATCCTGAGATTTGGAGTTTAGGGAGTTATTCAGAATTTCAGCTAAGGCACTATAATGCCCTCCTAAATGGCAAACCTGGGATTGCATAGAATGTTGTCATGTTGTCATGGCTGTAAAAGTGGACTCACAGCACTCTAACAGTGGCTTCAAACTACAAGAAAGGAGATTCCATCTGAACATTAGGAAGAACTTCCTGACTGTGAGAGTTGTTCAGCAGTGGAACTCTCTGCCCCAGAGTGTGGTGGAGGCTCCTTCTTTGGAGGCTTTTAAACAGAGGCTGAATGGCCATCTGTTGGGGGTGCTTTGAATGCAATTTTCCTGCTTCTTGGCAGGGGGTTGGACTGGATGGCCCATGAGGTCTCTTCCAACGCTATGATTCTAACAGTATAAGTGTGAAAGGATCCATAGTGAATGGTCTTTTCAATGGGAAAAAAATAAACCCAGAAACAACTGATGTCTTTATTCTGTCTGCTGCATATGCAATTTCCTCAACAGCTTGCTTCTTCCTTTCTATGAAATGTCTGCTGAACAAGTCATTCCCATTTAAAATCACTACAAAAACTAAGTTCACTTTAGGTTATATATTATTGGAGAACGGACTTTTAAGTTATGTGGGAAAGTTACCTGAAATGGAGTACAGCCTCTTAAAACAGTAACAAAAAGTGGTGAACTATACTTGCAAACAGAGACATTTAATATGAACTGTTGATTGATTTCTTGGTTGCTGTAAGTTTTCCAGGCTGTGTGGCCATGCTCCAGAGGTATTCTCTCCTGATGTTTCATCCACATCTATGGCAGGCATCCTCAGAGGTTGACATATCTGTTGGAAACTAGGCAAGTGAGGTTTATATATCTGTGGAATGTCCAGGATGGGAGAAAGAACTCTTGTTTGTTTGAGGCAAGTGTGAATGTTGCAATTGACCAGCTTGATTAGCATTGAATAGCCTTGCAGCTGCAAGGTCTGGCTGCTTCCTGCCTGGGGGAATCCTTTGTTGGGAGCTGATTAGCTGGCCTTGATTATTTTTTGTCTGGAATTCCCGTTTCTGAGAGTTGTTCTTTATTTACTGTTTTGATTTTATTAATTTTTAAAAAAACTCTAAACTCAAGGCCAGCTAATCACCTCCCAACAAAGGATTCTCCCAGGCAGTAAGCAGCCAGACCTTGAAGCTGCAAGGCCATTCAATGCTAATTAAGATGGCCAAATGCAACATTCACACCTGCCTAAACCAGACAAGAATTCTTTCTCCCACCCTGGACATCCCACAGATAGATAAACCTCACTTGCCAAGTTTACAACAGACCTCATAACCTCTGAGCACACCTGCCATAGATGTGGGTGAAACATCAGGAGAAAATGCTTCTGGAACATGGCCATACGGCCT
The DNA here is from genome assembly GCF_037176765.1 of Anolis sagrei. Classification (NCBI taxonomy): domain Eukaryota; kingdom Metazoa; phylum Chordata; class Lepidosauria; order Squamata; family Anolidae; genus Anolis; species Anolis sagrei. Next base: position 58,066,408 of record NC_090024.1, on the reverse strand, counting down.
GGAAAACTCATAGCAACCCACTGATTCCAGCCATGAAAGCTTCCAACAATAGATTGATTTCTTGCTTATACAAAACCAATATATCGAAACAACTATAAAAAAGTGTTTCAACTTTGCAAATTTACACCAAAAAATCAAATACCAAAAAGTAATTCCTTTTACCAAGGTAGAATAAAACCATGATCTATCTGCACATTGACGGATCTCTAGTCACTAACTGCCAGAAGACATACACCACAGGAGACCAAAGTACAATACCCTCCTTAAGTGGCCCCAAACTCCAAACAGCAAAGTGTGGTCACATGCATTTTACAGAAGACCGATGCTGATACCGCCATTCACAAAAAAAGGCCCCTTTCTTCCATTCGCTTTCAAGCCGGCTGATTAGCTAGCAAACTGCACTGAAAGGGTCAGTTTGTACAAAACAAGTATTTCCACTTTGGAAACTGCTCAGGCATGTCCTGTACCTGCATCCACAGAACGGATCTCTTTCAGGGCTAAGACTGAATTCATTGTTTATCCTGGAAACTAAGATCATCGAGAAGTTGAAGAGTCAACTGCAAGGACTTGCAACAAACTGGCTGCCTCAAAATATATTTCGAGCATGCAGGACCCAATAGAGTTGCGCATAATGGCATTATAGGAATGGGTTGCTCACAATTAAAATCAAACCACTTTGAAAGCAGTTTCAAAGGGGACCCCATATTAGCAATTACCAAGAAGAATGTGTCTGTGAAATCGTCTATTGTGAAGGATTCCTATATGAAGTTGTGGCTCACTGGTGTGGAGCTGACCTGTTTACCTTCATGTAAGAGTTTACACGCAGGGTTGTTGTGTGTTTCCCGGGCTGTATGTTCATGTTCCAGAAGAATTCTCTCCTGACATTTGCTTGCATCTATGGCAGATATCCTCAGAGGTTGTGAGGTCACCTCTGAGGCTGCCTGCCATAGACGCAGGTGAAACACCAGGAGAGAATGCTTCTGGAACATGGCCATACAGCTTGGAAAACACACAACAACCCATGGAAGCCTTTGACAATACAATTTACATGGAATAAGTAAAAGTAGAGATTTCCCCTTGACATTAAGTCTAGTTGTGTCCAAATCTGGAGAGTGGTGCTCATCTCCATTTCTAAGCCAAAGAGCCAGCATTGTCCATAGACACCGCCTATGTCATGTGATCAGCATGACTGCATGGAGCACTGCTACCTTCCTGCCAAAATGGTACCTATTGATCTACTCGCATTTGCATGTTTTTGAACTGCTAGGTCAGCAGAAGCTGGGGCTAACAGTGAGAGCTCACCCCACTCCCTGGATTCAAACTGCCAACTTTTCAGTCTGCAAGTTCAGCAGCTCAGCGGTTTAACCCACTGAGCCATTGGGGGCTCCCTATACACAATTAAGTGACCTTAAATGCCTTCAAGTTGTGCAAAATATAAGGACTTTCTATATATTTTTGCCTCACTTTGTGAAAAGATCTCCAACGGCTCACTGACTTAGCCACACACTTTTCTAAGCGCGTGTTGGGAATTCCTGACCTCTGCCTCTTCATCTAGCTCAGGGGTCCTCAAACTAAGGCCCGGGGGCCGGATGTGGCCCTCCAAGGTCATTTACCTGGCCCTCGCTCAGAGTCAACCTAAGTCTGAAACGACTTGAAAGCACACAACAACAATCCTATCTCATCAGCCAAAAGCAGGCCCACAGTTCCCATTGAAATACTTATAAGTTTATATTTGTTAAAATTGTTCTTCATTTTAATTATTGTATTGTTTTTAAGTGGTTTTTGAACTAAAATAAGATATGTGCAGTGTGCATAGGAATTCATGTTTGTTTGTTTTTTCAAATTATAATCCGGCCCTCCAACAGTTTGAGGGACTGTGACCTGGCCCTCTGTTTAAAAAGTTTGAGGACTTCTGATCTAGCTAATGAGTGGGGACAACTTGCAAAGGAAGGTCACCTTTCCTCAGTATCCCTTAGAGCAGTGTTTCTCAACTTTTCTAATGCTGTGATCCCTTAATACAGTTCCACATGTTGTGGTGACCTCCAACCATAATATTATTTTCATTGCTACTGTAATTTTGCTACTGTTCCGAATCATAATGCAAATATCTTATATGTAGGATATATTTTCATTCACTGGACCAAATTTGGCATAAATACCCGATATGCCCTAATTTGAATACTGGTGAGGTTGAGGGGGGGATTGGTTTTGTCATTTGGGAGTTGTAGTTGCTGGGATTTATAGTTCACCTACAATCAAAGAGCATTCTGAACTCCACCAACGATGGAATTGACCCAAACTTGGCACAGACACAGAACTCCCATGACCAACAGAAAATACTGGAAAGGTTTGGTGGGCATTGCCTTTAAGTTTTGGAGTTTTAGTTCACCTACATCCAGAGAGCACTGTGGACTCAAACAAGGATGGATCTGGATCAAACTTGGCATGAATACTCAATATGCCCAAATGTGAACACTGGTGGAGTTTGGGGAAAATAGACCTTGACATTTGAGAGTTGTTGCTGCTGGGATTCCTAGTTCACCTACCATATGACCTTGGAGGTGTCTATGGACAATGCTAGCCCTTCGGCTTAGAAGATGAGCACCAATCCCCAGGGTTAGACACAACTGGACCTAATGTCAGGGGGAAACTTTTATCTTTACCTTACAATCAAAGAGTATTCTGAACCCCACCAAAAGAAAGAATTGGGGCAAATTTCCAATTTCTTGCTTATACAAAACCAATATAGAACCTCCATGACCAACAGAAAATACCGTGTTTGGCGACCCCTCTGATACCCCCTCACGAGCCCCCCAGGGTCGAGTCCCCCAGGTTAAAAAACATTGCCTTAGAGTGGGCATGGGCAAACTTAGGAGGTCCCTCCAGGTGTTTTGGACTTCAACTCCCACCATTCATAACAGCTTCAGGCCCCTTCCTTAAGCGGCTGAGGGGGGAAAGGAAAAGGCCTGAGACTGTTAGGAATGGTGGGAGTTGAAGTCCAAAACACCTGGAGGGCCGAAGTTTGCCCAGGGATGCCATGTTATTCTAGGGACCCGGATAGTTCTTGTTCTGGGGACACTGAAGAAACTAGGAACATCTCCCAGCCTGTGTAAAAGTATAACTCAAATGCTAACTGGTCCCTAAACTTCAAGAAGTTTGCCTCAAGTGTGGACTTGCAACTCCACGCCTGAAGCCTCAACTTGAGTGTTAGGAAGGATGCCTAGAGTATTCAAGGACTGGGGGAAAGGCACACAGAGAGAAGAGGGAGAGGAGCGACTGGGAGGGGGTCCTGGGCTGGGTTGGGTTACCTGTGGGGGGGAGACCAGCGCGGGCGAGAGGACGGCGGGCGAGTTGGGGCCCTGGTGCCCATTGGCTTCGGGGAGGAGGAGCGGGAGGGGGTCGTGCTTGACGGAGACCACCACCACGGAGGCGGCGTGGTCGAGGGGCTCGTCGGGCCTCAGGCAGCGCCTCTTGGGGGACGAGGAGGGCCCGCAGGCCTCTCCCCCGGCCGCGTAGAGGGCGGCTTCGTGGAGGGGGCGCTTCCCCAGGGCCTCGCCGTCTTTGGGGAGCAGGTAGGAGGCGTTGGTGGTTGGGGGCAGCGGCGAGGGGCGGGCCCGGCCGTTGGGGGCGTAGCTTCCTCCCGCTCCGACTCCTCCGGCCGCGGATAGCGGGGCGGAGGGCAGCTTGGTGCCGATGCCGGCGATGCTGTTGAGGGTGGCGATGGAGACGGCGCCGATGCAGTGGTTGGTGTAGGTCTTGGAGAGCTTGGCGGCCTTGGAGAGCATCTGCATGCGGGTCCCGAGCAGGTTCTTCCCGATGGCCTTGTTCTCGTACCAGGTGGCGTCGGCCTCGCCGCAGTGGTCCCGCGGCCGCTGGAAGAAGGCCTTGCAGAGCGGGTTGCGCTTGGCCAGGTACTTGACGAAGCTGGCGTAAGGGCAGAACTCCGTGCCGGTCTCGTACATCCGCGGCAGGTTCTCCTCGTCGGTGGCGGCGCCGTGGTGCCCTCCCCCTCCTGCTCCTCCCCCTCCGCCGCCCTCGGCGCGCTTCTTGCTCCAGGCCGAGGAGCGGGACTTGTGGTAGGGCCCCAGGGCCTTGAAGTAGACGAAGCGGCGCCCGTCCTCGTCGAGGGCCAGGCCGAAGGAGTCCTCCTCCAGCTCGCGCTGGTTCTCGCGCCCGCGCGTGCAGAAGTACATGCAGGTCTCGAACCAGACCTTGTTGAGGAGGCCGAAGGGGCTGCGGGCGGAGAAGACGCTGCAGGTGTAGAGCTTGCGGAGGTCGGCGCGCGTGATGGCCTGCTTCTGCACCACGGGCCCGGCGCCCTGCTCCTCCAGCTTGCGGATGACGGCGGCCAGCGTGAGGTTGGCGGCGCGCAGCTCGGGGTCCTTGGTGAGGTCCAGGGTGCGGCAGTAGGGCGGCTCGTTGAGGTAGCGGTTGAGCGAGCTGCGGATGCTGATGAGCGAGGACTTGGAGTAGAGCTGCCCGCTCTTGGAGCGCGCCTCGGCGTAGAAGGAGCGCAGCACGCGGCACAGCTGCCCCTTGTCCAGCGTCTCGAAGTCCGGGCTCTGCGCCTTCTCGCTCAGGTACTCGCGGAAGATGCGCACCGCGTAGCGGGTGGCCAGCCGCGTGTTCTCGCTCAGCCGGGCCCGCTCCGGCCGCGCGGGAAGGAGCAGCTCCGCCTCCGCCTCCCAGTCCTCCGCCGCGGGGCCCGCTTTGCCTCCGGAGGAAGAGGACGAGGAGGAGAGAGGAGGAGCGCCCCCGGCCGAAGCCCCGACGCCGCCAAGGCTGCCGCCGCCTGCCCCCCGGACTACTCTGCCCGCCCTGCCTCGGTCCATACGGATCATATGGCCCGGCTCCTCCTCGCCGTCCCATGCCAGCCCCATCATCATCTCCTCCTCCTCTTCTTCTTCCTCCTCCTCCTCATCCAGGAGTAAGATCCCGCCATCCGCTCCCTCCTCCTCCTCCTCTTCTTCTTCGTCCTCCTCGTCCCCCGTTATCTGCACCTCCTGGATCTCGTCCTCGTCCTCCCCGTCCTCGTCCTCTCCGGCGCTGCAATAGTGGAGGGCCCGCTGGGGGCCCCCTCGTCCGGGCTGCCGGTCCCCCGCATTGTTCTCTCCTCCTCCGCCGCCGCCCCCCCGCTCTCCGTGGCTGCCCCACTCTCCTCGGCCGCCTCCGCTGCCAGGCATTCTCGCCATATTGCCGTCTCCCTCCCTGCCTGCCTGCCAGTCCTCGGGCAGGGCGCATGCGCTATATTGGACCGCAGCGCTGGAGAGCTTTTGTGTTTAATGACCTTCAGCTACCGGGAGGCAAAGCTGGGCTCTTAAAGGGGCCGCGCGCTCCCAGCGGCTCGGCGGGAACGGCGTGCGCCAGGGAGCCCCCGCAGAGGGGGAAGAGAGCGGGGACACGGAGGAAGGAAGGAAAGAAACCAAGAAAGAGGGCGCAAAGGAGAGGAACACAAGCCAACGGGCACTGCCACTTTGGAGCCTCCCCTGTCCCCCACCCCATCCCTGCGAACCCTTCAGGGTTTGATCTCTGCATGCAGTCGGGGGAGAAGAGAAAAGAGGAGGCGAAGGGCGAACTTACCCGCCTGAGCGCGCCCTAAGTGACGCCCGGAGAGCCGCCCGGCAGCCCCCGCAAGCCCTGCCTCATGGCTGACGGGGAAGGGACTCTAGGAGGGGGGGGAGGGGGTATGTTAGGGGTGTAATGATGATGCGGGGGCCCGGGAGGAGGAGGAGGAGGAGAGGGGACGCGGGGCTCAAGAAGGGCTTGGGGGCTGCCCTCAGAAGAGGAGCGGCAGGTGAGGAGCGGGAGGGGGAGAGAGAGAGAGAGAAAAAAGGGGGGAAATGAGAGCGAGAGAGACGGGCGGCTTTTTCTGCGCCAGGCAGCTCCTCCCTTCTGAATCCTGGCAGCCAAGCGCGGAAACCGGCAAAAGCCAAGCAGCAGCATCGCAGACTCTCCCCCCCCCCCCTTCCCTCCTTTGCTGAGTTGAGCGCCGGCAAAAGAGAGGAGCAAACTTCAGCTACTCCCTCCCTCTCGTCCCTAGCCATCCCCCCCCCCTTTTTTTTCAGTAGAGGATGTGTGTCTGAAGCCACACACTCCCTTAAGTGCCACATTACCAGTCACGGCGAAGGAGGCATCGAGGGGCGAGTCTCTCTCTTTCTCTTGGAAGGGGTCTCTCTCTTCTTCTCCCAACGTGGGGAGGGGGGCTCGAGGGATGCCCGCCGCCGTGCCGCCTTCTGTGGGAAGAAGGGAGCCCCGCTCTTCTCCTGCCTGGCGTTTGGCAGCTGGAGGATGAGGAGGAGGAGGAGGAGGAAGGAGAAGAAGCCGCCTCCAGCAGCAACAGCAGCGAGCGAGCGAGCGAGAGAGGGAGAAGAGAGGAGCGGAGGGCCAGCCCGCCAAGCCCACACGGAGCGTCCGCAGCCCAGAGGCAACGCGGGCGCTCTCTTCCCTGCCTGCGGGGACAGGCAGCTGCAACACACGCGCGCCCACACTCACTCGCTCACGCACATACACACACAGCACACAAACACACAGGCGACGCAGCAGCAGCAGCAGCCCGAGCCCTGCAGAGCTAGCCAGCCGCGTCGCCTTCTCTCTCTCTGAATGTCTCTCACACACAAGACATAAACACACTCGCACGCGCGCGCCCCTCTCTTCTTCCCCGCCGGGTCCCTCTGCTCGCCTTTCCCCCCAAACAAAGCCCCGGATCCCTCGGGCAAGGCGGGACTCGGCAAGCCCCACTGCCGCCAGAGAAAAGCCTCGAGGGGGGCTGTGAAACCGTCTCCCCCCCCCGCCTCCCCCACTGTACACGCCTCCTTCAGCTCCCCAGGCGACGTTTCCACACATTTGAGCCTCGCTCGCTTCCCGCCTTAAGACTCCCTCTCTCCCTCTCTCTCTCTTTCTCTCACCCCTTCAACTCGCCTCCTTCCTCACTTCACAACAAGCAACAAGCCCCACTTTGGTCGCGCTTTATTTCGAAAGGGAGGGGGGTGTCGATAGGGCACCTGGTGGAGTGCCTTTTGCTAGGGAAGCGAGACACGTGTATGCCTATCTAGGCGCAAGTGCGGAATAGCAACACTTGGGACTGGAATTCTGTCTCTCCTTCTCTCTCTCCTTCTCTCTCAGGCGCGCTGGGTCTTTGGAGTCTTCCTGGCTCCCCACCCACTTCTCCTCAGAAGAAAGGCACACACTCTTCGCCTTGGCACTGCCAGCCTGACGCCAATGTGTCTTCGCTCCCCTCCCCTCCCTTCGAAGTGAACAAAGGGGCTTTCCTACACACTCGCCCGTTTTTTTCTTCTTTTTTTTGACACTAGAACAAAAGTTTTGGGAAAATCTTGCTCAAGGTAGCAACCCAGACATGTCAAAACCCGCCGAAGTCGCAACACACCAGATATGACTCATAGCTGGAGCCTGGGAGGACACTCGAGGGCTGCCCCGGCCCCTGACGGAAAGGGGCTGGGAGGGGACCTGGCCACACGGAAGCACACCTTGTGCCTCCCTCACCCACCCCTCCGGCCTCCTTTCTACATCACTCAAAGTGGTCCAGGAAACAAAAGCACAGGCTTGAAGGCTTCTCAAAAACCAGCACACAGGGAGAGCGCATATCCCCATACCAAAAAAAGGGAAACGCTAAAAAATGTCCAATTTTTCGTACAGTTGCACTTATTTCACATGCCAGTATGGTAATGCTCAAGATCCTGCAATACATGGAGAGAGAGAGAGAGAGTTGCCAGATGTACAAGCTGGGTTTAGAAAAGGCAGAGGAACAAGAGACCAAATTGCCGCTGGATAATGGAGAAAGGCAGGCAGTTTCAGAAAACATCTATTTCTGTTTTATTGACTATTCTAAAGCCTTTGACTGTGTGGATCATAATAAATTGTGGCAAGTTCTTGGTGGGATGGGCATACCAAGCCACCTTGTCTCTCTCCTGAGGAATCTGTACAAGGACCAAGCAGCAACAGTCAGAACTGACCATGGAACAACAGACTGGTTCAAGATTGGGAAAAGCATACGGCAGGGTTGTATACCTATTCAGCTTGTATGCAGAACACATCATGCGACGTGCGGGGCTTGATGAATCCAGGGCTGGAGTTAAAATTGCTGGACAAAACATCAACTACCTTAGATATGCAGATGACACCACTTAGATGGCTGAAAGTGAGCAGGAGCTGAGGAGCCTTCTAACCAAGGTGAAAGCAGAAAGTGCAAAAGCTGGGTTGCAGTTAAACATAAAAAACTCCAAGATTATGGCAACCAGACTGACTGATAACTAGCAAATAGAGAGAGAGAAAATGAAGGCAGTTTCAGACTTTGTATTTCTAGGTGCAAAGATTACTGCAGACGTGGGCTGCAGCCAGGAAATCAGAAGATGTTTACTTCTTGAGAGGAGAGCAATGCCCAATCTTGATAAAATAGTGAAGAGTAGAGACATCATACTGGCAATGAAGGTCCACATAGTTAGAGCAATGGTATTCCCCATAGAAACCTATGGATGCAAGAGCTGGACCATAAGGAAGGCTGAGCGAAGGAAGATCGATGCTTTTGAACTGGGGTGCTGGAGGAGAATTCTGAGAGTGCCTTGGACCACAAGAAGATCAAACCAGTCCATACTCCAGGAAATAATGCCCAATGGCTCACTGGAGGGAAGGATATGAGGCAAAGATGAAGTACTTTGGCCACATAATGAGAAAACAGGAAAGCCTGGAGAAGACCATGATGCTGGGGAAAATGGAAGGAAAAAGGAAGATGGGCAGACCAAGGGCAAGATGGATGGGTGGTATCCTTGAAGTGACTGGCTTGACCTTGAAGGAGCTGGGGGTGGTGATGGCCAACAGGTAGTCCTGGCACGGGCTGGTCCATAAGGTCACGAAGAGTCAGAAGTGACTAAACAAATAAACAACAGGGATAGTCACACGTAAAAGCAATGTTTGTCTCTACCTTCTGCCCAAAACACCAAAGCATCCCAAGAAATCAAATTTAATAGGAAAAAGAGAACAACTAGCACACTAGTCCTTATGAGCCCAATGCATCATCATCATCATTACCACCACCACCACACCAGTTAAACCTTCACCAGATGGATAGGAAACATAGTAACCTCTGCTGGAGATGTGGCATGCACAAAGGGACATATTTCCATTTATGGTGGGAAGAGTTGAAGAGTTTTTGGAACAACTTATTTATGGAACTACATAATATAGGACTAAACATCACCCTGGATGCTAGCATTACTAATGGATGTCACAACATTGAATTTAGAAATGGAAAAGAAAGAATTGGTGATTATTTTACTCACAGTGGCAAGACTTATAATTGCAAGGAATTGGAAGATAATAACCAATCTCATGCTGGAAACATGGTATGGAATTTCGCCATAAATGATGATCAATAGAAATAAATATCAATACAAATGAGGGTGTTTGGATTTTGATTCGTACTGGTTGGTTTTGATTAAATATGTTTTGGAGAGTGAAAAAGGAAAACTACAACTTTGTTGGATATGACATTTGTTAACTCGTTGATTCATACATTTATAGCAAAGGAAGAGCCCACTATATGGTTCAGATATGTGGATTACACCTTCACCATTTGGAGCCATGGAGATGAAGAACTAAACCGGTCTTGGACCAACAACATCTACCCAAACATCCAATTCACCATGGAAAAAGAAAATGAAGGAAAACTTTCATTTCTAGATATCCTAGTCATCCGTAAACCAGATCAACAATTGGGTCACACAGTTTACAGAAAACCTATACACATGGATAGATGCCTACATAAAAACTCCAACCACCACCCAAATAAAAAAGAAGCCCCATTAAAGCCCTGGCAGACTGTGCAAAAAGAATCTGCAAACCCCACCTCCTCCAAGATGAACTGAACCACCTCAACTGGGCTTTACAGGCCAATGGATACTAAACCTCAGACATCAGAAGAACTGCAAGACCAAGAACAAGCCATGAGAGAAAAGACAAAGGTCCACCCAGAGGGAAAGTGTACTTGCTATGCATCAAGGGAAACACAACCTAAAAATGATCTACAAACCCACTAAGAAAATCCAACAAATGCTACATTCAGTAAAGGACAAGAGGGATCCTCTCACCTCTGCAGAAGTCTACCATATACCATGCAGCTGTGGACCAAATGCAACATTGCCCAAATATGAATCAAGGAACATGAAATGCACTGCAGACTAATTTAACCCGAGAAGTCTGCCATAGCAGAGCACCTGATGAACCAACCTGAACCCAGCATATTATTTGAAAACACAGAAATGCTGGACTACATGTCATTTTACACAGAGAAGCCACTGAAATCCACAAGCATGTGGACAATTTCAACAGACAGGAGAAAACCATGAAAATGAACAAAATCTAAAATCTGTCTACCACTTTTTAAAAAACTTTAAAATCAAGACATTAAATAAAGAGCAACACTCAAAAAGCAGGGGCATTTCAGACAATATTCAGTCAGGGCCAGCTAACACCTCCCAACAAAGGATTCCCCCAGGCAGGAAACAGCCAAGTTGCAAGGCCATTAAATATTTATTTATTTATTTACTTTGCTTATATACTGCTGTTCTCAGCCTGAAGGCGACTCACAGCGGTGTACAACATAGAAAAAAAAACAGGGTTAAAAAATCAAGGCACAATCTAAAACAATCTACAGTACGGCATTAACAACAACATTATCATCAACAACAACATCAATTACTACAAAAGCCATTTCACATCGTCTCATCGTCCAAACCACAATCCAGTATCATTTTCCGTTATTTCATTCCTATCATCCTTACCAATCATTGCACTTCTTGTTCGAATGCCTTCTTAAACAGCCAAGTTTTTAATTTTCTGCTAATATTAATCAAGGTGACTATTTGCAACATTCACACTTGCCTCAAACAGACAAGAGTTCTTTCTCCCACCCTGGACCTTCCACAGATATATAAACATCACTTGCCTAGTTTCTAACAGACCCCTCAACCTCTGAGGGTGCCTGCCATACATGTGGGTGAAACGTCAGGAGAGAATGCTTCTGGAACATGGCCACATGCTCAGAAAACTCACAGCTACCCTGCCTTGCATATATCGGTACTGACTATATAAGACAGTTCAAATTACATTATTTGGCAGTGTAGATACAGCCTCCCTCTTTTCTTTCACATCAGAGTATTATACAGTACAACTTGGATCAATCAGTCAATCACTTTATTTATAGGTTGAATTTCTCCCAAAAGTAGGATTCAAGGCAGCATATGGAATAAAAATATATAAGCAAAACCACACATAGCTTTAGAAAGTTTTTATTCAACCAAGGAACCAATCTCTAAGAGTTTGCAAGCTATGAGAAGGAAAGTTGATGCCTGGGGCTCATAGGCAAACAACAACAACATATTAATTAAACTTCATATAAAATATTCATTTTAAAGCATAGATAAGACAGTACAGCACCAAAACAGAAAATCAATCCCTTTCTAAAGTTCTGGTAGAATAAAAAAGTCTTCATCTGATCCCAAAATTACGGTAAGAAGGAAGCCAGGCGGGTTTCTGCAGGAAGGGTGTTCCAGAATCCAGGGGCAGCCACAGAAAAGGCCCTCCTTTACATTCCTATCAAGGAAGTGAAGGTTTAATTGGAAGTATAGTTCGTGTCTTATTCAAGGTCTCATTTATTTTAAACCATTAAACTTTAATAAGACATTGTTACCACTTTAAGTTCCAATGGCAACATCCGAAATATCCTGGGATTTCTAGGACTTGGATAGGAGACTACCTATAAATACCAGGTACTGTGTGCTACATTTCAGAGGAAACAACTGACAAAACCACCTGTGAGAATCCCCTGCCTAAGAAAACTATATGAAATTCACGGGGTTGTCATAAATCAACAGGTAACTTGAACACACACACACACAATCTAGAATTCCTAGCCACAAATCACTAGCACCTCACCAAACTACTAATCGCACGATTCCACAGGATGCAGCTATGCCAGTAAAAATGAAACTGTGTATTATAGTTGGGCAATGTGAAAGAGACCTTGCAAAAGGCATCAGCCTTACTTTCTGTTAATATATTCAGATCTGGGTAAAGGAGTTTGCCTGTTATCTGTATTCAAAACACAAAGTGCTCCAAAATCTTTCAGGGGGAGAAACTCGCAATAGAATACTGGCTTTCTTATTTATTTTGATTCAAAAAATTCCTTATAACTTTCTATCAGTCAAAATACCTTTATTGAATGATTACAGCTTAGTTCCAACCAGCAGGGTCTGTATCTAAATACTGCCAAATTGAATAGATAAAGGTTTCCCCTTGATTTTAAGTCTAGTCATGTCTGACAGAGGGGGATGGTGCTTTATCTCAATTTCTAAGCTGAAGAGCTAACATTGTCCATAGATGCCTCCTAGATCCTGTGGCCAGCATGACTGTATGGAGCGCTGTTAACTTCTCACTGAAGCAGTACCTATTGATCCACTGAAATTTGCATGTTTTTGAACTGCTAGATTGGCAGAAGCTGGGGATAACAGTGGGAGCTCACCCCACTCCCCGGATTTGAACCGCCGACCTTTCAGTCAGAAAATTATGTAGCTCAGCTGTTTAACCCACTGCATCACAAGGGGGCCAATAAATTGAATAGATTATATTTAAACTGAAGTTCCCTGTTAAGTGCCCCCCCCCCCCCAAGTCTGTGTGAGTAACCCTAACAGTTGGGAATCAAAAGGAAGCCAACCAGAAAAGATGTGACCTGTGATATGTGTGAACTGGTTTGCTGTAAAGTGTGTGCATTGCAGAATGAATAATAGTTGTGCATTTCACATGAGTAGGCAGCGGTGGTGAAAAGCTGTGGCAGGAGGATGCATGTATAAATTGTGTGTTGTGTGTGTGTGGGGTAGGGGGGTAGGGTGAGAGGTGCCCCTTCTAATTCTTTTAAACTGGGATGTTCAAATGAACCCACCTTCAGTGACAAGAAAGTTTTGTCTTGATAGCAGTATTAACAATCATGCTTTAAAATACTCAGAAACTGCTTTACTCATGTTCTCAATCCCTGATATTTCCAATAATAACATAACAATCTAGTCTTTAAGGCTAGCCGAAAACTTAGACTGCAAACTCACTTTGGAAAAAGCATCCCTGTCATTAATTGGAAACAATTTGGTGAAAAACAGTCACTGGATCTATCAACATACAGACTATGCTGTATAGACCCTGGAATAACAGAAATATGTTTGCAAAGCAGGCACAGAAATTCCCTATGCTACTTCTCAGTGATGAAAAAGCCCTTGTCTGCTTTTCACTTCAAAACAGAGTAACACACAAGGGAACTTAGATTTGGACTAGTAGTGGAAAACCACTGGGGGGGGGGGCACTGCTGAAGAGGGTTTATTGTGGTTGGGGTGGGAGAGGGGAGTAGTGTCTGTAGATCTCTAACTAACCAGTAATGGATTTTGAGATTACAGCAAGATTTCCCAAATTTAGGCATGCATGTTGGATGGAGCCCTCCAAGTTCACCCTAAACTTTAGACTTAGGGTTGCCCTGAGTCTGAAACAACTTTAAGCACACAACAATAACAATCCTAATTACTTGACTATCTCATTAGCCAAAAGCATGCCCACACTTCCCACTGAAATACTCGTAAGTTTATGTTGATAAAAAATGTTCTTCATTAAAAATATTGTGTTGTTCCTTCATGTTATTTGTACTACAAATAAGATGTGTACAGTGTGCATATGAATTTGTTCAGTTTTTTTTCCAAACTATAATTCAGCCCCTCAACAGTCTGGAGGACTGTGAACTGGCCCTCTGTTTCAAAGGTTTGAGAACTCCTGAATTGTAGTATTTAGGCTTAGTTGACCCCCCCCCCCCCAAGGTTCAAAACTCATTTTGGATCTAGGGGGCGCTGGTAGTTCAATTCTAAAGTCACTTCCGATTTTTTCTGGAAAAAAAGTCTGAACTTTCTGAAACTTCTGAATCGATTCATTAATGGCAGATGCAATTGTGTAATATGTGGAAAACAGCACTGGGGAAACTCCAGGGTCTTCACCCTCCCTCATTTTTACACCAATCTTGATGAAACTTGATATACTGCTACGACACATCCTTCTCTGTTAGCATACCAAATTTCAACATGTTCAGATGATCCACCAACTTTTAAGAATTTTAAAAACAATTTTAGAGATAATTTATTAAAATAAAAATAAAAGAGCTACTTCCTTGAATTTTTAAAGAAATGACAAAAGGTTATAGGGGAAAACCCTCCCCCCCTCCTCAACTTTCAAACACATTCATACTGTTGGAAGTCACCATTTGTACAACTGAGACTCAGCAAGGTTGGGAAATGTAGTGTCAAGTCCCCAAAACACACCCCAGAAAAAAGGGAGAGACCACCCCCTCCCCCAAATAGCAAAGCTTTGGTGGTGAGCAAAAAAGAAGTTTCCAGAAATTACTTTATTTATTTCACCCTCTCCCTGCCTCCTAAACAAACCTTTCCATCTTTCTCTTCTCTGGCTTCAAACCCTTCCTCTATCAAAATCTTCCCTTCTCCCTTGCCTTCCTCTGTAGTCCAAAACTCCTTTCCTCTGGCTCCAAATCCTTCCTCTCTCAAAATCTTTTCTTCTACTTTGCCTTCCTCTGTTATCAAAAACTCCTTTCCTCTGGCTTCAAACCCTTTCTTCCACCCCACACACAACAGCAGCAAGCAGCAGCAACAAGAACAGTCCAACCCGCCCTCTCTGGCTGCCAATGAGCCTTCCCACCATGTGCTTGGGTTTATATACAGCAATGGCTGCCAGACACTGCAAATCCCTAACCTCCCCAAAACGTAACCCGTGATTGGCTGGGAGGCAACCAGCTTAGGCTTTGCCTTCCAGTAGGCTTAGTTGCATTAAAAACACTTCATCATAGTTCTGACTCGCTTCCGCATCCCTGAGTCGAAACTATAGGGGACTACAGCCTCGCGGAAACGTGGCAGAAGTCCTTTTGGAAGGCAAAAACATCAATTTTTTCCAGTTTATGGCACATATGAGCAAACATATCCAACCCTAGTAGCATTCCCAATCCCTTACTAAAGTGAACCCATGCATTTCTAGACTATGAATGTATGACAGATGGACTGTGAAGAAAACTGGTCGGGAGAAAAGAATTTGAAATGTGGACTGCTAAAAAAGATAAATGAGTCAACCTTAGAGAAAATCAAACCAGATTTTCCCTAGAAGTCAAGATGACTGGATTGAGGCTGTTGTGTTTTGGACGTATCATGAGACAACATCACTCACTAGAACAGATTAAAATGGGAAGCAGTAGGCAGGAGAAGAGGAAGACTGCACTACTCTATCATGGAAGCTACAGCCCTGAGTTTGAACAACTGATGGCCAGAGATCTTGAAGATCTTTTATTTATAGGTTCTCTGTAAGATTAAAGGCCATTCCAGACAGGCCCTATATCCCAGGATCTGATCCTGGGTTTTCTGTTTATCACAGATTATCTGGCAGTGCGGATATAATCATATAATCCAGTTTAGAGCAGAAAACATAGGATCAGATCCTGGAATATAGGGCCTGTCTGGAAGGACCCTATGTTGTCTTGTATCTACATAAATGATTTCTCAGTTTCAAAGGTGGAACATATGGCAAAACATCCCTTCAAGGGGTGGACAATTTCTGACCCTGTTAAAAGTTATTAGAGTATACTATCCATTAGCTCTGGTAGCCCAGTAGCCCAGCTAGTATAGCCAGTGTTAAAGGATGATGGGGATAACAGTCCAATTACATTTGGAACACCATAAGTTGCCCAAACCTGAACTTCCAGAAAACTGGCAGCAAATAACAAATGAAAGAGTATAATTGGATTTAAAATGCTGTACACACCTTATCTGTCAGAAGAGAAGCAATTGAAATTGCAACACATTTCCAAGGCTGAATGGATGATAATTACTCTTTGTTTGTTTAACAACATGGTTGCAACTCATATTAACTTGCGATATGAAGTCAAGTAAGTCTGCATCCATTTCATTTCAGAGACTTGCCAAATGAAAGCAGCAACCATGATTTATTTAACTGTGTCTGTGTTTTTATTTTGCAATTAGAGGATTACATCCAACCTCATTTAAGGAGACTTTCATTCCTCTTTCTCCCTCCTTCTGCATCCCACAATCTGATTTGGCAGCTGCAGAAAGGAGGGAAATCCACTCTTCTATTATACTTACAAATATAAACAGATAGAAAATTGATGTTTATTTTGTTACTCTTTTTTGATATTTACTTTCTAAGTTTTCTTATATCCCACATACTCATAAATTAATTACAACAAAACAAACTTCATTCATATTTTGCATAAGACAGGATACTTTCCCATATGTTTTATAGCTTATAATGTTGCCAACCTGTCCTCCAAAACTCTTTTTGGTGAGTATGTAATTTCCTGAAAAATGGTTTCAGTTGAATTTAGGCTTTTTTTTAAAAAAAAAAAACTATAATTTGTTATCACCCTCCATTTTAGCCATGTTGCAAATTTTAAGTATTCAAATTCTAACACTAAATAATAATAATAATAATAATAATAATAATAATAATAATAATTTATGTCCACCCTATCTCCTCATGGGGACTCAGGGCAGTTGCTGAATCTTTCTATTGTCATATAAAGCATTTTCATAAGTGTCAATGAATACATGACATTTTTTTCTACATTTCTTGTTCAAATATGGTTTTACTTTCCATGGCCTTCCTTTATCCAACTTTTTACATTATTATTTTCATATATTATAAACCACATTGATAGGATATTCTAGAAACAACCTTATACTATATTTCTTTCAATATGATACAAGGGGCTGTGGTGGTGCAATGAGTTAAACTCTTGTGTCAGCTGAACTGCTGACCTGAAGTTCAAATCTGCGAGATAGGGTGAGCTCCTGTCTGTTAGCTCCAGCTTCCCTTGTGGGGACATGAGAAAAACCTCCTACAGGATGGTAAAATATCTGGGCATCCACTGAGTAACATCCTTGCAGGTGGCCAATTCTCTCACACCAGAAGCGACTTGCAGTTTCTCAAGTCGTTTCTGACATTATTAAAAAATTGATCCAAACAGAAAATATGTAATTATTTATTTAAGGATATGGTGTCAAAAATACCCATACAATTGATCCCCCAATTTTTGTAAGCCCAAGATAGATAATCTATCTTGGGCTTACATGATGGCATACATTCATACAATAAACTTTAAGTTGGATGCTCTCCTAATTTAGGCAGGTTTCTTCAAGCTACACGACAATAGTATATACTCTTCCTGCACATTCTGATGCAATTTCCCTCATATGTGATGCCTAATCTAGAACCAATGAAATCCATGTTTATCAACAGGAGGATTCTGGTAACTAATTAATGGACCATTGTTTCCTTTATCATCCACTGATGTTAACAGGAACTCATTCTCCCCAGCTGTCCTTATTTTATTAGCACAAGTCTTTCATATATACAATTCTAGACAAAGTAGATATTATTGGATGTGTTGTTTCATGAAATTTACTTCACATTTTCAGAAGATGCATAATAAATATGCTGTCTTTTGTTGTTACATTATCCTTTTTTCTCTTTTGGTTTCTTTGTGTCTACATGGACTTGGTGTGTTACAAAGGATTGACAATTTAAGTTATATCAAACAGCATGTTACACAAAGTCATTGGATCTGACAGGGGTTTTAAAACCCTTTCTTGGAATAAAGAAGGTGGAAAAGTCACCCCTCCACCTTCACTCGTTTATAGGCACAAGAA
Organism: Anolis sagrei; assembly: GCF_037176765.1. Taxonomy (NCBI): domain Eukaryota; kingdom Metazoa; phylum Chordata; class Lepidosauria; order Squamata; family Anolidae; genus Anolis; species Anolis sagrei. Next base: position 58,048,646 of record NC_090024.1, on the reverse strand, counting down.
AGTGTGAGAAATTCCATAAATGAAGAAATTGCTATTTATTTTTTTTACTTGAGGGAATACCGCTCTAGGAATTTCTAGGTCTTCCATGATGATTGCTGGAAGGTGAATCATTGAATAATAGAGTTGGAAGAGACCACATGGGCAATGTAGTCCAAGCCCTTGCCATGCAGGAAAAGCACAATTAAATATCTCTGACAGATGGCCATCCAGCCTCTGTTTGAAAGTTTCCAAGGAATGAGCTTCTACCACACTCCTTTCCTGTAATTTGAACCCATTGCTCTAAGTCCTAGTTTCAAGGGCAGCAAACAAGCCTGCTCCCTCTTCCTTATGATACCCTGTCACATATTTATACATGGCTATCCTGTCTCCTCTCAACCTTCTCTTCTGCAGGCTAAATATACCAAGTTCTTTAAAACACTTCTCATAGGGCAGGGTCTCTAGACCAGGGGTCTTCAAACTTTTTAAACAGAGGGCCAGGTCACACTCCCTCAAACTGTTGGAGGGCCAGATTATAATTTGAAAAAAAAATATATGAATGAATTCTTTTGCATTCATTTGTCATGCAAAAAAACACTTTAAAACAATACAATAATTAAAATGAAGAACAATTTCAACAAATATAAAATTATTAGTATTTCAATGGGAAGTGTGGGCCTCCTCTTGGCTGATGAGATAGGATTGTTGTTGTTGTTGTGTGCTTTCAAGTCGTTTTAGACTTAGGTTGACCCTGAGCGAGGGCCGGGTAAATGATCTTGGAGGGCCGCATCCGGCCCCCGGGCCATAGTTTGAGGACCCCTGCTTTAGACCTTTGATCACCTTCCTGCTTGTCTATCTCTTTTGAACTGTAGTGCCAAGAACTGGACATAGTATTCCAGGTGAGGTCTAACCAAAGCAGAATACAAAGACAGCATGACTTCCCTCTATCTAGACACTATACTCTTTTTGATGCGGTCCAAAATCCTATTTGCTTTGTTAGCTGCTGCATCACATTGTTGGTTCATGTTCAACTTGTTGTCCACAAAGACAGATAATCCACAATATCTGCTTTGAATTGGGTTATCTGAGTCCACATTCCTATATAATCCAGTTCATTGTGGATTTTATGCAGCTGTGTGGAAGGGGCTGTAGTCTGCTTTCCTGCTATTCATTAACAAATGGTTGGGTTGCAACTACTGTTAGATTGATCTGATTTTGCGATTTTAGTTCACAAGAGTTGCTTGCAAGGTTATCATTAAGCAAACAAATAGCAATTATCACTCTCTCAACCTTAGAAAAACACAGTGTTGCAATTAAAATGTGTAGGTGCACATTGTATCCATTAACACGTCCTTGCTGACAATGTATCAAGTTCTTTGGAGCCACTTCCTTCAATCTGTTGAATCAAATAATCTATTGTGTGAAGCCATTTATATAATTCAGCTTGTGACACAGGAAGCTGCCTCATACTGAGTGAAGCCACTGGTTCATCTCCAATGTTTCAGAAAAGTGTATTTCTAAGCCCTGCTTAGAGATGCAGGGATTGAACCTGGTCCTGTTGGTATGCAAAATGTGGGCTCTACTTCTTGTCTAGAGCCCCCCTTTTTTTTTGTTTTTGTATATTAGTCTTCTCTTGGAAAATTGCCACATTGTCATGAAATATATATTCCAAGCTTATTACAACATGCATTCTACAATGGAAGTTTAATAATAGTTTCCTAGAACATCAATGAGGCCTAAGGTACACATGGCTCCAAATGTTGGGGTTTTTTTTTTTTCCAAATTGATATTAGACAACAAGAGGTAACCAGGCTTCCTGTTCCTTTAGTAACTGTGCAAAGAGAGAACAGCAGCTTTTTTTCACTATTGCACTTTGGCTGTACCTGTCAAAATCAGCTTTAAAAAACCCAAAACAATGAATATTTAGCATGCTGTCTTAACATCCATTTACCTAGGAGACGTGTGCAAGATTGCATCAGTAGTGATGTTGCTTAAGCTAGTACTTCCCTTTTCAGAAATAATCATTATGAAAACTCCTAATACTTGTTTCCAGTTGGAAAATGAACATTACAGTCATTCAAAGTATACTCTGGCTTGGATCTGGATCACTTCTTCGATACATGGTAATAACATGAAATTATTGTTTGCTCAAACTTGGAAACAGACTGAAGCAGCAATGATGGAACAATGGGTTGTGAATGTTGCTGTGCTGGCCTAAATTGCCAAATTAACATGGGTTCAAACAAATTAAAGACCTTTTGAAAGATTGGAAGCCATTTATGAATTTTGGACAATGAGATAAGTCTGATTGTTTTGTCGAAGGCTTTCATGGCTGGAATCACTGGGTTGTTGTAGATTTTTTGGGCTGTATGGCCATGGTCTAGAAATATTATCTCCTGATATTTCGCCTGCATCTATGGCAGGCATCCTTAGAGGTAGTGAGGTCTATGGCAGGCATCCTCTCTACCTCTGAGGATGCCTGCCATAGATGCAGGTAAAACGTCAGGAGACAATACTTCTAGATCGGGGTTTCTCAACCTGGGGGTCAGTACCCCTGGGGGGTCATGAGGGGGTGTCAGAGGGGTGGCCAAAGACCCATCAGAAAGGTGGAAGGTAAACTACATCTCCCTTAAATCACTGTCAATTCATCCCAAATCCCTCCAGTACGTTCTGTTGGTCATGGGGGTTCTGTGTTGGAAGTTTGGCCCAATTCTATCGTTGGTGGGGTTCAAGGGACTATAGGTGAACTATAAATCCCAGCAACTACAACTCCCAAATGCAAAGCTCTATTTTCTCCAAATTCCACCAGTGTTCACATTTGGGCATATTGAGAATTTGTGCCAAGTTTGGTCCAGATCTATCATTGTTTGAGTCCACAATGCTCTCTGGATGTAGGTGAACTACAACTCCAAAACTCAAGGTCAACGCCCACCAAACCCTTCCAATATTTTCTGTTGGTCATGGGAGTTCTGCGTGCCAAATTTGGTTCAATTCCATTCCTGGTGGAGTTCAGAATATTCTTTGATTGTAGGTGAACTATAAATCCCAGCAACTACAACTCCCAAATGATAAAATCAATCCCCCTACCGCACCCCACCAGTATTGAAATGTGGGCATATTGGGTATTTGTGTCAAATTTGGTCCATTGAATTAAAATACATATTACATATCAGTTATTTACATTATGATTCCGAACAGTAGCAAAATTGCAGTTATGAAGTAGCAATGAAAATAATTTCATGGTTGGGGGTCAGCACAACATATAGAACTGTATTAAGGGATTGTGGCATCAGAAAGGTTGAAAACCACTATTCTAGAACATGGCCATACAACCCGAAAAACCTACAACAACCCAATAAGTTGGATTGTTTTGTCTTTCTCTGAGGCTGAATGAGATCACATTCGTGTTTAATTGAAGCTTTCATCTCCCTATCACCCGGTTTGCAAAATTCTGAGAAATGTAGTTTAGGGTGAGGCATTTAGAATTCATAGCTAGAGAGGTCCTAGCTTGCCTCAACTACATCTTCCAGAATTCTTAAGGAGCAAACCAGGTGATGAAGAGAGGAAAGCCCCATTCTATAACACTTTTTTTCCATGGGGGGGGGGGGGGTTGACTTGAGAAACTGCAAGTCAATTCTGGTATGAGAGAATTGGCCGTCTACAGGGATGTTGCCCAGGGGACGCCCAGATTTTTGATGTTTTACTATCCTTGTGGGAGACGTTTCTTGTGCCCCTGCATGGGGAGCTGCAGCTGACAGAGGGAGCTTCTCTTCACTCTCCTTGGATTCGAATCTCCGACCTGTCAGTCTTCAGTCCTGCTGGCACAAGGGTTTAATCCATTGCACCATGGGGGCTCCTTCTGTAACATTAATGTGATCTCATCCCAGAGAATGTGACTTGTCTAAGGTCACTCTATGTTTTAAAAATTATTATTCAGACCCTGGTCTCCAGAGTCACAGTTCAATGATCAAACCACTATTCTATGTATCTACAATATATTAAATTATGTAGCTACTTGTCTAGTGCAAAATTGCAGAGGTTGTAATCCTGTACATACTTATGGGAGTAAGCCTGATAGAAAAGTGGGACTGTTAAATGAATTATGTGTTGTTGTTTTTCTTACATGAACCAGAGCTGAACCTCTGACTTTTAGATTTCTTGTTAAGCCAAGGAACATATTTATTTCAAAGGAAGATGGAGCAATATAAAACATCAAGAAATACTTCAAAGGGCAAAAGGTAAAATTGTCTGCCTATTCCAGCAAAAATTGCAACTCGAAATTTAACTGAAAAAAATAAAGTCCTTACAGATGATAGAAATAGGACTGTTACACAATAAAGCATGTTTAAGCTTATGAACTGCATATAATTTACCTTGTTAATTCACCATCTAATGTATTTTCACTCAAGTGAAAATGGTTTTCATTAAAGAAGTACCATTTTCTTTGATTTTAGATATATTGTAATAGGTTCAGTTCAAGATGGAAGAGAAATATGACAATGACTCTTTTGACACGGTGCCATTTTGTATCTATAACCCCTGTCTCCTTGAATGGGGGCAACATTTCAGTTGAGGAACATTTTTCCAAGTTGAGTCATTTAATTATTAATAAATTAAATAGACTTCAGTCATAAAAACTGGGAGCTCATTTTTCCTTCAAAACGTCAGGAGAGAATGCTTCTGGAACATGGGCATACAGCCCGGAAAACTCACAGCAACCAAGATCTGAAGTAATTGATCAAAGACTTCAGATAGATGAATTGCAAGGTTCCATTCAGCTCCATTATACCATATTCCTTTTAGGTATATAGTGCCAACAAGGAGTAAATCCTGCTAACAATCAATTTATTTAAAAATATTCATGTGACACTAAGTTCCTCCAAATGGTTATTCAGAAATGGGTCCTGACGACTAGGTAAAGTGTGGACTCCGTTGCTGCTTATTTCTCTATTTTAGGTATCTACAGGTTCAAGAAAATGTATGGGAAGAGTTATGCATGGAGCAAACATGATAGCCATGTTTAAATATTTGAAAGGATGTCACATAAAATGAGTTTTGCGGACAGAAAATGAGGGCTTGATTCCTGTATTTCATGGTTGGGGGTCAGCACAACATATAGAACTCCATGCAGGCACATGAGAGAAGCTTCCCACAAGGATGGTAAAACATTAAAAATAATCCGGGCATCCCCTGGGCAACATCCTTGCAAATGGCCAATTCTCTCACACCAGAGGCGACTTGCAGTTTCTCAAGTCGCTCCTGACACAGAAAAAAATGGACCCCTGCTTCATATTAAGGTATTCAAGATCATTGTACTATTGCCATAATGCTGGTTGCGTACCCCCAGCCCACCAGCACTTGGATTGAATGAGGAAGTGATGTTTCCATTCCCACCCACTAGTATGTGAGGCTACAACAAGAAATTGTGACAAGGGTCCTCGCTACTGATTTATGTAGCTTGCTTACTGTTGGGAGGGGATCTGGAAAATTCCTCCTCTTTGCAGCTCAATTAAAATTGAACAGATTTACTTCATTTGATCTGACTGGTGCTTATTAAGGTGAGCTGGAATACTCAGGCTCAGGCTGGATCTTTGTTGCCATAAAATCCAGATCATCAAAGCAGATAATCCACATTATATGAGTCTTCACTGCCATATAATTCAGTTCAAGAAAGGTAATCTGGATTTTATATGACAATGTAAAATGCTTCTTGCCTTAAAATTAATTTTTCCTTGTGCACCCTCATCCCCATTTTTTTCTCCACAGAATAATTCCCCTGCAAATATTTGGAATGTTTTAATATAGGGAGAACACTTTGGAGGAATATTCATTTTCATCCACTGCAACGAGAAAACTACTATGATTATTTGTCCTCAGATACAGGAATGAAAGAGTTGAGGATTTGCATCCCTACTTGTCAGCTACTTCACTTCAGAGAGATGTTTACCTAAGGCAAATGTGATGGAGGGCAACTGGTTCTCAGTGAAGCAAAAGATTTTCCAAATGTTCTCCATTAGATATAACTAATTCTACCTGTCAGTATGGCAGATTTCATGCAGGCTGTCTACCACCCAACCCTAATCTGCAAAACAACAGTGAACCTCCTTTTTGCCTGCAGCAGCCAAATGCCTTTTTGCATCATAAATGCACCAGAATAAAATACACTGCAAATTAAAGTAATTTGCTTTTCATCCAAGGCCATGTATGTGGGAGAACAATCAACAGACATTCAAAATACTGATTGCTATCTAGTTTTTATATTTAGTATTTCCATATCTTTGGTTTATAAATGATGGCCTGCAACCCATTAGTTGCAGGAGGTGGCACCTTGTAGTCTGTTGGTGTGTAGCTCCCAGCATGGTCAATAATGGGGTTATGAGAGCTGCAGCCCAACAATACCTGGCAGGCCAGAAGTTGTCCATCCCAGCACTAACAGAAAATATATTATTGTGGTCTGTTTTTCAGACTAGCACCAGGAAATACAGGAAATATACTTGACAATGGTAGCACAGACAGCAAAAAGGAAAACAAATGCCAGGAAAAGGAGATGGATTATTGCTTATAAAACAAAGAAAGGGAACTTATGAACCCCCAAATGTCCAGCTCCATCTTACATTATCCTTGACCATTCTGTGGCTCCTCCACAATGACATGATGGCAACAGATTTGGACAGCAATGGCTCCCAAAGTAACCCATTTAAGGTGGAATCTGGTGTCAAACAGGGATGTGTTATTCCTCCAACCTTATTTTCCATCTTCGTCGCTATACTTCATCTTGCTGATGGGAAGCTTCCCACTGGAGTGGAAATCATCTATTGGACAGATGGCAAGCTGTTTAATCTCAGCAGACCAAAAGCCAAAACCAAGGTTACAACAACATATGTTATAGAATTCAAATATGCTGATGATAAAGTAGTCTGTGCACATTCAGAAGAAGACCTACAAGCCACTCTAAAAACCTTTGTAGAAGCATACAAAAAGCTCAGCTTCTCATTGAACATCGAGAAAACCAAAGTGCTCTTCCAGCAGGAACCAGCCAATTCTTCTGCGATGCCAAAAATACAGCTTAATGGTGTAATATTAGAAAATGTTGAGCATTTCTGCTACCTTGGCAGCCACCTCTCCCCAAAAGGCAATACTGACAATGAAATACAATATCGCCTGAGCTCTGTGAGTGCAGCTTTTTTCTTAATGAAGCAGAGAGCATTTGACGATTGTGACATCCGTAGGGAGACCAAGGTGCTTGTTTATAAAGTTATTGTCCTCCAAACCCTGCTATATGCCTGCGAAATGTGAACTGTCCACAGATGTCACACTCAACTCCTGGAATGATTCCATCAGTGTTGCCTCTGAAAAATCCTGCAAATCTTTTGGGAAGACAGGTGGACAAATATCAGCGTGCTGGAAGAAGAAAAGACCACCAGCATTGAAGCAATGCTCCTACATCATCAACTCTGCTGGACTGGCCATGCTGTCCTAATGCCAGATCACCATCTCCCAAAGCAGTTATCATACTCCCAATTCAAAAATGGGAAATGTAATGTTGTTGAACAAGAAATGAGATTTAAAGATGGGCTTAAAGCCAACCTTAAAATTTGTGGCATAGACACTGAGAACTGGGAAGCCCTGGCCCTCAAGCACTCTAAAGGTCAGCTGTGACCAGCAGTGCTGCAGAGTATGAAGTGACATGAATGTAGGGTGAAAGGGAGAAACATGAAAAGAGGAAGGCACATCAAGCCAACCCTAACCGGGACCACCTTCCACCTGGAAACCAATGTTCTCACTGCAGAACATCTGGATGAAGAATAGGGCTCCACAGCCACCTATGGCCCCACCACCAAGACACTACACTTGGAGGACCATCATCCTCAGACTATGAGAGATCACCTAAATATTGCTTATAAAACAAGGAAAGGATGAAGGCATGGAACCTATTACTTCTCAGCTTGGTCACTTTTAATATGTTATTAAACAAGGTGAGATTTACAGCATATTTTATTTTATTTGTGTTGTTCAATCATTTGACTTCTCTCTCTATTATCCAAATGTTTTACATTCTTTTTTTGACTTTCAAATGTCCAACTCATAGTTTCACTACTATTTTCGTCTTCTTCTCAAACCAGTTCCATCAAAGTTACATTTTTCTTTTCTTTTCTTTGCTCTGCCTTCCTGCTTTGTTGTTGTTTTAGGACTACACATACCTTCTGTGTCTCATTATCCCAGCATTTAAACAGCCCCATGCTGAGTCTAAGGAGTTTAATTTCCTTCTCTTCTTTTCCCTTTCCCTCACATCCAAAGCATTTTTGGAAAATATTTTTGCTTCCCTAGACACTGAGTTGCCCTGCATTTCTCTAAAGCTTCTGCCTTTCCTTGTTCTTTTATGCCCATGGGAATCATCTCCTAACTCCTTTAATCCTGGATCTACCCAGAGGGTTCACAGGTTTCAACTTGCTATAATGCATTTTCATTCACAGGGCAATGCTACACATGTTTATTCGTATTAAGTGTGTTCTGTGGGGCTTTCTCCTAGATAAATGTGCACATAATTGTGGCTGTAAAGGATAAAAGGGCAGCCTATCCATTGCTGAACTGAAGGATATTGCTGCATGTATTCCTCAACAAAGGTGCTGGAAAGGGGTGGTTGCTGTGTTTCTGTTGCAGCCAATCTTGATATAAGACAATGGGATCAAAGTAAACAGATACAGTCAAAACAGAAGGCTAGAGATGTGGGAATATCACTGCAAAGTTCAATTTCAAATTTGCCTCTTGTCTGGTTGGCTGATCAAAATCTAAAACACCATCCCTTTGACCTTACCATGGGCCTGTCTTTCTTGTCCATCTAGAACAGGTGTGGGCAAACTTCACCCCTCCAAGTGTTTTGAACTTCAACTCCCACAATTCCTAACAGCCAGGAGTTTGCCCATGTCTGATCTAGAATGTTATCTTGCACATGTTGCTACTTTGCCATCTAGTTTTCCAACATCATCTCATCATGGTGGTTAGCTTTTTAAAGATCTACAGGGATACTCACAGGAACACCTCAGCATGTGAGAGTTCAAAACTGGCAGACTAAAACCCGGATCCTCAAGTCATGACTGATATCAAATAAGATGCTCCCCTGGGCACACAGAAGACTAGATGATTGTGTTCTGGCACCATGAGATGCAGAGACAACCTTAAGAAATGGTGCTACAAAGTGGAGTCCACGGCATGCGAGTGTGGAGAAGAGCAAACCACAGAACCCTACTACAATGCAGTCTGAGCTCTGCCACATGAACAGTGGAGGACTTCCTTATAGCAACATCAGTGGCATTCCAAGTGGCCAGCTTCTGGTCAAAGGACATTTAATACAATGCCAGGTTTTTAAACTTGGTGTTTTTTAAATACATTTTCAACTGTACCCTTGGTTTGCTTCTGATACAATAAATATAAGTGGGTAGCTGTTCCCTCTGTGACTTGGACTTCCAGAAAACACTGTGTTGAACTTTCAGAAAATCCTGAAGGACCTTAGAGACCAATACTTATGACATGAACTTTCATGGAGTAGATGTATGAAGGCATCTCCTTAGCTGGAGGTCTATTATAGGGCTGCAATCATGGATGCTGAAGGTAAACTGGGGCCCCTTCTACACTGTCATATAATCCAGATTATCAAAATCAGATAATCCACATTATCTTCCTTGGAATATATAAGTCTACACTGCAGTACAATGCAGTTCAAAGCAGATAATGTGGATTATCTGATTTTGATAATCTGGATTATATGACAGTGTAGAAGGGGCCCCAGTTTACCTTCAGCATCCATGATTGCAGCCCTATAATAGACCTCCAGCTAAGGAGATCCACATTATCTATCCACATTATCTTCCTTGGAATATATACGTCTACACTGCAGTACAATGCAGTTCAAAGCAGATAATGTGGATTTTTTATGGCAGTGTAGAAAGGGCCTGGATGTTGTGGGTGTTGTGGGTGTTGAGGGTAAATTGGATGAATCACACTCAGTCACTATAACAAGAAATCAAGGTGGAGGTGGGGGTGCGGAGAGATTGTAGATTGCATGGCTTGTGTGGAGATGATGACTTGGTTGGCCTGAAACTGCTTCAGAAAGTGGTCTGAACCAAATATAGTGGCAGTGGAGCAAAATGAACATTACTATGGAGGAAAGGTAGTGCTACAAATTACAGAACCTGTAAAATAAGTTTTCTATTTCACTATGTGTGGATTTTTAAAATAAACAAAACAATAATAATTTCCCCACTTTATGGTTATTGTTTTGTTGACTCCCCATGTCAAACTATTTGGTTAAGCTTCTTAGACAACACTGTGTAAATATATGCAGAGTTCATCATGAGAGTGGATGAGCTAGCTAATGGGATTATGAAAAATAAACCAGTGTGCTACAGGGGTTACAGTACTGGGTAAGGATTTGGAATTTCACCTTCAAGTTCCTATTGGAACTATACTGAGTAATTTTCATTCAGTCATTCCCCATCAGACCGACCTACATTGCAGGGTTGCACTGAAGTTAAAGTGGGAAGGAGGAGAAGCAAGAACAAGCTCCTTGAAAGAAAGATAGCAGATAAAGGTGACCAAGAAAGGAGAGAAAGAAAATTAGTTCAAAAGATACAAACATTTGGCAATTTCCAGCACATTTTCTTGGACATGTTCTAGCAAAATGCAGGTGCAAAATGGAAAACTTCTATGTATCTTTGAATGAACCTGTCTAGAGGTGGAGAAACATATTGGATGTTTTTCTGGACATACCAGCCTTAGCCCTCTTGGTTAGATTCATCTGGGGAAACAGGAGGATGGGCCAACATGAATATGCTGGACAAATCTGATGCTTGGGTCAACCTGTGTCCAGCCTGACTGGGGATTCTGGGAGCTATGGTCCCAGTAGTCATTTTTTCAAGTTTTGCTTGAAGTTCAGGTCACTGGGCAGGCCCTTTACTGTGATGCAGTCAACACACAGGAACAAAAGTGTGTGTGTGTGTGTGTGCGTGCACTTGAGCGTACGCATGGGAGATTATTTCCCTTTTTGTTTCTAAGGTCTGACAAATGCTATCGGAGGCTAAAAAATTCAGGGATGTCTTTCCTACAGTGATGCTTCTTTACATACATTCTTTTTCCCCTCATATATTTTTTTTCACACTGAAGAGGAAGCTGTCCAAAAGCACTTGCTATCAATATGCTTCAACACTTCTTCAGGGAGGACTACAGCCTAAGGCTTCATTTGAGCAAGAAATCAACAGCGCTTAGTCCAGAAAAGCTTTTCGCAGTGCCAAATTGAATGGCCCTCAATTCCCAGAATCCCCTAGTGTTCTAAAATCTGGGGGATGTTGGCCAAAAGTAACTTTTCTAAGCTTTTCTGTTTTGCATTGCAGGGCTGCTTGGAGTCCCCTGAATGAATGCTTATGCTGCTAACATTCTAGTGAGTCTGTCTGTCTGTCTGTTTGACTTCTCTGTCTGTATGTGCCTTGTGCAGGTTGAAGAGGCTCAGTGTTACTGAAAATGTGCCCTCAAGTCAGCCAGCATGGATAGCTATCCTCTATTTCTGAGACCTGGGGACATAACTTCTGCCACATCCTGGGACTGGTGAACAGTGGCAGCATTGTGAAAAATGCTAGGATGTGGTTAGCATTTCCTTCCTCTCTTTTATCTGTATGTCCTCATCCCTAAAGCCAAGATGAGCATATATTAGACAGAGTGGCTGCTCCATAAGACCACAGTATCTCCAAAATGTGCCACAGTAGCAGTATCAGCGCATTCTGTTAAACACAGCAGTTTCTTCTTCACAGGATTTAATTTTACTGTGGCTTAGAGTTTATAACAGTGGTTCTCATCCTTCCTAATGATGCGACTGACCCCTTAATACAGTTCCTCATGTTATGGTAATTACACTGCTTAGCCGGTATTGCATCAACTGACATCCGCCGGGAAGTAGCAGCCAATAGTGAAAGGATCAAGGCAGAGACATCTCCAGCTCATCCCTTGTTTGAGTATCAGTCAGCACGTCAACGACTTAAATCAAGAAATAGTTTTCTTAGATCTACAGAGACACTCGCTTAAACACCTCAGCAAGCGAGAGTTCAAAAGTGGCAGGCTCAAACCCAGCACCTCAATCCGTGGGTGATTCCAGATGAGAGACTCCCCGCTGGGCACACAGAAGACTGGGTGACTTGGAAGGCGCTGAACAGACTGTGCTCTGGCACCACGAGATGCAGAGCCAATCTTAAGAAATGGGGCTACAAAGTTGAATCCACGACATGTGAGTGTGGAGAAGAGCAAACCACTGACCACCTGCTTCAATGCAACCTGAGCCCTGCCACATGCACAATGGAGGACCTTCTTGCGGCAACACCAGAGGCACTCCAAGTGGCCAGATACTGGTCAAAGGACATTTAATCAGCTACCAAGTTTGCAAAATTTGTGGGTTTTTTAAAATCTGTTTGTTTTTGTTCTGTTAGAAATGTAATACAATGTTCTGGCTGCAGATGACATGATAAATACATTTTTGTTGCTACTTCATAACTGTAATTTTGCTACTGTTATGAATAATAATGTAAATATCTGATATGCAGGATGTATTTTCGTTCACTGGATCAAATTTGGCATAAATACCTGATATGCCCAAATATGAATCTGGTGGGGTTGGAGGGGATTGATTTTGTCATTTGGGAGTTGTAGTTGCTGGGATTTATAGTTCACCTGCAATCAAAGAGCATTCTGAAACCCACCAATGATAGAATTGGACTAAACTTGCCATACAGAACCCCCATAACCAACTGAAAATACTGTGCTTTCTGATGGTCTTTGGTGACCCCTCTGACACCCCCTCACAACCACCCCAGGGGTCCCAACCCCCAGGATGAGAAACACTGGTCTATAATGTCAAAGTCAGCACAGGACCACCCCCATCAAATAATTGCCCCTGTTTACAAGTAGGCAACAAATAATAAGAGTATGCAAAGCTAGACTATATTCAAATGCATACATTATGAGAGTTCACCATGAAGGGTTGTTTTCTTTAAAGAGTAATTTCTATGACTATATCATGACTGCCCCTTGACTGCCTTTGTAGAAGAACTTAACATTATCAGAAAAGGGAGGGCGAGAAATGTCTGTAAGAGTTAACAGGATAGCTTCTTCACTTTCCATAACGGATGGCCTTTAACTTCATGTCAGAAAATCATTTTGAAATATTAAGGAAATGTGTGTGTGATAACCACTTGGGTGAAAGACCAGATCTAGTCCATTGCAAGATTTATAAAATATTCACACCATCACTTAGATGCAAGACGGCAAAGAGCCCTATTTCTAAACTCTGAAAGTCTGAGGGAATCCATTGATTTGCAGTGACTGTTTTATCCCGAAGCAGCTTCACCTGTAGTGAAAAGTGTTCCTGAGTGGCAGGATTTGTCAGAATGCCAGGAGGGGGGTGATAAGGGGATCTAAACCCCTCGTGGCTGCAATTGCTCAACAATTCAGTCAAACTGTCTCTTCTTAGGGCTGTTTCATATTTTAAATTCTTAGCATGTAGATGCTACCACAGAATGGGTAGCGAGGGATTGCAGGCATGGCTGCAGTTCCTTTAGGGGTATATTAAAATCTAATGACCTTTCTGGGGGCCTTGTGGGAAATGGCCTTCTGAACAGAAGGGATAGTGGAGAAAAAGCACACTAACAATTTCAGCAACAATGCCAAGCATTTACAAAAGGAACGAGACTCACATAGCCCTCCAGATATTGAAGAAGTATCACTTTCAGAAGCCCTACCCAGCACAGACAGTTTTGAAAAATGCTGGGAGGGGTAATATTTGGAACCCTGTGTGATTCCCACTCATGATTTACAGTGACCAAAAGTGGTTAGCCATCTGGCCCATCCACTGCCCCATCAACTTTAGCCTATGGTTAGGGACAATGGGAAAGTCTTCGATAGCAATGCTAATATTTACAGTAATTTGTACATGGCACCTTGGTAAGCTAATACCCCTTTAATATATTACATGGGGTACATCTGCACTGCAGAATTAATGCAGTCTGACACCATTGTAACTGCCATGGCTAATTGCCATGGCATCATGGGAACTATAGTTTTTAAGACTGCTGGTGCCAAAATGCCAGCATTCCATAGCATTGTGCTTATTTTAATAAAGTAGTCCATGTTGTTTTCCCATTGTCATTTTAAGGTCATACAGTTATCTCAGCACAGGACTTTCTAGTTTCTAGGCCTTGCAAAATTTCATTTGTGCCTTGGTTGTCGTATCTATTTTGTAATGTTCATACTTCAATGCAATATTAAGAAATGTGAGGGGTGCCCACACAAAAACTTAATATTCAAAACACTGACTTATGACCTTTTTTGAAGAGTTATGTAAGCCTAGCAAATGGCTCCAGGTCTCTGGAGATAGCTTTTGTAGTTTTTTAAAAGAAAATATTGTTCATAAGACCTTTAAAAAAAAATTTTTTTTTGCAACAATCAGTGGATGTGTGAAATATTCTGAAATATTGGGGGGGGGGGGGGAGTGTAGCAGTGGTAAATGTGATCTACCATTGTAGCAGTTTCATATCGATAGTTCTAAAAATGAGGGAGAAAAGAACTCCAGAAGCTTCCCCACATGTGCAATTACTTAACAAAAATGTGATGGAAATTTCGTTATATCATTGTAGTTGCAATATGGACCCCTTACAATTTTTTAGAAATACTTTAGAAATGACCCCCCCCCCCCCAACCTAATTTAGTAATGAGTATTGAAATATTATTTTCATTAATTGCACAGGCCTACTAGTTACTCAAACCAAGCCTTCCAATATGGGAAAAACCATTATTATAGCCTGTTCAGCTTTCATCAATATAAAAAGGAGTAAGATAGTTACCAAAAATATGTCAGCATACCTGCTTGTTGCACTTCTTAGGGCAGGGGTCCTCAAACTTTTTAGACAGAGGACCAGGTCACATTCCCTCAAACTGTTGGAGGACCGGATTATAATTTGAAAAAAATAGGAATGAATTCTTATGCACACTGCACATACCTTATTTGTAGTACAAAAAACGCTTTAAAACAATACAATAATTAAATGAAGAACAATTTTAGCAAATATAAACTTATTATTATTTCAATGAGAAGTATGGGCCTGCTTTTGGCTGATGAGATAGGATTGTTGTTGTTGTTGTTGTTGTTGTTGTTGTTGTGTGCTTTCAAGTCATTTCAGACTTAGGTTGACCCTGAGAGAGGGCTGGGTAAATGACCTTGGAGGGCTGTATCTGGCCCTCGGCCCTTAGTTTGAGCACCCCTGTCTAAGGATATAACATATTCACCATTGGTTATCTTCTCCAGGACTCTCTTAGAAATTCATAGACTGCACTACATACTTCAGTTGAGAAGGTTTCAGTCTCCTGCAGTGGGCAGCTCTTGAAAATCCCTACAGAAATCTTCCATTTCCAGTAATAACAGCCTCCAGTTTGAACCACAATAATCTCTGGCTGCCTCAGCTGCATAGGTTGCAGCGGTTCTGCCAGTGGTGGAGGTGTCCATATCCACAGCCAGTGGATCTGATAGTTCATATCAAGAAAAATGAGTATTCCTCATTAGGAAGAAGAAGAAACCCAATCCTTCTCACACACAACCCACACATCAAGCAGTAAATTCCAATTCTATCCCTGCAAATGAGCAACTCCAGCTGTTTTTGGAAACATGTGAATATAAAAGAATCTAAGAGTTTGGTGATGGGCACACCTTGCTCTGATGCATGACTGATGCAGTTTTTTAATAGAAAGTTTGGAGGGTTCCATGCACAAGATATCCTGCTTCAGAGCATAGTATTTCTCTCTGTGCTCCATTGGATCTTTCTGTTCCCAGTTTTCTATGACCAGAATTGTTCCAGCTGGCTGAGATACAATGAAAGGAATAACTACGATACTTATGCACACTGGTTCCATATAAAGCTAGCTAAAATTTTGGATCATATTGCAAGAGTTCATGATTTTTTTCATGTGTTTTGGAGTGGAGACTAGGCTTACAAACCACTGTTTTGGGGAAATAAATCAGCTTTTTCCAAACCACAAATCCGAACAGTGTCCTTCAGTCTGATGTATTGGGATACAACTCTCATTATCCCTTGCCTTGGGAATGATCGGAATTGCAATCCACTAGACTGAAAATGCTGTTCTAGGAAATTACTCAAATATTTGGTCATACAATGCAAAAATATTTTACAGTTCAATGCATTTGTACTTAGTGCCCATTGTCTCTCAATCTATTCTGATATTTTCCAAAACACCCCGGAGACATGGAGTTTCTTCTAGCCTATAGCAGTTCAGCATTTTAAAACAGTGAAATCAGAACCATGTTTGTTTGGCAATAAGTGCCACTGAAGTCAGAGGAATTTTCTTTCTTTCCACTGTGCAAAACTGCCTGGAGAACTTTTTGCTGAATGCCAGCATATACATATTCCAAATGAATAATATATTTAGGATTGCAACCTTACATGGAATTAATGCTTCATACTGGATCATCTATTTTATTTTTGGTGAGTAGCTTTATAAAAGAAGTAAAGCAAAAGATGTTGAATCCAATGAAGTCAAAGAAAAAAAATCCCCAAAAAGTGAATTCAGTAATTAATGCAAAATATAATTATTTATTAAGAACAGATGTAACAAGCACTAAAATATCTGGGCCAATTGTATATGAACTGGGTTGAAGTGGACATGTGAATAAACATGGAATCAACTGCATTCTGATCTAGAACCCAATTAAAATTCAGAGTAATGAATATAAACATGCTGCCTTCACATTAAGGCATGCAACATATTCAGACTATATAAGCAGAATTTCATAACTGTGCTTCATGGAAGATTTCCTAAACACTCACAAATAGTAATTGCTGTTTGTGCTTTTTTGCTTTTCTATAAGCACCATACTAGATGCCCTGTGATTGTGTAAGCCAAAGGTCAAATGGTTACCATTACAACAAAATACACATTTTAGATTAGTTTCTTTCAAATGGACAAAATGAGATTATAGTCTGCAAAAAGTAGGACAGGGAATAATGCATTTTAATAGAGTAGGGCAAATTAATTCTTGGTGTATTAGCAAGTGAGTTACAATAAGACTGACTGAGAGTCTTGAGTGTAAAGAGAAATTGTTACCCACAGTGCAAAACAGAATCAAATTTGTCAGAATGACACACTTAAAAAGAATGGTGTTTTCTCTCTGCAAAAACAAGGATTTCCCCTCCTCCTGGAAGAAGAACCAATCTGGCTCTATAGCAACAGCAAAAAGGCCATCCAAAATAAGTAACAGCAGGCATCTTGGAGGAAATGTTCTCCTGACTGGCAGCTTTTTCCCCTTGAAAAGCAGGGTGGAAAGTTGAACACATTTCAAAAGCAGAAGTTCTGTAGATGGGGAAGGCAGGCGGGGGACATTTCTCTTGTTTCTCACTTAGTTGAAATGCTTTCCAGTAGCCTAAGACAGTTTTAAAACATATGCACATCTCACTACTCATACCTTTACCAGGATTTTTTTTTTAAAAATTGGCAGACATTTTGTAATCAAGGGCAAATGAGGACCAGGTAACTATGGCATATTTGGAACTATGCAACTTTCTCCTTTTGAAATCATGTAGCCACTTATGTCATAATTAGTACCTCTTATTTAATATTTCATTTTATACATAAAAAAGAATTCAACTCAGTCTCTTTCACAAGAGATTAAGATCTTCTGGGGAGGCCCTGCTCTCGGTCCTGCCTTCTTCGTAGGCACAATTGATGGGGAGGAGAGAGAGGGCCTTCTCATTGGTAGCCCCTCAGCTGTGAAACTCCCTCCCTAGGGATATTAGGTCAGCCTCCTCCCTCCTGGCCTTCAGGAAGAAAGTGAAAACATGGCTTTGGGACCATGCCTTCAGAAAATAATTGTAGTGCAATAGATGGCTATGGAATATGTGCAATGACTACTAGAATGGCCCCAGATTACAATTGTGGATGACATGGTTTTAATAGTTGATGTAATGTTTTAAATGTTTTCATGTGGTTTTAATTTAAATGTTTATTTTTAATTGCATGTTGTTTTTATGGCATTGAATAGTTACCTACATGTAAAGTCATCTTGCGTCCCCTTTGGGGTTAAGAAGGACAAGGCATAAATACAGTAAATTTGTGATTTGAGCTTGGTGCTGTTTTAATGTTTCAATTTTAATGTTTTAATTTTAATATTTTAATGTATATTTGTAATCCTGTTGTTCACCTAATTGTCAATTTGCTTTGTAATTTGATTGATGTTATTGTTGGCATCTAATGGCTGTCATTTGTAAGCTGCCCTGAGTCCCCCCCCCCCCTTTGGGGGTTAAGAAGGATGGGAAAGAAATGTTTGAAATAAATGAATAAATAAATAGATAAATAAACTTTGCATTCAGCAATGGGGAAGAAAGAAGAAATTTTTCCATTCCCTTTTATCTACATAAGAATCAAGACAGCTTTTCATCTTCAATGGGTAGGATATTTTTTTAATAAACAGAAAATATAAAGCCGCTGCTTTAGAAGATAACGAGAGATATTTTGTGAAATCAATTCACATAGTATTTTAAACATATATTTATATGTCAGTTTGAGGAATGTTTATATGGACATAGCATCTGTGCTTTTGTTGTCTATCTCTGAAGTAAAGTTTCTCTTTGGGGGGAGGGGACAGCAACCTTTACAAAACTCTTTTTCAGACAGTGTCACTCTTCTAAGCTTATTTACCTGGAGTTGAATCACTAGATAGCACAGTCCTACAAGTTTGCACCACTTTCAAACAACATTTGGACAACTCCCATTCATTTTTTAAAAATTCCTGAACATAAAATTTCTGTACATGAGGCTTAGACAGAACACTTTCCTTTGTTATGCTAGTTTTCCATATGCAAAGTTTTTTGAAATAACATCCAAAACATCAATTTCATCTAATATGAATATATTCTGAAAGAGCAGTTTCTAAAAACTCACACACTTTGTTCTTCTATGAGGAGAGTCAATGTTCATAAATCTAGTCAAAGAAGTATACTGAGCCCACAAATCATATTGCAATGAATCTCACTACACACCATGTAATGTTTGTAAGGTTTACCCCTTTTGCTATGCATGGTTGAACTGTACTGCTAAAGTAAACATAGCCTTTGTGATGGGCATGTAGGAAAGTTTGACGTCTTCACAACCATTTGAGGGCTATTTGTCATTTCCATAAAATATCGCTTCCATTCACCATTTAAAAACTGTTCTAGTCACTTTCTGTTATTTTAAAATGACTTAGGGTTGTTTTCAAATAGGGAGAAAAATGATTTATCATACACTGTATCCCTAAAGGATTTATTTGTCATTTTTGTCAATATTTATGAACTGGGAAGTTTTGAGGAATTGGGAAGCACATGAAAACCATCCTGGGACACATAAGGCCATAGATTATACAATTCCCACCCATGGTCTAAAACAGTGGTTCCCAAACTTTTTTTGACCAGGGACCACTTTGACCAGGGACCACGCTCCAACATTAGTACCAAAAAGGTTACACATCAGTTTTTGGTCAACTTTAGATTTGGTTTGGGTATTTGGGTTGCTGACTCAAAAAACATGCTGCGGTCCCTCACATGATCTTGTGTGAGTCTAGGAATTCCACTTGAGGGGAACTTTTAATCTGAAAATATCCATGAGTTATACACAGGAATTTTTCTGTTAGGCATACAACAGCTAAGACTTGATCATCTAGCCTGAGGAAATATCCAGTTCTGTGTTGTTACAGTCACATGAAGGCAAAATATCTCACATGCAACATAATTCCTCAAGGCTGCTTTGCCAGTGCACACATTAAGCTAACATATATATTTGATGTGATGTAGGGTGCATCTACACTGTTCAATTAATGTGCTGGATTTCAGATTTTTGAATATTTATATTTGCATATATGAATGTCATGTGATATCTTGTAAAATCGAACCCTTATATACATAGCTTGGTGGTAATTTAATGCACAATATTTTTAATAATTATTGCATGAAGTGTTTTGTATATATTAAACTATCCAAAAGTATCACTATTTTAGCTATCTATGCAATTTTGGATTTTGGAATTCAGGATAAGGGATATTTAACATGGATTGTAATGTATGCCACCTATTGTTATACAAGGACCCATGAGACTTGTTTGACTCCTTCTGCTAGTAGAGGGATGGCTCCATTATCTCTGCAAAGGCACAATGAAGCAGTTGATGTTTGAACAGGATTAGGAAAAAAAGGAAGGCACAAATGTCTATAAAATTATGCATGGAATAGGTAGAAAAATAGAACGAACACAAGTCAGCTCTTCCTATGAACTGGAACCCCAGAGCCCTATATTCCAGCAGAAATTCACAAAGATTCATCAAGTCTTCTCAGTGGAGGAATTTTTCCAATCCCTGAAAAGTGTGGAAAAATCCAAAAGAGTGAGGTAAATAGGAAAAACCTTCTGCACTATGTTACTGATCTCACTTCCTCAAACAGTACCCTTCCAAAAGAACAATTCTACAAATTACACAAAAGGGCCACACTGTGCTCTCAGAATAGCATGATGTGGAGCAGACCTCTAGATTCCAGTAGGCACCTATCCATAAATTAGATGAATATCTCTTCCCAGATACGTAGGTTTATGATGACTACATGACATCTTCAAGAAAGCAATATACTACTGAAGTTATCATCATTGGAGAACAACAACAAGAGAAAAATATTGTCTTTGTTTTCATCTTTTCAAAGCTTGTAAAAGACTTCTGGTTGACTATCATGTAAAGTTGGGATGGCAGCCTACAACAATTCCTGGCCTAATCCATTGTCCCAGCTCTTTTCATATTTTAAAATCAACCCTATTGTTACAAAGAAAAGCAAAATGCTCAGAAACTTGAATGCAACTATTTGGATATATGCAAAACTTCACTAGTAAAGGGACTAGGCAAAAAACAAATACCTGGCCTGCTCTTGTGCTTTCACTAGGAAAATGATGTAAAAATTGGCAGGTGAAGATTTGCATGCAATGAAGATAAGTGCAGGGCTCTTCATAACAGACTCTACCATGGCATGCTATGTGAACTACAGGGTGAGACAGCATAACTTCCTTTTTTTCAAAACTTAATAAAACCCATTTTATGAATCAGAATTTTGTTTTATATAATGTAGGTGCATACTTAAAGTTTTGTTTTACTTAGTTTTGAAGATCAAATTAGGTAGGTGACGTCCCCCATTCTCCATACACCGAATAAACTGACTTCTGGTGTTTGTCATGACTCTTGCCAGCATAGCAGGCGTTATGTTGGCAATTTCTTCCTGGATGTTGGTCTTCAAATCTTGTAGGGTCCTTGGATGGGTCACATAAACATGGGATTTCAAAAAACCCCATAGAAAAAAATCACAAGGGGCCAAATCTGGAGAGTGGGCCAGCCACTCCAAATCCGCTCAAAAAGTAGGATTCAACGGCAAAAGCATGCTCCTCACTGTTCCAACGCATGATGGCGACTGAACTGTGTCAGGACAAAACTTTATACTCCCGCCTCTTGAACAAGACCACTACAGCTCTGCTACGTCTTCAACCGACTGAATAGCATGCATTTAAAAAAAGGAAATTATGCTGCCTCACACTATAAATCCACACCCTAATTACTAATCTTTAATACATCATCTACCTCTCATCCCAATGTTGCATATTTAGCAGAAAAGCAACAAGAGTACTTTATATATGCACAGCTACTTATGCTCACATTCAGCCACTGATACGTAACTTGCAATGCTAGGTAGAAGAAATTGTGCAGGGTTCCTAGCATTAAATCAGTGGTTCCCAACCTGTGGTCTGTCCTTAGGTGATCCCTCGTTGTCCGAGTAAGATTGCCCTCCAAGTTCGGTATACTGGCAGTGGATACATAGGTGACTGTAGAGCCCTATTTTTGACCTGCATTTTCTACCGCAGTGAGAGTATTGGTTTCCAGGTGGATCCGTACGTTCCTTACTCCAAAGTTCACTTTTTCTTTTTTGGTTGCAGGGTGGTGACCCCAGTGACACGGCAGGCCAGTCAGGGATAAAAGAGGCAGACTATGTTTAGGGCGCCTTTCTAGCCCCTTTCCTGTGTGGGGTGAGCAGAGTGGATCCTAAAAAGGGCTGCTCAGTCATGGACACAGCTGCCAAACTACTCAACTACCTCAAACCTTGAGGTAGAATGACCGTGTCCGTATCCACCAGCCATGTGCCAGTCTGTTACTAGGGGCTTCCAGATTTCACAGTCCTGCCCCCATCGCCACTCACCGATCACCACAGGACTTTTGCTGGCTTTTTTAAAAAAATTCTTGGAAGATGCCTGTGCATGAGTTTTTTTAATGTGTGGAGGACAGTGCACAGCTGATCACAGTGCACAGCTGTGGTTCGTAGACCACCAGTGGTCCCCAAGAACTAAAATATGGTCCACGGCCTCACCATTACTACACCATTGCAATGAGAGTGACTGGTCTCGCAAAACCCTGTTATAGTGCTGAAGCAATGGGGATGTCAGGAGGTGAGAGCCTGACTACCCATGAAAGGTGCAACAACAAGCCTCCTGACAGCTGCTTCTCTTCCTCCTCTCTCCCCCTGAGTGGAGCCATTCCATGTGGCACCTGGAAGCAGGAGCACCTTGCTGTCTTCATTTTTAGGCCTGTTCCTGGGGTTATTTGGGATGTTGATTCAGAAAATTGCATTGGATAGATCACACATGAGCTCTAGATTATTAAATATGGTTTTCTGTGGGTGAGCGTATGGCAACTACTAGATGGCATAAGTTCTGTATTGGAAACTAGAGCTGATGTGGTGTATCCAATGCAATTTTCTGAATCAGCACTCCAAATAACCACACTGAATCTCAATTGATGAAAAACTGATTCATAACCCTTTTGGTACTAATGTTGGAGAGTGGTCCCTGGTCAAAGAAGTCCCTGGTCAAAAAAAAAAAAAGTTGGGAACCGCTGCATTAAATAGTTAACATGCATGTAGCTGCATAAGAATAAAAATAAATAAATCAGGCTTTTCATTGTCCATGCTTCAAATATAGATGTGAAGGCTTTTTTGAACTCTTCTCTGCATTTTTCCTTAACTCTATCAGCATGTGTAAATGCAACTATTTCAGAAGAATAAAGAGATGACTTAAAAGTTGACCCTCACACTGACAGTTTTGATGCAGTCCTTTCCATGCATTGCTATAGAATGCAGACCAATTGACTGTTGATATATTCATTCTTCTTCATTATTTTTAATCCTTTTAGAACATCTTAGTTTTGCACTGATTTTTTAAAAATAATGTCACTGCTTCACACCTTCCTCACTTGAAAATGTAAAGAAATAAACCTTCCATGGCATTCTTCAGGTCTGTTGAAAATATATAAATAAATTAAATATATAAATGTTGTCTACACAGAAAGGATGAAAATAGCCTGTTAAGGGTTATGGCTCCATGTTAACTGGTGTGTTAACAAACATGCTATGGGACCCACAATACTTGGCTTAACTCATGTGACCATTCTTATGAATTTGTTTCTTATTATTCCATTTCATGAATGGATTTAAATTTCAAAAAAGTGCATTGGATCAGATGGTAGCAAAGGTGCTACCATCTATCCACTACAGTGTAAAAAATACCGCATTTTCTTCTGCTTTAGATGGCAGCCCTAGTTGGCATTATTCAACTCTGAGATTAAAAAGAACTGTAAACACAGACACATCTTAGCTACAAGAGAGACCTCTAGTGTGTGCTAGAACATTTTGTGTTGTGCTTTAGGCATAATTAATACACCAAAATCACTGCAGTCATTTTGAATATGTGATATTACATTTCCGTAAGTGTCTCTCAGAGTGAATTAGTTTTAAATGTCCTCCTAAGTGTGCATTTTAACTCAATTGGCATCAGTTTAAAGCTGAGTGGAAACTGGAAAAAAAAACAACTTGCCTTCATTTTGAAAGCTCCTGTATTACGTCTGATCAGTTTCTGTGATTTGATTTTATAGCTGAATGACCAAAAGGTCAACAGCATTCTACTTCTTGTGTACAAACCTTTAGATGTAGGATCAGAAAGCGTTTGCCTGCCAGCTGCTTGTATGCTTGCAATATTACAAATGTAACAAAGAAAACCTTACAAACTTAGATTATTTGGCCATAAAGAAATATGAAATGTGATCTGAAATACATGGCCTCTTTTAAGGGTCAGTAAATCAACAGATTATTTCTAAAATTAAAGATGACCTGACATTAATGTTGGGCACCAAAATCTGAAATATTTTGTATTAGAAGGCCTAGATCGTAAATTGTGTCCATTGGAAATTCAGGTGGGAAAGTGTTTAATGGTAGGGAAGTAAAATAAAGCCACTTCAAAATAATATACAGTTGGATTATATACAAATATGATTATATATTAAAAGCATCTATGGGTTACCAGGAAACAGAGAACACAGAGTTGGAAAAGACCACATGGTCCATTCAGTCCAATCCCCTGCTAGGTAGGAATAATTTTTTTTATTTAAGGGTTTTCCCCTCCCACATTTCTTGTATTATTCATTCATTTTCTGCCACAACTGTCTCCCTCCCCAAAATAAGTCAGCTC
The DNA here is from genome assembly GCF_037176765.1 of Anolis sagrei. Lineage (NCBI taxonomy): Eukaryota > Metazoa > Chordata > Lepidosauria > Squamata > Anolidae > Anolis > Anolis sagrei. The sequence goes on along the minus strand of NC_090024.1, from coordinate 58,024,055 downwards.
AAAGTCCCGACTAGATTGGTGAGCTTCTTAGCAAAAATATTATTACCAACTGATGAGTACACCCTATCACTTGCCAGAAGTCATGAAAATTGCAAACCATGGTTCAAGAACCCAAATAGTTCCCAGTGGCATGCCACTATTCTCTCCTTTCCTGGGCCATGCCCTTCAACTGAGAAGAGAGACAAAATGACAACCTGTGCATCAATGTCCTTCAGCTTCTTACCCAGAGCTTCATAATCCCTTGTTATATCCTGAAGGCTTTGCCTTGAGGAATCCTTGGTCCCCACATCTACCAAAAAGAAAATGGTTAATAGACAGCAGGCCTCTTGAGATATCCTGTGAGGCTCAGGAACCACTACTTCTGTTCACCTCTTCCACTACCACAGATCTCTTCTGGAGTTGGTAGGGGCCATTCCATATTCTACATCTTTCAAGGTCATCTTCATATTCTTTGACGACTGATACTGTTCCTGTTCCTGATCATCACTGATAAGGGAGACAGATTCAAATCAATTATGCTGCTCCAAATTTGCAGAATGATCTCTGGTCTTTTCCTTCAAACATCTCCTACTTTTGGAAAATGACCTCCTCCTCAGAGTTATCCCATCTGTTCCTTGTCCAGGGGCCTCATCAGACTTGAGCATTTTCCTACAAGCAGAATTCTGGGGCTTGTAGTTTAGGGCATCTCTGGATAAGTAGTTTAAAGGCCCCTTCCTAAACTACAAACTCCAGAATTCTGCAGGAGGCAGTCACAGCATTTAAAATGGATTGAAGTGGGAAAATGCTCAAGTCTGATCAGGCCCATGGATAGTCTGTTCCATTCTCTCCAATAAAACCTCATGCTCCTTAATATGCTGAAGAGCAGATACACAGATTTCAAGGTGTTGGACCTTCTCTTTCAACAAGGATACCAACATCCACTTGCTACAGATACCTTACAATAGCTGCTCTTCAGTATATCTACCCACATCCAATAACACAAATATACTACAGTTATTGCAGGTGACTACAACAGCTCCCACACTATCCCTATTCAGTAATCTTGGATAGACACTAAAACGGAATTCCAGGTTTCTCTCTCAAAATTTACCCACTAAATACCTCTGTTGATCTTGCCTGTTTGCTGAGCCCCAGAGATCAGGGTTGTAACTATATAATGAGATAGCGACTGCAGCTCCTCCCTCAACCAATATACAATTCACTTCCTCTCAACAGATGCCCCACTTTCCTGAGACAATGAAGTGAGGTAGAGGACCTGATCACTAGAATACTAATGAGCACACAAATGAGTCTCCATATCTTAAGTCAGGAGTCCTCAAACTTTTTAAACAGAGAGCCAAGTCACAATCCCTCAAACTGTTGGAGGGCCGGATTATAATTTGAAAAAAAAACCCCCAAAAAACAAAAACACGAATGAATTCCTATGCACACTGCACATATCTTATTTGTAGTGCAAAAAAACAAAAAAACAACCCACTTTAAAATAATACAATAATTAAAATGAAGAACAATTTTAACAAATATAAACTTATTAGTATTTCAATAGGAAGTGTGGACTTGCTTTTGGCTGATGAGATAGGATTGTTGTTGTGTGCTTTCCAGTAGTTTCAGACTTAGGTTGGCACTGAGTGAAGGCTGAGCAAATAACCTTGGAGGGCTGTATTCGGCCCCCTGGCTTTAGTTTGGGGACCCCTGTTTTAAGTGATGGTCCTGAGAATGGCACACATTTTAGCTGCTGTTTAGTCCATTGTGGAGTGGGATTCTTTCCTTCAGTTTCACATAGTGTTTCCAGCTCCTGTTGGAACTGAGTGGGCTATTAGGGTGGGGGAAGAGTGTCATTTACCTATTCATTCATATTAAACAATTTATTTAATGCATATTAGCTTTATTTCCCCAATCCTTACAACTTCTTTGAGGTAGCTGTTGGGAACAAAGTGATACATATAAACACTAAGGAATAAGTTGCCTCCTTCTAGTTTTGGACTTGTGTCTGAGTAGACTTGTGTATAGTGTGCCAGACAGCCTGGATTGAAGTAAGGCCACAGCTGCAACATTAGGGTAACAGCACTACAAAACCCCTCTTAGGGGACTCATGTAATAATGGAATATTTTTTATAATGATTGTAAGAGCATCACATGGTTAGTATTTGGATGGGAAGCCACCAATGAATACCATGTTCTATAGGCTATATTTCAGATGAAGGAACTGGCAAAACCATCTATGAATATTCCCTCAAGTAAACCCTATGAAATGCATGAGGTCACCATAAGTCCTTACAATATTCCAGTAAGGCAGGACCTGATGAAAATAGATTGGGATCTATTGATTAATTTCTATAATAATTGCAGGAAATTAGCAAGACTGTCCAATCTTAGCAATTTAAGACAGCAATGAAAAACGGCCTTTCCCTCCTAATTGAGTCATAGAATCATAGAATCAAAGAGTTGGAAGAGACCTCGTGGGCCATCCAGTCCAACCCCCTGCCAAGAAGCAGGACAATCACATTCAAAGCACCCCCAAAAGATGGCCATCTAGCCTCTGTTTAAAAGGCTCCATAGAAGGAACCTCCACAACACTTTGGGGTAGAGAGTTCCACTGCTGAACAGCTCTCAGTCAGAAAGATCTTCCTCGTGTTCAGGTGGAATCTCCTTTCTTGTAGTTTGAAGCCATTGTTCCACATCCTAGTATCCAGGGCAGCAGAAAACAAGTTTGCTCCCTCCTCCCTATGACTTCCTCTCACATATTTATACATGGCTATCTTGTCTCCTCTCAGTCTTCTCTTCTGCAGGCTAAACATGCCCAGCTCTTTAAGTCTGCGGCAATAAAGAAAAATTAGAAAAATCAAGACCAGGTGCTCAGACATGCTTAATTTTGCAATTCTATGCCCACCCTCAGTTGGTGGGCCTTGTAGTTTTCAAAAACAAAAATACAATTGGACTGTAAGCCTGCAGTCTTCAGGTAGCAGTTTATCTGAAATCTATAGCAAGGGTAAGAAACATATGGATAGTGGACAACATATATCTGTGGCAATACTGGCTAGTGGCCACCATGTGGCTTTCCTTACAGCTTTGGAGCCCACTCCACTCTTTCCAAACTGAAAAAGCAGTGCTGCTCTTATAAGCTGCCAGGAGCAACAATTCTGTTTTACAAGCCACAGCCCATATTGTTTTGCCTGAAAGCTCCCCCCTAAAGGGATTTTACAAAACAAGAAATGAACTTCTGGCTACCTTCCATTTTATTTGTTAGAAATGGAGCCAGTGGTTTTGCAGTTTCAAATATTTAAACTTTCCAAGCTTTGCTTTTAACACAATGCTTTATTACTGGTTATTATTTTCTTTTCATATGCTATTTAGATTTGTGCACATTCAGAAGGAGTGAGCCCATAAATTTCTTATTCAGACTACACTCTGCTGACCATACTGACTGAAGGATTCGAGGAGACATAGTGCAAAAATGAACCTTTCCAAGCTCTGGTTAGTAACGTGTGAACTGAATTAAGAAACGTATGCATTACTCAAGAGGAAGTCCCATCAACTTTAGTAGAAGTTACTACAAAGTAAGCCTGTACAACATTGCAGCTTCATATTTAACTGTTACTAAAAGCTACTCTTTTAAAGAATGGTGTAAACAAATGTTTGCTATTCGTTCATTTGAAAAACATATTTTACTCACATTAGGACATTTTCCTCTTCTTTTTAGCCCTGCTACAGTTCTGTTTGTTTTTTCCATTTTCAAAGTAAAAACACTCTAAAGAAGTCTAACTGCTGAGAAGGTAAAAGCCATTTTCCTCATTTTTTAATTTGCTCAAACAATCCAAGCATGCTTGGTACCCAGAGGGTATGCTCAAATAAACTTGTATGTGTCTGCCAGCTTTGTTGATTGAAACCAGAAGGCGAACATTTCTTAGAGAATGGTGATGTTAAACACACACACACCACCACCACCACCAAACTGTTCTCTTTCTTTTAGCAGAAAGGAAAAGCTAAAGCAGAAGTCAAACAAGCAGCCTTATACAAATGGAGCAGGTTTAAGAAGAGAATGTGGTTAGGTTTTTCAAATACAGCAGGACTTGTATTCATTAAGTTTGGCTCACTGTGTTGGACCACTTAGACAAAAGAGAAGCAGAGCCATGGAGAACTGGGAGATTCCTCCAACTTCTTTCCCCATTTTTTGTTTGGAGCAACAACCTCCACTGGAGCTCCTAATTCTAAAAGTGTATCCACACTCACACCAAAGTGTCTTAACTGATAAGTAAGGAGAAATCTCGGGTTGTTTTTTTTTTTTCATATCAGGAGTTACTTGAGAACTGCAAGTCACTTCTGGTTTGAGAGAATTGGCCATTTGCAAGGACATTGCCCAGAGGACGCCTGAATTTTTTTTGATGTTATATCATCCTTGTTGGAGGGTTCTTTCATGTACCCAACATGGGGAGCTGGAGCTGACAGAGGGAGCTCATCCATACTCTCTCTGGATTCAAACCTCCAACCTGTCAGTCTTCAGTCCTACTGGCACAAGGGTTTAAGCCATTGCGCCACTGGGGGCTTTGATTTAGGGGTAAAACCACACTACATATAATAGTGGTTTGATACTACTTTAAGTGTGTGACTCCTTGGATTTGGTGTCGGGGAACACATATATCTTATGAACTGCAATATTATGTACAATTCCTGAAAGAGAATCCTAAGTATCTCATGAAAATAGAAATCCCGGGATTCTGTACAATGAAGCACTGGAAGTTAAAATGGGATCAAAGAACAACAACTGTAGTGTGGATATAAACTGCATCTACACTGTGGAATTAATGCAGTTCAACACTGGCTAATGCTATGGAATCATAGGAGATGCTTTTTGAGATGCATCAAAACTCTTTGACAGAAAGCTGAAGGCTTTATAAATTACAGCTCCACTCTCACGATTCCACAGCATTGACCCATGGTAGCCAAAGTGGTGTCAAACTGTACTAATTCTACAGTGTAGATGCATCAGCACCCTAGATTTTTTAGTGACTCAAAAACATAAAAGCTCATACACACCCATTCACCTCAAAGGGTTACACCCCTTGATTTGAATGGAATTCTCCAGCATCCTCTTAACTGCAAAGAAGTGTTGGATTTGATGCTGCCTTACTTACGCACACACTCCGAAAACTTTATTGTCGAAGGCTTTCATGGCCGGAATCATTGGGTTGTTGTAGGTTTTTTGGACTGTATGACCATGTTCTAGAAGCATTATCTCCTGATGCTTTGCTTGCATCTATGACAGGAATCCTCAGAGGTTGTGAGGTCCATTGGAAACCTCACAACCTATGAGGATGCCTGCCATAGATGGAGGTAAAATGTCAGGAGAGAATGCTTCTAGAACATGGCCATACAGCCCGAAAAACCTACAACAATCCACTCCGAAAACTGCATCTCCATTTTGTAAAATTCCTCATACTCTTATGTTTCAGACCCACCATTTGGGGGACAAATGGTATGTTTTTTCAGTACAGAGGTTCACTCACATATTGATATGTAGTGGTAAATTTCTAGGATGCTGGGGATTCAAGCTTTCTGGAAAATCTGTCCTACCCTTCAATACAGAATTGAGAATCCCTTATCCAAAATGCTTGGGACCAGAAGTGTTTTGGATTCTGTGCTTTGGAATACCCATATTTGCATATAATTACATAATTATATGATGGGACCCAAGTCTAAACATGAAATTCATGGATGTTTTATATACACCATATACACGTGCCCTGAAGGTAATTTTCTACCCAGTAGTTTTTACTGATTTTGTGCATGAAAAGAAGTTTGTGTACACCGAACCACCAGAAAGCAAAGATATCACCATCTCAGCCATGTGGACTATTCTGGAGTATTTCAGATATCTAGATAAGGGATGCTCAGGTTGTACCACTATTTTAGGGACAACCAGCAGTGCTTAGTCAACACCTAATCTCAATTTAATGCACATGAAGTTATTCCTGTGTCGCCCTCTTAAAATTCCTTAGTGCCCTTCCACACAACCCTGTATATCAAGACAGAAAATCCCACAATATCTGCTTTGAAATGGACTATATGGCAGCGTGGACTCAGATATTGTGGTATTTTCTGCCTTGATATTATGAGATATAGGACTGTGTGGAAAGATTCTTTAGCTTTAGTTCCCAGCATTCCCTTTGAAGGCCTGCAAGTCTCTCTGAGGTCCCTTCCACACAGCTGAATACAACCCCACATTTTCTGCTATGAACAGTATATATGGAAGTGTGGACTCAAATAACTCAGTTGAAAGCATATATTGGGACCTTCCACACAGCCCTATATCCCAGAACATCAAGGCAGATATTCCCACAAATTCTGCATGAAAATCCACACTCGGATATTGTAGGATTTTCTGCATTGATATTCTGGAATATAGGGCTGTGTGGAAGGGTCTTGAGACTACTTTACAAGTTAATCTCATGTATAAGTCAAGGGAAAGTTTTGGGGTAAAAATTATGGATTTTGATATGACCCGTGGATAAGTAGAGGGTCATTCTGTGCAGAGAGTAAAGCATCAATGCTGCACCACATGGAGCCAGCCACCCTGGAAATCACTATTTTCAATATATGTCAGAATTAATGCCAAGGAAGATAGAATTGAGGTGGTCTGCACCTCTTGCAGGTTCTCCTGGAACAGACTAAAGGTCTCAGAATCTGATCCCAGGTTTTCTGCTTTAAATTGGATTATATGAGTCCACACTGCCAGATAATCTGGGTTAAACATGAAACCTGGGATCAGATCCTGGGATAAAGGGTCTGTCTGGGTCCCCTTTGACACAGCTGAATAAAATCCCACATTATCTGCTTTGATCTGGAATATATGGCAGTATGGACTCTAATAAATCAGTTCAAAGCAAATATTGTGGGCTTGAGGCTGTTAGGAATGGTGGGAGTTGGAGTCCAAAACGCCTAGAGGGCCAAAGTTTGCTCATGCTCTAGATGCCAGAGTGCAAGCGATGCCTGATGAACCTTTGAAGACGAACGACACTAACAAAAGTCCATAAAATCATTGGCCACGGTCTCCACTCGGCGCGACCCCGGGGGACGTGGCAGGACCTGGCCAGCAGAGGGCGTCCGCGAGTGGCGCGCTGGAGGCAGAAGGAACCAACGGCGAGGGAAGGAGAAAAGGAAAGAGGGAAGCCCTCCCTTCCCTCCAAAAACAAAAAGGCCCAATCCTGCTTTGGAGGGCAGCGGGCGCCTGCTATTTGTGTCTCAAGTACCTGAACCAGAGAATGGGTTCAACCGGAGGGGCGGGGCTGGGCTAGAGACCCCTTGGCTTGTGCATGGTGTCCTGCCCCCCCCCCCCAGTACCTGAACCAGAGAAAAGGCTCAACCTGAGGGGAGGGATGAAGGAGGGGGCGGGGCTAGAGGGCCCCGTACCTGAACCAGAGAAAGGGCTCAACCTGAGGGGAGGAATGAAGAAAGAGGGGGGGGGGGAGGAGGAGGCGGGGCTAGTGGGCCACGCGGGCCCGCCCCCTTGGCTCGTGCACGGGCTCCCCGCGCGCGCCCCCGCCTGCTCGCCCAGTGGCCTTGAAGGTGCCTCTCTCTCTCCCTCTCTCCCTCTCGCGACAGGGAGCGCCAGCAAAGCCCTGAGGCGCGAAGAGCGGCGCGCGCACTGACAACACGAGCGCGCGCTTGCTTTCTCCCACATCATGGCGCCAGCTGGGGCATTTGGAGGGAGAGAATCGGGGGGGGGGGGGATGGGGGGGGAGACGCTATTAAACAATACTCGACATTAAAAGGAAAGGCGAAAGACCTCCAAAGGCGAACGGAGAAGCTCATGGCGGCGCAATGGGGGGGAGGGATTGACGAAGGGGCGGCGAAAAGGGCTGGAATGGAGGGCAAGGGAAGGGAAAGGAAGGCGTTGGGGTCCCAAGGCAGCCCTCCTTGGCCCTTCCCCTCGCCCCCGATGCCTTGAATGTGCCAAGGCCAGCCTGCTTCCCTTCCCTTCCGTGCCAGGAGTGCGCTCCGCTCGGCTCCCCCATGCCTTGCCTTGGCACATGCGTGAAAGCGCCTTGCCATCCCCTTCTTGGCAAAGAATAACAAACCCCCGTCAGATCTTACCTGAAACATTGCCGCCGCCAAAGTCTCCCTCGCTGTGTTCCTCTCTGCGTGGGGGTCTATGCCTCTTTTTTCCCCCCCCTCTCCCTCCCTCTTTCCCTTTCCCCCTTCTTCCTCCTCCAAGTCCTTTCCTCTCTCTTTTCCTCCCTTTTTTGCCTCCCCACTTTCCCCTCTTCTTCTCTCCCAGCAGCGATCTGCTCTCCTCGCTACACCAGAGAGAAATGCAATCGCTTGGCGAAGGTAGACAGAACAAAATACAGCGAAGAGTTGCTCCAGGGGCTTTGAAACCCCTCAAGGCAAGGATCAGGATACAATTAGCTCATGTCTCCAGCCCTCCCGCCTGAATCCATCTCCCAAATCAAAAAAAGTGAAATTAAATTAACGGATCGCAAGGCGGGCACACCATTGATCTTGCTTATAGACTATATATATAGAAATATATATTTATATTCTCCAATATTTTTTTGGTGGAAAACACAGTCTCCTTCCAAGCCTTCCAACTTGCTTTGGAGTCTCCTCTTGCACAGAAAAGCTGATTTTAATCGTTGTGATTAGTTTTGATGTAACGTTTCCTCAGGCGATTTCTGCAAATGGATGGCGTGTTTCTTTGCCAGAAGAGGGAAAAGCAGCAGATGATGATAATTATAAGGATTGTTGGTTGTTTCCTTTCCTCTTTTTTTTTTGAATGTTGGGAGGGGAAAATGGCATTTAGATCCGTCTCCCCGCTTTTCCCCGACTTGACCTGACGCTGTCATTGTGCATGAGGTCGCCCAACTTGTTGATTAGGATGCCCTCCTGGTTGCAGGAGGAGGAGAGGAGACGTGATAATTTGGCAAGGGAGCATACACACTCCCCCCCCCCCCCCAGCCCACGGTTCCTTTGGCTATATAACTTCCCCAGTGACGTGTATAAAAATAAGCACATGGAGCCTGCTTTGCCCCAATCAAGCCTGAATCAGTGCCTCGGGGTGAGGCACAAACTCATTTCAAATGTTCAACCATGCAGAATTGGGGAAAGAAAGGGGGAAAAAAAGAGAAAGATTGAAGGAGTTCCACTGCATTTTTCTTTGAAAATAGCAAAAAAAATAATATATTAAAAACCTTTGCAAACCTATCCAGGAATTCACCGTGAAGGGTCACGTGCCTTGATCCATTTCTCCCAATTATTTAATTAAAGGGAAAGAAACCTCCTCCCTGTGCATCAAATCTACTTACTACTCCATCACATTAGAGAATGAATCCACTTTTAATCCGGTTTCTGCCTCCTGCAGAATTCTGGGATTTGTAGTTTAGTGAGGCTGTTATAGGCTCTTCCCTGTAGTTTAATTAGATAATTGGGAGAAATGGATCAAGGCATGTGACCCTTCACGGTGAATTCCTGGGTAGGTTTTTTTTGTCCTGTCAGGAGCAACTTGAGAAACTGCAAGTTGCTTGTGGTATGAGAGAATTGGCTTTCTGCAAGGACGTTAACCAGGGGATGCCCAGATGTTTTACCATCCTTGTGAGAGGCTTTTCTCATGTTCCCACATGAGGAGCTGAAGCTGATAGAGGGAGTTCATCAGCGCTCTCCCGGATTCGAACCTGCAACATGTTGGTCTTCAGTCCTGCCAGCACAGGGATTTAACCCACTGCGCCACCGGAGGCGCATCCATCCCTGAAGAGTGCAGACAAAATTCAAAAAGACCTATTTCTTTCAAAGGTCTGCCCTAGAGGTATTTTTTGACCTGGGAGGCTTACATCACTTTCTAGGCCAGTGTTTCTCAACCCTTCTAATGCCACGATCCCTTAATACAGTTCCTCATGATAGAACACTGAAGACAAAGGACAAGCATGAAATACAAGGTTTGGAACTAGTAGTTGTTCCTTACTGGTGAGTTAGGAGTCCCCGGTGGCGCAGTGGGTTAAACTCCTGTGCCGGCAGGACTGAAGACCGACAGGTCAGAGGTTCGAATCCAGGGAGAGGCGGATGAGCTCCCTCTATCAGCTCCAGCTCTTCATGTGGGGACATGAGAGAAGCCTCCCACAAGGATGATAAAAACATCAAATCATCCAGGCGTCCCCTGGGCAACACCAGAAGCCACTTGTTCCTGACACGACGAAAAAAGACAAAAAAAAAAAAAACCTGGTGATTTTGTATGACTGTTGCTTAATTACTGCTACTGCTTATTTTGGTAAGAATTCAACAGCCAAACCTCCACATTTGCTGGGATTATGGGCACAGACCCCACCTGAAAGAAAAACGTATGAATAAAGAATTTGTATTTTTAGCTGAGAGCACACCTCTCTGAGAATTTCTATGTCTTCCAGCACACCTCTGTGGTCAGTGTCTAGCCATATCATTATATTGGAAGACCTAGAGATTTCCAGAGAAATTCTCAACCTTTCTGATGCCGTGACCTCTAAATACAGTTTCTCATGTTGCGGTGACTCCCAACCATAAAATTATTTTTGTTGCTACTTCTTAACTGTCATTTTGCTACTGTTACAAATCATCATGTAGATATCTGATATGCAGGATGTAGTTTCATTCACTGGATCAAATTTGGCACAAATACCCAATATGCCCAAATTTGAATACTGGTGGGGTTGGGGGAGGGGACTGATTTTTTCATTTGGGAGTTGTAGTTGCTGGGATTTATAGCTAACCTACAATCAAAGGGCATTCTGAACTCCACCGATGATGGAATTGAACCAAATTTGGCACACAGAACTCCCATGACCAACAGAAAATACTGGAAGGGTTTGGTGGGCATTGACTTGAGTTTTGGAGTTGTAGTTCACCTACATCTAGAGAACACTGTGGACTCAAACAATGATGGATCTGTATCAAACTTGGCATGAATACTTAATATGCCCAAATGTGAACACTGGCTGTGTTTGGGGGGAAAAAGACACATTGACATTTTGGAGTTGCAGTTGCTGAAATGTATGGTTCACCTACAATCAAAGAGCATTTTGAACCCCACCAACAATAAAGTTGGGTCAACCTTCTCACATAGAACCCCCATGACCAACAGAAAATATTGTGTTTTCTGATGGTCTTTGACCCCTGGGAGGTCTGACACCCCTCATGACCTCCCAGGGGTCCTGACCCCCAGGTTGAGGAATGCTGAATTAAAGGAAGAGGAACCTTCTCCCTGTGCATCAGATCTACCAAGTCCCAGTATTTGGAATTTTTCTGTCCCCAAAGAAGAGTGCATACAAAATTCAAAAATACTTCTATTTATTTCAATAGGTCTGCTCTGGGAGTATGTTTTGTCCTGGGAGGCTTACATCACTCTCTAGGCGAAAGTAATGTAATGGCATCAAAGTCCAACTGATTTTTTATTTAAAAAATAGATGGCTTTGTTCAAATCTGTACAACATTAACAACATTCACATCTGGAAGAAAGTATAGCTTTTGTGCTGCTTTAGACATTACAGGGAAGATGGGTTCTGCATATGGTATCCCTTATCTGAAATGCTTGGAACCAGAAGTGCTTTGGTTTTTGGTTTCTCTCCTGACCTTTTTTTTAAAAAAAATATTTGCCTATTTTGGAGATGGGAATCAAGCCTAAAAACACACCTCATTTGTGTTTTATATATACTTTATACTAGGCATGGGCAAACTTCAGCCCTCCAAGTGTTTTGGACTTCAACTCCCACAATTCCTAACAGCCTCAGGCCCCTTCCTTTCCCCCCTTTAAGTGGCTGAGGAGGAAAAGGAAAAGGCTGCTAGGAATTGTGGGAGTTGAAATCCAAAACACCTGGAGGACCGAATTTGACCATGCCTGCTTTATACACATAGCCTGAAGTAAATTCTTATAAAAATATTTTAATCTCTCTGCATGAAACAATGTGTGTGCACACTGAACCATCAGAAAAGATGTCACTGTGTTGTCAAAGGCTCTCATGGTTGCAATCACTGGATTGTTGTGAGTTTTCTGAGCTGTATGGACATGTTCCAGAAGCATTGTGCCCTGACATTTTGCCCGCCAAGAAAATGAAGGAAAACTGCAATGTCTAGATGTCTTAGTAATCCACAAACCCAATCAACAATTGGGCCACAAAGTATACAGAAAACCTACACACACTGATGGGTGATGGTTGGAGTTTTTGTGTAGGCATCTATCAGTGTGTGCTGGTTTTCTGTATACTGTGTGGCCCAATTGTTGATTGGGTTTGCGGATGACTAGGACATCTAGAAAAGGCAGTTTTTCTTCATTTTCTTTTCCCATGGTGAATTGGATGTTTGGGTGGATGCTGTTGAGGTCATCCAGGAACTTGTTTAGTTCTTCTTCTCCATAACTCCAAATGGTGAAGGTGTCATTTACATATGTGAACTGAACTGCCTAAACTGGGGTCTGCAGGCCAATGGATACTCCACCACAGACACCAGAAGAGCTGCAAGACCAAAAACAAGCCACATGTGTAAAGACAAAGATCCACCCAGAGAAAAAGTGTTCTTACCATACATGAAGGGAACCACTGACTGCATAGGGAAGCTTTGGAAGAAACACAACCTACAAACTATCTACAGACCCACTAAGAAAATCCAACAAATGCAATGTTCAGCAAAGGACAAGAGGGATCCTCTCACCTCTGCAGAAGTCTACCATATACTATGCCGCTGTGGACAAGTCTACATAGCGCCCAAACACAAACCAAGGAACATGAAAGGTACTGCAGACTGATTCAGCCAGAGAAGTCAGTATAGCAGAGCACCTGATGAACCAACGTGGTCACAACATATCATCTGAGAACACAAAAAAGCTGGACCACTGCAACAACCACCATGTCAGACTACACAAAGAAGCCATTGAAATTGACAAGCATGTGGACAATTTCAACAGAAAGGAGGAAACCATGAAAATGAAGAAAAAAATCTGGCTATCAGTATTAAAAAAAAGTCTAAAATCAGGACAGTAAATAAAGAACAACACTCAAAAATAGAGGAATTCCAGACAAGAAACAATTAGGGCCAGGTAACATCTCCCAACAAATGATTCCCACAGGCAAGAAGCAGTGAGGCTTTGAAGCTGCAAGGCCATTCAATGCTAATCAAGGCCAATTGCAACATTCACATTGCCTCCAACAGACAAGAGTTCTTTCTCCCATCCTGGACATCCCACAGATATATAAACCTTACTTGCCTAGTTTCAAACAGACCTCACAGCTTCTTGGGATGCCTGCCATAGATGTGGATGAAACGTCAGGAGAGAATACTTCTGGAACATGGCTATGCAGTCTGGAAAGCTCACAACAATCCAATGATGTCACTATCTTAGCCATGACTTCGGAGTATTTTCAATGTTGACATTCCAGATAATCACTGGATAGTGTGAGTGTGACACCATAGGAATGTGGGCAGGGTGATGTCATGGCAAGGCTTCACAGGTTTAGCTTCCCTTATATAAATGATAGAAGTTAGTATTACACGTTGATATTAAGTTATTGCCATTTCCCCCCCCCCCCCAAAAGTGCAGTGGATAGTACCAACACCAACTCTGACATCAATAGTGAAGTGTTGAATCCACTTTGGGTTTTGTCAATACTTCGTAGGTGCTGAACTCTATCTTCCCAAACTGCACTGATGACATGGGAACGAATACCTACCACTGGTGGTGTGATACTTAATCATAAATCACTTCCCAATAATCTCTTCAATAAACTTTTTGCACAAGACCAAGAATAAAGTATGATAATTTGATTGATAAGAAGAATAGAGGGGGTCTGGGCCTCCCAGATTTTAAAGCATACCATGACGCATGTGCGTTGATATGGATAAAGGATTGGATATTGTTGAACAAAGAAGACTTCTTAAATATAGAAGGAAATGACTTAAGAGTAGGATGGCATGCTTATTTATGGTATGAAAGGGAAAAGAAAGAAAAGAGTTTTGGTAACCACTTTGTGAGAGCATCCCTATTAAGAGTATGGCAAAAATATAAAAGACATCTTTATTCTAAAACACCTTTATGGGTCTCTCCTATGGAGGCAAATCAGCGAATACTTTTAGGATGGAGAAAATGGCCAACCTACAAAGATTTGTTAAATAAAGATACAAACAATGTTAAGACTTATGAGGAATTAAAACAAAAATTTTCTAATATTACTTGGTTACATTATATGCAAATTAAAGAATATTACAATCAAGATAAAAAATTGGCTTCTCTTGGGAGGAAACAGCATGGGATAAAATTTTAAAATTAGAAAAGAAAGTGATATCGAATATTTATAACATATTACTTACCTGGCTGACTGAAAAAGAACAGGTTAAAAACTGTATGATAAAGTGGGCTCAAAATTTAAGAAGACCAATTCAAATGAGGGAGTGGGAACAGATGTGGAACAAAAAATTAAAATATACATACGCAATGGATTTAAAAGAAAATTGGATAAAAATGTTCCACAGATGGTACATCACACCGAAACAATTGGCTAAAATGTATAAAACAGTTTCTGATAAGTGTTGGAAATGCCTGGAACAGGTTGGCTCCTTCTACCATATGTGGTGGACTTGCAAAGAAGCAGTAAAGTTTTGGAGGGTAATTCATGAAGAGACACAAAAGATTTTAAAAAGAACATTTATAAGAAAACCGGAGTATTATTTGTTAGGTTTTACAGATTTAGATCTACAACTGACGGAACAAGAGGATAAACTTTTTACATATATTACGACTGCCGCTAGAATTGTTTTTGCTAGAGAAAGGAAGAAAGACTCAGTACCACCCATACAGGAATGGGTGGAAAAAATCAGAGAAATAAAGGACATGGATGAATTGACTTTTTTGTTGAAGAAAAATACAGGTATGATACTAAGAAGAACGAATTGGGATAATCTCCATGAATATCTGGACAATTTGGGAAAATAAGAAACAAGAGAGACAATCTCTTTTTGAACTTATTTTATATTTTTGAATAATAAGATATGATCCAAGAAGATGGAATGGAAGTCAGTTTTTTTTCTTTTTTTGTGTGTGTTTTTGTGTATTTTTGTAGATTTTTTTTTATTTTTTTCCCTTTTTTATTTTTTATTTTTTTAGGGGTTGTTTGGGATTTTAGTATACTTTTTTTGTTTCTTCTTTTTTCTCCTTTTTTCCCTTTATTTCCTCACTTTCCTATACTTTATTGTTCTCACTCTTTCATTGTAATCTATATAAAAATTAATAAAATTCTAATAAAAATAAACTTTTTGCACAAAGCTCTCTTTCTTGTAAACAATTAGATTTCAAAGCCATACATGATCACTAAAGAGTCCCAATAGCAGCATAGAGGGAATCTAATCCCATCCTGAAGTATCATTGAAATTTGAGGGAGTTCAGTTGTAATCAAATGTACCTGGAAGCTTTAAAACACAAGAACATACATTTTAGGCTGGATTGAAAGAAGGTGCCTCAGAGTGCTTTCCCAAAAGTGAAAAACAAGTGAAGGGAAGTAGGAGGAATCTTGACAGTTCCTGTATCAAAAATATATAAGCAAATAAAAAATGACTAATGCGATGTCTTCAAGGTACAATTCACTAAGTTAGTGAATTTTTCATAAGGAAAAATCTAACAAAAAGAATCAGACTTTCCCCCCTTATATGTCATTCATTGCATATTTGAACATATGCATTTACAGTGGAAAATGTATTCAAAATTGTTTGCTTAAATATATTGCACCAAAAGAGACATTTGGTAAAGGTGCCAAAAATACTATCTTTGTTCTCAGAGGAATGAAATAACCTAAGTCAGTGTCCAAATAAATAGACTGCTGGAAGGAACAGAAAGGCCATGAAAAGATTTTCCGAATGAGCAACATGTATCCCATGGTATGTTCTTGGACTATAGCTTTCACCTTGCCTCACCACTGGATAGGCCACATATAACTGGTTGGAGTTGCAGTTCAACTAGAAGTTTGCATACTTCTGGTTTATCTAGTACAGCAGCCTTCTATCCACAATAGCTAAAATATCTCCAGTATGTATTTCCTTCTGAGTCCCCAAATGTTTCCAAATTTCTGTTGTTATTGTGTGATTTCAAGTCATTGTGTGCCTTTTCTACAGCAAGTAAGAGTCATAATGGGCAACAAGCAACATGTATCCCATGGTATGTTCTTGGACTATAGCTTTCACCTTGCCTCACCACTGGATAGGCCACATATAACTGGTTGGAGTTGCAGTTCAACTAGAAGTTTGCACACTTCTGGTTTATCTAGTACAGCAGCCTTCTATCCACAATAGCTAAAATATCTCCAATATGTATTTCCTTCTGAGTCCACAAATGTTTCCAAATTTCTGTTGTTATTGTGTGATTTCAACAGCAAGTAAGAGTCATAATGGGCAACAAGCAAAGCAAAGAGGCAATGGGAGGTTGTTGCAGAGCAAATAATTCCAGACGAACGAAGAAAGCAGACCAAGCTATTGTTTCCCTGTTAAAAAAGAAGACAGGATATAAAAGAAAACAAATAAAGGTGCTCTCCCCCTTAGAGTTGATGACAAATGTCTTCCTGATCTTGAATGAGGGATTCAAAAGAAATGTCAACAAAACTCTTTAGTCAAAGTCTTATCAAGGGAAAGTGTGTTGGAGGGCAACGTCATGCCACCTAACATGCTCGCTGTCACAATCCCAGCATGATTATTGCAGTATTTTATCAGACTAGTATGTGTGAGTGGAAGGGGAAGTTGCCCATAGTTCTTAACAACGGTCAACACTGGTAATCTGTTATTTGATGCTATCTTCATTTCTGTATCCTTTTCACCAAATTTGCACCAGTGATTTTGCAAGTTCTCATACTGCCTAGTACTCAGTGTGCATTGCTGTGAAACACTTTGAAAGGTTTCCCGCTGTGCTGACAAAGGTTTTGATTGGGTTGTTGTAGGTTTTTTCAGGTTATATGGCCATGTTCTAGAGGCATTCTCTCCTGATGTTTCACCTGCATCTATGGCAAGCATGCTCAGAGGTAGTGAGGTCTGTTGGAACTAGGAAAATGGGTTTATATATCTGTGGAATGACCAGGGTGGGACAAAGAACCCTTGTCCGCTGGATCTAGGTGTGAATGTTTCAACTGACCACCTTGATTAGCATTTGACAGCCTGGCAGCTTTTTGGTGTGGCTTGTTAGTCCCTGGGGTAATATTTTGTTGAGAGGTGATTAGCTGTCCTTGATTGTTTCCTCTCTGTTGTTTTGCTGTTGTAATTTTAGAGTTTTTTTAATACCAGTAGCCAGATTTTGTTCATTTTCATGGTTTCCTCCTTTCTGTTGAAATTGTCCACATGCTTATGGATTTCAATGGTTTCTCTGTGTAGTCTGACATGGTGGTTGTTAGAGTGCTCCAGCATTTCTGTGTTCTCAAATAATATGCTGTGTCCAGGTTGGTTCATCAGGTGCTCTGCTATGGCTGACTTCTCTGGTTGAAGTAGTCTGCAGTGCCTTTCATATTCCTTGATTTGTGTTTGGGCAATGCTGCATTTGGTGGTCCCTATGTAGACTTGTCCACACTTACATGGTATACGGTAGACTCCTGCAGAAGTAAGAGGAACCTTCTTGTCCTTTGTTTTGATTATCTGAGCTTTGAAAATGTTCGTATTTCTAGCTTGGATATTAAAGACACACTTCTTGCCTTCCTATTTGTTGAAGAAAAAATGCTGATGTTTCTGTCAAAATTTAGTTCCTCAATCTTACTATTCCTTCCATGCATACATAAGATTTTCAGTTGATTTGTTGTTACATTTATATATGTATAACACTATTAACCTGCATGTGAGGCCCGCTTGTCCAGCCATCTCCAGTTGGGTAACCTCTAGAATGGATTACAGTTCCCATAACTGGCTATCAGATGTTGGGCATGGTCATTCTTTTCCAGAAGGCAGCAGTTTGAGAAGGTTGAATTCTGCTGAGATACAGAGACTTGTAGCATGTGAGTTGGAAGTGACATCTTACAATGTTAACTACCATAACCTGCTACCCTGGGAATTACTCAGATGCAAGGTGGCAGGTGGGTAAAGAGGTCCAGCATGTGACTTCTGTCTAGTGATCTATGGCAGCAGCTTTACCATGGGGATAACTTTTCTCTTTCTAGGCTCAGAGTTAAGAAACTTTATTTTTTTGAACTAGAATCCTTCAGCCAGCATGACCACTGGCTAGGGATATGCCTTAGTTTTCTGTGTATTTACTCTTCTGAAAATAGTTAGAATGGCTGCAGTAACACTTGAGTAGGGAAAAATGGTTACTGATGCCAATGAAGATGAATATTTAAGACCAGCTTTTTTTGCAAATGCTATTCCAATTGTTGCAGAATTAATTTTGTTTCCAAATGGTAACTTCATACCCCAGTGCTTTTACTTTTTAACTTTTCAAAGTTGTAATCAGAGACACTTTGCATATGGGGTGAATTATGGAAAACTGCATTCCATTCAGTATTATTTTGCATTACTGTAGAGGGAGAGGTAGCCCAGAATTTTTACATAAATCTGGATCTTGTTTCTGAATGATCAATATTTGATGGAAAGTGACTAGCTACTTTAATGAGCTCAAACAGAGTGCGGTATTTGTATTTCAAACTTTTGATTCATGCTTCATCTGTTTTTAATTATCTTATAAAAATCAAGATACCCCCTCCTCAATATTATTTTCAATGTTAACTATTAAAAAAAACTTTAGAAGAGAAGATCTTGTAAAGCACGCTAATCTAAAGAGTCCACTAATTAAAATATATTAATTTTGATTTAACTGTGGGGAGGTCTGAAGACAAGTGGTCCTTCCACAAGGACAGGAGATCAAGTCTATCAGTGCTAATCTCCCCAGCAGTTGCTTTGGCATTGAGGAACTAAATTTTGTCTTAGCCTCCAAAGCCACACATGCTGCTCTTTTAGAAGATGATATTTGGATGTAGCTTTTCAAGATAATAAAACTTTTCTTGGGCATTTTTACTAAGAACCAATGGATAAACTACTTTAGCTGACTGACCTTGATCCACTGCAATGAGGACACTCTGTTTTCTTCCATTCATCTGAAGTATGGTGACTGGTGATTTCCATAGCCATAAGACAGTGAATCAATTTCTGCAGATCTTGGCACATACTTTAAAAGGACTATATCAGACATGGGCAAACTTCGACCCTCCAGGTGTTTTGGACCTCAACTACCACGATTTCTACACCCGGAGGGCCGAAGTTTGCCCATGCCTGGGTTATATCTAAACAGTTTGTTTCTGCAAAATAGGTTCAGCACCTTGGACAGATCCATTAAAGTTTTGTCTAAAATCCAGAGTAGATTCACCACCACAGTGGCAGGGCCTCCGAGAGACATTTTCCACAATTGAACAAGCTCACTTTCAAGTCCAGAGCAGGGGAGGTCCTCTCAAAACTACTAATTTAAGATTTCAGTGATTGAGGGTGGTGGTGGTGGTGGGGGGGGGGGGTGGCTTCCTGGTCACAATATCAATGTGAACTATGACCAACAATCACAATTTTCAGGGTGAAATAATTTGCTAGTGTCATAGGAAAAATAGAGGTCCGAGTAAAAAGTGAAGAAAATATCTGAACAGCTGGATGTTTTCTAACCTTCATAAAATAATGCAATGGAAGGGGCTATGAAGGCATGGGACTCTCCAGAGCTGTTGGAGCACCAGACTGATGTATTAGTTGAATCTGTCTTATAGGTCATGGCAACCAGCTGCAGTTGAATCCTAGTTTGGTGGGTACATGAATTTTACCTCCCCACCCCATCCTGATCTATATACACACATGCAATTTGTATTGCCTCCCTCTCCCAACATGGCCGATTTATTTCAATGGGGTATTCAGTCTATCTTGCCTTCAGGCCTAGATCATTCAATTGGTGGAATGTATTGTTTATTGCTTTCTACTTCACATCTAAGGTCAAGCTTAGTCTTATATCTTCTCAGAATCTAACAAGTTAGAACTAATATTTCCTTGCAATTATAGATGATCTCTGCTGTGAGAGATGGATGCAGACATTGTATAAAGAATCATAATATTTCTATAGGTTCGCTCCGTCTTTCAATGTTCCTTTTATTTAACTTATATGCAGTTTTTAAATATCTGAGGTAAGTTTAAGTCAACAGGTCAGAAGGCTCTCTTTCCTGTCCTTATGAGTCTCAATGAACCTCTCCCCAAAAGTCTTATCCAGACCAGCTTAAAATCTGGCTAGGGGGTACAATTATATAGACATGTTGCCAAACAGCAATTTTTTCAATCTGGTCTTTATTGAAAGCCCAACTTTCCAATTCTACATAAGTTTAAGTTTAGTGTTTCTCAAGTTTAGTTCAAAGGCTTGTACATAGTTTGGATTTATGTGACAGATGGTTCTAATTAGAGGATGCAATCAGGGTCAGTCTCTTTGCTAAGTTGGCACCACAGACAACATAAATTTTGCTGCTTAGCCCTTCCAGAAAAGTGCAGTGATTCAATGACTTCTTTTTCTGGTGGCAACCCCAAACACTTAGCATCCTCAATTAACAAATTACGTATCTCAAATAACCACTAAAAGAATTTTTTTCTTGTTTTAAACAGCAAGGGTAAATAAAATAGAGATAAAAGGAAGCTCTGGTGTGAAGCTTAGAGATATTTAATGAAGAGAAGAGTCCTAGGAGGGGGCCTAATTGCTGGGATCTTCTATAGCATATTCCAAGCTCCAAATCTGGCTCCAGAGATGGTGGATGTGATGGGGTTGGTCAAGAAATTATGAGACCTTGAAGATTCACAGTGTGAAATAATTGAAGAATGTGGATAAGTAAGGTTTCAGCACAACAGCTCCTAGAGTCAGCAACCATTCTGATTGAGGTGTTCTGGGAGCTAAAGAATAAAAACATAACTTTTCCAGGCTCTTGGTAACTGCCCCTTTCCATTGCTTGGTTCTGTTTACTGTGAACTAATAAGGAGTGTGCATCAAGTATATATTTCATTAGTGATCCTCCCTATTTCAGATTATCATGCATTAAAAGAAACTATATTCCATCTGAGGGCAGTTCTATTTGTAGTACAATCTGTCTTGTTTGCAGTTCATCTGGTATAGAACCACTTAGCTTTGCTGTGCTGTCCTATTGCCTGAACCAGAACTGTTCATGAGATACCCAATAATGCAACAGAGATCCCTTCAGGGCACAATATAAATTTATGTAAGTGTATCTCTTTGTACATCCTTTGGGTGTTAGAATCTCTCAGCTTAGCTAACCATAAAAACGACTGCCATATAATACTGACATAGGTGCAGAATAATAATAATAATAAAGATTTTCTCCCTCTTTTTTTAAAACCCTACCTCAAAAAAGCATTATCTTAATTATATATCTGTATCTATATAGGAATATTACTGTCAATCTTTTTAAACACAGCAGTAAAAAGGACGGAAGGTTTAGATTGTATTTTTCAGACAACATAAGGCTTCAGAACAATTAACGGCAAATGCACCAATCAGGCATATGAATCTCAATAAAGAACATTCTGTTGCAACCGAGGCAGCGGTTCAGCAGAATAAAGGAAAGAAAAACAAATAAATAGAGCCAGGCAGCTCAAGTTCAACATATACAGAAAAAAGCTTGGCTTTTGAACTATGCGAAATGCAAGATTATGTGAATCTGACTGGTCTTTTTGTGAACAAAGCAAGAGAGATAGACTTGATACTGAATCAAGATAAAAACAAGTATGAAAAATATGATAATAGAGAATGTCTTTGGTATGGAAAAAGAAAGACATTGTTGACTCAGAATGATAACAAATGACCTCATCCCAAATGCTACCAATTTCAGCTGTGCACGTCAGAAGACATGGGAACCTATTGCCTCTCTCCTCGCATAACCCAGCTTATCCAAGTCGACCACTCGGCTTCTCTGTGTTATTCCTGGAGGCCTCCTGTGTTGCCGCAGTGGTGGCATGCTGCACTTTGCCTTCCCTTTAAGCATGGAAGTACCTGTGTGTTGTGTAATGGGGGCTAACGTGCTCCATGCTTAAAGGGAAAGTGAAGAGCATGTCACTGATTTTACTCCCATCTGATGAGGTCTAAAATATTTATTTATTTATTTATTTACAGTTCTTATATTCCGCCCTTCTCACCCCGCAGGGGACTCAGGGCGGATTACAGTCAACACATATATGGCAAACATTCAATGCCAGTTTGACAAACAACATTTAACACACAAATACACCAAGGCTATTTAACTTTTTTCTGGCCGCCAGGGGAGCTGCTGCTTTTCATCGTCCATCAACGACACCGATGAAGTTCTTCCGCATTCCACATTCCCCGGAGTCTTCTTTCTTTATGGCCTCATAAATTAGTTAAATTTAGCCTCCCACACAAGGTGGTCCCTTATTTTCCTACTTGACAGATGCAACTGTCTTTCGGGTTGCAAAGGTCGACAATGGGCTACACAATGGCTGGACACCCACTCCAGCCCGGGCTGGCTTCGAACTCATGACCTTTTGGTCAGAGTGATCTTAATGCAGCTGACACTCAGCCAGCTGTGCCACAATCCCGGTGCTAAAATAGGTGCGCAAACATGTTTTGTTCCTGAGAGATGCGTTCAGTGGTGTTTGGGGACTGTGGACTACATTAGCATGCTTATATACATGCCTCAGTAGGGTGGAAGGCTGTGGATACTGGAGGGGTATATATGTTAAAGGCTTTAACTTTGCTCCTGTGCTTCCAAAATTAGTCAAGATTGCTAGGGGGAAAGGGAAGCTGCTTTGAAGACACATCTCCAAATTGCTACTTTGTCATTTAAAATAAAAACCTGACTAGTACACATTATATTGCTGAATTGAATACTTAATTTCAAAGCTTGTACAGAGTTATGTGTAAAGCTGCGGATCCAAAAGAGTGTATCTTTGGAGACATGATAAAGTGTTATTAGGAATTTATATTCTAGATTAATTTTTCCTTATTTAATTTAATGCTCTTTAATAATAATAATAATAATAATAATAATAATTTTATTTCTTACCCACCTCTCCTTGTGGCTCAAGGTTTTGCACTTATTATTATTATTTTAGTATTTACAGCATTTATATACAACTTTTCTCACCCCTCGGAAGACTCAAAGTGGTTTACACATAGATAATGGCAAAAATTCAATGCCTTACAACTACAATATTAAAACCATACTTTAAACATAAATCATATTAAAAACAGTACATCATCAAATATCAAAACAGTTATTAAAACCATAAAACAATCTCATCAGTCAAGTCGCTGTCCCAGTCCTTGTCCCACTAAAAGCTGCATACATCTATTCCCATTCCCTTGTCCTATAGTTTACAGCCTGGCCATGTTTATATTAACCACCATGGATGGATGAGTCCTGTTTTAATCTGAATTTTCAAGTTGTTTACATGCTTATATGTTTTATTCAATTGTATTTTATATTGTGTTTATTTTATGTTCTGACTTTTAGGCACCTTGTGCTTTGTATAAGCCACCTCGAGTCCCTTCAGGGAGATGGTGGCGGGATATAAGAATAAAGTTGTTGTTTACAACATCTCTCATTTTGGAGAGAAGGGACTAGGGGAATGTTTCAGATTCACCTAAACATTAATAAGAACTTCCCAATGGCAAGAGCTGTTTGACAGTGGAATATGCTACCTCCGAGTGTGGAGTCTCCTTCTCTGGAGGTTTTTAAACAGAGGCTGGATGGCCATTAGGACAGCATAGATTGTGTATTCCCACATGGCAGCATTGGGTTGGACTGGATAGGCCTTTTTGTCTCTTCCAATTCTATTTTTCTATGAAAATGTGTGGCCCAAAAAATTTCCGGGTGAGATTGTTGGCCTAGGAAGATTCCTTTCTCTGGGGGATCAAAGCAGTTTCAGTTTAGGTATCAGGAGCTGTTTATTTGATGTTTGGCCAGTAGTCTGAACAGTTCAGCTTGATCTTTGTAGAGCTCACTCTGCCCTTTCTTAGTCTTACTCCCTAACAAGTCTCTTCAACCTGTGGATATTAAACAATGAAAGCTTTACATATCAAACACTGAGCAATACTATTTTTCTTGATATATCTTTCTCTTACTGAAAACTATTATTCCATTTTTAAAAGCATGTTTTCCTTATTCTCTAATAAGCCTACATCTTTTTCTTTCTTAACAGTTTGGGATTTATTCTTTAGTTATATTTTATTTTGTGCAGTGGTATAGCCACCATCTGCTCCTTTAATATGGTGCTCTTAAATAGCTAGAGGCAGAATGCGTGGATTTAACTCTCTCCCTCTCCCTCTTTCTCTTTTTTAAACTTTGCCCTTGAGATTGCTAACTAATTTGCTTCTTCCTACAGCTTGATCTTTAAGGGTATAGAACTCCCTTACCGTGAACTCCATGGAAAAATTAATAAATCAGGCAATTCTATGCATTTCTGCTCAGATGTCATTCCCATTGAGATCAATGAGACTTATTCCATAGAAGGAGTACACAGGAGAGCAGCCTTGAAAAAGTTTATTCTTGTATCTAACTTAGGTCACCATGCTTTCTAAATGATCCTTTTACACTGAAGCTGTATTTCCCCCTCTACTTCTTTTGAAATCCAAAAACAGCCTTAGGCTGATGCAGTCGTGAGTGGAGAACTGATAGACAGCGTCTGCTTAACCTTTTCCCCTCTGGCTGTTTCTCATCTCAGAATTACCCCTCCAAGTTGGCATAGCCATATTTTTTCCAGAGCTCTGGAAGATTTCTTTATGTTATAATTCTCTGAATCTTTCAGTTCGTATGGCCACTGGCTGAGGATGCTAGGCACTATAGTACAAAAAAAAAAGCAGCTTTTTCCACTGGATTGAGTCTTTTTGAATAACTAACTACTTATAACAGACTTTAGCAAAAGAATATATAGGTTCCTCCATATTATTTGGCAAAGTGGCACAATTCTGCAAATAATAAGTTTGCTCGTGGTAGTATGTGGCCCTGTTTGTGATCATGCAACATCCATGGAATAGTTAGTTGCTTGTGCAACAAAGTACTAAAAGCCCAATATTTATAATTTTCCATTATTTTTTTTCTCTTCAGCGAGACTCTAAAGTATCTCACAGGACTAAAAATAGTACAAATTGTCATTTAAAACCTACAAAAAATAAACATTAAATTGTTAAGGGTGAGCAGCAGACTGAAACATTATTCCGAAGTGTTTGTAAATTGTAATTAGCATGTTGGAAAAAAATTGCTCATTAAACATGGATTGACTAACTTTTCTCAAGATGAGTGAACCTAAATAACTCAGATCTACAGTCTTGACAAATTTGTTTAATCACTGTAGATCTAAACTGTGTAACAGCTCAGATTCAGTAAATTAAAGCACTCACAAAGTTTGACATGGAGCTATAAAAATGCTAAATATTATCATTAGCTACTCAGGAAACATGCAGAGTTCTATTTAGCTAATGCTTGTGATATCTGGAAAGGGGGTTTTAAGCAGGTAGAGATTTGTGAGATTACATTGCTCATTTTTATGCAGTGATACTTTGATTTAAGAGTTTAATTCATTCCATGACTGAGCTCTTCACTCAAAATGCTCATATCTCAAAGTGAATTTCTCATTGAAATGCTACTAATCCGTTACAGCCCCCCCCCAACCCCCTCCATTTTTTGTTTCATGTTTTAAAATAAAAATGTACTTTATAGATAAACAATGAAACAATTAAAAAGAAAGCTCAACTTTAAAATGGTAGAAGCACAAAACTGTTGCAAAGAAGCACAAAGCGAAGAGGCAGAAGCATTATTTTCTTCATACTGTACTCATTCCAACTTCCCTCTCTCTCCCTCTCTCTTTTCATAAAGCCAAACATACCAGGAATAAAAACCACACAAAATCAACTAACTCAAAGCAGAGAAGAGCAAAGCAGACAGGAATCTCCCAAAGTGGACGAGAGCACAAAGCATGAAGGCATGAGGCAGGGAGGCACAAGGGATGGAGGTTGCTCCTTTGAAACACTAAAGCCCTGCACTCTTGCATTAGTGCTGCCTCTGGCACTAGCTCTTAACTCAAAATGCTGTTCTTATGTCAAAGCAAAACCCAGGCTGATTGACAGCTCTTAGCTTGAGGTTGCACTGTAGTTTTGTTTTGCAATTTCTGTATCTATATTCCTTGACATCAAACCTCTGCCATTATTTTTGTAAGTCATGTGGAGCACAAATACGTTGAATGAAAATGATATGAGAAGGGAGCGAGCACAACTTGATAGTAAAGTGTACAGTTATATGTATCTAGTCCTATGACTTCATCCCATGGGATAAGTAAAGCATTTAGGGTCATTGTTTTTCCCTTAAGCTTCACAAAGCCCTGTTTTGAAATTAAATTGATGATTTTCCTACCCCCATCACATGGTTTCCCTATTTCCATTTTCTTGTCTAATTATCCATTTACCTTCTCATCACATGGGTGACATATTTCTCCTCCCACTGTCTCTTTCCCTGTTTTATTTGGCTATTACAATTTCTCTTTATAAGTAGAGATATCTTTCAATACAAAAGGTAAGACTAATTATTTTAAATTTTAAAAGAGATATAAATTACCATACCTTCCTTCTCGGTCCCAAAAAGTACTGCCCATCTCAGCTCCTCCCTCCATGATGATGTCATCACTATGTTTACAAGTGGGCATGGGGGAATTCCCATTGCATGGTAAATGAGGCATTTTTATATGTCTCTGCATGGGAATTTGAAAAATAAGTCAATTACCAACCAACTTAGGAAACGTAGGGGAAAAATCACACTTTAGAAATGGTGAAATACCTGGAACCTACTGTTTGCTTGCATCATGTGGTGGGCTCTGTTGGTTGCCATTTCTTAAATGTGTCAAAATGCTGATTTTATTGCATATGATAAAATAAATATATTCAGAAGAAAACTCAGAAAACTTGGGAAGGCAGCTATGAAGAAACCAGAAAAGATCTTCAACTTAAAAATATATACTTTATAATCTAATGATAAAGTCAATACTTTATAATCTAATAATAAAGTCAATAACACTTTCCT
Source organism: Anolis sagrei (assembly GCF_037176765.1). NCBI lineage: Eukaryota > Metazoa > Chordata > Lepidosauria > Squamata > Anolidae > Anolis > Anolis sagrei. Next base: position 57,997,038 of record NC_090024.1, on the reverse strand, counting down.
AGCAAAATGTGTTGCTGGAAAAGTGTTATAGAGATACATGATACTGCTACAGGAATAAATAAATGGGCCTCAGGTTTCCCTAGATGCCAAGATTCCTAAATGGATAGTATTATACTTTGTATTGTATCATGAGGAAACACAACTCAATAGAAAATACAATAGTGCTTACTAAGGTAGGAGGCAATATGACAGGTGGAAAACCACATTACAAATGGATAAACTCAATAAAGGAAGCCATGGTCCTGAGTCTACATTGTTGTTGAAATGGGAAGAACGATGACTAGAGTGCAGATGGCAGAAAAGTTGACCTTTAAGTATCAAAACATGGTTATAGAGGGCACCTTCACTTCTATAAGGTGGCAGTACATGCAGTGAAGAAAGCTTTCTTCTCTGCACACATTGCATTTGCAGATTCTCATTCAGCTGAGGTGTTCAAAATGGTGAGAGGCTTAACTAAGGTGCCCTCCCCTCTGAACCCATTGCTAGAACCTTTAGTAGCAAATCTCTCACATAAGAGCCAACTTAGATGCTGTTATTGGAGCAGTGTCCAGCAACAAGGTGTCCAGCAACTCTGTGAGTGGGATTACAATGGATCAATTTCAATTGGTGAGCACTGTTGATGTCCAGGAAGGAGATGCAGTTTGATCTCTAATACATCAAATTATTAATGTATCTCTCAGGGAGGGGAATTTTTCATCTTGTTTAAAAAAAAGCAGCAGTTAATCCATTGCTGTAGAAGTCCTCCCTGGATTCCCTGGACATTATTAATTAAAGAGCAGTGTCTAACCTCTCTTTTTTGGGCACAGTGATTGAGAAGGCAGTTGCCTTCTAACTTCAGGTAGTCTTGGGTGACCCACATTTGTTTGACCCATTTTAAACTGGTTTCGGAGCAGGATGCAGAGTTGAGACGGCTATGGTCACCTTAGTGGATGATCTCCATCTCAACACCAACAAGGGGAGTGTGTCCTTGATGGTGCTTCTAGACCTCTCAGTGGCTTTTGATACTATCGACCATGGTATCCTTCTAGAATGCTTGGAAGGGCTGGGAATCAGAGGCACTGTGTTGTAGTAGTTCCAGTCGCACCTCCAGTCGCAGGTTCCAGGTGGTGGCACTTGAGGATAGCTGCTCCTCAAAAAAGGAGCTGCTATGTAGTGTCCCACAAGGTACCATTCTATCCCCAATGCTCTTTAAGCCGCTAGGAGAGATCATCCGTAGGCATGGAATTGAATGTTATCAGTATGCTGATGACACCCAAATATATTTCTCCATTCATTCAAAGACATCTTCAGCTAAGGATAGCGTGTCTCATCTGAATGAATGCCCAGAGGAAGTAATGGGCTGGATGAGGAAAAACAAATTGAAACTGAATCCAGACAAAATAGTTCTTGTCACCAAGGGTACTAATCTGGGGGTGGGTGTGTCAACTCCTTGAAATACTGTGCTTATAGCTTGGCAGTGTTCCTGGATTCATCTCTTCAAATATCAGTCTGGGTGGATTACTACCAGTTTTAGCTGATCCACCAGCTGTGTCCCTTCCTAGATTTGGGGGACCTGAAGTGATTAGTGCACACACTGGTAACCTCAAGATTGGACTTCTGCAATGCGCTTTACATTGGGCTACTTTTGTACCAAGTTCAAAAGCTCCAGCTGATTCAAAATACAGTAGCCAGTTTGCTTAAGTGAACATCTAGGAGTGAGCATATTACATCTCTTCTAAAGTCACTCAACTGGTTACCAATTAGTTTCTGGATAAAGTACAAAGTGTTGGTTTTGACCTTTAAAGCCCTACATAGTATGGGTCCAGGTTACCTGCATGATCATCTTCTCCCATAAATCCACCCCACACAATTAGGTCCTCTAGGGGAAGTTACTCTAACTAGGCCAGTGGTTCACAACCTGTGGGTCCCCAGGTGTTTTGACCTACAACTCTCAAAAATCCCTACCAGCTGTTAGGATTTCTAGGAGTTGAAAACCAAAACATCCGGGGATCCACAGGTTGAAAACCACTGAACTAGGCAAAATCCAACTGGCGACTGTCACCCAGATGACATTTTCGTTGGCTACCCCAAGACTCTGAAACAACTTGCTAGATCAGCTGTCAGAATTTTAAAACCATCTAAAGACTTATCTCTTCCTGCAGGCTTAACCAGCCAGTTTTAAGCATGAATTTTAAACTCGTGTCTTGTGTTTAATCTCTGTTCTGTGTATTTTAATATGTATTTTATAGAAATACATTTTAATATGTATCTTTTATAGAAATATGTATATTTATAGAATTTTCACAATGTTTATGTCTTAATTATACTGCAAACCTGCCTCAAGCCACAGGGCGACGTGGGTAAGAAATAATAATAATAATAATAATAATAATAATAATAATGTCTACATGAGGGATTGATAACTTACAGAGTTCTGTGGGCCACTTTGGATGGCTGCTGCCACTTCTCTACTTCCCTTGTGCCTCCATTTCCCCCCAAAAGGAATATCACACATTAAGAGTGTGGAGAACTAGAGGGATCTGGAGATGGGAATTCCATATGGTCAATGAGACAAATCTTTATATTGATAGATGTCATCTCTCTGGGAATTCAGTCAGAATTCTTTTACAGCTTACCTGGATCAGCAGAGATTTAATTTGTAATCTCTCTCTCCCCCCCCCCCCCCACCATAAGTATAGTCTCCCACTAAGTTTGCGGTGCTTTCAGACTACTAAGTGAAGCTTATAAAGACATTAAGATTTTTTTTTGATGTTTGATTAATATAGTGGTGCATACAGAAAGGATAGAAAGATACAGGAAAGATACAGACACTTTTCTGGACTTTCAGCCTGAGACCTTCTTCCTTGAGCCTTTATCGAGATTCTTTGGACATGCATGCTTTTTGTCTATATCATCTTTCATAGGTAGCTCACTAGTTTGCGGTCTATGCTCAGTTTCTTGGAAGACACTTCACTTTCACTGCTCCTTTATCACATTGTCTATTGCCTTGTCTGCTCTCCTCCAGATTTGGTTATCATGGTTTCTCCCCCTCTCCCTGCTGAATAATAATAATAATAATTATTATTATAATTATAATTATAATTATAATTATAATTATTATTATTATTATTTATTCCCCACTTCATCTCCCCAAAGGGGACTCAAAACAGCTTGACATAAAAGCATTATTATACAATTTAAAATATACAAATATGCAAACATAGAATTAAACACAAAATGAACCACCAGAAATATCAAAGTTGAACAGATTCTCCTAGCTTTAGCAAAAATGCTACCAAGTGATGCTTAAGTAAGTATGAGTCTGTAAAAGACAATGGCAACCTTGAACATGCTAGCGGATTAATTCCTCCAGGACTACAGTTGCTTTAGTGAACAAACATCAGGCAGAAGCCTGCAGGCTAAATGCCAGAAATTCCAGCATTCTCTGAAACCAGAGGTGCTTGAAGAGATGACAAGGGAAAAAAACATTCTGCAAACCACATCATGACGATCTGTCAGAAAATGTGATTGTCTTGTGGTGGCAACATGACCTGTTACCATCAGCAGTATAATAATTTCCAGAGGTCTGTTCTTTTCTTCAACTTTTATTTTATATTCATTGAGCCAGGCTTCTTATTTCATTGCTGTTTTACATTTTACATTATACTTACTGGCTCAGCCTATTTATTCTTGCATGCCATCTGCAACATAATTTGGATATTGAATCCAACAAACAATTATAGTTTTGTAAGAATATATTTTGTTCTATTGTGTTAGGTATGGATGAGCACCATCATTGCTCTTATGTCCTAGTTTAATAGGCCTTGGACTCACAGAACTGTAGTCTTTGCACCTTTTGATTAATGTGAATGATTATGTCATCTGCGGTTTCCCTCAAGCCTACCCTGTTCACTCTAAGTTTAGCTGGGCTGCTCCAGGCAGGGCAGAGGCTGGTAAAATAATAATAATAATAATAATAATAATAATAATAATAATAATAATAATAAAGAAACCTTGAGCCCTCTTTGTGGGCTCATGGTTATGGGCCTAATATAATTACCACTAACTTGCACCTCAAAATTTACCACTACATAGTTACTGATTTTTAGTGGCATTGTGGTAACTATGGATACAGAAATAAAATGAAACCTGAAACAATTTGTATCCCTCATCTGTTGTGGCACAGTCTACTGCAGTCATGGGCAAACTAAGGCCCAGGGTCTGGATGCAGCCCCCTGGGCACTTACCCAAGGCCCTCCTCATTCTCCCTGTCCTTTTGGCATAAGGGCACGGTGGTCTACTGTGTCCTTATGCCAAAAAGGTGGGGGAGGAAGGCACGTAGCAGCTGAGAGCCCTCTGGAGTGCTCTCAACCACTGTTCTCTCATCTCCCCCTTCCTGGCATAAGGATGGTGTGAGCAACCCCTTCCTTATGCCAAGAGGATTGCTCGAGGAAGGCACGTGGCAGCTGAGAGCCCTCTGGAGCACACTCAACCACCAGTCTTGACTTCCTCCCCAGCATAATGCCCTTCCCACCCAGCATGTGCCCAGCCCCCCTCCGTCTTGGCCCAGGCCTCCCGGACAGGCCCACAATGTGGCCCCAAAGCAAAAAAGTTGGCCCATGCCTGGTCTAGTGCCTTGTCACAGATCTCAAGTGTAGTGAGGGCTCAAAATGTCATTTAGTAGAACTGCCCCACCAGCAGATGAGGACATAGTGGAGAACAGAACTTTGTGTGCCATATGACTTACTTTGTATCCCCTTAAGTACTTCAAGTGCCTATTACCATTAACATGCCCATCCAGTCAACCTTGGTACATAAAATGTGAGAAGGAAGGAGATTGTTGCTCTTTGTCTCAGGCAGCAAAATGATGCAGGTTGATCCTGCACTTTGAATTAGTTATGGATGCAACGGAGAATCCCAAATGGAAATTTAAAGAAAGATCTTTTAAAAAGGAAATATTGGTGTTAACATTTCTGCAAATTAGAATATCAAATAATTGTTGTTTCTGGTTGATTCACCCTGTCACTTGGTCCTCAGGCCAAGGGCTTTTTCTTCTAAAGAACACCTTTCTTCCAATAATTAGGATGAAGTTGAGGGGTATTATTAGCTGAGACAGGCTGGTGTGTGCCTACTATGTATGTGACTCATGGGCATTTATTTTTTTCCTTCTAAAAATTGCATTTACAGACTATTTATATTGGGGATAAAGTCAGAAGAAATGTATTGGGGGGGGGGAGTGTGGGTCACATATTTAGAGAACAAAATACACTGCGAATTTCAGCATGGGGGGGGGGCATGTAGTTTTTACTGCATTATTCCTTATAGATTTTCCTTGTTTCTCCCCTACAGAATATCTTTATTTCAAATCCTCTGCCTGAAGTAAAATGGCAAAAGCCCCAATGATCTACAGAAATGTGAGTGAAAGAAGAGAAGAATTTCATTAGATATGATGGGGTTGCCCTGTAGTAAACAAATTCACTCCTGAGGAGCTGGGCGAAATGAGGAAACCTGTGCTTCATCTGAAATGAACTAAAGAGTCCTTCCCGCTTTATTTCTGACTGAGAGAAATAGATGGGAGGGGGAATAACCCTTCTTTCCCTCTAATCTTTAGTTGAATCTACTGTACTGCTACTGTACAGCTTTAGAGCAAAATCTGCAAATCTGATCAAAATTCAGCCTTGCTATGCCCTAAATTTATGGCACAAAAATGGCTTGCAGTAATAACCCCTTTTGTTTGGCACATCAGAGCCCAGACTGCCATGGCAGTAGCTCATGTTTTTGTTCAAACCTATACATATGTATGCATTTCTGCTTTCCGCTGTTTTCATTTCTCTCTGAGCGCTGAAGCTTGTGTGTTTGCTTGTTTGAAATTTGGGCAGCAAGGGACCTGAGGTGTTTTTTTTCCTCCCACTTCCCCACCTCCCTTTTTTGTCTTCTTCCTGTTTGGGATTTTGTTCCCGCAACTCTTTTTGCAGTTTAAGAAATCAAATATAAGACACGTGGCAGAAGGGGAGAAAGGGGGGGTGGGGAGACAGAATAAACACCAATACAAGAGGCACTGTGAGTAATATTCAATCCTTGATTGGATATACTGCCTCAAAATGGCACCCACCCCCACATACGCACACGCACGCACACACAGAGATTGGAACTGAGGGGGAAATGCTGTCGCCTGAAGCTTTGAGCTTTCAAATTAGGCTAAGAGGTTCCCCTGATAACCGGCAGTGTTGAAGCTTTCGATATTATTTAGCGACCCTGATATCAGTAACACTTTACTAAACCGCAAAGGCCTGGAGACCTAAATAACACCAGAAAGGTAATCCACCTGCCCTCTTGACGCTTCGTGATCCAAACAGAAATACCTTTGGTTTACCAAACGCCAATTGAGAGCAAATGCCGCTCTCGCTCTCACTCTCATCGTGAACGCTATCTCCCTCTGTGCAGCCTATTTTGCATCAAAAGATACATTTGAAAGTAGAGATCCCTTAGAGCTAAATATTCTAAACTGACAGAAGAATTTCTAGTGGCACACCAGCCTAGAGCCATATTTTTATGAGGACATCACTTTCTATTTCGAAGCTTCAGCATGCACTCATGCTTCCTCATCGCCAGCAGTCATGCCACATCAAGTTGTCTCCCTCCCAGCTTTTATGTTTTTTTAATGGAGTCCAGTTTTCTGCCTAAGTTATGACCAGCCCTCTAACAAATCCTCAGACACCTATGGAGGCATAATGGAAGTGTCCCAATGTGAGTAATCTGAAACAGGGATAGAAGGAAAAGAAAAAGAAGAAAAGAAGAAAGCATTTACCTATTGGTCTTAAAACAAAGCCAGATCTCCTATGTTAATAGTGTGCTCTCTTTATTGCTATGGCTTCATATTGATAGCAAGTGCTGATTATAAAAATCTGAGGGCTCCCCCCCCCCCAAGTGAACAAATAAAAACTTTCCCCTAATAGAAAACCAGCAAAGTGCTAAATAAAGGTAATCATACTTTGCCTTATAGAGCAAACATCAAGTGTTTGCTCTATAATGCAAAGGTATACTTCTTCACAGATACTTTGTTAAGAAATGAGGTATATTTCTTCACAGATGCTTTGTTTATCTTCACAACATGTCTGCTAGACAGCCTATATTGCCATCTCCAAATATGTGGCTTTTATATAAGGGTGACCAAAAAAGTGGGCAAAAGTGACATAGAACTGCATAAAATGCATCTGCTTATTTAGAAGTATAGGCCGAGATTTGGCACATGGAGACCAAACTTTAAGTTCTATGCATACCAAATTCCACTTCTTTCCTCCTCCCCTGGTAGATGCAATCTTCCCGTAAACAAACACAGCATGACATGGCCGTGAATACTTACCAGTGTCTGGATACATCCCTATACCATATCACATGGCTTCTTCCAGGGCAAATCTGGGGTCTTCAGAAGCATATGAAGGAGGGCATTACTACACATCCAGGTATAAGGTTATAGCTGGATTCTTCTTGGCCACCCACAGCTTCTTTTGGCCACTAAATAGTTGTGTTGCAAATGGAAAAAAACATACCATCACATGTTCCCTTTAAAGAAGGACACATGGTCACCCTTCCATGTTCCAGGAGATGGTAGGCTGAGGCTGAGAAGAGCATGATTTGTCTAAAGCCAGAAGTGAAATTTTAACCAAGAACTAGCTCACAGTGGGCCCTTCCACACAGCAATATATTTCCCAGAATATCAAGACAGAAAATCACACAATATCTGCTTTGAACTGGGTTATCTGTGTCCACACTGCCATATAGTCCAGTTTAAAGCAAATAATGTGGGATTTTATTTAGCTGTGTAGAAGGGGCCAATGTCCATTGCTAGACAGTTCACTACTGAATCATTTGTAACCCAATAATTGGCTGCAAAATATTCAGTTAGCATTTCCTGACAGGGCTTGCCTAAAACATTTTTTTTCTGATGCAAAGGCCAAGATAGGGCCGTCCCTATTCTTGTTCCACATGTGAAGTTTTTCTGAAACTGGTCTTACTTCAATACAGGTTATGGGACACATCTTGAAGCTAGTTTGTGGACACGGGAGGTTACACACAGATACAATACTCTATCCTTTGACATCTCAGCAGTATTCCCTCTATCCAACAGTAGTGCTATCCCTGTATCCAGGCGTTAATTATTGAGTATAGTAGAACAGAAATTGGAATGAGGGCACATCTGTATCTTAAAACACAAGGAAAACTCCATTAGATAGTAAATTAGTTCTGTAGTTAGAAACTCATGCTCCAATGGCATATGTGATACATTTTTGCTTTATTAAAATGCAAGGCATCTTGTTAAGAGTTATTCCAAAAGCAGAGAGGGAGAAGGAGGTAGAGGAAGAGTCTCAAAAGCTGTTTGCAAATGCCAGCAATGTGTTATAGTTGACTAAATCACCCATGGCCTATGTGTCTTGGAATGCTGATGTCCTGAAGATTGGCATGTGGACCACAGCATTGTATGCAGCGCTATGAAAGAGAGAGAAAAAGGAAAAAGGAATGAAAGAAACTGAGGGGGACAAAACTGAGGGGAACTTGTATTGTCGAAGGCTTTCATGGCCGGAATCACTGGGTTGTTGTAGGTTTTTTCGGGCGATATGGCCATGGTCAGGAGAGAATGCCTCTAGACCATGGCCATATAGCCCGGAAAAATCTACAACAACCCTGAGGGAAACTTACTGGTAATAGATCTAGAATCTTTAAAAACTACCACTCTTAAAAAGTGTAAGGACCCATCCATACAGCTGAATAAAATCTCACATTATCTGCGTTGACCTGGGATATATGGCAATGTGGATCCTAATAACCCAGTTCAAAGCAGATATTGTGGGATTTTCTGCCTTGATATTCTGGGTTATATGCCTGTGTGGAAGGGCACTAAGTGTGTGTGGGTGTAGGGAAGGGATGTATGCAATGACACATAATTAGTTCCCATTATTGTAGAAAAGATTTTCCCCCTTCCAGCCCAATAATAATAATAAATACAATAACATACTATATTGCTGTCTGCTAAAGTTTCTGAAGCCAGAAACAATGTCCATAAAATTCAGTGCCTGGAGCAGAAGAGAATTTTGCAGTTCTGTGTCTCTTAGTTTCTTCTTCTTCTTTCTCTTTTACTTCATACCAATTTTGGAAGCTTCACAGAAGTGTACATGGTCTATACGTGGGTGGAAGACCATGTAGTAATACCAAGGCTCTCCGGGTAGAACTAGGCAAGAGTTCTACTTCTCTTTCCCCTTTACTAAACAAGTCCTTTTCAGTTTGGATTTTTGTATCTCTAAATATCCCTTGCTTAGGAAAACCCTATAAAATGTACAGGGAATCACCTTAAGTTACCTGTTGATTTGTGGTGACCCCATACATTGAGAGTAGCATTAGATACTTCAAAAGTTTGTAACATGAGCAGACACAGAATAGAAATTCTGGGTAGACAAACTTACACACTAAACCTTTGTGATACCTGTACAAAGTGTTTTGCAAGCATATCGAAAATAAACATTTAAATAGCATGGTTGCCTTTGCTTTGAAAATGTACAAAAAGATGTCTCAAATCCAAAACACAAAGCTTATCTTTGAAATGAACAGTCATTGTGATTTTCCTAGGTCCAATGCAGACAAAATACCTGGACCAAAATCTGCCTACAAAATTCAGATCCTAAGAGAGAAAGAGGCAGGAAAATGTTGATATTACACAAAGAAATATGTATTGTCATAAGCCAGAGAGTTCACTGCCTTTATCTGTACAGCCTGCAAGACATCTGCAGAATATTCAGCAATTAAATATGCCCCCAGCTGAACAATAATGGTGCAGCTTGGCCTGCATATGAATGAGACAAAGTTAAAGGTTTGTTTCAAAGGATACTCTCTTGTTGTCTATCATTGCTTAAGCCTTAAAATTTTCTAGTCATCAGCCCTGAGCGGGTAAAAGAGTTGCAGTGTGCTAGCAGAGTAGTTTATAACAAAGTCCTATCACTGTAGTAGTTTCTTGATACTGATAATTTTTAAACAAATCAATTAATTGAAGTTAGATTCTCATTAAAATTCTTTTAACAAGCAATTATCCTTAGAAATAAAGGTAAACTCAGTGAGCAGAACAGAAGACTTGATGCAGTTTATTCAACTACTCTGCTATCCTATGGGTGAGTCTACATTATCTGGTAAGTCTGCGGCCAGTTTGGAGCAGAAATGTTGTGGCTATCTCCAGAAGCATAAACACACCCCTTGTTGGACATCCTGCAGCACTGGGTTGACATTCTCATGGTTCAGCTAAGCCTGTTAGCATCAGGCTAGCTGGAAAATGCCTCACCTTTTGTGTCACTACTGCTATTCCTTGTCAGCCATAAAGTTGCATGTGCATTCCTGGCCACCACAGGTGCTCTGTTATAACATAAGCACTAAGCAGAGGTGCTCACATAACTAAGAAAAAGGAGGCCATAATATCTTCCTGGATGCATGAGAGCCTCCATTGATTTTGAAAGTGGGTGCTCATGATGGTCAAGAGTTCGTATGGAAGTTTGGTTGGGAGTGACAATGTTTGGGAGAGACAATGGTACTCATCGAGACAGGGAAAGAGGGATGGATTGTGTCCATATGAGCAGAATCCAGCTTTCTTCTCTGTATTGATGAGTAATGGTACTGTGATGTTGGTGGTGTCCTATGTGGACAATGGACTGGTCCAAATTGGGGGCAATGTCTATTAATCTGCATCAAATCTTATGTTCTTTTTACTGTGTTTATATTTATTTCAAAGACTAGATGTCTATTCTAAAATGTTAATGGAAATCTAACCCCATATAATTGATTTGTTTAAAATGATGAGTGATCAGAAACTGCTACAGTGATGGGACTTTGTTACAAACTACTCCGTTGCCCATGCTACCCCAAAGTTGTGGGACATTTCAGGGTTTCAGACAAACTCCAGAGCATCCCTTAACTTTGCCTGAAGTGGAGCTAAATTAGTTTAACCCTTGATTTCCTTCAAAATTCACTGGAACTATAAGAACACCACAAGGACAGCCAGGAATCAATTCAGAGTGATTGCAGGTTTTTATGCCTATGTAGTATTGCCCCTGTGGACATGTAGATGGGTGTACTCCTACAGAACTCAATGAGATTTACTTATGAATAATAACAAATACTGTTTAGATATTGGAGTATGAGTAAGGAGGTCCTTATTCATCTTTAATGTGCAACATTGTTATTTCCAGCTAGAGTAAACCAACGGAATCCCTGGAAATGGTGACATAACTAAAACCTAACAGCTGTCTTGCCGTTTCTCCAGTTTCTGTGCTGGTTATGACACATAAAGCTCTATATGGCCAACTGCATTCTCCCATAGGAGTTTGTCCATGTTTTGTTCTCTTTCTTTGAATCCTTTTTTCCTCAGGTGCATCTGGTAAGGAACATGGGAGAAAGCCTTCTTGGTATCTCTTTCCAGGCTCTAGAACTCCCTTACGAGGAAGTCCTTCCTTTACTGTCCTTAGGCAGGATTGCAATGCAAATTTCTGTTTTGGCTGGATTTGGGGGGCTGACTGCCCTGTGGAGAAATAATTTTCACAATGTACTATGTTGTTTTTATTTTTAATAACTATCATGTAATAGTATTGATGAGTATAAATATATATAAAACTTTGTATAATGTAGTTTTAAAGTAGCATGTGTTTGAACCATTGCAAGCCATTATCATTAGCTTCATTATCTCCCATTGGCTCAATGACTCTATTGTAGTCTAAATAATGGATTTAGTTCTTAGAAAGTTTTAATAAACATGCCATTATCTAATGGACTACTAGAACTAAGATGGCAGCAATAGCAAATGCCACAATGAATTATCAAAGGCAACCACATGATGATCATGTAACCATTAGATTGCACAAAACTATTTTTTGCAGGTCATGTATTACTAGGTATGATGCAACATTTTAAAATACTATCAGAAAAAAATCAGGCTATCACAAATAAACCATGCTCTTTAAAACTAACATGATTGACCAGTTGTCACAAGTAAGACTTTTCCATCTGTAAGATTAAGAAAAAAGAGCAGATTACTATTAGAAAGCTTTGGTTCAACAATATGTAATAGTACAACTTCTGACTGAAAGCCCAGCAAATAGTCCTCAGAATCTATCTGAAGGATAAAATTATAATTTATTTCAAAAGAAACACAATATTTACTTTGGTAAGAAATTAACTTTGCCTTTTAAAGTGCTGTTCCATGTAGTAACCTCAAAAATATAAACAATCCAGATATATTTGTTTATGTATTTTAGGAATTATAATAGCAAATCCAATAACCGAGCAAAAACACAAGATAGGTATGCAATGAAACAGAACATGAATAAATAACTTCATGCTAAGTTGAAAGATAGTTTCAGAGATACCAGTATATATCTAAAACAGTGGCCCCCACCTTTCTTTTTGACCAGGGACCACTTTGACCAGGGACCATTCTCCAACATTAGTACCAAAAAGGTTACAAATCAGTTTTTGGTCAACTTTAGATTCGGTTTGGTTATTTGGGGTGCTGATTCAGAAAATTGCATTGGATAGACTACATCGGCCCTAGTTTCTGATACAGAACATATGCTACCCAGTAGTTTCCATCTGCTCGCCCACAGAAAACCATTTAATAAACCTTGACATTATAAGAGGGTTTTGCAAGACCAGTCACTTTCATTGCAAAGGTGTAGTAACGGACCATATTTTAGTTCTTGTGGACCACTGATGGTCCACAAACCACAGGTTGGGAACCACTGATTTTTTAAAAAAATTAAACACATTAATTCATTCCTATTGTTAACTGTCTGTAATAACTGTTATAAGCAAGTTTGTGACAACTATTGTTAGCAGTTTGTAACTGTAATAACGTGGTTGGGAATGTCAAGGAGGGCCTCCTTTTCCATATGTGGCACACTTGAAAGAAGTCATAAAGTTGTTGGTTGAAAATCTAAACGCTTATATGAAAAATATTAAAGGTAGATTTTGTAATTTTTCATTGGCCACTATGAATAAAAAATGGAAAGCAAATATTGACTACAGCACTTCTTTGATATATCACAACAGAAGTAACAACACTATTTAATACTCAAACTTTGAAAAGGACCAAGTGATAATAACATAATCTTCAGAGGTTCTGTTGGCAGTGAGGCAAGTGGAGTGTATATACCTGTGGAATGTCCAGGGTGAGAGAAATAAAGTGTGAATGTTGCAGTTAGCAAGCTTGAATTAGCATTTGAGTAGCCATGAAGTTTGCAAAGTCAAATCTGCATGGAACTAGCCTGGCCCTTGTCTGGAGACATCCTTTGTTGGGAGGGGTTAACTGGCTCTTGATTGCTTGTTGTCTGGAGTTCTCCTGTTTTTGAGTGGTGTTCATTATTTACTGTCTTGATTCTGGCATTTTTTTTAATATTAGCAAGCAGATTTTGTTCATTTTCATGGTGTCCCCCTTTTTGTTGAAATTTTCCATGTGCTTGTGGATTTCAGTGGCTTCTCTGTGTGATCTGACATAATGGTTGTCAGAGTGGTCCAGAATTTCTGTGTTCTCAAATAATATTCTGTTTCCAAGTTGGTTTATCATGTCCTCTGCTATTTCTGACTTCTCTGACTGAATTAGTCTGCAGTGCCTTTTGTGTTCTTTGATTTGTGTCTGGGCACTGCGTTTGGTAGTCCCTATGTAGACTTTTCCACAGCTGCACGGTATATGGTAGACTCCTGTAGTTATCCTTTGCTGAAGGTAGCGTTTGTTGAATTTTCTTAGTGAGTCTGCATATTGTATGTAGGTTATGTTTCTTCATCAGCTTTCCTATGTGGTCAGTGGTTCCCTTGAAGTATAGTAAGAGCACTTTTCCTCTGGGTGGATCATAGTCTTTACTTTTGTGGCTTATTCTTGGTCTTGCAGCTCTTCTGATGTCTGTTGCAGAATACTCATTAGCCTGTAAAGCCTGGTTAAGGTAGTTCAGATCACCTTGGAGGAGGCGGGGTTCACAGATTCTGTTTGCACAGTCTACCAGGGCTTTAATTGTGCGTTAATTGTGCTTCTTTTATGATCTGGATGATGCTTGGAGTTTTTAAGTAGGTATCTATTAACATGTGGAGATTTTCTGTAAATTGTGTGGCCTAATTGTTGATTTGGTTTGCGGATTACTAGGACATGTAGAAATGGTAGTTTTCTTTCATTTTCTTTTTCTTTTTCCTTGGTAAAATGAATGTTTGGGTGGATGTTGTTGAGGTGGTACAGGAACTTGTTTAGTTCTTCTTCTCCATGCTCCAAATGTTGAATGTGTAATCCACCATATAGTGGGCTTTTTTGGTGCTATTTCCAGCACTTGTTTCTCAAAGTATTCCATGTAAAAAATTACTATGGCAGGGCTAAGAGGGCTCCCCATGACTACAACATCTTTCTATGGAGCATTCTATGGAACTATGACTGCTTCTGTGGAATGGCATGGCAGCTATCACCACACAAGGTTCTTTCCAAATTTCATATCCTATAGCCATATGGTAAATTCTGTGTTTTAGGACTGTCATTCATTATGATATTCAGCTTCCATTTTATGAAAAGAAAACTTATATAAACACCCAAATAAGTACATGTTCCCAATGTACTTATTCAACAAAATTTTAACATGCTCAAGTATACAGTTTCCTGAAAGAATAGTAGTGATACAGTATACTTGCTGCATTCATCTCTCATTTATCCAGCAGTAAATAAATATATCATCTGGCAGTTCTCTTACCAAATGCTTACATTTTGAATGAAATGCAATGCCAGTAGTGCATTTTGTAGTTCTACATTTTGCTTGTGAAGTACTATGACAACAACTAGATCTGATTCTTAAATTTTACTTAAAACAACAAAAAGTCTTGGAGTATCTTAAAGATGAATAAATTTATTATAGTGAAATCTTTTGTGTGCTAGAATCTACCTTAACAGATATATTTTACTTTAATGTTGTTAGATACAACCTAGCCTTACAGAAAGTGTACATTTATGGTTTGTTTTTCTTTTCTTTTAAAGGTACAATCATGGGAGCAATCCTGTTCAAAATAGGCACTAGTTGGAAGAAGAATGAATGCATGAGAATTCATGTATGGGGTGGGATGTCTCCATTTGCAATGTTGTTGTGGGTGGCTCCTTAAAAATAATCTCTCTCAGTAATGGCCACCAAATGGGGCCCAAAGGAAATGTTCTTGGCACCCATTAGTATTAATTTCCTACTTTCCCTGCCCAGAACTGGACAAGAATTGTTTTGTGGTTGCTGCATTGGATTGCACTCTGGGAGAAAAGTGGTATATAAATGCAACAAAAATCATTTCTAATATATGGCCATGTTCTAGAAGCATTCTCTCCTGACATTTCGCCTGCATCTATGGCATCTAGAGGTTACAACCTCTGAGGATGCCTGCCATAGATGCAGGTAAAACATCAGGAGAGAATGCTTTTAGAACATGGCCATATAACCCAAAAAATCTACAGCATCCCAGTGATTCTGGCCAAGAAACCCTTCAACAATACATTATAATATACATAAACTTGCACAGCAATTGGCAATAGCTATCTCATTGTGTAAGATGGCCCTTATCATTCATCAAATGCCTGTGGGGATAAAAAAAGTATTTATTTGTCTTTGAAAAGGAAGTAAGGAGGGTCCAAATCTAACTTCTCTGGAATGGCATTCCAGAGTCTGATGGCAGCTAATGAGAAGGTAGCTTCTCATAGTATGGAACGGGATGCAGTAGGAGAACAGGGTAGGCTGCAATCAAAGAAATAAAGTTCTTCAGGTATCATCAGGCTTAAAAAAATGCTTGTACAAACAGAACCTTCTTAAAGAGTATATGGGATCTCTTCCCACCAACTTTGTGGATGCACTAAAGGTAGTCTGCTAGGCACCATTAATAAACAGCTGGCAATACGCAAAGGCATTTCTATTTTACAGCTTTTATGACAGCTTTATGACAGTCTTGCAAGTCCTATCCTCCATGGTTGTAGTCTTTCCTTTTTATCTTCAGTGCCATTTTAGGAGGTTAGTGGGTAATAAATGGATGAGAGCAATAATTGCATGGTGAGTCACATAAAAAAGTCATAATCAATTGCTCCGATGTCACAAAAGTTACAGTCCGCTGATTTGATGTCAGAGTGATGGATTATGACTTTGAATGCTTCAGTGATGAGCCTTTTAAGAAGAAGGAGAAAAAGGAGCAAAGAAAGAACAGAGGAAGATGTTATGAAAGGAAATTTGTGATTAAACTGACTGACAGCTAACTCTCAGGGCAAAACAAACCATGACAAAGGGAACATGGGGCCCCTAGCTGTGCATTTGCCTTGTGTTGCTCATGCAAAACCCTGAGGGCGTTACACAGGGTACAATCAGGGGATTGGCAAGGGGCTAAGCTTCTCTTCCAAACCATTGATTCCCCCCCCCCCTGAAATGCTCATGATTTTTAAAATCCCTCCCTGCTTCTGTAGCCTACTGTTTCTCTGTTCACATACCACAAACACTTTCAGTAGTGAAGGGAATGTTTCCTGCTTTGGAGAGAGTGCAAATGGGACTTCCATAGCATTCTCAGAGACCAGGGCAGTTCTAATGCAATATGCCTGTAGTAGCAGCTGAGGAAAACATCTTCAGTTCAGAAGTTATACTTCTTTGAAGTCACATGTACACCTGCCCAGATTGTAAAACTTTGGGGTCTGCACTACTCTCAGTCCCAAGTACTTTTAGTAGAAACATTGGTGGCTGTATCTAGGCTTAGGCTTCTCTCCCATGAGAGGATGGAATAACTGCCCCTTGACAATTGGCAAGTAACATATTTTCTGTACTGAGAGCTTTTAGAAACTCATTGCAAAGATCAAATCAAGAGTGCTGTGTTTTATGCAGTTTAACAGCAGCAGCAGCAACAACAACAACAACACTTTATTTATATCCCATCCTATCTCCTTGTGGGGACTCAGGGTGGTTTACAACAAGTTGTGGCAAATATTCAATGCCGTACAATACTAGACAAAGAATGAACTAACTGAAACCACCCAAGTCTCAAATCATACCAAACATCTACATCAAAATAACAATAAAGCAGCACCAAACATTAGACAATAACATAACTAAGTTACATCTTCACAATTAAACATTAATAACAGACTGGAGGATAAATTAATGGGTTTTAAATGGGGTTTTAAATGGTTTTATTTGTTTTAACGATGTATTTTAAAATATCTTTGTGTTTAATTCTTTTTTGATGTTTGTATGCTTTGGGTTTTAATTTACACATTGTATGATTTTTAGAGTTTGTGTTTTAGACTCCTTTGGGTTTGAAGAGGCAAGATATAAATACTACTACCACCACCACCACCACCACCACCACCACTACTACTACTACTACTAATAATAATAAATAATGGCTTTTACCAGTGTGCTATTTTGCTGACTTCTATCTAGCACATTGATGTATAGCTGAGTTGCATTTTAAAAATAACTTTCTGTATAGTTTTGCAGGAGAGGGAAGAAGAACAAGAAAATGAAAAGGAAGAAAGGATGATGAGAAGACGAAGAAATAATTATCGCTCCATGTAATTCTATTCCTTTTAATGAATGACAGTTGAAAAGGTCTCTGTGCAGCACACTTTTCTATATCTAAAAGCAACAAAATGACTAGCTTGTGTAGGGAGGAAAATCAGTAATGAAAAGCACACATAGGAATAAAGAATCAAGTGCATGGAAGGACTTGATTCGCTTTCTCCTCTATAAATTCTTGCCTGTTTTGGAATTCATATTATATTGCCATATTAGGTTTGAGGGCCATATCTTTGTAACAATCTAGTTCTTCCTCAGCATTAGTCATATATGCTTACCTTATGCCCTGAGCCAGAGAATGGCTAGATACAGTGCTGATATCATAGCTGAAATATGTATTTTACAGGGAAAGATGCACCAGCATTACAGAATTCAGTCATATCGGCATATTATCTAGCATTATTTCTATACTTGTGGAAAATATATCTTAAGACAAGTGTACTTAAGATGAATACATTTGGGATATGAGTCACTATAATGCAAACAATAATGGTATTTTTGTTCCAGTAAAACCACAAATTACAACGACTCATACTTGCTTTTCCCAGGCCATCACTTCAACAAACATGAGATGCAGCTGCTACCTAAAAAAAAAAGTTTTATTAGCTCCCTGTAGTTGTGTGGACATCTTGTGTGTTTGTAGACTGTGATTTAATGTTCAGGCTCTGGATGTGTGTGCTTCAGATCTCATCAACAAAATGAGATCAAAAACTCACTAAGTGGATACAGTGGTTGTTTTAAAGTGGTAGTTACATGATCAGAGATGCTCTACAGATTTTTTTGCCCTCTTTTGTTGTTCATATGATTCAGTATACAATGGTTTTATATCTCCTCTATTCAGCTGTGCTTTCCTATGAATGCCTTAAAAGCAGGAAACATATATGTCTTCATTCAAGAGCTACTATTTACAAAACAAGTCTAGATCACAGCATATATTTACTGAAAGAGAGAAAGTGGACACTGTTCTGTGCAGTTTTAAAAAACATGGATTATGGAAAGTTTGAATGGTCTAAAATGTGAAATGTCAATTAGCCATAATGCCATGAAAACACAACATTTGACCACAGAGACAGCCTCTTCACACTAGAGAAGGGATCCACTCTAAATATGGTTTCTGCCTCCTGAAGATTTTGGGGTTTTTTTGGGGGGGGGGTTGTAGTTTGGTGACCCCCAGGATCTGTCTGGCTGAGCAGTTTAAAGGCCCCTCCATAAACTATAATCTCCAGAATTCTACAGGAGGTAGAAACTGGATTTAAAGTGGATCCATGCTCTAGTGTAATGAGGTCCTCTAACTCTTCAGATACTTAATTTTAAGTATTATCCAAATCTGGTGATTGTTGTTGTGGAACTTCAAGATCTTTCTGACTCATTGAGATCCTATTATGGGATTTTCTTGGCAGGATTTGCTTTGATCGATTTCCTTTGCTTTCGGAGGCTGAGAGTATGTGACTTGCTTAAATTTACCCAGGGGTTGAGCAGAGAGTCAAGCCCAGGTTTTCAGAGCTATCATATACCTCTCAAACCATTACATAATGTAGCTCTCTGGTTTCAGAACTTAAAATATTCAGTTTTTGGGTCAGGTTCCTTGTCATTAATTCCCTCCTCCCACAAGGTCTGGTCTGGTTTTTAAAGGTGTTTGTAGGGTTGCTGTTTGCATATTTTCACAGAAGATGAATATAGCAGCATTAAAACAGGACATACTTGCATAAAATATGTGCACACATGTTTGCTTAGACAAATGCAATTTTCAAAATAACTATTATAAATTGAAATACAAGAATCACTGTGGTAAGGAAGAATGCAATCCAGTAACCTCTGTCCTACATTCAGATGTTAAGTTGTGGCAAATAACGTCTATATCAGCGAATCTGCTCCAATTGTTTAGACTTTGCAAGTACTGTCCAACGTTATGTTTCAGCACTGTAGACAGCGCTGGACTAAAACTGATATAGGATTCAAAGCCCCAATGACATGGAACCTACTATATTAATGGGCGATTTCATGGCTTCTGTCCTCCCTTCTTATGGCTCAATTATCTTTCAAGTAGGACTGAATTCTTTCTAATATTCCTTCAGAAAAAAAGTGTCTATCTAAATTTCTATGGGTTTCATAAATATACAGCAATATGGTTGATGGTTGGATTTAGTCAGTTCCTTCTCAGAGAAGTGATTTAAAATGCTGATTCTTTGCAGTTTTTCTGAAGATACTGCTTGATGTGTCCTAAGGAGAAATGAAGCAGCATCTTTGGAAAAACTTGACACTTTTTCTGATGTGAGGAAGTGAAATACCCTTTACATGCTGCTTTGTCTTTGGGTCAGAAGTGTTTCTCTGCTCTCTCTGTCTTATTAACTGTGCTGATCAATCAACTCGACCTGCCAATTGCCAGCCCCCTCTTCCCACTCCCAATTTGGCTTTCATTCCCAGTTCAGCCTGAGGGTTCACACATCTCAATAGCCATTGCATGGCTCTAGGCAAGCTAAACAAAGCCCCATGACAAGATTAGAAAACTGGCTTGCCAGAAGGCCTTGGCTGGGCAGAGAAAGGTGGCCAGTCACAGAAGAATAATGCCTGGTTCCCAAATTGCTTGTTGGTAGCAAAGCACAATCCCTTTTCATTTCAGCTCCTTCAAGTCTAGAAGCAAAGCAAAGGCTTCTGTTTTTATATGTATTTCATTCAGTAGTTGTGCTCCAATACTTGTGCATAAAAGAGCAAAGATATTTCATTTTGAAATTCTAAGGGTGATTTTGAAAACCTGCAGAGATTTAGAGTTGTTTTCTCCTTATGTTTGTTTTTCCCTGATGGATTTACATTACAGTCTTGTGTAATGTAAGCTATCTACCCACCTTTTTGTCTGTCCCTCCTAATAAAAGCCAGTAAAAGTTCAATCAATTCAAACATGCTTTCCCCAACAGTTCTGCCAGTACATATTCTTCTTTACTATCTCCTCTCCAAGACACCATGTGTGAAGTCTTACACTTTTTTGATGTTGAAAACCAAGTCACAGATGCCAGACTGTTGTTGTTGTTGTTGTTGTTGCTTGGAGGCCTGAATAAAAAAGTACAATAGTAATATATTTGCATCTGTTGTCTTAGGTCTAAGCTGTACATGGAAAACCAGGTTATGTGTGGGGTGGGGTGGGGTGGGGTGGTCTGGGTAGTTAAGGCTCAAGAAGAGCAGAGGAATCTGTAACCCCAAGCTTGATACTTTGAAATAATATGATCCATGGGGTGGCGTGTGAAATACCTTTGTTAAAATGACCCTGGAATATGTGGCCTTCCGGTTTGAAACATAAAGTCTAAAGGGGGCACATTCTGTAGCTTCCCTGCCTACTCCTGATATCAATGAACATCAGCTAAAGGTGGCTGAAGAACCAATTTCATGCATCTACTGTGGAAGGAAATGAACTGAGCCACAGGCAAAAATAAAATTATACAAATGTTATTATAGACTAGCCTGCTTCTGTCCTAGTTTAATTCAAATTTTGCTGCTGCAGGGTTAGCTGTTGGCAGTAGCCTTGCTGAATAAATCAACATTTGCTTACATCTAAATTATTAGAGAAACACGTGACTTTGTTTATTGTATAAATTATACACAAGGTTAAAACATTAACTGTTCAGATGGCTCAGTGCAACCACATTGTCTTTGTTTTGGCTTCTTGTCTGAAAGGAAAAAAAGAAAAATCTTCCAGAACAAACCAGATAGGGCAATATCTGCAAGCGGTGCCTGGTTATGT
The DNA here is from genome assembly GCF_037176765.1 of Anolis sagrei. Classification (NCBI taxonomy): domain Eukaryota; kingdom Metazoa; phylum Chordata; class Lepidosauria; order Squamata; family Anolidae; genus Anolis; species Anolis sagrei. The sequence continues at coordinate 57,975,741 of NC_090024.1, read as the reverse complement.
GCTGTTTTTAATAGAGCTGTGCTGAGGCAGAATTGTTGAACCTTATTCCCAATTTGCCTTGGGCATAGTTATTTACTCCTGCACAAAGGAAGGAAGCTCTTCTGACTTGGTAGCATTTCACACATCCGCTGAGGATAGTTGAAAGTAAACAAATAAAGGGCCATGTTCAAGAAAAGGAGTACGTTTATTGTACACCAGCGAAGGGTTCATCTCTATGACAGGCTGTATTTATTTTACTTTCCCATAAAAATGACAGATGCTTTGGCTCTTTGTCCATGTGGCCATGGGTTTGTTGTTTTAAAGGGGTTGAAAGCAGTTGTCCAGCGGCCAGTGGCTAATCTATTCTGATGTCACAGTGATTGGATTTTTAACCCCCCTCCCCAACAATGCCGCTGGGTTACTGCTGCATTGCCACAGACGGGCTGGCCCTGCCTGGGGCTGTGCAGCTGTGTGCTGAAAGGGACTGGGGAGAACTTAGCATTTGAATACTATAAAGTGAACCTGTAACTTTGGTCAAATTAAGCAAAGTATTGCCTGAAGATCAGGGGTTTTTCAGCCTGCAAAACAGTTCAGCGGTTGGAGAGCTTTGTAATGAACAGTCTCTGGAAACACATGAATATCAGGACAGACTGATTTCGGTTAATGTATTGTTTTGTGGCCAAACTCTAAAACATAGGAAGAAATGATACTGCCAGAAATTAGTCGTCCTCCTCCTCGTGACTACTACTATTACTTCTGTTAGTTGTAGTGCCTATAGTTGGAGAAGAACCATGAAAAATAATAATAATTGGCTTAACTACCCACTCTCTTAATGGTACACAAGGCAATAATCAAATAGAGTGAGACTACAATGAAATGTAAATATCATAAAAATACAGGAGCAAAATGCAAGAATATTAGTAAAGATAAATGAGAGTGTAACTTTAAATATCAACTAAAATTGATTGAATAAAAGCATATTTGCTGTCCATTTGAAGCATAGTAAAGAGAGTTCCCATCTATATACAGTTCTTGTCCAACTTACCTGTCTGAACACATCTCCCTCTATGAGGCTACAAGAGCTTTAAGATTGGCTGGGGAGCCCTGATTGTTTGGTACCAGAGACAGGGCCTTCTCAGTGGTGGCTCCTTGACTGGAACTCCTTCCGCAGTGGCACCAGGCAGGCCCCATCCCTCCTGGTTTTTAGAAAGAAACTTAAGATCTGGCTTTTTTACACTGGTGTTTGGTGAATAGGAAATTATGGAATGAGATTTCAACAGCTTGAATAATGGACTATGGATTTTGGGAAACAATTTGGGCATGAGTTCATGACTTGGTGTTTCATATGTGGTTTTAATCTGTTTGATAGATTGTTATGTGTTTTAATTGCTTATATGCATAGATTTATATTTTTATGAAATTTGTTTTATTGTTTACCTGTGTAGCATTGAATTTTACTGGATTTGTAAGCTGGCTTGAATCCCCTCCTGAGTTGAGAAAGGTGGGGTAGAAATGAAGTAAGTAAATAAATAAATCTAACATTCTGTAAAGAGAGTTCTAAAACCAGAATGTTGCTGCAGATCTCTCCCTGTCCTATGCTGACACCAATGTAACCTCTTTTAGTTGTAAAATATCATGGCTGTCATCAAACATCAATGAGAAAAAGTGCTCCTCTGAACACTCTGACATGCAGAAGTAACAACCACTCCCACCTGCACAGTGTCTAACATAAATAAAGCAGGTGTAATTCTTTTTGTAAAACTATAAGAAGTAAATTTACATACAAATACTAAAGGTGTCATCAGAACTCATGTTGAGACACTCTATAATATGTTCTTTAAACAAGGTAGAATATCAGACTAAAAATGGAGGATGAATAACTCAAGACTTACACCAGACATGCAATGCAGGAGGAGAGACAGTGTGGCTATGACCAACCAATAGGAAATGATATCAATACATGTTGTGTCTTAAGTCTTAGAGAAACATGAAAATTAGCAACTACTGATTATAGGCATGTTAAGGTTCCTACTTCTAATGAGGTTATACTTTGAGCCATAGAATATTTGTCTTCCCAGGACTGTGCCTGGGATTGTTCAACTATATTTAGTGCATCACTATATCCAGACAGCCTCCTTCAACCACCTTCTTGCCTCTGGTTGAAAAGAACAGCTGGAGTTGGCTGGTAACATATTATTGAGACTTCTCTTCAAAGTGTTGGATGAACATCCTCAGTGGAACCATTCAGTTGCTAAAAAATATGTGAGATATATTAGACACTAAAGGCATTCCATACATTGCCATAGGACAAAAACTAAGGGATTCAGCACTGCATCATCAAAGAGTGTTCAGCTCAAATAGCCAGGAATAATTGAAAAAATGGCACCACATATTGACTTGAAGTCCCAGTATGTGAAGAGACTGGTGGCTCAGATATCACAGGTGCAGCCACTCTGGTTTTAGCCTGAATATTAAAGGGACTGCCCAAAATGCTGGATCTTTTTAAGGGCAGGGTTGAGAACACTGCATAGCTGTTTTAAAGATTGGGCTAAAGCCCACAGCACAAACCTACTGACACTGGAGCCATGTTACCGAGAATTCAAACAGAATAATAAGAGATAACACTCTACATTCAGTTTCTAATGTGAATGGTAATCTATCATGGCTAAAAAGAACATTTGTGCATACTCCAACATGTTCGTCAGACAAGAGAAATGTTAAATTGATCAATAAGTTGGCTTATTTCATAAAGTTCCTTCATCTACCTCCTTTAGCAGGAATGAACCACACTCATTTGTTCAAGGAGGGCTTAACAACCTTTCACACCCATTCAGCTAGACCTCTTATGGCAGCATTTATAAGTCAAGCTAGACATGGAGTCAAGAAGTGTGCAGTCAGCTGAGTTCAGGCCCCCACCTATACTATGTACATACTGGGCAACCTAGGAAAAGTATCGTACTTCTCTTCTAGCCACTCTATCTCATTTGCACAGCTGAAAAACGTGGTCAGCATTATGCTACCAAGCAAACAGTGTTGTTGTAAAAAGAATAATAATAAAGATTGTATAGTATTTTGCCAATTAAATTTTACTATATAATCTATTGGAAGTTTGGGAAAATAATGCATGTTATCTCAAGAATCAGAAATTCAGTTTCCATGTAATCAAAACAATTTAGAGAGACATGATCACTAGCCATGCCTCCGTTGTCTATAAGTATTTTTGCAGTAGACTAAAATAAAAATGATAAATAACAGTTTAGGTCTAGGCTATTTGGCTGACTGCATACCTTTGCACAAACATGCCAGGGCCCAGAGATCTTCAGGAGAGGCCATTATCTTGGTCCCACCTCCATCTCAAGCTCAGTTGGTGGGAATGAGAGAGCGGGCCTTCTTGGTGGCCGCCCCTTGACTCTGGAACTCCCTGCCCAGTGAAGCCAGAATGGCCCCTTTCCTGCTGTCCTTCTGGCAGTAAGCTAAAACCTTTTTATTCAGACAGGCTTTTAAAGATGAAGGTGTTTAAGATCTAGTTGGGGTGCTGTGATTTTTTTACTTTGAATATGTTTTAGATGGATTTTAACTGTAAATTTTTAGTGCTGTTTGTGTTTAATTCTGTTTCAATGTTTGTATATTTGTATATTTTAAATTGTATACTAATGCTTTTATGTCAAGCCGCTTTGAGTCCCCTTTGGGGAGATAAAGCAAAATAAATAAATAGAATAAAATAACGTAATCTTGCCAATCAAGAAATAATACATTAAAGAAATTAAATAAAAAACCCTATAATCAAAGCTACTATCCCATATAATTTGGTGTGACTTGATTCTGCGTAAATATACTTATAAATGCAGCCTGATATTTTCTCTTATGTCGTATGTATGTATATATGAATGAAATACAGAAGATACAGATGAGAAGACCTTCTCTACTGGTTCATGGGTATCTTGGACATTGTGAAGAAGGAACCTCGCTTTGATGGCCTCTATCGGAGAGAGAGACCAGCGGACTCCAAACAGGCATGAAGGGAGTGGCCTCATGTTGTCTGTTGCTCTGGATCCCCTATATGATAATATTCCTTCCAGCAGATGGCTGGCAAGGAAACAACCAAGTTTCTGGACTGCCTACCAGGGTCAGGTGTTTTGCCCTAGGGAATGCTAAGAGCATAGTCAAGGGATGACATCTGTGCTAACAAAGGCTTCCTATGGTGGGTTTGCTAGCATCATCCTGGAAAAAAATTATCTGTTTATATATCAAACTAAAGCTTGCCTTAAAATTATTTTTAAAATTAGCATGTGCCCTATTGTTATTTTTGCACCTTTTCCCTATTGTAACTGTTTTGCTCTAATTGTTTTTTTATTATATTTATATTTTAATATTGTTATTCAATTATAAAATAAATGTAATGCAATATAATATGTAAGACAATGTAGTGAAATGTAATATACACATAGCCATCTAGGTATTATTATTTTGGAATATAAACAATGAATAGAGTGAAAAGTGAAGAATAAGAGGAAAACTATACTGTGATCTGGTAATGGATATTACATAGTCTAATGCAAAGCAATCTGGGTTTTTTTTTTTTTTGCAGTCCGTTAGCAAGTCACTCACAATTCTTTTAGAAACTGGGAGAAACACAATCAGTTTGGTTAATGAACACCAATTCTGAAATGTCACTCTCTCATCAGAAACATACATATTTGTTTAAGGTCAGCAGAATCCTATGCATGTCTATTCAGAAGCAAGCTCTGTTGTGTCAGTTTGCTCCTAGATAAATGCATATGACACTACAGCCTCTATGCTTAATTTAAATCTCCATTTGTTTTAAAATGTAGAAGTTGTTTCTGGATGGCTGGTGTAAATTTCTAATTGCTGGCAGTCACATGTTGGGCATGAGAAACAAAGGATGGTTTTCTTTCTGTAATTGCCTCCTTTCCCCTGGTTCTGGCTATGTACTACAGATGACAGGATGCTGGCTAAATGAACCAGCAGCCTGATGCACTATGGCAGCTCTCAAGTTCTCAACCACCCAGGGGATAGCCTGACTATATGAACACAGCCTAACAAATAATGGGATTCATATATCAAATGCTCATGCATCCTTTTGAAAAATAGGTTGCCTCCAGAGAGTGTCTCACAACTTCCTTCTTCCCTGCTTACAATGCTGTGGTTTTCATGGCAAAGATACCACTTGACACAAGAAGCTTGTGTCAGAAGACAGTCTTGCAATGACACAACCCTGATGGCTCTCATCTGCATTGTGTACAAGATGGCAGCAGTGTAGGTGGCTTGGGTGATCATGTAGGTCTGATGTATCCTTGTGTACATTGAAGGCAACCAGATTTGTAAGTACAGAGACCTTTACAGCCCTGTCTTAAGAAGAAGTTGCACTGATGTGGTGGTTCTATAATCTAGCACAAAGGTGGGGAACCTGGAGATAGTTTGGACAACACTTTCTATAATCCCTCATCATTTGCCTTGGTTGTTGGAGGTTTTAGGAGTTTAGAAGACAAAAGTTATCTTTATCCTTAACATAGCATTAGAGTTCTAGCTCAAGGAGGAAACTCATATTATGCATCACAATCAGGATCTGATCATGTCACAATAGTATCCTTCCACCATATTACCTAGTGCTTCCTTCTCAACTACAGAGATGCTCCAACTGTTTTCCTTTCAGTAAAATAAACATTGACTGCCATCTTTTATTCTCCATTAGCTGTATTCACAGCAATAACATCACCTTTAGGAACCTCTTAAGATCCTTGGTGGATGGTTGTTACAGCTACTGTTCTGATCCAGATCTGATCAGGACTTCATTACACTACAGCAGAGATTCTCAAACCTTTTCAGCCACAGAGCCCCTTTTGAAGCATACGTTTCTCATGGAGCCCTAAGAAATGTTTATATATTATATTATATATAATGAAGATATATCAGACATGGGCATTTTGACACATTGCATTTTAAATTTGACAGATGGACCAGGCCAGTGAGAGATGGATGGAGAGTGATTGTGTGAACTAACTGAAAAAAACATGAACTAATTTCTATGCACACTGCACCTATCTTGTTTGTAGTACAAAAAAGGAAAGTAGTACAAAAAACTTAAGAGTATTTCAGTGGAAGATCCCAGTGGCAATCCAGTCCAACTCTCCAAAAATTCAGCTTTGTGTGTGTGGAATAGCATGGGTAATATCCCTGGAGAAGTGCCAAAGTTATGTACCAGAGATCCTAATTCTGGATCAGAACAGTAGCTGCTTATACCGAATCAGATTATCTAGTTTGTACTGTGTCCCAGCATTAAAACATTTAATTGGCATTGGCACTCCAAACTCAAGCAGAGGGACCTGATAATGAGGGTGGGGACTTTCTTTCAACCAAAATAAAAGATCTCAGAATCTGTATTGCAATGGCAGATGAGGCCAAAGGGTAGTCCCAGCAATGCCAGAATATTTCATCATAAAAGTTCTTACAATGGATATCTGAGGTTTAGAAGACAAGTTTCAATTGTTCAGTATTGTAGATTGTGGGGAGTGAAACATACAACAGCTGGGGAACTACAAACATTAGTATCATACAGGGAGATGGATAACTGACTATTTGGGGAAGCTAAGCCAGCCAAGTTGGGAACTGGGATGTGGGTAGATTCAAACCCTGACCTAAGATGCCCCATCCCTACCTCAGCATCAAAATTTCCAGAATATGGAAAGTCAGCCAACTTTGCTGTGCTCTTCTCCAGACACAAGGGTCAAAATGTATAATGCTTATTGTTTGAAAGACAACTCCCAGAATCCTCTAGCCAACATGGCCACTATATCCAATTTTGCTATTAGTTCTGTGATTCATGTTTTGTGGATGTCCTACTGTGAGCATATCACTGAGAGTCTACTACTTTGAAGCAGATTGAAATAATATGGGTCAAACCTGATGCTCACTTGCTTGAACCTGCTCCATACTTCACGGATGGTTTGTGACTACAAAGCCAGAGGAGAATCTTAATGTGTAATACTGGATTTAAATGTAAACTCAAATGAAATCCAGCTTCCTCACTCAAAATGTATATTAAGGCCGTGAAAGGCCTAACATAGAGTCTCAGTGTAGGAAAAGTAATTAATATTGAGACATTTGTAACGGCAACATATGGCTGCCTTTAGCGGCTTCATTCCGTTTCATGCCTGTCTGGGGATCATGCAGCTCAAATGAAAAGAAAGCATCCAGGAAGGGCTACTTCAATTTCTCTGCATGGATGTAACCGAAGGATTGAGAATTTCTTCATAAACTCTGCGTAGGTCCCCGAGGGCACCAAAGGGTGGTATTGGAAGTCTGCGGTATTAATGAAATAAGAATCCCACAGTCCATTTTGGGCAGAATTCATCTCTCCTGTAAGTATACAGCACCACTGGCATTCTCTGAAATGAATGTGTTCGTCTGTCAGAACATTTGATTGACAAAATGAGAGGCAGGCCGAGAAGCCAACCACTGTTTGGCTTTTGCTATGGAACTGTTTGAGATGAAGTGTCAATATAGGGAGGTCATTACACAGGCTTTTAAAGCAGGTCCTCAGCAAGCGAGCATTTTTTTTCTTGCTATTTATCTAACAGCCTTGTTTGAGCCAGTGGAGGAAACAATGGGGTTTGGAAAAGTTCCTTTTTCTTACCATAACTCCCAGAATTTCAAGCCAGCATTGCCTCTATTCCTAACATTTCCAAGTGTCCGCAGGAAAGATGCAGACAGATAGATAGACTGACTGACTGACATACAGATAGAAAAAACCCTCTGTAAGTAAATAAGAAAAGCAACACACACACACATTTATTTTAACAATCAGGGATACTGTTAGAGTAAAAAGTATAGATATCAAGGCCAAACAAACAAATAAAGGAATAAATAAAAGATTAAATGAGGGGATGGAAAAAGCAATAGGAAATCAATACTTAAAGCAAGAATATGGAAACTGGAGCCCAACAGGTGTTGTCTGACTCTCTGACCATTGGTCACACTGGTTAGAGCTGATGGGAGCTAGGATCCAGGACACCTAGAAGGCCAAAAATTTCTGACTCTTAGATGAAAGCCTCCAACATCCAAAACATAGGAGCCAGGGCAATACTGTGGTCTGAGTTTTGAATTATGGGAGATCAGGGTTCAAATCCCCATTCAGCCAGTGAAACATATTGGGTGACCTTGGAGAAATTACTGTCTCTACGCATAAGAGCAATTGCAACCATTCTTCCAAATAAAACCCCATGATAGCATCAGAATTGACTTGAAGACACACATAGCAATAACAACAACCACAGCAAATTAGAGGCTGCTCATTAGTAGTACCCCAGCCTTAATTAAGACGAAGCAATAAATCAGTCAGGACCTAAAATAAATCAGACAGGATCTGCAAACAGAAGACTTATAGTCAATAGTCAATGTTGAAAAGACCTCCACAGAATAGGGATAATTTGTGAGTCAACATCATTGCTGGAGAAGGGAACTGATGGGTAATATATTGTTATGTGCCTTCATGTCATTCAGACATATGGTAACCCCTAAGTAATCCTATCATGAGGTTTTCTTGGCAAGATTTGTTCAGAGGGAGATTTACCCTCATCCTCCTCTGAGGCTGAGAGAATATGACTTGCCTAATGCCATCAAATCCAATGCTCACATCACTACACCATGGTGGATAATATACTGTGTGGGATCTCTCCTTTAATTCCATTTTCAGCTAGTTACAGAAAATCAAAGCCTCAATAGTATGTATTATTTATTTCAAATATTTGTACCCCGCCCTTCTCTAGCCCCGAAGGGGGACTCAGGGCAGCTTACAGCCGGCAACAATTCAATGTCCCATATATACAACAAATAAACAACAGTTACATAATAAGTTAAAACATTAAAATTAGATTAAAAACCATTTAAGATAGTACAAATTGAATTAGTTGGCATGTCAAGTTCATGTTCTATGATCAACAACTTAAGCAGAAGCCTGTCCATAATCCTTTTCCCATAGCAATCGTCATTTCTATTGTTAGTCTGCTATTCGAATGCCTGGTCCCATAGCCACATCTTCAACTTTTTCCAGAAGGAGGGAAACCATTGACCTAATTTTGCTGGGGAGTGAGTTTCACAGGTGCAGGGCCACCGAGAAGGCCCTGTCCCTTGTCCCTGGAAGATTGTAAGCTTTGAGGTCAGATGTAGGGGGAGATATGTTCAGACAAGTAAGCTGGGCCAGATCCGTATAAGGCTTTATAGGTCAAGACCAGCACTTTGAATTGTGCTCGGAACTGGACAGGCAGCCAGTGGAGCTGACATAACAGGGGGGTGGTATGCTCCCTGTAGGTCACTCCAGTAAGTAATCTGGCCGCCGCCCATTGGATGAGTTGAAGTTTCTGAACAGTCTTCAAAGGCAGCCCCACGTAGAGCTCTGCCTGTTCATCTGGTCATTATTGGCATTCCTTTCTGACAAAGTAGAAGCATCCACATGATCGGTAATGGACAATCTTCTCTCCTTCTCACTAGTTGCAAAAACAGCTTTGCTAATGTAAAAATGATAGCCAGGAGCTCTTGAGCAATTTGGGAGCCATAGGAACAGCAACTGAGCATGATCCATCCTCTTTCACTGTGCTGATTTAATCAGTTGAATAAAAATATTCCTTGAATATTTTTTAACAAAACTCCAAAGCACGACAGCAACAAATATCACAACTTCCCAACACATTTGCCCTGTTTGAAGGAATCAGAAAAAAAAAAAGCTTCAATCGTACTTTTTTTTGGTCTTATCAGTCAGTAGACATGGGAATTAGGCACAGTGGGCCCTTGATATTTGCTAGGGTTTGTTCCAGGACCACTCCCCATGGATACCAAATCCATGGATGCTCAGGTCTCATTATATACAGTGGTGTGGTAAAGTGCTGTGGTGTTCCTTACATAAAATGGGAAGTGCAAAGTTTGATTTTTGGGTTAAAAATGCTTTCAAGGCATGGATGGTTGAATCCATGGATACAGAACCTGAGGATATGGAGGGCTGGATGTATTGATTGTACCAGAAGATTTGTGATATCGCATGTCATGTCTAATTCTTTAAGAGGAAAAAATATCTGATTTCTTGCTTTAGTGAATTGTTTTATTTATCTTATTTGGAATGAAATAAAATAAATAATCTTACCAGAAAATTATTTAGGGTTGGGAGGGCTGCCAATGAGTGTCTTTCTTTTTGGCTTGTGTATGGTGCAGTTTCCTTCAGGATAAAGCATGGTCCTTATCTGCCATTATTCTCAATCAGCCTTTTCCAAGAATTCATCTCTTATGATGATTGTACTATGTCAGCATTTATTTCATGCATATTGAAGAAGGTTCATGGCAGGCAAGAAACAGATTCCTGTAGATTGAGCATGAAAACAAACAAACTTTGCAAAGACAGAGAAAGGAAGACACAGGGATATATGAGTGCCTCCGACCACAAACGAAGCAGGACAAGGTACTTCCTTTTACTGTAGAAATAGTATTGTTTGATGCCATGTTAACTACTATCCCTAAATGCAATGAAATCCTGGGAGTTGTAGTTTGGTACGACACCAGCACTTTTTGGCAGAGAAAGGTGCAGATCTCATAAAATCACAACTACCATGATTCCGTAGCTACAACTCTGACAAATTCTTAACAGTGTTCATGCTGAATGGGCCTGATAGAAACTATAGGAGAAAGTAACCTGTTTGCCTGCCATTATTAAACATGGTCCAACACGTATGATCTCTGTTAGATAACTCTTGTAAGCCAAAAACATACATAAAATATCCATGTTGCAAATATCACTCACACACACACACTGGTTTGATTAACACTTGATAAGCTCTTGAAATTGTGACATGGATTATGCTCTCAAAGTCAAAGTTCTGGGACAGGAACTGTGGTACACTTGCAAGTTGCTTTGGATTTGCTTGTGAGTTAAGCTGCAATCCTCACTGGAAGGACTGCAAGATAATGAAGTAGAGCTGAAAGATGAAATAGGTTTCATCAGCAATTGAGAATTATCCAGAGGTAGACATGGTTTAATTTTTGATCTTGAAATGGGCAAGGATCATTAGCTATATAAAAGACTTACTCCTTGGTAGACAATTGCCTCTATTTCTGAATTGTGCCAGAGGATGTCACGATGAAGGCTTGCTCTGCAAAATTCACCACTGCATCAACAACTGCAACGTGCAAAGAAATGCAGCCCACACAGGTTCCCAGGGGTCTACATAGAACCATAGAGTTGGAAGAGACCACATGGGCCATCTAGTGCAACCCCCTGCCATGCAAGAAAAACAGGGGGTTGGACTAGTTGGTCCATGTGGTCTCTTCCAACTCTATGATTCATGTTTCATTAAGTTTCTGGCATGCAAACAAATTTTTCACATTCTACTCAACTGTCACCTTCTTTTTAGGAACTGACCAATCAGGAACAAACATCTAAAATCCAGGAACAAACCCAGATAAAAAATCTCATGTTTTCCTCACCTGAAAATCTCATGTTTTTTGTCGTTGGCACCAATTGTTTCCATGTTTACAGTGAACGGTGTTTGGGCACCTTCCAGTTTGCTGTGGGAGCTAGTGGGATAAAGGTACTGTCTGGACAGGCACTGAGTCTACCTACACTGTAGAATTTAATGCAGTTTGATTCTACTTGAAATGTCATAGCTCAATACTATGAAATCCTTGGAATTATAGTTTGGTGAGATAACAACACTCTTTAGCAAAGAAGGCTAAAAACCATGTAAACTACAACTTCCATAACTCCATTACATTGATCCATGGTGATTAAAGTGGTGTCAAACTGCATTAATTGACTGTGTACTTGCACCCTGTGTATTCTGTATGTTCAGACCAAATGAAGGGGGAAAGAAATCCCTTTAAATATCGTCCACCCATGAGAAAAAGGGAGAACAAATTCTAGAGCAAACTCTTCTAAGTTGCTTGCCTGCTTAAATGGATAACATCCCTGAACAAAAACATCAAGATAAATAGTAGAGATGTAGCTTTAACTATGACATTTCTCTGTACCTTCTAATTTATGTAAGTAATAAATAGTTTATTGAACCATGACTGGCTCAGCGAGAGTCTACAAAAACAAGCTAAAGAAAGGACCCAGTGTGATAGAAAAGCAACTTCCTACCTGATAATCTCATAGAAAAGTCAATCAGACTCAGGAAACAAACGGAAAGAAAGAAAACTAATACCTTCTGAAAATCCCTCTGGTAATCTCAGCTGGATAAAGGAGTCTTCAGTTCCTCTCCAGCAGTTCTGCTATGTAATAATATTAGCAGCTGCACTCCAGCCTACAGGCCAGAACATTTCACCAGTGGTGGAAGCCTTGACTTTTGAAGGGAGGGGATTCTGTCTCCGCTTTCATTGTTTTCTGTATAATTGTGGGGACAAGCAAACATAAACCCCATTCAGTTCTTGTGGGTTTTTTCGGGCTATATGGCCATGTTCTAGAGGCATTTCTCCTGACGTTTCGCCTGCATCTATGGCAAGCATCCTCAGAGGGTGATGCTTGCCATAGATGCAGGCGAAACGTCAGGAGAAATGCCTCTAGAACATGGCCATATAGCCCGAAAAAACCCACAAGAACTGAGTGATTCCAGCCATGAAAGCCTTCGACAATACAATAAACCGCATTCATTATATTCATGTGATAGCATTGTCAGATACTGAACTGATTTACATATTTATATTGAGGCATTAGAAATCATGATTGCCTCCATACTGCACACTTGTTGCAGTATGATATCACTTTAACTGCTATGCTTCATCATAGGAACAACTGTGATTTGTAGTTTTCGAAGAGACTTTGAACTCTCTACTAGAGAGCACAAGCACTGGAACTAAGTGATGGCATGACAGTAATGTTTAAATATTTAGAAGGATATCATACTGAGAAAGCAGCTATTTTCCACTGCTCCAGAAACAGAAGGTGCATCTACATTCCAGTTGGACAACATTTTAATTAGGTTCTTGTGGGTTTTTTCGGGCTATAGAGCCATGTTCTAGAGGCATTTCTCCTGACGTTTCACCTGCATCTATGGCAAGCATCCTCAGAGGTTGAGAAGGTCTGTTGGAAGTAGGAAAAATGGGTTTATATATCTGTGGAATGGCTGGGGTGGGGCAAGGAGCTCTTCCCTGCTGCAGTTAGGTGTGAATGTTTAGCTGATCACCTTCATTAGCATTTGAAGGCCTGCCTGAGTCTGGGAAAATCTGTTGCTGGGAGGTGTTAATCTGTGCCTGGTTTTTTCCTCTCTGTTGTTTAGCTGTTATAATTTTAGAGTTTTTTTTAATACTGGTAGCCAGATTTTGTTCATTTTCATGGTCTCTTCCTTTCTGTTGAAATTGTCCACATGCTTGTGGATTTCAATGGCTTCTCTGTGTAGTCTGACATGGTGGTTGTTGGTGTGGTCCAGCATTTCTGTGTTCTCAAATAATATGCTGTGTCCAGGCTGGTTCATCAGGTGCTCTGCTATGGCTGACTTCTCTGGTTGAAGTAGTCTGCAGTGCCTTTCATGTTCCTTGATGCGTGTCTGGGCGCTGCGTTTGGTGGTCCCGATGTAGACTTGTCCACAGCTGCATGGTATACGGTAGACTCCTGCAGAGGTGAGAGGATCCCTCTTGTCCTTTGCTGAATGTAGCATTTGTTGGATTTTCTTGGTGGGTTTGTAGATTGTTTGTATGTTGTGTTTCCTCATCAGCTTCCCTATGCGATCAGTGGTTCCCTTGATGTATGGCAGGAACACTTTTCCTCTGCGTGGATCTTCATCTTTACTCTCGTGGCTTGTTCTTGGTCTTGCAGCTCTTCTGATGTCTGAGGTGGAGATGCCTGTAGAGCCCAGTTGAGGTGGTTCAGTTCATCTTGGAGGAGGTGGGGTTCGTAGAACATTTTAATTGTCATAGCTCAATGCTATGATATTCTTGGAGTTGTTGTTTATGAGGCACCAGTACTATTTGTCAGAGGAGGGTAAAGATCTTGCAAAACTACAGTTTCCGTGATTCCATAGCATTGAACTATAGCAATTAAAATGGTGTCAAATAATATAGTGAAGATGCACCTTAGGACATGGTGTGTTGGACCCAGATACAATAAAAGAGATTGCACTGAAGCATAAGAAAGAAACTTCCTGAGTGTTTTGCTCTTTTAAAACTATCTATGAACCTACATGAAGAGTACAAACACAAAAACAAAACACACATCTCCATACACAAACTAAACTAATGATATTGCTTTCAACAACACATTAAGCTAACTAAACTTTAACAATGAATACTCTGCCTCAGAGTGTGGTGGTATTTTCCCTCTGTAGGTTTTAAAACAGAGGCTGGATGAATATCTGTCAGGGGTGCTTTGATTGCATGTTCATGAATGGCAGGGGGTTGGAGAGCATGGTCCCTGTGTTATTTTCCGACACTATGGACTTCATCCAGGGGTGGGGCATGGGAAGTGGGGAGAAATGTCTTCTTACCATAGCATTTCATTCTGGTCTGTTTATAAGGAAAACTGATCATATATCCCTCACCCCCATCACAATGCACTTTCATCAATTTCTACAGTAGTCCTCTGCATTCTGAGCTATTACATTGGCAGGTATTATCCCCGCACATACCACTTTCTTTAGTTTTTTTTTTAATTAAAAAAGGGGAAACCTCAAAATTGCTGAAGTTTGAAATCTAGGTCTAAAAAGGGAGAAATATAACAACAGCTAAGATGTGTTACATTGAAATTGCACAATTCTTGACAAATTAATTAAAAATACTGTGAAAGATTCATGCAAGAGGGTAACAGGTGAGAAAAGCAACATTGTTGTTCATTTGGAGACTGCCCACAAGACTGCCCATTAATATGGGCGAATCTGACAGATCCCATCATGCATTAAATTAAGCACCACCAATTATTTCCATGCGAATTGGGAGCTCTTGAGACGATTGCTTCCCAACTCCATAATTCTCCATTTATACACACTTTGAAGCAGTTTACATGCCGATGGAAGTAGTTTTGCATCATATAATGGGCTCCGTGGGACTCCGTCTGTGTAGAAATGGGGGTGGGGACTGCATCTGATGAGGTCCTAAGTTTCTAAGTTGAGAAGATTTCTCTAACAGAGAATAAGTACCTTCATCAAACTTATCCCAGGATTCCATAGGACGCAGTCACGAAGCCCTGATAGATAAGTAGGATCAAACTGCTTTAATTGTTCAGTGTGGTTGAATCCCTCACATATGCAGTAGTTTTTTCTGAACTCTGTTCATCTCCTTTTTGCAGAGATCATTCATGCTCCCATTTTAAAGATCAAAGAACTGAAACTGAAAGAATGCTATTGATGCATCTGCTAAAACAGTACATGAACAAAAAATTGCTAAATGCACCGCCTGCTGAAATTTTTTTTTTTTTGTGCATGAGCCTGCCACACACACATTTCTGTCTGGACAAATCTCTACTTGTTTACATTATCTATAGATATAAAACCGAAGCTCATGGTTTGCCGTGCCCTGTAATTACTGTAACCAACATTATTGGAAGTGTTCATTAGGAAAGATCCAAGGAGTTTGAAAAAAAAAATGGATGGATCAACAGAAACATTGAATGAAAGGGGAATCTTGCAGGTCTTTGTAACTTTTTGTTTTCCAGTGTGTCAAACCTGCTTATTGATGTGTTCAATTATTGATAGTGGTGTGACCATATAAAATGCTATGGAATAACATTCAGAAAGCAGTGCATATGTTGGATGGGAGAACTAAGCGCATAAAAAAAGAAAGAAAAAAAGATTGTATTAGGCTGCAATCCCAATTCATGCAGGTTTCACAATAACAGTTGAGGCATCTTATGTTCTATATAAAAAACCTTGTACTTATAGTGCAAAGAGAAAACACAAATTGGTTGTGGTAAAATATTAGAATCCTCCTCAACAAGTGAGTCAACAACTGCACAGACTACAGTAAATGATACTGTAGTCAGTATATGAGTCCAAGCAGCCCTGAGTCCCTTCAGGGAGAGAGGTGCAGGCTAGAAATAAATTGTTGTTGTTGTTGTTGTTGTTGTTGTTGTTGTTGTTGTTGTTCTTGTTCTTGTTCTTCTTCTTCTTCTTCTTCTTCTTCTTCTTGTTATTGCTATTGTTATATGATAGAAGACCTCTCTTTCTGTATTTCTTCTTGAGGTCTAAGGTCAGCTTGTGAGGTTGTCCTGTGAGATGCACCGATCCATTAGCAGAGATATGAACAGATGTTATGGCATAATAGCACCCTACATATTTTAATACATGGGCTCCTCCTACTACATGTACAACAAATCTTCTCAGGGCCCATCTACACTGCCATTATAAAGCAGTTCAATTGGTGTAGACTCATATAATCCAGTTTAAATGCAGTTAAACCACATTATATGTCTACACTGACCATATGTTCAATCTGCATTATAATGGTAGTGTAGATGGCGCCCCAGGGAGATGCTGAACCTTGGGAAACTGTCTTTTGGTAAGCAGATTACTCACTGACCACTGCAAAGATCCAAACCACTGCATCACATTATGCAGCCCTTTGGAAATCCATGGCAAGGGTCAGGAATTACATCGTTCTGGATCCTATTGCATTGTCTCCCACCAAGACAACTGTACAATTATGCCTGAATGTTTACTATCACTCTGTGCTATCTCCAAAGAAGTGGGTTTCAATCCACAAAAATCTTACACGAAAATTTATTTGTCATATTACGAGGGAACAAAGGGAACAGTTGTTATGTATTTCAAAAAAACACAAAGTTTAAAAACTTGCCATTATATTAGATGTCCTTTGACCAGTAGCTGGCCACTTGGAGTGCCTCTGATGTTGCTATAAGGAGTTCCTCCACCGTGCATGTGACAGGGCTCAGACTGCACTGCAATAGGTGGTCTGTGGTTTGCTCTTCTCCACACTTACATGTCATGGACTCCACTTTGTAACCCCATTTCTTAAGGTTGGGTCTTCATATTGACATATATAAGAGAAAGAGAAGAGTGTAGATTGAAATTTCTCTCTCCCAGAGGAAGGATGGATTACAAATCTTTCGCTATTGGAGTTATCATCCTGCTTGGACTTCTGCTGCATATGCTTGAGGGACAAAGAATCCCAATATTTGAAGGCTTTGTTCATGGGAAAGATCTGGACAAAAGGGTGGCTAATAATTCAGACGGGTTACAGCAATGCTAGGACTCCAAGTTCAGTGATAACGGGAAAGCAACTCTATCTTGTGATGAAGAAACTGAACCAATCCCAGGCACACTATATGTAATAGAGGAAAATTACCTAAATCAAGGCTGGTGCAAAACACAAGAGTTCAGGCTCTTCATCTTGTGGTGCCCGAGCACAGTCTGTTCAGCATGAAAATAAAAATCAGACTTAAAGGCACTGTAGATGTAGATTTTTCTTTTCCCCACTCCCCTTTCCTTCCTCCTTTTTATTTTGCAAGAGACTAACACATGTACTTCTTTGACAACAATCAATGTCGCACAATATGTGAGGACATGAGATAGAGCTTTCTCAGTAGCTGAACCCCTGTTGTAGTATGGCTTCCTTAGATTAGCATTTCAGCACCAAATTAGAACATCCCTTTTAAATTAAGGATTTGAAGTGTAATTATTCACATCAAATATGAACATGGGTTTAGCTTTACTTTGCAAAATAGTGTAGTATGAAGGCCATTATTATTTACATTGTGATGACTTGAGATCCTTAGATATGGGGGAGAGGGGAAGGAAAGGAGCAAAGGTTTTTCTTTCTTTTCTGAATGGCACTGAAGCAGGAAAGAGAATACAAAGAAGGACTGTAAAGTCTCGCAGAGTCATTAGGGTATGTGACAAAATGATTTCTGTTTGGGAATCTGTTTTAGTCTGTTTTAGCAAAAACAACAATGGATCTTGTGTGACCCTGAGTTTTTAAATTATATTTATTACATGTATTATATTCATTATAACATGCTGGTTCATCCTATACATGAGAGAAGCTTCCCACAGTATGGTAAAACATCAAACATCCAGGCTTCCCGCGGGAAATGTCCTTGCAGATGGCCAATTGTCTCACACCAGAAGCGACTTGCAGTTTCTCGTGTCACTCCTGACACGAGAAAAAAACAAACAAAAACAAAACAAAACTATAACAAATGTGTCAGTGTTTAGGATGCCACAAGATTCTTTGCTGTTTCTGATGAAAAGAGCTCTGATTCATGAAAGCTCACACCTCAACTATCTCTTAGTTTTTGAAATGCCACAAGACATTTGCCATAAGAAACTAATATGTCTGCCCCTCTGGAACTGATCCGATGGCAGTAGAAACATGGGGGAGGTGCATTGCATTCCATTTCACAGCATGAGACACAAACCATAGCAGCAAAAGGGAGCCTGTGCGAAATGAAACACACAGGCCACATTTTTGGCTGGGAAGGGAAGTGTTGGCTTCTTGCCCTGGCAGCTGGAGTGCAGGAATACAAAATGAAAGAACCAAAGCATCTCCTTTTTCTTTTCTCTTTGTTTGTTCAGCTACTTGATCAGGTCGGTGATGCTTTGTGGTCTGTGGGCAAGCTTGAGGCGACCATGCCTTTGATTAATTTGAGATCCTTTAATAAGGTAAGAAGCCTAGCTCTGCTGCAGCATGGTGGTTGAACTGAAAATATGTGGTCTTTTCCAGGAAAGGTTTCAATGTATTCATAATACTCATATCCCAAAAGATGTGCTCCCACACCCTGAGAACTATGTAGCTTATACAATGGGACTCAGTGGTATCACCGGGAAAAGGGGGGGGGGGGTTTGCTGGTTGATACCATCAGAAGGGAGATAGCAAAATGACTGTTTATAACATTTTTGTACAGTTTTCAGCAGAAATTTATTATTTTTAAATAAAACTATGCCAGGAATTATATATAATCAGAAAATATTTTGAGACAGTTTCACACATGCTGCCTAAATATAACTACAAGGCTAAAGCTCTATGTTAATTTACTTTTTGAAACTTCTAATACCCGTGTACTCCAAATCAGAGCTGTCATTATTATCCAAATAAATGACACTTCAAATCTCATGGTTTCATCTGCATGTTCTACAAGCATAGGGTTATTTCTGTTGCTGCTGATTTTTTTTTATATTCATTGATTTTAATGATAATAAGTTTATTTATACCCTGCCATCATCTCTCCAAAGGGACTTGGGGTGGCTCAAAGAAGCACTCCAAAGTGCCACACATAAAACAATGGTACATAAGCATATAAAAGAACAATATAAGTCTGAAAACAACAAACGCACCTAAACCACATCTGATAAAATTGTAAAATTCATAAAACACAGCTCCACCTGGGAATAAAACGGCTATCTACAAGTAACAACCAAAGTGCCGGAGTGAACAATCACTGAGTTCTCAATGTGAC